>NC_138103.1:35774981-36383606 GCF_964146895.1 Miniopterus schreibersii
TTCTCATGGCATTGAAAAGGGCACAACAGAGGAAGCAGGAACACACAAAACCTCCTGAGGACCGGGCCCAGAACTGGCACACGGTCACGTTACACACTCTGGTGACCAACAAGCTAAGTGCCAGCCTATATTGGAGGTGTGGAGAAACAGACTCCACCTCTCGTAGCCCAGACTATAAGCTCACATGGCAGAGAGAATGAAAACAGAGAGAGCCAAAGGAAAAGATCACTCAATCATTTAAAAATGGTTTTAGGCCAATATTTATTCTCCAAGGAATGCATTTTTAAATGTACCTAAAATTGGTGGGCTGTATTTTTATGAACTGCTCATAATGTACTCCGATGCTATAATACATCCTACAGGATCATGAATTTTAAGTTAAAACCATAATTTCTTAATAAGACAAAACTGGAACGCACATGTGTAACTGCCAAGAGCTTTTCTGACACTTGATCATTTCTGTCATTTTTTTGGAGGAAAAAAATCAGTGACGTAATATTGGACACATTTTAGAACCATAAACAAATACTAGAGCAGAACAGGAAAAAATACCTTTCACAGCCACAGGCAACCCATGTGCATTAGGAAACCAGCCTTTAACTCTCAAGTTGATAAATCAAATCTCCAATTCTGAAACAGTATGTGTTCTTCAGGTTAGATTTTGGCACAATGTCGAAAGAGATTTTTAGTGAAAAAATTTGTACTTCCTGGCATTGGGTCTAACCTGAATGTCTACGACTCTCTGACAAAGCCATTGGCTACCTGCTGCCCTTGCCAAACACAGAATTGGAAATTAAGTGTTTCTAAACGAAAAGAAATAAAGAAAAAGAAAATAAACTGATGAGATGTGGAAACAGACCTATGACTCAAGCTATTCATCTTGGAGCCAGATGACGAGATTACCTTTCAGGGAAATAATTTGGGGAAAGATTACAGACACCATCATTCCTATAGTTTATCATGAAAAAAAGTATGGTGAGTTTTTAGATGTTTTATTTATTATTTAAAACTTATACCAACTCTTTTAAAATACTATACCTACAATTGGCAGACTGCATGTATGCTCTTTGCCATTATATTGTCTACACACAATAAAAGTTTAAAAAAGAAGTAATAGTTAGCAAATGTCTGAAAAGGAGCTTGCCAACCCCGAGAGTCAGCAGAATACAGATTCTGTATAGATCCAGGCATTTAACTGATTCAAGAACAGCTATCATTAGGAATGCAGTCATTTTGCATGGCAAAAGCCACATGGGAAACCTTACTGACCAATGAGAGTGAGGACAAATGAAATGATCTCAGTGGAGAGAATTTCCCCAAAGTAAATGTCATTGCCCCACTCACTGTTTGCAAGATGCTGGGTCATAAGCTGCATGGTGTGTTATAGTTTCCTACAGCTGTAACAGATTACCACACACTTGGTGGCTTAAAACAACAGAAATCCATTGTCTCACAGATCTGGAGGCTCCTGCACTTTGAAATCAAGGTGTTACCAGGGCCACACTCCCTCCAAAGGCTCTAGGGGAGACTCTTTCTCTGCCTCTTTTAGTTTCCAGTGGCTCCAGGCACTCCTTGGCTTGTGGCTACAACACTCCAGTCTCTGCCTCTGTTTTCACATGGCCATCTCCTTGTGTGTCTTCTCTGCTTCAGTCTCTTATAAGGACACATCACCGGATTTAGGAGCTAACTGGATGACCTCGAGCACCTTAATTATATCCACAGAGACCCTTTTCCAAAATAAGGTCACATTTGTGGGTTCTGTGTGAACTTATTTTTTGGGGTACCATTCAACCCATTACACAGGGGAAAGGGTAAAAATTCAGAAGAGAAAACAAACAGAAGCTTGACTTTTTTTTTATTAAGGATATCAAATGGATTATCTCGTATAAAATGTGTGTGCCTAGGTGTGCGTGTGAGCATGTGCGCGCATGTGTGTGTGTGTGTGTGTGTGTGTGTGTGTGTGTACTGATTGCCTGAAGGCACATAAAATTGAGGTAAAGGCCTTGTAAGAGCACTACCCCCTCTATTATATGGTGAGTTTGTAACTACAAGTTCTGTTTTACTTGCTCTGAGAGATACTGAGTAATTGATTTTGGCTGTGACTGGGTTCCAAATAATTCGTATTCCTTTACATGTGTATGCATGTCATGCATAAATTCTATATACACAGAGACCTGGTTTTAATTTGGGGATGGAAAAGGGGAATAATCTGGAATAACAGGTGGGAAAAAAATCTCTGCCTGGCTGTTATCCTTTTAAATGATAACAAAATGACCTCTCTAACTTATTGATTTGGCCCTGCTTTCTTGCTAGGTCTCCATGGCCCTCATACTGAGTCATAAGCAGGAAGAGAAGCACCTATTACCCACCATGTCCCATTCATTCACTTTTATATATAAGCATCTCAGCACATAGGCTTTTAAAAGTATTTGTTAAATGAATGTATGAATGAGTGGATGAACAACTAGAAGTCGCATTAAAGCTACTTAGAACTGTCCCAACATGAGGCTGAAAACCAGAACCAACCTTCCACCCCTCACCCCCCGCGCCAGTCAGGCCCTGCCCCCACACACACACCAAGTGGCACTGAACTGAGCCTACCTTCAGACCAGAGAACTAGCGACACAGGGGGAACGGTGCCATGTGTATTCCCAGAGCACCCTTTCCTTAAAGAGTCTCCAGGATGAGACTCAAGCGTCCCATGGCTGCAGAGTTCTAATTTCGAAAGTAGAGTCTCGCTTCTGATTAATCTTTTTTCTTAAGAAACATTTGCACGCCATTCCTGGGCAATGGAATAACTATGTGATGTCACAGAGGAAGCAGGATAAAATTCAACTCCATTTTCACAGTGGAACTGGTGCTGAGCCTGGCCACGCAGGGGAGTCGGCATCCTTGTCACGTAACTGCCCACTGCGCATGATCATTTTCCCATTTATCACACCGGGATGACCCTGATGCTTATGGAAAGGATGAACAACCTGAAAATGGAGCATAAACCCCCAGACCAAAAAGTTCATCTTCCAGTTGCTTAAGCCAAAAAACCTTGGAGTCATCTTGACTCCAACAACCCACAAAATATACCCAGAATTTAACCGCCTGCACCACTATCACCCTTACAGAAGACATCATCTCTCACCTGCATTGAGGTGCCCTCCCCACCACCTCCCATCTTCAGCCCGTATTTCCCTACAGTCTATTCTCAGCAGAGCAGCTGGAACGATGCTTTCCGATCAGAGCATGCCCTGCCTCTGCTCAAAGCCAGTGCTCCCACCTCAGAGCAAACAGCCAGGTTCTTGCAGTGGCCTTCAAGGCCCTAATGGCCCAGCCCCCTTTACCTCTCTGTCCTTACCTCCTACAAATTCCCCCTCTCTCAATCCACTCCAGCCTCAGTGTCCTCTCTGCTGTTCCTTGAAGCTGAAATACTTTTTCTCAGTGTAAAGTGGGGAATTTTCTTTTCTAACAAAACAAGAGATAAATTAAGCAGCTAACTTCAGCTTTCTGACTGAGAGTCCCATGGCCCTGGACATTCAGAAGGGTCACAGATTCCAGCTACTCTTAGAGCAAGAACTTTATGCTTTCCTCCAAGTCTTATGAGGGCCAGAGATTAAATATCAACAGAATTGTGGCTGGGCCTCTGCATGTAAGTTTCCTTGAAAATGGACCTGACTCAGCCGAGCGAATGAGCATGCAAGTACAGGAGGGAGGCAAAAAGCAATTTCAAACACACCTGAATAAATCGCTGGGCTGAATTTTAACAATTATTCTGTTAGCTACTGCTGCAAACATTCTATTTCCCAAGTTATGTTTTCCCAAGGAGAGTTTGTTGGCTTCCTTACTACCTAAGCTGCACACCAAAATCAAACAGTTGGACAAGCAACCGACATGGGGCTGGAAAGACAGATACCATCGGCAGATCAAGTCAGCATAAGAATGTTTTATTAATCAAATATATTTACATTTCTTGGTCAATTATCCCTAAAAGTGTGCCTGTTTTTCATTTAAACATAATGTAATCCCCATAGATTCTATCATAAGAGTACAGCTGCATGCATGAGCTCATTGGTCCTTTGTACTTTTTTTTTAAAAAAAGAAGTGTGTTTAATAAAGCTAAAAAACATAAGCAAATTGCTGACCATTCTAATTTCAGGATAATCATTCTTGTCATACCAGTGGCCCTGACAGCCAATGCTCCTCCCACCCACAATGAGCTTCTCCTCATTCTCTTGACTGACTTGATGACACTTTCCAAACCTCAGAAAACTGAAATGGAGCCCTAACCCTGACTATTCTACATTGTAGGAAGAGGGAGAGAGACATATTTCTATTCCAATGGGGGATCATTTACAGTAAGTTGAAATTAGCTTATTAAGGAAATTTACACAATGCCTTGATGGCATCCGAATGTCCTTCTATTAGCATGCTACAAAGCTAGATTTGATAACTTCCTGGGAAAAGAATTATGGCTCCCTTTTTGCTGTTTCATTCTCTCAAAGTTGGGAGAAACTTGAGTACGTGTCTGAGCTCGTTCAGGGAAAGTAAGTCTACAAGAGCTGCTTTGCGCATTAGGCGATGCTTGAGAGGGGACCGGCAGGACTGTGCGTTGGTGGACATTTGGCCTGAGATGCCTGCTCTCACGGACATGTGGTGATCACCTGCTGTGACAGGATTTTTTTTTTTTAATTCCAGAGTTCTGTTGTAGAAATATATCTCCAACTTGTTGAAGTTTCTATCAGGATTGTTTTCAGTTGGGAGTGATGTGCCAAGCTTTGAGGGGGAGGCGGCAGCGGGGATGTTTCGCAAGGCAGGAAACAGGAAATACCACCCGGAGCCCACCAGCCCGCCTGACAGGGAAACCGACCGTGTTCATCATTTTCATAAACAAACAGGAACTTGGAAAAAAGCAGCAGACACTGTGGCTTCAATGCCATGGTAAAGAATTGCCTTGTAGTAAAGTCAGTTCATAAAGAAATTTTGTAAACTTACTTTCTGAACACATCTTGCCAATAGTCTCTCTAGACTGTGCCTGAGACCAGGAACTGGCTCCTGGAGTCGCCTAATTCACGGAACTGCGTGACCTGCGCCTCTGACAAAGCAGACCCGACTCCAGTCTTTCCGTCTCGCTGCTTTAAACCAGCAGGTGAACCACATGAGCTCGTATTCTTAACGGACACAACTGCATAATCACTCCATTGATACCCGAAAAGTAACTCACTTAGCATTCGGTCAGAACAAAGACAGGCAACTGGATTGCACTTAGCCTTGGTCAGGATGCCTTTTCACTTGTCCATAGTGTTCAAGCCTAGTTCCTCAGTTTTGGCCACTGCTCAACATCACCTGCCTTCCTGCCCGATGCCATTTGTCCTGATGTGTAGCACATACTTGAGAGGATTTTTTTCTTTTAATGTGGAATTTTAACTGCATATTTAGAAAAATAAAAACAATAGCTGCCAGCAATGGGGTATTTGAAACTCTGTTGTCCAACAGCACAGATTTGGAGATTACAAAATCAGCAACTACAATGATGGATATTTTTAAGAGTATTTTAGCATTAACGATAGCATTGTTCCCACAAACACATTTTATAAATAAATCATACTTGTGCTTATTTTTAAAAGCTCTTGTTCTCAGGAAGAAAAAAAAAAGCTTTGAATAAGGAAGTATTTTCCCTTTGAAAAATTACTGTCCTGTTGTTTTGGAGGGGAGAAAAGGTAAAGAAGCGGCTAAGAGAAGATTAGGTGTGTGTGAGAAAGGGATGATAGGATCTTTGTCTCAGAGTGAGGGTTAAATGAAATAATCCAGGTGAAGCACTTAGAACTGTGCCTGACGGTAACTGCACAGAATAAGTTGCTATCATTATAATCGTCCCCATCCACCTCTGAGGGAATTAGCTCAGACTTTTTTTTCACTGAAATTTACGCAACAGATTCTTTAGTAATTCTGAAAACTATAGTAATTTCTAAATATATAGGGAAGAAATACAATAGTCTTTGCTCTGTTTTCTGACTTTATCGTTTTTCATATTGATCTGATGAGACTTCTGACGTTCATTACTTACAAGAAGAACCGAAATAAATATTTTAAATGTTGAACACAACCATGGATTACAGGCTAAACGTCTGTGGCCAGGCTTCGCAGAAAGAGCAATATTCTTCTCAGTTTGGCTTTCTCCACTCAGTTGTACCTGACAGCTGATCACTGGGCCTGTAGAATTTAATCTTGAGAAGGACTGAAATACATGGCTCTTCCTGGGACTCCGTTTGTTGTTTTGCGGTAGTTCAGATAAGTGCTAGTGATGGGAAAACCTCAGGCTCTTGCGTGGGTAAGTACCCAAACATCTAGTCACTTCGTCAAATGTCTCCAAACCTCTTCACCTTGAAAGGATCCTGACAAACGAATGACGTTTTCTGCAACCTGCTGTTATCACTTAGAGAAGCATATCTCTTAGTATCTTGCAAGATTTGGTGTCAGGAATTCGGAAAGGCTGTGGGAAATAAAATAGAATTTACAGAAAGGAAGAAAAGTAGAAGCTAACTTTTTGGAAAGTGTGCTTGTTTAGTTTACTTGTCATTCCTGGCCTGATTTCTGCAGGCACATGTAGCCTTAATATGAGAATGACAGATTTGCCCCTAAACACAAGGCTGCTGGGGCTGCTCAGAGAGACCTGCGGAACCCAGGATGCTCTGAAAATGCCCTACTTTGTGCCATGGTCCCCATTTTAAACAACTCATCAGATTCTTGCATTTCATTTTTTAAATTGATGCTACACAAATGTAGTAATAATGCTACTTCTAATATGGAAGGCAATTAAATATTAGTTTTTTACATGAACATTCTTATAGCCAATGACTAAGAATGAGTTTTGTAAGATGTCCCAGAGACCTGGGGCCTCGGAGGGTAATACTGCTGACAAGGAACATCCTCCAGTTTTAGTGCGGAAGAACTTGATAGTGAGATTCAAAAACCAAAACGTAACCAACACTGCTGTTTTTAAATGAGGGGTGAATATCCACTCTGACTGTGGTCTCTGAAGCACCTGAGAGCAATTCAGGAGTTCCCACTTCTGAGAGCACTGCAGACACACACTGGGGACAGGGGCTGCATTGCCCAGACTTGGCACAGGAGGCCCCTCCGAACCATGCAGGGTCTGCAGAGTTCCTTCCCTGAGCAACCCCAGCCCTGTCCCCATTTGCTGCCTTATCACCAGAATAGGGTCATAAAAACGCTACAATCCTGGCCCTAACCCTGGTATCCTGACATTGTTGCTAAGAACCAATAGCCAAGTGGGTCAACCAAAACCAATCAAGTTGTGGAACTTAATTTGTTTTGAAATATGCTATCTTCTGGTCCTCAACTGAGTTTACATCCCTCTGATTCTCCCAACTGCAGAAATCCCTGTAACTTCACTGAGGCAATGGTCTTAGGACTAAAGTGCCCATGCAACTAGCCTGCCACTGATGGGGAGAGTATTATTTTCTTACCCATAGTCACTTAAGTAACTGCTGCTCAATAGTGAACACCTAAAATGGGATCTTATACAAGAGTTCAACAAATTTTTCTTGAGTAAATTAATAAAACAATGAATCAACTGATGAAAAACTTGATGAGTTGGTACATGTTTGTAAATCTTTCCATAGCTGGGCTAGAATGAAGATTTTACAAGGTATAATCCAATAAATTATAAGCCCTGTGAGGATGGAAGTGGTATCATAATCTTTTTCTGTTATTAAAAAAAGTTTCCTCCATAAGGCTACACTTGAATAGACATTCAGTAAATATTTACTAACTGAATCAAATTATAGAAATTACACAAGATTTCGTTTTACAGCCTTCATTATCCACACAGTAACTCTATAAAAGCATAAGTACCCTGAAAAAAGTCACTTTTTTAAACAATAAAGACAATGAAAGTGAAAAGCTTATCTTAAGAAATCATGCGCGTTTCCTGGGGGGAAATCTTCAGCTTTGCCTAAGGTGATTGAGATATTTCTAAAAATGTGATGTCTGCAGCCCCACCCCCTCATCCTCTGTACCTCGACTTTTATGTGGCATTACCCTTTGGTTTAGACTCATAGCTAGACCAATGAGCATGTGCTGGGAGGGCAGGTCTTATTCTGGGGTAAAAAAAAAAATCTGTTTCTATGGCTAGAAAAGGGCAGAGAGACTGCTTCAGCTCGGACAGTCTCCCTCCCCCGTTTCAGCTATCTTCCCCTCTCCTCAGTGATCCAGAGCATTAATTCTCTTTACACCAGGTTCATTAGAAAGTGGTTAATATGGGAGACTGGCAAATCTTTATAACCGCACTTTTAACACCACTTACACTGCTCCAAGGGAATATCTGTCAATTTTACACGAAAAAGGCTAAAGCAAAGGTTTTAAGGAAAAGCCTCCTCCTCAGAACATACTTCAGGTAAAAGCACTTGGGACTCAAATGATCTCAGCACCTGCTTCAAGGCTCCCATTCAGTGTGCAGGTGAAGGCCTGTCTCATGGACAGATGGCCTAGGCTGCTCTGCTGCAGTCTGGCAGTGGCTCAGCAGTGTGAAAACTGTGAATGTTCCCTATTCTCTATTTGCTAAGTAGAAAATATTTTCTAACCAAATTTGGTGGACAATACCTGCCAAAAACTTCTCCTACTAATAAAGGAGAGAGACAAACTTACATGAACCAGAAGGCTAGAAGAGTCCCTTGGTACAGAGGTTATTGTCATATCAAGTGAAAATTTGGGATCCACTGACAAAGCCATTAGAGTGAAAGAGACCATTGTTACAAAAACCCTTCCCATGCCCGATATCAAGAGCAAAGTGAAGGGTTCCCAATCTTGCATGGGGAGAAGCTCATGAAAACTGAGTGGGGTGCATTGTGTCCAATTATGAAATGAGGGGAAAAACTGCACTAATTTTTCTTACAGAAAAAAATTATCAGAGACATACAGGTGAGTATTTGAAAAAAGCACAACCAAAATGTTTCGACCTTAATAAATGGAACAGCTTGCTCATCTGCACAGCTGATCTGCCACTGTCTTGCAGGTTTGGGGTTAGCATGGCTACATGCTCTTTGCACCCTCCCCATTGCCACACATTGTTGGCAAATGCCTCCATCACTTCAGGCAAGGAGTGGCAAAATCAGAACACATCCCTATCGACCAGAGAGAACCCTTTCGATCAGCAAGTTACACAGCTGTACAGATAGCTGACTCCTTGCGTGATAAGAAGCGAGTAAGAACCGGGAGGAAGTTCTAGGTGAATGACTCCAGATTGGACACAGGAAGTCAGAATTAGGGAAGTTCCTCTTTGGGGCTTATAATCATATATATATAAATTACAAACACAATTAGCGAAGCCCTGTTTTACTCCATTTTGCACGTGGAAGTGGAGCTAAGGGATGGGGAAGCAATATTAAAAGGGAAGGAGGATTTTCTGAGAACCAAATACATGATGATCCATTAAACTGTACCAGGCAGTCTCCTTCCTTTCAGTGGTCAGTTCAATGACATGTCTCATATTTTCGTTGAGGGAAGGCAATGGGAGGGCTAAAAGGTAAGAAGATCCTTAAAAGGCAATGCCCTGATATCAGGCGACCAAGAAACCTACAAATAGAGACCACTGCAGGTAATTAAGCATTCTATATGGAACAGTTTGATCTGCACGGGCCATCAAGGTGGACTCAGTCTCTGAGATGCCGCAGTGACCTAATGGGCCAGAGCGCAGAAGCCGCTGTTTCTTCCTAAAGTTGAATCATTTCATGTAATATGACCCAATTTTATTGAGCATCATTGTTGAATTAGCAAAAGGCTTGCTGAAGTTAAACTCACTTTCTTAGCACTCAATCCCAAAAGAGCGAAATTGTGTACATAATTCTTTCTTTCAATGGATCAGTGCTGAGAGAAGACTATTACCAAGGACCATGGGAGACAAAAAGGTAATTCCTACTGATAAAATTAGCTTTTTCCTGGGCAGCCTGTTCTACCCACAACCCTCTCTGTGGCTCTTCCTTTCAATGTTCCCTTGTCCAGGTTACTTCCACCTATTTTTGCAGAAATGCTCCCTGCATACTCAGGAGGGTCTCCCGTGCTTCACCTGTATGAGGAAGGAAGATGAAACTGCCTAAAAGGCCTTGACAATGGGGCGTGGCACTATTTTTCTTATATATTCAACACTTTCACAGACACAACAAAAAACAAATTACTTGAAGCCTAATACCTTATATTCAGCCTCTTACCAAAGAAATTTTATTTTTGTGGTTTTTTAAAAGCTAAAATGTTACTGAAAACAAAATTTTCTCAACTAGCTGCTTCAGAACAATATACTGTATTATGAAGCTCCGTACATTTTAAATGTTTTTGAAACAGTGCCCCATTTTTTTCCCTTGAATTTTGAAATTGAAACCATTTTCTTCCACTTCCAGGCTCTTCTGCATCAAGACCAGGCTGTTGGATGGAAGGAGCCACTTGAAAAGTGCATGAGGAGTGAGCGTGGGAAACACAGACATGGAATGCCCATGGGCTGGAGGTGGCACCGGCCAAGGAAAGGCTCTCGCTTCTGCTTCCACGGTCCCGCCAGGGCAGCCCGCACCGGCCAGGCCAAACCAAGACAGCAGGAAGAATGGCTGTACAATGGGTCCCCTTGAATCATGCTACTAAAAAAAGGTGCAACGAGAAACAAGTCCCTGTGCATTCTTAGTCACAACTATGGGCAGAAGAACCCATACGATTCCTCCCTTTGGTATTAAATAACAGTTTAAAAAAGCTTTTTAGAAACAAAGCAAATACATGGTGGGACTGGAAATGTTGGCCATCCCAGGTTAGTTGTCCACTGAAATGAGTCTCATCCCTAGTCATAAATAAATAATCTCTCTCCTGGTCTGACTTCCACACCAGGATCGATATCTCTTAACATCTTACTTATTTTATTACTGCTTTTGGTTTTCTGGGACTGATTGAAAGTTGCTCAGAGGAAATCTTTGGTTTTGCTTAAGTGTCCGTGACATTTAATCATGACTTTCCTTGCAGTTTAATTCCAACCAGTCAATCAGTTAATCCACTTCGATTGATTCTGGGCTCTCGGTTATTGGCTTGCACTCATTGGGCATCCGCTGGTGTCGGCTCAGCTGGGTGGCCTGCGTGAAGCTCCTCTCACACCTCTCGCACCTGGTGGAGGCAAGAGAGAAAATTGAGACCAGGGAGCGGGGCCTGCAGGGTGATGGGCTTCCTCTCATCCTGCCTAATCAGAACAGACACTCCAAAGTGGCTTCAGATTTTCCCGGCTCAAGAGGTTTAATTGGTGGCTCCTTCCAAGGCCCCGGTGCCTGTGATGGGACAAAGCCCGTCTGATGCAGAACAGAGGGATCTGTCAATAGGCAGGGGAAGGTGATTTCTCCAGAGAGCCCTGTCCCGTTGCAGCTCTGATCACTGTCAGTTCAAATAGATAAAGAACAAAAAGAGATTTTTAGGAGTGAGCCATCAAAGCAGCAGCTTGTCTGCAGTTTTCTGCTCCGTAACCCGAAAGAGAAATTGATGACAAATAGAATTTCACCTGCTGCTAATTTAAAATCGGGAATTCTACTCCCCTCAAAACAGCAGCTGAGGGGTGATTGTCTCGGCATTTGGAAACCAGAGGAAGCAATACATTAGTTTGCGGGGACTGTGCAGGGTGGGTGTGGGTGGCTGCTTTTCGTGCAAAAGTTTGTTACAGTATCGCAGCCCAACCAAACTCAGGATTAAAACAATGTTTGTGGTTGGGTAGGGGATCAAAAACCGGAAATAAACAAATGATTGTGTGGTTCAAGAAGTTCACCTCTCCAGAAAGTTCAGTGGAAGAACGGCCTTGCGGGATAGTGTGCCTGAGGAGGAAACTGGTTTCACACTTCAAGACTATTTCCTCTCCTTACAACAAAAAAAAGATTGTAATCAAGAAACCCTGGGCCTGACCTACCTCCCAGGCAACACACATTACTAACTTGATGGCTACTCAATCTAACACACACACACACACACTCTCTCTCTCTCTCTCTCTCTCTCTCTCTCTCTCTCATGTAAGGGTGGCCTCTTGTTCTTGTGTGGCAGTTGTTCCTGACTGGTTGTCTATGATTATACACGCACTCTCTCTCTCACACACACTGGCAGCAAGCTGGGCACAGCGATTTCCCTGTCACTACCCTGCTGGGCTGGGCTGCCTGGAGCACTGGCTGAACACCCTTTAGGACAGCAGCCATCTCAGCCATCCCCTTAACATCCTCTCTTCAAACCTTTGAAGAAAAGATATTCAGGAGAGCTGCAGACAACAGTCTCTTTCTCTCTTTTAAATAACACAACCTTTGGTCCCAGAGTCCTTGCACTATTGGGAATGTGGCAAAAACCATCACAAGAAAGTCGTTACTGCCCTATCATGTTCCTGAGTCTTGTTATCTTGTGAGCAGTCCTCTCTTTCTCCTTTTTAGTAAATTATGCAAAGTCCCTTGCCATAGGAATAATTACCTATAAAAACTGAACACACCCATCCACTCTGGAGACTCTTACATGTTCTTGAGTGTTGGGAGGCTGGTGCTTGACTATCAGGCTTGGATTTTTCAGGGCTCCTGCGCCAGCTGTGTGTGTCAGGATGAAGAAGTTGTGTTTCTTTGATTGTCTTTCAGGGAATATTTTTAGCAGCCTGTTCCACTGTTAAAAACTGCACTGTGATCTTGACAAATGTATAATGTCAGCTTTAATGTATCAGACCTATCAGCTCAATGAAAATAACTCAGAAGTATTGATCAGCTAATGATTTTTGGTGTATTCATTAACGTCCACAGGCAGCTCATCCCCTCTCCAGAGCTCCCGAAGTGCTGATGACATGTTAGTGAATTGCTGATTGTTTATTAGAAAACTGATTAGTTACTGGATTAGTGTGTCAAAATATACTACCTTTCACTGCTTGACAAACTTTCAAATTATTATATTCCTTTTTTTTTCTTTTGAAGCTCTAGAATCAATTTCAATGAGAGCAGAACAGTTTGAACAATTATGAGGAATGGCAATTTACCTGGGTCATACTTTTGCACTTCTAACCTTGTATATTAGAATATAAAGAATTCGAAAGTAGGAAGTTTCATGCTTCATAGAAGGCAAAGTGTATGTGGATACGTAATATTTAAACATCCAGGCTGGAGAGAGACATTAAAAGGAGAGTTACATTTTTCTCAAGTGTTCGCCTAAATGCCTCACAGATATTTACTCATGGAACAATTTGTTGTAACAGTCAGGAAATTTACTAAGTCAGATCTAACCATCGCATGAGATCATTACTGAAAATTCATCTTTAGTGCCATCTGCCCACAAGTGTGAGCAGAAACACATGCAGAACCAGGCAACGAAAAATATCTATGAGGTCTGGGAACTAAACGAATACAATTTGTATTATTGAGGAAGCAAAGAGAGCTAGATATAAAAATATTTTTTAAATAACGGAAGGACTTCAGTTTTATGTATATTGTCTTTAATTTTAGAAAATTTCCTTCACAAGTTATTTTCATAGCTTAATAACACTCATCAGAAGGACAGACTCAATGCCAATGCCTACGTTCTAGCAGGCCGGATCTGGACGTCAGCTGGGCTGGCATTTAAGCCTGAACTACAATCCCAGAAGAATGACTGAGCATGGGTACCTCTAAGCCTGGACTTCGTGCAGGGGAGCAGAATTAAGGAGAGAGAGATGCAGTAGTGAGCTGGGAGCAAAGCAATGCCCTTGCACACAGGGTCCTCTTCATTGTGATGACATCACCGCCTTGGTCGCAGGAACAGTGAAGTGGGAAGTCGTCCAAATATTTCAGCAAAGGGAAAGTCCCCAACTTTCTACCAGTATGGGTGTCTTAATTAGACTTGATTTCTTTTTAGATTTGAGGTCATTCTTTACTTACTGTGATGGTTGACTGGATTATAGGTACAGGGAGTTTAACAATTACCATCTGAAATTGACAGAGATGCAAAATAATGTCAAGTTCTGTTACTTTCTGTGCCTCTACAACCTGTCAAAAAATACTTTATGAATTGAACCAAACTGCACAGGGCTTCATACATATGATGCTCTCAATGCATCTTTACTGATGTGCTTTTTAAATTTGCTTTGATTTTGCCTTGATCTTATTAAAGTATTAGATGTTCTCTGGAATACCCTTTGATTTTTTTTTTTGATTTTTTTTTTTTATGCTGAGCCAAACTGTCTTTACTTAAGGCAAAAATGTAGTGATGAGTATTTTCCCCTGCTTCTAACAGAAGAAGAGAAGAACCTCTCCTAGGGAAAGTCCTGGTCTTCCCAGGCACAGAGCCAGGCATGAAGCAGCTCACTTGGATCCTTCCAGGCAGAGGAGCCTCCCTGAAATCTTGAAAGATTGCGTTTAGTAATAGGAAAGGAGAAAGGGTTTCTCATTGCAAAGAATAAGTTTTAGACTCCTTCCTTCCTTCCTTCCTTCCTTCCTTCCTTCCTTCCTTCCTTCCTTCCTTCCTTCCCTCCCTCCCTCCCTCCCTCCCTCCCTCCCTCCCTTCCTTCCCTTTTTTCAATGAAGTGCTTGACAACTGCTATTAAATGAAATGATGTTTCGCTTTTGTTCCTCATTCCCCAGGACTCCTGGTCTCACAGTACAAACTGAAAGCCAAGACCTTTAATATGATCCTTGATGTGTATTTTTCCTATGTGCTCCTTTACCTTAGAAATTCTAAGTCTACAGCCACATCAGCTGCTGACAGGCCTGTGATCTACCTAAAGCATAGGGGATGGAGGCTTTCGGTGGGAGTTCAGCCAATCAGACTGGGATTAAAGCCTGGAATGTGACTGCTCTCTGAATGCCAAACCTTCTCCAGCCTTCTCTGGATGGCAATAACCTTGATCTGCCTTCAAAAACTGTGTCTCCGCAGAAGATTTTAGAGGTTGGAAAGATGTGGTAGGTTCAATATGGCCTGGCCCCTGAGAATTCTGTGAAGGACCTCCTGGGCCCTGGGTGGGTGGAACAATTTGGGGACTGAGACATTTGGGGCATCTATTTGGAAGTGGCCCAAGGAGGATAGTTTAGGGTTGTGCATCTTTTACAAGATTCTTTTCCTTCTTTGCAGCATTGTTTAAGCCAATACCCATTAGTTGAAGCAGTAAAATTAACTGTTGTGGTGAAACTCATTTTATTGACTAATCTGCAACAAAAGTTTTTCTGAATGTTTGTTTTATAAGCTTGTAAAAGGACATCTTCATAATATTTACAAATGTCCTTGGGCTGGATATCCATGAACTGTGGTTGGAAGATTCCCAAAACTCCCCTGGGATAGTTCAATCCTGACCGATCTGTTTGTATACACTGAAGGGTTTGGCTTTCCACTTCCTAGAAAACGTTAAAATCTTGCACTTATAAAATAAGCGTACACTCAGTTATCCTCCAGGAATATATATTTGATAAGTTAAAAAAAAATCCCTACAGCCCGGCTGGTATGGCTCAGCAGTCGAGCATCAACCTATAATCTAGGAAATAGCAGTTCAATTCCCGGTCTGGGCACATGCCTGGGTTTCAGGCTACATCCCCAGTAGGCGTGCAGGAGGCAGCCAATCAATGACTCTCTCATCATTGATGTTTCTATCTCTCTCTCCATCTCCTTTCCTCTCTCTGAAATCAATAAAGATATATTAAAAAAAAAAAAAAAAAATCCCTACAGCATGTGGCTAATCTTAATAAGAGCAGGAGCAGAATGAACTAAAACATGCTCACAGAATCTAATCCAACCAACTCTGGTTGTTTGCCCCACCCTCAGATGAAATCAGGTTATGGTCACAAAAGCATAGTTTTAGAAAGGAAGAAGATAAAATTGCTAAAGCCCTTCAAAATAGTAATCTGATGAATTAAAAGTAAGTTAAAATGGCAACTCTATTGGAAACATGACAAAAACAGGACGTTAAAGAAAAAAAATTGAGTGGAGTCAACGAGGTTACACATAAGTAACACCTTAACATTAATAGAAATCTATTTCCCATTTTGACCCTGAAACCTCTTCAATTAATTACTAAAATCTATTTACACAGCAACAAGATAAAAATCAATCTGATTCCCGGCACTGTGTCCGTCTGGCTGCCCTCTCTAATATACTGGGCCAGAAGGATTGTCAGTCCTGCGTCTCTTTTAAAAAGCTCTCTTAGAACATATATGCATAGCCCATGGACACAGACAACGGAGTGGTGAAGGCCAGGGGAGGGTTGGTGGGGGCTGGGTGGAGGTGGGCATGGGGGGAACAACAGGGGACATTTGTAATAGTTTCAAAAATAAACCAAATAAATACATACAGACATAAATACATAAATAAATGAATAATTTTAAAAAGCTCTTTTGCTCAAAGGCTCTTGGGGAGAGGGGCCACTGTCACCTTCCACATCCAGCGCAGGCGGGAAGCCAGAATCTGTGACCCCCCTGAGTGTCAGGCCTGAGGGCAATGACAAAGTCCACCTTGCAGGACTCAAACACCTGCCATAGGGAACTCTAGGGCTGTGCTAACCCATCTGGTCCTTAGGGAGAATGAAAAGAAGCAGCCCCTCTGAGCTGTCTCAGACCCAGAGATCACAGCTTGCTGGCATTAATGTGGGCTCGATTTTAGAACCCACCCAGTCCCCTTAGCCAGATGCCTTTATGCAGTAATAAGCAGCAACCATGTACAAAGACGAAAATTAAAACTATTTTTATTAAGTAGTTTCATATTTATTCAATTAAGCCACAATGGCAAACAGGAATCATGGATAAAGGTAACGAACACATGGGAGGTGAGTGAAGATGGCAGCCTTTTAGGGCCCCTCCCCCTGCTGGCGGAACAGGATGCTGCTGCCCCGAGCTGAGCCTGGCCTCAGACTGAGCACCGCGGCGACTCAGGCCTGGCGGTCCAGCGGGGACTCACGGGAAATGCGAGTGCAGGAAGACTCCTTGGCTGACACTGAGCAAGGGGATTAGTTTCCTGCTGCCCGAATAATTTCCTTTCTTGCTTGATCTTGTCTGACAGAAGGTAAATAAGCTATACATCTGTGCCCTTTTTATTTTCCTTCTTAACCAGTAGCGTAAGTGAGTAAAGAGAGATGTAAGAGCTTGAACAGAAAAGAGCCCATTACACAGTAGCAACTGCTCTGAGATGACCGACCCATCACACACACTATTTCACATTCCCAAGCCTTCCATACGCTGTCTGGACTACAAGAAATGCCACTTTCCTTTGTATGGCTAGAAAACTCCTACTTATCCTTCAAAACACATCTTAGAAACAAAACAGAAACAGACTCAGATGCAGAGAACAAACTGATGGTTGCCAGAGGGGAAGGGGGTTGGGGGGCTGGGTGGAAAAGGTGAAGAGATTAAGCAGTACAAATGGGTAGTTACATAACAACCATGGGGATGTAAAGTACAGCATAGGGAATACAGTCAATAATCTTGTAATAACTATGTATGGTGTCAGATGGGAACTTGAAATATCAGGGGATCACTTTGTAAAGTATATGATTATCTAACCACTATGCTGTACACCTGAAACTAACACAAAATAATAATGAATGTGAACTGCAATTGAAAAATAAAATTTAGAAAAATGTGGTCAGACATCATCTCCCGTAGACAGCACTGATTACTCCACTTCTTGCTACCCTGAGATACCTGGTTCCTCAGTTCTGAAGTCTACCGTAGTTCACTTCTGCACCATTCACCCTATGTGGTTAATACTTGTTTATCAACTGGGCTTCCCCAAAAACTATGAGGTCTTCAAAGACTGGGGGGCTAGTCTCATTCACCTTTGTATCTCTTGTGCCTCAAAGGGTGCCTAGTACAAAAGAAGGCGCTCAGCAAATATCTGCTGAATGAATGAGCACATTCATGAATGAGTGAGTGAACAGGCCATCTTGCATGACTCAGATGTCCACCGCTTTCATGATTGTGCTATATCTAGAAACACACTCTATCACTCGGCCAAAGCCCTTGGAATTCAGTTCCCCTTCTTTTTACATTCCCTGAGTTTGAATCTTCAAGAACTTAGACGTGCCCTGTGTTTTGTTTTTCTTTTTTTAACCAATGTGGTAATTCTGATCCAAAAGGCACACTGAAAATTGTAAGTTGGCTACTATAACAGAGTCAAACATCTTTAACGCACAGGAAAAGAGAAGGAAATAGTTCACCAGAATCCTACAGGGTTCAAGTTCCTCAAGAGACGGCCAAAACTGTGGGCACCCTGCTGATGGCCGTGGGGCCTGCTGATGGCCATAAGATGGTAGGCCAGAACTGAGCTCCTAGCCCCAATGCTAGAAGCAAGGATCCCTAGGAACCAGAAAGAATCAACCTGAGTTACTCCTACTTCCTTATTTTACTGATGAGAAAGCAGACCCAGATTGTCTTGTGTCCAAGGTTGAACAGCTCGAGCGAGGGTCAATGTACTGGTTTCCTGACTCTATTTTCCAAATGCGAGCCACTAAACAAGTAGGTCCTTTTGCAGCCCGGCCACTGACCTTCCAAGCAGCCTCCACCGGCCGGCCGAGCGGGCCGCGCCGACCCGCCTGTCGCGCTCTCGGAAAGGGCTGGGAACCAGGCGGGCGACAGGTTCGCCGCTACTTACTTGAAGGGCTTCTCTCCAGTGTGGGTGCGGATGTGGTTGTTGAGGGTGGTGGCCCCGGCAAAGGCACGGCCACAGTAGCCGCACTTGAAAGGCCGGTCGCTGGAGTGCGTGACCACGTGGTTCCTCAGTTCTGAAGGCTGCGAGAAGGACTGGGAGCAGTGGCCGCACTGGTAAGGTCTGAAACACAGAGAGGCGCCTGGTCACTACTGCCCGTCGCGGTCAGCGGGAAGCAGCAGCAGGCAAAGGCCACAGCTCTGGGGTGACATTTTCTGTTTTGCATAGAACTTCAGCCTCTAGGTTCCCATTACCTGACTTGTTGCCACAGGAACAACATTCAAAGAACCGCTGAGACATTAATTCCCAAACGATTATTTTTTTCAGGTATTAACTCTACCGTTTCAAGAACCCCTATTTTCTTGTTTCTATCCCCTCCCCTGGGCAAATAATAATGTGTTTTGGGAGCACGGAGAGTGCAGACTTGATTAACCAGAATGTTACAAGAGAAAATATGTAATTGTCTCTCATAATTCCATGGCACTTTTAACTTTTCAAAAGGGTTTAAAATCACTTATCTAGTTTAATCTTTACAATCATCCTCTGCGGCAGGGAAAGTGGTCCTTATTATCTCTGTCGGTTCAGAAAACTGAGGATAAACTGTCCTCATAGGAAATAAGCTCTTGATGCCAAGGTTGCTCTAGGGCATGTGGGCCTTATTCTAAGTGCCAGGAAAACACGCAGGCAAGTCAGCAGTGTTTTAATAAGTACTCCACTGTCTCACGATCTGTCTATAGCACAACCTCAACTTGGAGTCGTCTGACATCGCACAGGCGAACACAGGTATGTGCCCAGATTTGTTTCTTTGAAAAATAAACCCTGACTTCTCCTTACTCTCCTCTGGCCCCCGAATAATATTTATCCATTGGGCCTTTTTCTTGAACGACAGCTCCCCAGTTTAATCTGGTAGAAGCGGTGATTTATAGCAGCACAGGAATGACAGGATGTCACTGTGCCTGCAGAAGGGTGACTGCGATGCACAACAAATGCAAGGAAGTGGTGACAAATACCTGATAATTAGCAAGATGATCAGAGAACATTCTTTCCAGCTCGTGGAAAGAATCAATTTTTGGTTTTCATATAATAGATTAAAATTCTATCTTTTCCACAGAAGTTCTTCTGCTTACTTAAGCAAAATCTGCAGAGTGATATAAAACCTGGGCAGTTTTCCCTCTTTGAAGCTATTTCATGTCATTCTTCGACAGGGCTCCAATTTGTTTATCAAAATTTTTGTTAGGAAAATTAAGAATCTGTCATGAGGGATATTAACAGCACTCACAAAGCCCTGGTTTGCAGCCCAGGCATCTCTGGCTGCATTTAGAAAGCCACCCGAGAAATGGACTTAATTGCTCTCCCTTTAACAAACACACAAGCTCTGATGACCAGAAACCAAAACACAGGGCTAGGAGACAATGGTGGCCGAGCATGTACAACAATTCAATTAAGTGCAAAATAAAGTGTACCCTCTCATTTGTCACGCGAAGTGCTTAATTGTGGCTACTTGCCTCACTGAACACAAATACTATTATTTTACCAGACTTCAGCACGCTGAGCACTGATTGTAGAATTTTTTAGCTTGATTAATAGTCCAGGATTGATCAATAACTCAATACTATACAATTTTAATTACTTACACTTAGAAATCTATTTAACTGCTCTCAAACAGGTTTCAAAGAAATATGTAAGAGTCCTTGATAAGGAGTTTATCAATCTTGACAAACTGCACATGCATTTTATTATAATTATAAAATACTGCTTTGAAAGCCATTAAAATTATATGTAGATGAAAATGTCCTCCTGCCAAATCTGTTCTTTGTTGTAACCATTAACTTTAAAGAGTTTCAAGAAATCACTCTCTCATGGGTAAATTTTTAAATGTTCTTGGAGATTATAAACAAAATAATACATTAATATATGCTATATTCACTGACAATTGATTTTTCTAATGGTGAAAGGACCATTAACATTTATTAGCCTCTGGTTATCTATTTTTAATAGCTATCACAATAAACAATAAGCCAGGAAACAAAACCAATTAATCTTTTCTTTTTTTTTCTAACTCTGCTGTCAAAAGTTGGGGTGATTTATGTCCCCCAGTCAGAAGTCAATCCATCCTTTTTATGTTAATGGTCACAAAGATTTACATGTGGAAGAGCAGAAATGGCCACAGAGAGGCTTCGGTTGAATTCTTATATCAAGGTAATACTGATGAAATGCAAACAGGATTCCAACACATCACCTCTACCCAGGGCCCGCCGGAGAGATGTTGGCTAGGTATCCAGTGACCTATGTCACAGCTTTTAAAACATTGAAGAATTTAGCTTGACTGAATGGAAAGGTCTAGAACAGGGAAAATAGGAGAGGCGAGTCCTATTTCAGTCTCTGACCCCAATCAGCTGTGGGACTTGGACAAGTCACTCAACTTCCCTGACTGTACTTTTTCACCTCTCACCTCTCTGGGAAGGGGGATGGACTGAACCAGACGCTCTCCTGCATGGGGTCATGCTCTGTTCCTGCATTCAGATGTGTGCCCCCTGTGATCTGTCCAAGACACAGCCTCACAAGAGACAACATCAACAATATGATCGCCACCTGCCATCCTGTGTACTAGCCAGTTCCCTGTACACAGAGCTTTCCATGGTTGCGTGCGTGTGCATACGTATGTGTGTGTGTGTGTGTACCATTTAAACTTATTTGGTAAACAGTTGTGAATCAGAGCAACAAGAAAACCTAGTACCAAAATGTAGGATTGACCCTTATTACAGTTGATCTCAAAAAACAAAGTAATTGCCTTTTCTTCTTGAAGGATAAGATTTTAAACCATCAGGTCACGTTCGCCTTTGCAGAAGCTGACTTTATTTAGAATCCAGAACTAAAGTGTGCATTCTGCTTGCCAGTACAAAAATAGATTGTCTCTCTCGGCCTAGAAATGTACAGAAATTAGCCCTAAGAAAGCACAGAAGTTATACAGCCAGTTCACACAGTTCCTTCTTTTCCTGGATTGTCAATATTTTTTTAAAAAAACAAATAAAAGGAAATGATCAAAAAGTAATTTTAACATTGGTTATGTCCTAGGGTTTCATCTAAGGATGGAGGTGGACATTCAAGACAGAATGAAATCCTCAAGCCCAAGAGCAGGGACTAGAACACATCCTCACTGCTGTGGAATCTCAAATATCATTAACTTCTTTAGGGACAACTGGCCACAGCAGTCAAGACCCTGTGTGCATGTTTCAATGAGCATGCCCTGGCGCCTCACCTCTCGATTTACTGCGGGGGCATGGGGGGGGGGGTTGGGGACACAGAACTAATTGCCATTACTCAGTTTCTTATTCTGATGACTAACATTCCCATGAACTTTTCAAAGGTCTAGCCAAAAGGTAAGACTTAATGTATTAAACTTTGGGATACATCAAGTTCACCTCCAAAGTCCTGACCCCCTTTGGTGAGTCATACCAGAAGCAGCAGGGGAGGAGTGACATTGTCATTGCTGCGTTCAGCTTTACTCCTTCCGGAGCCTTGTATCATTGCACAACTGAATGAGAATCTCCTTTCTAATGCACTTTGATTCTTCCTAAGCCATCAAACACAGACAGCACTTTATTATTCTCAAAACAAATGCAACAAGCATTCCCCACAAAGGCATAACATCTCACAAACGGAAGCAGCTTAGGGCTCTCTTACTGATTGAGTGTTGGAAATGTTACCAGCAGTGTTGTCCAGTGACAGAAATGTTCTGTATCTACCCTGTTCAAGTCCACTGGCCACTGGAAAAGTATCTAGGGCGACTGAGAAACTCAAAGTGTTATTTTACTTAATTTTGATTAATTTTAATTCAAACAATCTTGTGTGGCTCATTTCCACAGAAATGTCAAGCTTCATGAAAAACTGGAAGGTGCTCCATACTCAAGAATGAAATAACTAAAAAACAGACGAAGCCTGAGTCCGTTTAGTTAGTGCACATCAATGCTGGTCAGAATTTAAGCAGAAAGAGAGCAGAGGGACAATTCTGTACGTCTCCTGGCATTCTCTGTAACTGGCAGCTCCTCAGCCAAAGATTCCTCCAGTAAAATGTGCAGTTCGTTTACTTTGAGTCTGTAATTGGTTTGGTGTACACATAGGAAAAGAATGAAACATTTAACAAAAGTAAGTGTGGTTTGGTTTAAAATATTATTAATCCTTCTTTGATTTTTCTTTCACGGCATGAAAGCCTCCAGGATAAAAGTTGTTCAGTTGGGGCCACATCCTCTCCTTGCCCCGTTAGTCAGCCCAAGTGCAAATCCCCCAAGACTTCAAAGGGAGCCTACTTAGGTCACTGTTGGCTGTGTGGAGTGAGAAATGACCTTAGCTCCATGTAAGGAGGAAAAGGTTGCAGGAAAGCAGCAAAAGTACAGAGCCCAAGGACCTGGAAAACATGGAATGCCAGCAAGAAGATAACCTTCTCTGTCGGGGAGGGGAGCAGGGGAGCAGGAGCGCAGAGACGCATTCCACAGAAGCGGTTATGGTGATGGATTAGCCCAGGCCCTCCCGCCCACAGCACCTTCCACGGTCATCTGCCCTTCTGGTCAACACCTCCGTACACAAACGACGACAACCAAAACGCCCATGTGAGCAGCTGACAGCGCACCCAGGAGGCTAAGGAAACTTTCCCTGCACGACACAAACCACCAAAACGGAAAAAAGGGAAAGGATGCAACGTGAAGATAAGCATTACAAAGACACTTTCTGCAGAAAATAAAAGGGAACGTATTCATCAGAAAATAATCCACTGTGATTGAAGGCTTTGCTTACCCCTTTCTGGATCCCACCCATGGGACCGTTGAGAGTTTCTGGAGCAGAAAAACAGAAGAGAAAGGGATTTCTAACTCCTGGTTCAAGAAAAGTGAGCCAAGTTGCCCTGGCCTAGGTCATAAGCTTATGCAAAACCCCAAATATTTATGATGTCCATGAATAAAATACTGGTTGGTCTAGATTCCAATAGCTTCTTCCCTTTTAATTCACTTAGGAGGGGGGCGAAAAGTCAGTTGACTGGGAAAAAGGAAGAAGAGATCTGGAGGTTTAATAGTAACAGAACAAAATCAAGAAATAATTCCGCGACTCTCTGGACCCTCGGGACTGTGAATCTTTTTTCGGTGTTCAATGTAAATAACACGGCAGCAAAAATAAAAAATGGTGATGCTGGCAACCCTGAGTTTCCTTGGATCTCTTTTCTTTATATCAAGACATAGATTTTTTTGATGGTCCCTCACATGAAAAAGCTCACAAATATAGACGCACAAAGTCTCTTTGATGAAGGTTGAAATGTCTTAGGTTTCATGGCTAAATACTCAGTCTGTTGAGTGAAAAATCTTTTGGACCTAAGATTCAGGGGCCTGTTTCAAATTTGGATCCGTTTGAAACTCTAACCTGTTTACCTTCTGGCTTTGTCTTCTGCATTCCCCCTTTCTTGCCCCTGGTTCTAGCGAGATTTTCCTATCAAAATAAAAGCACTTGAGTTTTCAAATCAATGGTTTTCTGACTGGCGAGTTCTAAGCTTTTTCGCCGTCTATGCCTGAGTAGGCACAAACGGCCAGCGACGGAAAGCCCCTGGATTTATGGTCACTCCCGAAAGAAAACACGGCCATTCGGCGTTTGTCATTCTCCACACGGATAATAAGAGTAAAGGCTCCAAATTTTGCAACCATCATGCACAAATTCGATGTTTCATTTTAGTTTTGTATATTTCTCTTATTTACCACCCACAGGGTTAAGAATTATACGGAGAGGATCTTTTACCTCCAAACTTGCTGCACAGAGAGCACGTCCTAGGTTCTGGAACTGAAAAGCACTAATCCAATCCCAGGTGCTAAAGGCAAACTATGTCTCTAGAATGAAACTAGTGGGTCAAAGTGACTGGGCATCTCCTAGGTTCCCTTGATCTCCAATAATCAACTCAGAGGTGATGGAGTCATTTGAGCATCTCCTCATCATTACTTTGCCCATAAAGGGACACATTTTTTTGAAGTCTTAATTTTAACTTATTTATGAGTGATGGTGACCACCTCTCATGTCACCAACAAAGCACAGGAAAGGGAGACGCAGGAACCCACTCCGTGAGTAATCTGATCCTTCTCTGGCCATCTACATGGGTATCAGACACCCATTACTTGACCTCATCTGGAGAGGGAAGGCCTGGCCACACCACACTGGGACATCCGAGTCAGAGACGCCCATCAGCATCTAGCACAGGACAGAAGTCTCAGGCCACTTGGATTTTTGCGAAGAACTCTGAATTATCTTGGAATGAACACTGACCCAAAGTCTCTCATGGAAGTGTATTTTGTACACGTAAGTTTCCTAATTTGTCAGGCACTCCTCTGACGGTTTACATAGACGTGTTACAAGTTATGACACCATTATCTGACAGGACAGACTTCACAGGACTTACACCATACTACACACACAGATTTCTCAGTGTGACTGGGCTGGTCCAAACAGTCTTTTTGGTCTCTTCCAATTCACCGTGACATATTTTCATTATGTGACATTCAGTGTGTCATTACTGTATCATACTCAAAGCTAAGCTTTGCAATCCCGAAACTTTCAACCACTACTTCATCTTTACCTTACATGTTTGGTTATTATAACAACGGGTCTATGCAAATAACAAATGTATCCACTGGAACTCACTCAATGCAAAAAACAAGTTTATAATAACAAGATTTAATGCATCATGTCACTCCTAAACTACTAAAATGCTTTGCAGACTTTGAATAGATATATCTTGAGGCTATATGTATGCTTGCAAAGAAAACAAACTTTCAAAAGAAAAATCCTTTCTGATTGAAGGAAACATTTTCAAAACTTTTGTGCCACCTCTAAAGCCAACAGCACTCATTTTCACTGGGGTGGGGGTAGGGGGCTCTCCTACTGAAAGTAAAAGATTGTAAGGACACAGCTGCCTTAAAAGCCCTAAAGCAAATATTTCAACATTAATTAGCTACAGCAATGATTAATGCCAAGCAAGTGATTTCGAGAATGGCAGAAATTAAAACATGTACACATGTAAGTGTGTATGTGTACCCTAAAATGGGTTACGGTTACTTTAGAGAAGACCTACACCCTGCCCACCATGCCCCATCCTTCCTGCTGGGTTTCCTAGTACACTGTCATATCCTGCAGAGCTGAGAGGCAAGAGCTGGATATACATTATAAGGCAAGGAGAGCCATGCGGCTTACGGTTAGTTAATCCAGCGGCCAAATTAAGAAAATAATTTGAGTCCAGCTTCCTAGTCTCTTTTCCTACTTCTAAAAATTATTTCCTGCTTTTACACTGAAAGTGATTTTCAATGCTATTCTTAGATATTTGGGGGTTAATCAAATTTCCACAGGCCGTGAAGAAGAGATAAAACACAACCCTTTCTTTCTGAATTAATTTGATTTTTGTCTTTTGCGCTCCCAGCTATCAAGAATGTCGAATAAACCGGTTTTGATTCATAAATAATAGTTCCATTATATCTACTATGCCACTCGTCAGAGTACCTGAAATTTTAATTCACTTGTTCAGCTAAATTTCATCCTCAGTTCATGGCCATAAAATTCTTTATTGACAAACTTTCAAACCAACTTTGACTCTGAGGTATCTAGTCCACATTTTTCTTCGGTGTGGATATTAGTTTATTGAATAAGTGGCATCTGTTTTCCTCCACATCACTAGTAGAGTAGGTATTTCCTTTTGACAGCTTTGCAGGATTTATGAGTTTGCATGCTCTGAAGAAAAATAGTACTAAGCAAAAAATTCCAATTCATTACCTCTTGGTACTTAATTAAGTTCATACCCACGGCACACTGGAGGTGAACCCTGAAACGCCTGTGACAGCAGCGAGCAGCCAGCTATATTATCTTTGGAAGACAGAGAGGATTCTAATGATCCTGACCTCATTTTTCCATCTCTGATATTCACAACTGTTCCTCCTGTTTTGCTCCCCTTTCGGCTTGGACAGGACTGTATGCAAACAAGAGCAGATTCCTCTCAATACCCACTGTGTGTTCAGCCCTTCTAAACAATAAAGTCAAGCGGTGGCCTAACGGGACTCTGACCTTCCAGAACGCGGACGCCTCTGATCACAGGGTTTTCCCCCAGGGGTGGCTGGAGGAGGTGACTGGCCCCTGTTCGGAAGGCAAGCGGTGGAGCTCACTAACCAAACACGCCAGGGGCAGGAAGAGTCGGGGTTACCTGTCGGGGTTCTGCGTGCACACGTGCATCTGTAGCAGGATCCTCTGCGTGAAAGTCTTAAAGCACTGCCCGCATTTCCAAAGATGCCAGTCACTGAACTCCGAGTGCAGCTGGCTTGTGGACGTGGGGCTCGCAAGGACTCGCTGGTTCTTCACGTTGATTTGGTTAAATCCTGACTCGATGGGCCCCGATTTGTCCAGGAGAGAGAAGTTCCTGCTGCACGGAGTCTGTGGGAAAACGACAGAGCGCTGCTGGGCCGGGGAGAGTTTGTTGCTCTTGCTGAAGGGCTGCAGGGCATCTTGTCTGCACATGGCTTCCATTACCGTTGAGGGGACATTTACTGGGAGAACAACATGGTTTTAGAAGATCAGTTTTATTAGCCCTTAAAATAAGCACAATAACATGCATTTTAAAACAATTCTTATAAATCAACATTTTAAAACTTTGTTTTTTCTGAACTCTGAATTAATATAACAGCAGACAATTTGATTTGAGGGGGGAAGCACTGTTATCAAAAATTGATAACTCATTCAATGCTTATTTAATATGCAACTACTACACGCTCAGGATTGTTTGTACATGGTCTTTGCCCTCGCGGAGTTCACTTAAGACTTTAGACATTAGGACTCCATAATGAGGCCCCACAGTGCACCAGAGATTTGGAGGGAGTTCAGATGGGAGGCACAGAAGAGAGGGGAAGAGAACGGTGGGGACTGCCCAGAGAGGGTGGTCTTGAGCAGTGCAGGGAAGGTAGATTCAGACCTTCCACCAGACCTTGCCAGCACAGGTATTCAAGAAAAACTGGCTGAAGAGATGAAGGGAACAATATGAAATGAAAGACACCTGGAGACAGGGGTCCAGCACACTGGTGAGATGATAAGACAGACTGACCAAGACAGACTGACACAAGCTCTCGACACTGTGGGAATAAGGCAGGAGGCAGGGAGGGAAAGACCTAAATCAACCTTTAAAGTCCAAAGAAATAAACAAATGACTTCAGGCCTAGGTAATAGGTGCAAACTGTTTCTGAGCAGAAATAGCAAGAAAAGAAAACCAGTGTTCAGGGAGGACTTGAGTGAGGCATGATTTACAGGCAGGGTGGCATGGATAAAGTCAGAATGGGAGGCAATGAGTATGGTGCTTGCAAATTGGGCTTTGAAATCAGAAAGACCTAGGTTCAAATCCTGACTCTACCTTTTATTAGCTTGGTGATCTTAGGCAAGTTATTTAATTTATCTGTGCCTTAGTTTCTCCTTCTGCAAAATGAAGATAGTGGTAGTAATAATCCTAAAAGTAACAGCAGATATGGTTGAGTGGGTGAGGTGGTATGGAACACTGAAATCCACATTTAGTCCTTGGTCAAATGTAAAATGGGTCACCCAAAAGATTGAGTGAGATAATGCACAGATAGCATTTGGTAAATGCTATGGTCACCACTCAATAGATGTTGAGCTCTATGAGCCCTGGTTTCCTCCTCTTTAAACCCCCTTTTATGAGGTTTAAATGAGATAATGAAAGTACTCATCACAGGGCCTACCGGCAACAATAGCCAATTCTTATTATTATAGAAGGAAAAGAGACTAGAATGAAGGAAGGTGGCCCTAAACTGGGGTGGTGAAAGTGAGAGTGAGGAAAGAATAGAAGAAATATTTTGGAGGAGAGAAACAATATACTTGAAATTTGTTTCCCTTTTTGTAAGTCATTATTGTGTTAATAATATATATCATGTATTCACTAGTCAACCTACAGTTTCAGAAGTCATTAGAACCTAATATGCTTAAAAACTATTATTCTTTTTTTTCAAGAACCTACTGTGTCAATAAACGTATTTATTGGTTATTTCAGGGGTCATAAAGATTAAAGACTATAAAGTGGACAAGAGAAGGAAATTAGAGACTAAAATATTTGAAAAGGTTGATTGGCAAAAATATTAGTGATGGGAAGTAAACCATGGCTGTTGGCCATTAGTTCAAGGCCACATGGAAGAAACACATGAACTAGGAGCTCTTATCCTTTCTAGCCACAGACCACTGCTGAGGTTCACACATAGCACAAAGACTCAGGCGTGTTCAACTATGAAGAGAGAATGGCAGGGGACCATGACTGCAAAGGACTCTGTGCTTAAGTGGACAGGTAGACATTAGGTGTGGGGACACAGAGGGGTTGCTGTGCTGCCACTAAGCACATCAGAGCATTCTGTATAATCACATGTAATTAGACAAATCCAACAAAAGGAACAAGGCTCTGTTGGCATGATCTACCCTATCCTGAGAAGAAAAAATAAAGCAAGAGACTCACAGGCCTGGAGAGAGCCTAGAGTTTTCCTAGTTGGCAGTTCTTGACTCTGACTGTACCTGAGATTCACAGGGGAGATTTTTTAAAACTTAAATCAGAATCACTTGGTAGAGTCTGGGCAACTGCATTTCTTTAAAGTTCCCCAAGTGCTTCTAATGTATAACTGGGGCTGAGAATCAGTAATCTAATCCTACTCTCTCTTATTACAAATAAAACAGTTCAAGTCCAAGAAAGTCCAATAACTTGCCCAGGGTCACACATTCAGTTAAGGGCACGGCTGAGCTAGAAGCTTTAGCTTTTTGACTTCCAGATCATTTGTTTCTGACCACAATCCTATACTGTCTCTGCTCACTAGTTGTGTTTCAAAAATAAAAAGGATGTTTTATAGCCAGTACATCTCACATGGACATATATGTTTCACATAAACATATAAGTCATATGTACATATAAATACATATATACCTATACACACATACATTATACAGATTTATGTACATATGTATTTTTATATATAAATATTTATGTATAATTCCAACTTCTGGGGCAAAAGTGTATAATTAATATGAAATTTGTCCATACATTTTAGACGTTCAAAAAAATCTTTGCACACAGACTGTTGTTTTAAAAATAGGTATTGAAAAATAAGGAGGAATGTTTTAGTCTATTTTGGCACTTTTTAAATAAAAAAACAACAACACAGCAGCATTGTCAGAGATCAGGGTAGAACTCATCTTGTTTAGCCCATTCATAACTAATCCGGAAGAGACAGAGCACAGGGAAACCCACAAGTTTTCAGGCAACACTGAGCTCCTGCGGGTTGGGAAATGCCCCACTAACAGGAAGGGAGGCATGGAGGGAAGACTGTGGGATGAACATGTCATCAACATGCATGAGAGCAGGAAGTCAGACAGAAGCTTCGCCATTGGGAAGAGGGATATGATGCCTTTGGGGGGAAATAATACAAATAATACTCTAAGTACAGGTTATAAATTCTGACTTCTCACTTATGCTTCTGGAAAGCAACCTAATAAATTAATTTTCAAATACTATTATGGTCACACAATCTTTATATTAAACTAAAGAATTTGTGGGCCAATGAATTTCTGTTACATTTAATGATCAATGTCAAAATGGTAATAAGGAAAAATTTAGACCAGTTTTTATAATAACCTGGGATATATGAGTTCTGAGTTAGTGATAGCAATAGCAGTATTTAGGCAGTAAGAGTGGGAATGGTTGGAATGAAATTATTTTTCTGTCTTATTATTTCTACCCCGAAACAAATGTAATACTTCTTTGAGATACAGGTAGAAACGCCTGCCGTATTCGACTTCTGGCATGATGCTTTATTGTACCTGTGAACAAATGCAATCCCACTGAATACAATGAGCATGTAATTTAGAGAGAAGGAAAACTGAGAACAGGAACAAGCATTTATATCTGATCTCTCAACTGTTCCGCAGTGCTCCTACACACTTAGGGTCCCTGGGACCTTAGAGATCCACAAAGTATAATTTTTTAAAGCAGGACCTACAGGACACAGATTATTCTTTCCAAATACCAGCCTGATTGGCAACAACAATCAAAGCATTAACAAAACTTGCAGGGAATTAACAGAAAGAGAATAAGAAATGAATTCAGAAAACATCATCTCATCCCAACTCAGGACAGTGCAGACAACTGCAAAAGGCCCAAAGATGACAAAAGGACCACAAGAATGCAGTGGTTTCTACCTGAAGACATGCCAAGCTAGTAAAAATCTCTTCAGTCTACACAACGAAGATTCATGGGAAGATGGCAAACTCTTAAAGCCCTAAAGGATATAGTAAGGATGAACATAAACTCATCAAATGCTGGAAAATGAGAACGTTGGATACAGGGGAGCAAGAGAGCCACAGCCCCTGTCCTCATGTCACTTAAACTCAAGTGAGAGAGACAGACAGTAAACAGGTGTTTTTACAAATAAACATTTACTCAGTTTTATCAAATCTAAAATTCCATTAATGGCAAGTTGTACCATTAATTGTAAGTCACCATTCATTGTAAGATATCTTTCAGGTTCAGAAAGAGTAAAGTGTGAAAAATGCATGAATTTTAGAACTGATAATATAACAGCTGATACAACTGTGATAAGTGCTGTGAGAGCAAAGAAAGGGGTGCCAGCAAAACATGTATCCAGGATGGCAAAACCTGGGTGTGAGCGATGGCTTCCCTACGGCAGTGACCTTGGATGGGAGTCCTAAAGGGTACACAGACCAGATAGGTGCAAAAGAGGAAAAGGCAATGCAAGGAGATGAAACACCGGCAGCTTTGCCATAGAGTCTGCGGGTGAGAAGGTGCTCAGGGCACTGAAGACACCAAAAGGCAGCTCAGGTGGCCAGAGAAAGAAGGGGAGAGGGGCTGAAGCTGGGGCTGGAGAGGAAGGCAGAGCAATTCTCATCCTGTGGGAGCTGAGCAGGTAACAGAAATAAGTGGTGGGAGGCAAGTCCATACAACAGAGGACGTTGGGGTTTGCAGCAAACTGAATAGGGCATGGCCAGTCTAATAATGCTTGAATCTAATTTTGTAAAACATTATGTGAGCCACGCAAAATATTTCTGAAGACTATATGTGGCCCAAAGGCTATCATATTAAAGAACTGGAGACTGCCGGGCATGGCTCAGCGGTTGAGCATCGACCTAGGATCCAGGAGATTGAGGTTCGATTCCCGGTCAGGACACATGCCCGGGTTGTGGGCTCGATCCCCAGTCAGGAGCGTGCAGGAGGCAGCCGATCAATGACAACTCTCTCATCATTGATGTTTCTCTCTCTTTCCCTCTCCCTTTCTCTCTCTGAAATCAATAAAGATATATTTTTTAAAAAAATAAAAATAAAGAACTGGAGATTTACTATGAGAGTAATGGTGAGCCAAAAAAAATTAAAGCTAGGGTGTGAAGTCATCAGATTTATGTTTTAAATGGGTCATCACTCTATATTGTTAAATGAAAAAACAAGGTGCAAAACAATGTATACTGCTATTTATATAAAAGGGGCAGGGGACAGAGTGAGAGGCAGAGGAAGTGGGAGGCTTGATGCTTGAATGGGAAGAAATATGTCTGGGAGGGCACCTATGAGTGTGTCAATTGATTGCCTCTGGGAAGGAGAATTATATAAGTCCATAGCCTTTCTGGATTTTGGTCTATGTAACCAAACTACCTAGTAACAAAACAAGTGAGCAAGCCAAAATGATAAAATAAGCAAATCCGTGAAACTTCACTTTGGCTGCTGTGATACTAAAAGAGCAAAAATGTGCCATGCAGTGGCACTGCAGTGGTGCAGGCCAGGTCAGCTGGCGGTGACGCTGACCAGGGCGATGGCGGCAGAAGGGAAAGAAATGCATTTAAGAATATACAACCGACAGGCCTCGATAACTGATTGGACAGAAGGGCGAGGAAGGGCAAGGTGTCACGGTTTATAGAAAGAGCAACTGGATGAGTGGGAGTGAGAGTTGCTGAACTGGGAGAGGGGCAGTTAGTCAGAGTGAAAAGGGTGGTTTCAGTTTTACATGTTTAGTTTGAGGTGCCTGTGAGTTGTGCAAGCGAAGATGTGGGACAGTTGGACAGGAGTCTGGGCCTCAGTGGAGAGGTCTGGATGGGAAATATGAACCTGGCAGTGCCTGTCTTAAGTCAGGTTCCCTGGGAAATAGACTCTGAAACGACATTTGGAGTTTTGTGTGCACCTTTATTGAGTGCATCTCTCAATCAACACCTGCTGAGTGAGGGAAGAGGATTCTGCCGAGAAAGATTAGTAGGCCTTGGCTGGGAAGGTCCTTCAGAGTTGTCCTGCTTTGGGACAGGAGAAACAGTCCCAAATACCCCCTGCATTGGCCATCAGGAGACATGGGCTCCACAGGAAGGGAGCATGAACAAGGTCACGTGGCTCTCAGGCTAAAGGTAATTCCTGGAGACGAACTCACCTGAGCGCTGTCACCCCTACACTACTGGGAATGGGGGGATGAGCACCTCTACCCTGTGCCAAGGGCAAGATCTGGGCAGCACACCACAGCTCCCAAGAGGTCAAACCTCCCATGACAGCGGTTCCGTGTGTCTGTCATTTCTCTGTGTGGAAGCACTTTCATCAGTGACCTGTTGGTGTCCTGTGCAGACACAGAGGCATCCCAATGCGGTGACTGCTCCTTTGCTTCTTCTAGGACCCTACAGGTTTCTCCATTTCTGGACTAGTTTTTGTATTAGTTTCCTGGCCCAGGGTTTCCATCCACGATAGGTGGAACAAAATCAAGCCCACACCATTCCACAGGGAGGGCTGCTTCAAAGATCGTGACATTCTATTTTCACCCAGTGGTGCGAGGACAGTTCCTCGGCCTGTTGGCTTGAGGTTAGCATTTTTCTAGTCCTTACTGAGGGAACAAAATGTAACTTCTGGTTCCTGGATTTACGTAAGGAGCCAATCCCAGCTTCCCACTATATACAGGGGCCTGGAACCCTGACTGCTCCCAGCTGCACTGGTCCTGAGCTTCACCCCCACCCCCCCTGCCAAGCTCTGCTCACTGCTATGGCCAGCTCCCACGGTCGCTGCATGGCGTTCTGTGCCGTAGTTGTGGGCTTATGTGCCTTCTCCTAGACTAAGTCCTTGAGGACGGGGCCTACGTGCTTGTAGCCCATCACGATGCTTCCCATAGGCCCCTGCATGCAGATGTTCTTGTTAGATGCAGCTACACTGTCATCTCCTCAGTGTTCATGGAAATAAGGCTTAAATAGGGCTTCTTTGCCCCGGGGGCTGAGTTTTTTCATTATTGGAGGAATAGTGAGGGTGAAGAGCACTACACAGAGGTGTCCCTTATTACTTTCTGCTCTTTAAAATCAAAAGAAAAAGGCAGGCCTCCCGGAGGCAGAGTTCACTCCCGTGCCAGCAACTCCCGCGTTGCCTTCGAGTTTCACATTCTGCTACGTCAGCTTCATGGGCCGAGGCAGCAAAAGCAGCAGGAAGACTTGTCTGACATTTATTCCCAGGTTTTTTTTTAATTTCCTCTGAAATGAATATGAATACACCGTGGTCTTTACACTCTGCGGGAGCTAATCCCCCCCTGGAAGCTTTGGGGAACCTCGCTCCGCTCTCGGATGCAATCTGTCGACATAGGCGTTCTTCAGGCTCTCCCGAAAGGCCTGCAGTGGACGGAGTGGCTCTCTCTATGGAGCTCTATTACATTTAAAACGATGGCTTTTTAAAAGAAAATAACATAGGAATTGCTTCCAGAGCCCAGATGCCTGTGTGAAATGCTGCCTTAGCTTTGAGGCGAGGCAGCTTTCAATGGCTTGTCTGGGCAGGGCGTGTGCCCACGGCTTCTTGGCCGCTGCCAGGGGGGCCGTTACCGGAGCCTGAACCCACTGCACAAGCTCGATAGGAAATGTGTACTTTCGATGTTGAAAGAACCATGGGAAGAAAATGATATTTTTATAAATGAATGTGTTTAGTAAGTATTATTCACTAAGTAAAATCATATTTTCCTTTAATGTCTTAGGTTGAGTATCAATTTCATTAACAAAGAAAAATCTGGCTGAAATATTTAATCCCCCAATATTTAATGGCAATAAGATTCTCAATATTTACCCAGTGAGCATTTATTAATTGTTTACTGTGTGCATAGCTGTGAGGAGGCTCTGTGGAGGCATTCTGTCAAGTAAGTTTTTGATCTCAAGAAGCCTTTTTTTTGGTTATTTTAAATTGATTTTAGAGAGAGAGAGGAAGAAATAAAGAGAGAGAGAGGGAGATCAATATGTTGTTCCACTTATTTATGCATTCATTGGCTGATTCTTGTACGTGCCCTCCCAGGGATGGAATCCGCAACCTTGGCGTATCAGGACGATGCTCTAACCATCTGAGCTACCTGGCCAGGGCAAGAAGCTTTTTTTTAAGGTACCTAATTTATTTTGTGGCTAGGTTAGTAGGATAAAAACCGTCTTAGAATTGTTGATCCACTTGAGATGATTTAAATAACTCAGGGCTGAGAAAGGCTGTCTGTTTTATCTGCCCACACCCTTTCACACATCTGTGCTTTTAAATCGCACAGAGTATTTTTCTCAGTACAGAATACGGAGTTCTCATTATAAGCATTCCCAGGCCTCTCACTGAGTCATATGGAATAAGAATGCATCTTCGAGTGAGAGTCAAAGTCATATTTCTATCTCCCCCACACTATCTGATGATGCTTTCTGCTGGTTTCTTGGGTGGCCGGTCACATGACAGATATATGACTTTAAGACAGGAACTGGAATAAAATTCCTATAATACCTTTAGGGGGAAGGGGGATTGTCACTGTTGAGCATTTTAGTCAGTGACTTAATTCCTTTTAAACTTCCCTCCACCCTCAGTTAGAGCTCTGAACTTGACCCAAAAAAGCTGCTCAGTTTATCTACTGAATCCACAATACTTCGAGCTGCTGTGGCTTTGTGAATTTTCTTCAAAGGATTTCAGGTGCTAAATGATATAACATATGCCCTGGGAGAGTTTTTTCAATACTCTAATCAGCAACACTTCACACGAGTCGGACTCTAGGAGAAGGAAGGACTGAACAGCAAAGCATATTGTGTTTCCAGAAAGTAAATTTTTTTATGGCACTATGGCACTGAATCCAAAGACCAGACGGGACATTCTTAGACACCCACTTTCAGGTGGCTGTAAACAGCACACAGGAATCCTCCAGCCCAACCCCTAAACCCCTCTCATCACGTCACAATGCCACAAAGCAGAAGCAGTGTTGTAGATGTGTGACTTCCACCCCACAGATCCATGTCAATGGTAAGAAATGCATTCCCTAAGTCGTCACTCCACGGCAGTTTCCCTTTCTGACTCATAACTCAGTAAACGGCCATTCCATCCTTCCAGGTGTTCAGACCAAAGCCTTGGAGTTATCTCTCACTCCTTTCTCTCTTACTCAGCATCCAATGTGTCAGCAAGTGCTGTTGGCTTTACTTTCAAAATATATCTAGAATCAACCACTTCTTACCACCTCCACCGCGTCTACACTGGTCCACACTACCACCACCTCTCCCGTGGATTCCTGCTCCACCCTGTTTCCACTTGGTAGCCAGAGTCACCCTGTTACAACTTCAGTCAGCTCATACCACTCTTCTACTCAAAACTCTGCAATAGCCCCTTTTCACTCGGCCCACACAGAGTAAAACACTGGGTCCTGATAGTGGCCTCCTGAACCCCATGAGATCCACCCCCCAATATCTAAGTTAACTTCTCTCCATCTCTCTCATTCCCAAACACCTCTGCCAAATTCTGTGTTGCTCTTCCAATAAACCAGGAGCATTCCTATCTCGGGGTCTTTGCACGTCTAGACAGCCTGCCTGGAATGCCCTTCTCCCAAATAACACATGGCTTGTTCTTTCACCTCCTTACATCTTACCCCAAAGGTCACATTTCCAGTAGGACCTACCCGGATCACTCTCTAAAACTGATTCCCAACTCCTGGCATGCCTTACCCCTTCTCTCTTTTGTTATCTCTACAACACTTATCACCACCTGACAAACTATTCACTTATGTGTTGATAATCTGTCTCCCTCAACAGGAATGTAAGCTCCATGAAGGCAGGAATTCTTGTCTGGTTTGTTCACTGCTCTATTTGCAGCACCCAGCAAAGACACAGCCTACCGTAGGTGTTCAATAAATATCTGGGCAATGAGTGAATGAGTGAACAAATGGCTGGTTGGACTATGTGCTATGTACTTTAGACTCTAGGCTTTGCTATGCTTATTCCCAGATAATCCTCGACACACACACCAGAACATCTTTAGAGTTTGTGGCAGGTATTAGTAAAGGATTTCTGGAATCCCCTGGAATAAAATTCCATACTTCAGAAGGTGAGGTTATTTCAAGGTTCTATGTACAGACGGGCCCATGTGAGCAGACCGGGGTGGGAGTGGGGGACTGATGCTGCTGCTTTTCTGCCCATGGACCTAAAGCCAGTGTTAGGGAAGCTCGCACGTGGAGCCGCTCTGGGAAGAGCGAGCATACTGGCCCCCATGTCCATATCTGCCTCTAACACCAGCTGCACACTCATGTCCAACACTGAGATTCTCTCCTGTGCAAACAGACACTCCCTCAAATAGGGGTATCACTGCAGGAAAGAAACTTTCCAGTGGAAACCTAGGAAGTCAGAGGAGTGTATTATATGTCCAAAGATTCGTGTTTTGATTTGAGATTGGTTTTGGGTTAAAGCAGAAAAGGAAAGTTGATAGTAATACGCCTTTTGAGGATTCTATTTTTCACAAAGAAAATAAAGGCAACATGCAAAAGAAACACCTGCTCATCAGTATTTTGTTCAGTAGTAATATGAACTTTTTTTTTTTTTTTTGGAGTTTGTGCAAAAGAGAAAGTTAAGTGGAGAAGAATAAAGTAACATAAAACTTTTCTTCAAAATCAAGTTTCTTAAATAGATCTGTTCTCTGGGCTGTATTTTCTGTTGCATAATCCCAGATTATCAACTCACAGGTTAGTCAGTTTTGTGACCAGAAAAAATAGCATCATTGAAACCAGTGTTGCTCACTGAATCACATCAGAATTATCCAATTCTGTTCCAAATACTGGAGATCACCTTAAAATATTTTCCAAAGAATGGATAAAACAAAAATATAAAGTTTACGTGAAAATTGCTGCAAGTCTGCATTTGCTTAGATGTTAGATTACTTTTTAGAAGATAATGGCTGCCATGGCAAGAAAGGCAGAAAATGACATGGTTTAGTCAGGCTAAGAAATTTAGAGAGACACAAGTTCCTCAGTCCTATGTCTACAATTTTTGCTACCATTTCTCACTGCAGTGACTACTTGGGAGGAAGCACACCCATCGACTGGAGGGGGTTACTCCTGATGAAGGGCACTGTGCTCTCATCATTTCATTTTTGCGGGGAGAGTGGCTGGAGCAGGACTGCACATCCCTTCAGAGCAGAAGTTGTACCTTTTGCTGCTTTTGTAACCCTGGAAGGTGGCAAGCACAGCACCGGACACACAGTAGGCTCTCAATAAATACCAGCTGCCTTAACACTGCTGCGAGTGATTATGTAAAACTGACAAACATTGTGATGTTGTAAACAGGCAAAGAAGTATTGGCCTGTACACACCAAGATGCCCCATGAGAAAGCAGCAGACATACAGGGTAAAGAAAATGATAGAACAGACTTGTGCACATTTGCATTATATATCAGAGTGAACCACGTGGCCGGAGTTTTAAACAACACTCTTAAATAGTCAGCTTTAAAATAGGGATTTTGAGATGTAAATTCAGAGCTAAAATAAATTCTTACAGTTTTCATCCTGGGCAATGCATTGTAAGGGGATCCCAAAGAAAGACGTATAGCTGTCATTGTACCACACCAGAAGCTCGGTGCCTCTGGGAATATCTATACAGGCTCGGTAGAATATATTCGACCTATTCAAAACAAAAGAAAACCCAGCTTAGTAATATGTAGGACTCGTGTGCCCCCAACCCCATTTTTTTATTGCCCCCAAAAAGTTCTGCCCATCTCCACCTAAACAGTTTCTGTTTGTAATAAAATAGGCACCCACCTTATTGTTCTCAGCAACCAATGAGAGCCTGTAACCCAGTATGAAAAAACAGCTCACAGTTAATTTCCATAGTTCCCCTTCCTACAAAGTCTTGACTGAAGAGACAGATATTTAGCCCAGGAGATGGCAGAAAGGAAGAGTTCATTTAAAAAAAAAAAATTACATCTCACACTGATGAGAAAATTTTCTCTCTTGGCAAACTACAGACACTGGTGCCTCAACCTTGTATATAAATTAATACTATTGATTTCTTTTTTGAAGGAAAAGCATTACATGTATTCTTGCAGCTTGGCATTGGGAGTTCTCAAATTTGTAATAAAATTAAACAGCTCTGTGATATAAGGATAAAGAGAAACAAAAATCTCCCTCATTGCCTTCCTTCTAAAGTTAGATATAGGAGAGGAGAAAAACCCTCTTCTGTGAAATGGATGGCAATTCAATAAATACAAGAGGAGCACTTGACTCTGGCGGAAAGATTACACTCTGAAATGATAGAGTGACGGTACCAAGAAATAAACTTTTTTTTTTTTTTTAACAGCTTTGGTACTGTAAAGAAAAATCTACAGATAAAAAAAAAAATGAGACCACAACTGGTTTTCTCAATGAAGAATTGCTGCAAATATTAGCCTCCAGTTCAAGATAAAAATGTTTAGGGTCGGTGGGCCTTAAATTTAGCCTTTCTGTGAGGAATTGGCTGTAGCAGGGCAATTTGTTCCTTGTACAACACTGCAGACAGAAGGCGAATCCTTCACCACATTTTTCATGGCAGTGAGATATGCACTTGTCAACATATTTTGTCACCACAAAGTGGCTCTTGGCAATAGGATCATAAAGATCAATAAAAAAGTGCAGATTCTCAATATTTTACTTGCAGCTGCAAAAATTTCATTTATCTTGTTATTTTCCTTACTTGCTGCCATTCTGTCTCACGAGGGCACTGCTAGCTAAGCAGAATGTTTTTTCCCAACATTCTATGAATATCTGACAAAAACTCCAGCCAGTTAGTTGTCCGGACCTCACTACCCTTCCTCCCTCTGCATCCCCAAGCGCCGTGCATTTTATTAATTCTTTCCACTGCTACATAAAAAAAAATCAAAATTGGAGCCGAGCTATAAATCACTGGCATCTCCTAACTTGAGAAAAATTGAGTCTACTTTGTACTTCACCCTTGTAACATTTCATCTCTCGGTTTGGCTTCCCTTAATATAAACACAGCGCCCGGCAAATGAATGTGCTAAAACCAAATGACACACTTTGCCGCTGAAAGAGCAGAACTGTTTTCGAGCAATGGGTGGTCTTCTGAGGCACGGAGTAGGCCGAGAGGGGGGGAAAGTGTAAGCGTACACCGTTCCTTACAAGCAGGCAGAGCTTCCAAAACTCGCAGCAATCTCTGCATGTTGAAGCACATCAAAGGGATTTTTCCCTTTTCAGATAATATTTCCTTTGCTGACATGTATTTAGTATTGTGGTTGGATGACTCATAAAGATAGCTTCATGGCGTCCCAACACAGTTGAAGCAGAACACATGCCAACAAACATTATTGTCAGCCTCAAAATAAAAACAAAACGTTCAGCTCAGGGTCAATCAATCAAGGGCGCTTTGAAGAAAATTCCATTTAGATATTACAAATCATAACAGAACGAATCTAAACCAGCTGACTTTCTGTGAAGAGGACATTCATGTACAATAAAAATTAGGCTGGCTCTTCAGGGTCCAACTTTTCTATTTTCTTACTCTTGGACATGGTCACTAGTGATGGATGCCAGTGTTTTGTTTTTTTTTAATTGTGTTTTTGTAGCTCATTTTATAAAGATCTGAAGTAATCAAAAACAGATTGGCAGAGAGAACTCGAAGCTTAAGCTCCCTCATGAAAGGGGAGCTATAAAATCCACTTAATATTGACAGATAGGTAATGACTTACTCATGCCCACCTTCCTCTCAGGGGTTTTCTTGTTTGCCCAGGTTCAGACTTTGCCTCGAGAGCTCCCTGGGTGCTCATCACAGGACCAAACTATCTCTTGCTGAATGGACAAGCACAGCCTTTACTAATTCTCTAGCTGCGAGTTTCATAAAACCTTCGTGACAGAAATGCAGCTGCAATAAAGGTGAGTGAGGCCCGTCCACAGCAGTGTAACCGAACGCTGCCATGTGCTGTTTCATGCGACCGTTATTTCATGAAATTAGCTGCATAGGAAACCAAGGCAGTGAAAAGTCACATGATGCCCACATACATTCCTTTTGAGTTGGAGACCTTCTGAGAGCAAGCCAGATTTGTGCAGCCTTTAGCCTATAAGGGGAATAAAGCTCTTTTTTTTTTAAAGGCCTCATTTTTAAAAAACAAAAAAAAAAGGAAAGGAAAATAAATAGCCACAGGCATGACTCCAAGTTGCCGAGCTCAGGGCCGCCTGCTTTGATGTGTCAATGGTGCCTAATAAAGTTAAACAGTTGCTTCTGATTCTAAAGGGAGCATGGCTGTTTATAACTGAGGTCATATATTTATATGGCACATGTTTTCGAGGGATTTTTGAGAAAAGGCTTAGTGGTGGGGCTTTTTTCCTATGTGATCTGTTTCTGCCCTCTCGTCTCCACTCCAGCCTTCTTTAGCACTAAATGGTAAACCTTGCCCAACAGGTGCACTGAGCAGATGTGGCTCAGCATCTGCTTCTCAACGCCCCCCACCCCGAGGCCTCCCTATGAGGCTCTGAGAAATGGGGATGGCTCCACCTTGTCTTTGGGCTTTTCGCAAATATCTTGGATACCCGGGGCTTCCCTATGCTCTGGAACGACCTCATCTCCTGAAAACATATTCTGAATCATCCAACGACCAAAGCCCAATGTTTTGGCACCTTTCCAGGGATCAGGAGAGGTAACTCTGGCTCAGATACTGCTGCTGAGCATAATGATTTCGGAAAAGCAGCCTTGGTAAGGCTGAGAGTCCTTGGTTTCCCAGGCCTTTGAGCAAATGAAACTGTTCCTCCTGGGGAAAGGCCTGAAGGTGACTGAAAGCAATCAATCTGGGGCTGAATCTTTGCACTTCTGTTTGTGTGTGTGCACACCTCTGCTGGGGGACTCTGCCCATCAGTGGGTGTGCTGGGCTCATTCAGCTGATGTGGAAGTTCAGGCGAGGACAGGGAAATAGCTTTACCTTGTGCACTGAGTGAAAGAGGCCTTCTACTAGGATTTTTATTCCTGAATTCTCGTGCAATGACTATTGCAAGAACTAAGGAGATTTCAGAAACCTAGCAAAAAAATTTTCTGCCAGTCCTTGCAGAGTTCCTGCAAAAACTCCTGCAGAATTGTTTCAAAACTAGCAGCAAGCCTGCATTTGTATACGCAAGCCCGAGGGCTTCAGCTACATAAGTGGTAAATCGAGATATACTTTACCTGTACTGAACTACTGTTAGATTCTGTTCTCCGCAGTGCCTTGCACATCGGATATACCTCATCCAGCTTGACTTACTAGGTTCCCCACCATCAATAAAGTGCTGTAGTGTCCCATCTTGGTCATATATCTAGAGAAGAGGTCAGAAGGTCAAGTAGTTAGAATGAATCATCAGCAATCATTTTCCCTGCTTCCCTTGGTGTCTTTATGTGTCGGCTGCAGAAATTTATTGTCCTTAGCTTTTCTAGTGCATATCGATGCTTGTGGAAACTGAACCAGAATAACAGGAAAATATTTTTTGGTGATGCAAGTCAATCACACTTTTCTTATCAGGCCAATCTTCCCTGTTTTAAACATATTTGTGGTATCTCAAGGATGTGAGTGACCATGTTTCCCAAAGAATATTTAACCTATTTTGACAGGCTACTCTTAAGTAATGAGCTGCTAGATAAACAAAGCAAGCTGAAGGGAGAGGCTATACTGACATGGCTGGAACATCCACATTAAAGGCCCCCAGTCTCCAACACATAACTGTTCGAAGGCATTCAGAGGCAGTACCGTCTGCTCAACAAGCTGGGTGACACCTAGCAGAAGGCAGCGGGAGAGTTATGGAGCTGTACAGAATTGGTCAAATAGGCTCTGATTGGGATGAAATAAATGGACTCTCACCTCGCAGAAGATGTAGGACTTCAGCTGTCCGGACCTGAAACTATTAGGAGAGGAGTCATCAAAAAACAGAGACCCTCGAAAAGGGAAAGAAAAAAAATACTGTTTTCTATGGATTCAAATGTCTTAATTAAGGTTGGTCTAATAACTATTGCCTTGGGTCATCTCCAACAGATTTTCTTTCAAGATTGCATTCAAGGATATGAAATCTGCTCCAAGCCAGGCAATAAGCATGGGACAAAAATTCATATGCAAAACAACTGGCCAGCTGGGCACAGGTGGAATCAGTGCCAACAGCAGAGGCAATCAGCTCCCACTCCCAGAAACCAGGTCAGGCCTGGGCACTTGGGAGGATGGGAGGTGGTCTCTAAAGGCATGGGAGATCAGGAGTCACATATGGACAGCAATTCTAGGTCATTCCCCATCCAAGGGGCATCCCGGAAGCAAGTGGTACAATTCTCAGGACCATTGTGAAATTGGACCTGTTCAAATAAAATCAACAGTGGGACCCAACAGAGCATCCCCAGAGCATCCTGAGAAATCAAGTCTCTTACCCTTGCAAATCAGCCTTTCCACTTCTTTCTAGTTACAGAGAATAAGTGTTACAGAGAGCCCCACTGGTTACATTTAGGTCCTAAAATTAGTATGGTCATCACATTAATTTAGCTCAGTATTTCTATTCTAGAGGGCAAAGGGCTTAGTGAGGACAGTCTTTTTTTTAATCACCAGTTTAAAACAGCTGGGGTTTTTTTGGCTTTTCTTGAACTCATTTGTCTCCATCCCAACCTTTCCACTAACCCCCACAAATAAAAGATAGATATCAACTAATAAAAACAATTGTTTGAGAATTTAGGAAGCACAGCATGCACCGTGATCACAGCTGATAATCATTGTAGCCTGAGAAGAAGTTCCTAGGTTACATTATATCTCACATTAATGGCTTCTTGAAGTTCCCAGTTTGGGGATGATGGCAGAGAATGGAAACACTTCGTGCGCTGTATACATCCATTGCATGTGCAATCCAATGACAGACTTGGTATTTAGGTTACATGACACTGTAGTTATTTTATTGTTGTTCTGTTTCTGTTTTAAGAAGCTGGTTCAAAGATTGAAGGTCTCAACCCCAAGCCTGCTGTTGACAGCCCATGCAGCACTGAACAAGCCTATCAGTTCCTTAAACTCCACTGTTTATCTATAATGGAGCCAAAAATGTTGATGGCCCAGCCCTCTGCCCTGTCCTTTCCCCAGAAACAAACAAACCTTCCATGAGGACTGCTGGTGAAAATAATTATGAAACATTCTGAGAAGTACAATTCTCCTTTGCGCTTCTAGTCAATGTCCCCAGCAGCAAGGAAAACTCTCTAACATTTATACATAGTGGGTGCTACCTTCAGTGTTAGCTCATCTGAACCGCAGACAGTAGCCAGTCAGTCTTGCAAATCAGTACAGTATAAAAATGTTTCCTCCTACACTCTTGTTTCAGCAATAATTTCCTTAAACTAAGTATATTGTGACTACAGGAATCCTACATTTTTCACCTGCCTAATGAAACTGCTACTTGCCTGGAAGAAAAGTAAGTGGCCACTTGTCAGGCATTTTCCAAATATCGCACAAGGTACAACACAGCATGAGGCTGAGCTTCCCTGGCTTCAGCTAATACTGATATCAAGCTGTTTCACAGGAAGCTGTGATGAAAATCTCATGCACCTAATTAGAGCCCATAACCATGCACCCAATCCGAGATGAGGAAACTCATTCGACCGTGACCGATCGATCTTCTTTCCCTCAGACCCCAGAGCCAAGCTATCACCAAATCCAGTTGAACTTGCCTCTTAAACTTTTCACATGCATCCATCTCTCCTCCAGTTAGCTTCCCAGCCCAAATCAGCTTCCTTTCTCACAAGTATTGCAACAGTCTCCTAACTGATCTTCCTACAGCTCCTCCAGGCCTCCTCCAACATATTCTCTAAATGTAGCCAGAGTGATCTTTCAAAACACAAACCTGATTACGTCCATTTCACCCAACTCTCCCCCAAATAAAAAGCTTCATAAATGTCATAAAATGTCAAGTCATAACAACATACATTGACAGCATGTGTGGAGCACCACGCTCAGATGGCCAGCACCTCCTATCAGTTACTCAGGGAGGCCAAACATGTGTGCCTCTGCATTTGGCTCAAGATAATCCCGGACCTTTTCTGTTAAGGGTTAACATTTAAACTCAGTGTTCTTTTTCTTTCTTTTTAAAAAATATACCTTTATTGATTTCAGAGAGAGGAAAGGAGAGGCAGAAAGAGAAACATCAATGATGAGAGTCATTGATCGGCTGCCTCCTGCACGCCCCCTGCTGGAGATCGAGCCCGCAACCCGGGCATGTGCCCTGACCGGGAATCGAACCTCGATCTCCTGGATCCTAGGTCAATGCTCAACCACTGAGCCACACCAGCTGTTCTAAACTCGGTGTTTCTTAAAAGAGAAACAACAGACCAGAAAGCACGGATGCCTGTTTCTGTTCATTCCTCTAGTTAAAGGAGAATAAAACTGGGAAAACACCCAAATGTGAGTGCTAAATAGGAATTAAGGAGGACTTCTCAAAAAATACTCCCCATACGAATTTGGGCCCTATCATTACTCTCCAGCACAAGCTCAACTTTGTTTCCATTTAAGAGCTCAGTTAAAAAAATAAGTAAGGGGGTAAAGTTCTGCATGTAGCTAAACTATACAAGGACACTGTGCCTGTATCCATCGACTGTATCAGGAAGGGGCTGATGTTCTACCTACCAGGTGGGAAGGAACTACATGTGGAAATGTTCCAACAGGTTTCAGGCTAGGGTAGCAGCAAGAATTTCAAGTTCTGGAAGTTGTTCTTGGAGGTTGCATCAACATCTACATTCATGTGATGCTAAAGGGAACTTTTAAGTTAGATACCTAATAGGTCTAAAAAAATTAAGGAATTTAAGGAGACAAAGTAAGACCAAGACCAAGAGTTATTTTGTTTTCATTACCTTTCTAAAGACTTAAAATAAGCAGAAAAATATTGAAAGTCATGCACAAAGTGTTTAGACAGTCCCCTCACGACCTAAGAATATGTTGAAAAGGTGAGACATTTTATTAATTCAAATACTAGTGAGAATGAAGGCAAGAGAGAGTTAAATTTAGATTAGGGAAAGATTTGTTCTGAAAGAACATCTGAATGTTTCAAAACACAGGTTTTCTGAAAACTGTGGGTTTTATCCTGAATGAACATAAACAACCAACCTTTTAAGGTGTGATCTCTGTTCTTTCTAAGGAAGCTGAACAATGGATCCTCTGGAGGTAAGGGAAATGCATGTAAAGAAACACGCAGGTCCCTCGGTGGGAAAGGGGATAAATTCTGCAGTGGAAACCCCTCAAAACTGTAGAAAGTATACTTGGCATATTTGTTTTATTTATTATTATTATATTTTTAAAAAATGTATCTTTACTGATCTCAGAGAGAGGAAGGGAGAAAAAGAGAGACAAAAACATCAATGATGAGAGTCATTGATTGGCTGCCTCCTGCACACCCCCGACTGGGGATCGAGCCTGCAACCTGGGCATGTGCCCTGATGGAATCAAACCTCGATCTCCTGGATCATACGTAGATGTTCAACTGCTGAGCCACACCAGCTGGGCTGGCATATTTGTTTTAGAAAGCTAGTTCCAGCATTGCAAAAAGAGAGTAGAAAGTGGCACAGTCACACTGGAGAACATTTTGATGATACTGAAATAAAGTTGGCCATGCATATCCTATGACTCAACAATTTCCCATCAAGGAAGCTACTCCAATGAAACTCCGATATATGTGCCTGAGGAGACAAGTAAAAGGGCATCTCTGTAGCATTGTTCATAGTAGTAAATAATGAGAATCGTCAGAAGAATTATTTATTCAACAAAATAGTATAAAGTACCTAAAATGGCTGAACTAGATCTGTTTGTATTAAGATCCAGTTCATATAGAGAAATATCAAAAATATACATTGACTGAGAAAATCAGGTTGCAGATTGTTGCGTATGGTACCACTTGTTAACTTTTCAAAATATACAAGATAACACTCTTAACATTCTATCTTATAATACTGCAGATTATCTTTCTGTCTATCATATTTTGTAAAATTCTGAAAAGGCACACTGGAAGGATTCCTGACAACTTCCTCACATTACTGACTTGGGGAAGAAGAGAATGGAGGAAACACAAAGGGAATTAACACTTTATCTGAAATGCTTCATTTTTCCTAAAAAAAAAAAAAAAAAAATTCTGAAGCAAATACGGAAAAGTGTTAACACTTACTTTTTTGGTGGCCTGTACATTGGCATTTATATATTATATTTTGTGCTTTTCTAATTTTCCCAAAAAAAAATCTCAAAGAGAGAAAAGTAAATAAAAAGAAAACCCAGCCACTTCTTCCTTCGTAGTTTAGTTTTTGCATGCGTTGTTAAAATAAACTGACTATTTTACCCAAGATTAAAAACTATACCTGTTTTCCTCCTGGGAAAAATGGTTGTAATATGTATCACTATATCATCAACCACTGATTTCTTTTGTGATTGTTCCTGTTGCCATTTTAAAACCACTGTTTTTGGTCTGTACTTTCTCTTTTATCTAGTATCAATGGGAGCAGAAGCATAAGTAAGGGGAAGGGCTAATTTTTACCTTTTTAGGGGAATTTTTACAGTTTTCAATCCAGTAATATTTATTGGGATGCAACATGTATGGTTGAAATAATGATCACAAATTCTTCCTCATTACAAACCATGTGTGGAATTAACTGAAAACCACGTCGCAGGAGGTGTGTTTTATTGCAATCCAGGATATGAGGAAGCACCACTCTCCCATGACCTTATTTTCCTAGAACAAGAACCTACTCTGAGAACAGCATGAGTAAAAAAAATGCACCAACATTGTATCTTATAAACCCTGGTCATGAGTGGCTCATCCATGGCTTTGTCATTTATGTATACTGCCAACTTACCTTAACAATAAGAATCATAGAACCAATGTGACTCAGAGACTGACTTGGGTCCAGTTTAACATAATAGCAAGAAAAACATCTTCTGAATGATAAAAATTTGTGTATATTGGTGGCTCTCAGCAATCTGTTTCTCTAAAGTCAGATTTGCAGACTACTGGCTCTCAGGCTGAACTCAGGCCATTGACCAACACTGATTTTCCTCCACAGTGTTTTGAAAATTTTACCTATTTTCTTATTTTTCTTGGGAAAAAAAAATCAAAATATGGGCACCCATTCTCTGGCAATCATCCACCGAAGCTGAGAAAAAGAAGATGGCCCCCTTTAGATCAACCATGTACTTTCTCGTTTTCCATAGTCCCTACCACTCCCTATTGTCTTACATGCTTCCTCAGTAATTTACTTACCTGCTTGTCCTCTTTCAGCATCTAAGTGTGTAATCCCAGCTGTAAAGAAATCATTGCTGCCCCTGAAAATGAGTCTGGTACAGCTGGGGCCACTTTCAAGAGAAGCCCTTTGAACCGATAGCCTGGAAACACTGCAAACATTCATCACTCCTATGCTGCCCAGAGCCATCCTCTGCCTGAGAGCTGGCTTTCTGGGCTGTAGTTTTCCAGGGAGCGGGAGAGCAGAGAAAAGTATGCATTTCTTTCATTTTTACCAGCAGAGCTTTCAGCGATCTTTTAAAGCAAGGGATCATTTTTAATTCAAAGAAGTCTTAAATGTAATTCCACTATAAAAACAGATACAAAGTTGCCCTGGCCCACTATAAAAACAGATAAAAAGAAAGTTTCCCGGTCCACTATAAAAATGGATAAAAAGAAAGTCCATCAGGAACACCCCCCCAGCTCCATGAACCACACCCTTGCTCTCTGAGGCGGTTCCTGGGACCTCACCAAGGGCCCGCAGTGAACTGAGGGACCCTGTTTGAAAACCACAGGCAGCCAGCACACTTCCTCCAGTAGGTAGACCTCCATGAAGAGGTCGGTCACCAATTCCTCTGCTAGAACACTGAGTACCTTGGCCAAATTTAGAGCGTAGGAAAATCAGATTTGGAAGGGACCTCAGAGACCATCTGTTCCAACCTGATCAGTTTACACATAAGGAAATGGGGTCTCCAAAAGTTGGCGACTTAGACAAAGTAAGACTACTACTAGTCAGTGGCAGAATGAGGCCTCCACACATCCTCACACTCACTCTGCTTCCCATTGGAAACGTGCTGAGGCCTCCCTCATCTCATGTAATCCTGCAAGTACACAGAAGAGAGTCAATGATCTTAACAAAAGGAACTTGAATTATAACTAAAACACTAACCTGCTCCTCCTAAAATCTGGGTCCCTGAATTTTGGCATGGGGAAAAAAAAAAAAAGAGCCAAAGGTTTTATATGAAAAGGATTAGCAGTTTTCAGGGACCGGGAGACGTCTCGTCTCGGGCTCCCTCTCCGACGTTTCCACATTTGGCATGCCCCTGTGCGGAGGCCCCAGACACCAGCGCTGAGTCTTGTGCTAAAATGCCAGCCTCCTTCAGCTTTGCTGAGCAGCTGACACAAGAGAGCGTATTTTATGCCCAAACATCTAACATAGGGCCCAGCATGTAAGAGGAACTCAAAACATGCTGAAGTGAACTGGACTAAATTTCACAATAATCCTTTAGCTTCTTAGAGATCTCAGATCTTATCCTAAGCTTGAGAAGTCACCACTAAATGCAATGAAAACGTCATTCTAAGCACTAACAACTAGGGCTTTTTTTAGGAGAATATGGCAACCTCCTTGAACCTAACTACTTTCAATTCTTTGAAATGCAAGGGTGAATTTCATAGGAGGATTAGAACCTATTAAACAACTGCCACAGAAACGGGCTGAGGAGAGACGGGACTTGGGGAGTTTCCCGGGTCAGGCCTGAGAGCCCAGCGCTGCTCTGGGTCCTCGCCCCGCACACGGGGGTCCAGGGATGCGCGGCGACCAAGACGGCCTCTCAGATGCCTCCACCTGTCCTCCACCCTGTGCCTTTGCAGGGTCGGCCTTTCGGTGAAATTCAGAAAATCAGGGTTTCAGAATCAAGCGTATTTGTAATCTGAGAAAATCAACTGAAAAATATACTCTTTACCAAGATGGATAAAAATGTTTCCCTGTGAGCCTCCGTGTCGGGTGGTGGAGGTGCGATACGTTGTGACCTGTGGAAAGCTGCGGGCCACACTGCTCTCACGGCGAAAAGCTAAAACCAGAACAGCGCTGTTGCTAAATAAGAAATTTTACTTTTGCCCTGGCCGGTGTGGTTAGAGCACTGGCCAGCCCACTGAAGGGCCGTGGGTTCGAGTCCCTGTCAAGGGCATGTACCTGGGTTGCAGGTTCAATCCCAGCCCAGGTCAGGGCACGTGTGGGAGGCAACCAGTCACTGTGTCTCTCTCACATAGATGTTTCTCAATCTCTCTCCCCCCCCCCTTCCACTCTCTAAAAATAAATGGGGGGAAAAAACGATTTTACTTTTAATAGTATGGTTGTTACTAGAGACTTTTCTTAAGTATTAGCCGTGAAAACACATGATGGAAGTGAACAGAGAGGAGAGAGCGCAGAGGTTAAGAGCACCTATGTGAGTGTTGGCTCCAATACCTGTGAGCTAGAACTGTGGCTCCAGCTCAGGGGGCCGTGTGACTTTGGGCAGTTACTAACTTCTTGAGGAAGCTAGACCATCTTTAAAAACAATGGTGCTAATGGCGGTCCCAATGTCAAAGGACTAATAGGAAAATCAAATGAGCTTTTATATGTAAAGCTCTCAAATGGGCTCTGGGAACACAGTAAGAGTCCAAAGAGCATTAGCTGTCCTTCAGGCCAGCACTATAATTACATGGGAAATGTCAGCCCAGGCACAATCTACTAACCTGCTTGGGGTCACTGACCGCAAGATAATATGGGCAGTGTATGCAAACTCATTGTTGCTAAAGTTATCAAACTGTAAGCTCAATGAGGGCAGAAATGCACTTCAAATATTTTTAAAACTTACTAGTAGCTACCTTACACAAGGCTTTGTACATACTAGGAAATCAACTTCTGTTGAGAGGGGGAGAGGGAGGGGGAGGGAGAGGAGAAAAAATTGGGGATACATAAGGGAGGTGTAAGAGTAAACCAGTCATTCTAACTTATGTTTTTAATTCCCAGATGAGTCCATCAAAAAATAAGAAAAAACATGCCTGGCTGGTGTGGCTCAGTGGTTGAGCATAAACCCATGATCCAGGAGATTGCAGTTCATTTCCCAGTCAGGGCACATGCTGGGGTTGCGGGTTTAATCCCCAGCAGGGGGCGTGCAGGAGGCAGCCGATCAATGACTCTTATCATTGATGTTTCCATCTCTCTTTCCCTCTCCCTTCCTGTCTCTGAAATCAATAAAAAAATATTTTAAGTTAAAAAAATAAGACAAAACATTTAAAATGCTGGATGAATGTGAATACTATCTAGAAAATAATAAAGAAGCATTTCTTTGGTCCTACAGTCTCCATTTCCTAAATTTAATCAATCTTCAGTTTAATATAGTATTATAAAAATGTCTTCCAAAAGACATAGGAGCATATCTATAACTAGCAGGTAGTTATTACAAGTGTTTTAATTAATTGTGGCTTAAGGACCCCAGTAGACCTCACTGAATGTCACCTATCATGCAGAATTGCTTGACCTCTGAGGCCAATGACATTTCTGGCCAGAGGAGGTTCAGCATACAGTGCCTCACTCCTACATGAACAAGGGACATGGTCAAGGTAGGAGAGCTGTCTGTGTAAGCCAGTGCACCTGGACGGAGAGCAGGGGACATCTGCGCACGGCAGATCTGTGGACAGAGCATCAGGTCAACAGAGATCCAATTACCGAGGGTCTCCAGGCACTGCCTCCCAAGCTAGTGAGGAAGGCGGCAAGAATGCCACTGGGGTCTCCTAACCTCCTTACTTTTAACCTTTCCAATCAAGCTAAATCAAGGCTTGAGAACACAGACCTCAAAACGATGCTTTAAAAAGGAGTGACATCATCTGCCCCCAACCTAACACAAAGAAAGAATGGCCCTGGCCAGGTGGCTCAGCTGGTTGGAGTGTCATCCTGTACACCAAAAGGCTGCAGGTTCAATCCCCGGTCGGGGCACATAAGGGAGGCAAGCGATCGACGTTTTCTCTCTCACATCAATGTTTATCTCTCTCTCTAAAATCAATAAACACATATATCCTTGGGTGAGAGTTCAAAACAACAACAAAGAACAGCAGGTCCTACACATCTGTGTAGGATTTTAGTTTCTGAAATACAAGCTTATTTGGCCCTTCTAATTGACCTCGAAGGCAGGCCGAAACATTGTTCTGTTTCACAAGTAAGAAACCTTGGGCTGATAAGAGTAAATGACTTGCCCACAGTCAGACAGCAGTCAGACAGCTGGTGAGTGTGACAAAGATGTAACTCTCCCGAATCACAGGCTATCGTGTTATTGCTTTTTTCATCACATTCCGTTTGTCCTATCAGGGAAAAATAGTACAGCTTTTCCTCTAAAAGCATCTGAAATTTTCCAAATGAGGGCCATAAAAATGTTCATAGTGATTAATAATGTCATTTATAAAACATCCCTATTTTCAGAGTAAATGTCAATTTAGTGAGAATTACTTAATCTGTCAGTAAAATTTACACAAAGCAACCACGCCACGGATAGACACAACTCCCCAACGCCGCGGTAAACCGCTCTCTGTCCCCTGGCAATAGGCCATAACGACCAGGAACATCAAAAAACGGGGAAGGCAACAGTTTGTAGATGAAGATGCATATTTTATAAGGAAAGCTTCTTTATTAAAGCAAATACTAGCTACTGCTGCCCTATTTATTTGTGTTCAGTTTTTCGACTTTTTTCTCAAGTATGTAATGCTATAGGTGGTTTTTCTTCATTTCAATCATCTCTTCCTCCTCTCTCCATTAGAACTAATTTATTTTTGTTGTTAATTCTCATAAGAAAACTCTTTCCTCTCACTGTGGTTTGGAATATTTTGCAATGTTTAAAATGGCGAGATTTTGAAACGGGGCTTCAAAGGCCAAGTAATAAACGCCCCATAAAATAAATGAGTAATGGTTATATACACCGTTGCTGTATTTTCAGTAATGCTGATATAAAGCTATATACTGTACTTTGTCAATTCACATTCATCAAGTCCCAGAAATATTAGAAAATCATTAGAGGTTTATGTTGAGCTTGCAGATAATACTAACATATAAGTCAAGACTGAAATATGGTCATCAGAAAAACAGTTGAAAAGTGTCAATAAACTGTAAAACACCCGTGGTGGGGTCTGCAAAGCCTGCATTGGAGAGCCTGCCGTGTGAAGAAATGGAAATGGGTATTTTGGTCACACTGTGGGTCGGCGGCTGTTATGTGTCAGGCCAGCAGAAGAGACTGGGCGACTCAGGATTCCAGCACAGAGACCTGGGAGCTCCCGAGAGCTGCTGAGCCTTTGGTGAGTCCCACTTATCTCCGGGGACGCCAGCGGCCATCAATACGAAGCCTGCCATCCATCAATCTGGGGTCCTCTTCAGACATCCTCTGTCTGTTGATCAGAGGAAGACGTTGGGGAATTAGGCTTCCATTATCAGGATTTTGTCTGTGATCTGAACAAGCCACTGAACCTTTAACTTTTCACTTGGCAGAAGCATAGATGCTGGAAAAGTCCTGACAGTTCATTCATTTTGCTCCATCCTGGAGCCAGCTGATGTCTGACTGGTGAGACCCGCCCTCTTTGATGTTGTACTCTTTTGAGAGTGCCCTGCTGTGAAAAAAATTTTATCCATCCAAATTAAAGGGAAATATTTCTGCATCCAGCTGTTAACTGTGACATGTTTGCCATTTTTCAGGGCACTGGCTTGGTGCCATCCACAGGCTCTGCTGCAAACCTATCTTTTCCCCTCTCCTCCGCAGCAGCAATAATATCCACAGTGCACAACTGTCTCCATGTCCACACAACATCAACACTAAGAAGGAAAATGCTGCTAATCCTGCATTTGCTAAGAACAGCCTCAGAAATATTTTCATGTGGCCATTTCTTTTTTTCTTTTTTTAATCTCATTAATGTCTTTCACAAACTGTAAAATTCTTTGACACAATTCACCCATTTAAAAATTGCTTCTATTCTGTTTACTTTTAAAAATCCAGTTTTTAATTCAAGTCACCATCAAGAAGTCCTGACTTCCAATAAATATATTTACAAATGAAATGAATTTGGAGCCTGTGCAAACTTGTTTCACATGTACCAAGTCCACATTTAAAAAGGGACATTTGCTCAGTGGAGAGAAGTCTGTGTAAATGAAGAAAAACTCCCATGAAAGCCTGAATAAACATTTAGATCTAAGTAATCAAGAAAGCCTGTATCTTCTCATATTTATTAAGCGCCAGCGGGGGCTTATAAAGATGCTGCCATGAACTGCGTGTGTGATAAACAAAGGCAGCTCATATTATCACGTTTTGCCCCGCACACTGCGGTGCGTGAGTGAAACCCCACGGTCCCCGCTCCCCTCTCACTCTGGCCGAGGTGCAGCGGGACCAGGCAGCTAGGCCGCGGCACCTGGAGCCCAAGAATCCCGCCCAGACTGATCTCAGACTGACCAGCAAACCTGCACAGCTACTCAGCATCCCTTCTCGCATCGGTAAAGGTGGGTGGTGAAAAAAGCAAAACACAGCAACATGCTGTATGTGAGAAAGTATCCACTTTGGAAACAAGCCACAGGGAAATCTGAGTGAACACGATCCTCCACTTGGAAAAACAAAACCTTCGTTTTCCACCAAACAGGAAAGGGGACCATCATTTTGCTGAACTAATTTTAGAAACATTACCCGTGCGAGCTGCTGGGGATTTGCTCATTACTCATGGGAGCGCGGCAAGTAGTTCTGCACCGGGAACGATAAGTAACACACTGAAGTCACTGCACACGCTGTGGCACACGCGGGTTCTCCGTAGGGTTCACGCACTGTATCTTATGGAGTATTCTGTAACCCGCACTGTAGCGGAAGTTTCTGATTTTTAAATTCTAGTGGGTGTGTAATACTATCTGGACCTCGGTGAAAACGGTTACTGGTTTTACACTTCAACTTGGTGGCTAATGAGGGGTGCGGTGTCCAAGGAGCGGCCTGGACCAAAGCCTAGGTGCAAACTGCCGTGTCAGACAGCGATCCTATGAAATACTTACTCGGCAGTAATTAGGGAACATCCCTGAAAAAGCAGACAGAGCTACTTCCATGCATGTGCAGACACACACCCCATGTCCCAGAACTCACCCATGTGTTGTTTTTTTTAGTAAGAAATGTCTGAAGACACAAAATATTTGTCCCAATGAAGTAATGGTTTCCTATGGTTTTACTTTCTTTTCAGAGCAGTCTACAGCTTTATTTCTTCGCTGAAATGTGTCACTCTTTAAATTATTATGTTTTCCTAAGTCTACGACATTCTTTTCCTAACCACACCAATAAAGCGTGATTGTCAGACACACTTTATTAGAGGGAAAGTGACCATCTGTCCAGGGTACAAAACATATTTACAGATCTTAAATAAGGAGACATTCCTTACGTCAAGTTGAGACAGTACTGAGCACACACTCATTTCCCAATTTACACTTCTTGCCCTGGATCCCAGACAATGGCAGAGACACTATCAACCCTCAGATTCACAGTGCTCCGGAAAGTGAGAGTGCGAAGGTCGCAACTGGCCTAGACCAGGCATGGTCCTGAGGGAGAGCCCCTGAGGTTGCTCTTCCCAAGATAACTGCTTATAGGAAGAACCTAATGAAATTCCAAGTTTGTCCTGGAACAAGACACATGGGACAGGGATGGATTTTGGCTTCTCTGAACCATTTTTCTTGAAGGAAAGGTTGCACAGTTGTACAGAGGACTGAACACACACACATATTTGCCATAGGTCTCCTCCCCATCAAGACCCAAAAGATGAAGTACCAAGGGTAGAAGGTGATGGCATTAATGGAGGGCAGACTTCTGACCTTCCAGACAACACTTTCAACAAACATTTAGTAAGAAGCTACTATGTGCCAGCCAGTGCTTAATGCAGGGTACTGAAAACTTAAGACCCAGTCCCTACCCTCAAATAATTTATAGTTCAATAGGAGAGAGACACACATAAACAAATCAGAAGAGATTTATTCTGGCACCACAACCTGTAGATTTTTCCCATCCAAATTTTGGACATTTGATGTCTAGAATGGGGTTACTAAGTGTGGGAAGGGTAATACATTATAATTTTACCCAAAAAAATCTGATTTTAAAGAGTTAAAACTAGTTATTTACAAATTCTGGATTGTGGAGGCAGCCTTAAACAAACACTTGATTAAAATCTGCCAGACTATCCCTTCAATAAGGGCAAAAATAGAATCTGTCCTATTTACCGTAGTATCCCTAGCAATTAACATAGAGCTTAACTTACTGTAGGTACCTGGTGTTCAATAAATGTCTGTTAATTGGTTGGGTGGTTGATTGGTTGGTTGGTCAGCCAGATGGATGGATGGATTGGTGAGTGGATGGATAGACAGGTAGACGAAAGTATGAATAGCCACAAGGATACAGATGAAAGGATACAATAACTTTTAGGTACCTGAACACTAAGGGCTGGACCATATCTGTCTGCTCTCTGGGCTGGACCATATCTGTCTGCTCTCTTAGCTAGGGCAGAGTGGAAAATCCAACTGGGAGAATTTTAAGGGATGCAACATTACCTGAAAAAGTGTGCTTTGCCTCACTGGCTAAATTAACACTTCTTTTATTATTCTTTCCCCTTAGTTCTTTGGGATTTCTTTTCTCAGCTTTATTGAGGTATAACTGACAAAAGTGTAAGCTATTTGAAGTGTGCGTCATGATTTGATATGCTATAGATTGTGAAAGGATTCCCACCCCGATGTTAATTAACACTTCCATCACCTTCACATAATTATCTTTTTTTTTTAATGAGAACATTTTTCTTTTAAAAATGCCAACTGTCTCTGCAGAGTTCAGGCCACTGTAAAACAGCTGCCTGAAGACTTCAGTCAATGGCGAGGCCAGAGGCTACTCAGAACCTGGCACATAGCTGCCTCCCTGCCAATGTTGGTCCCTCCTCCCATCCCAACCCACCAAACTGTGACCTGCTGAGGGTTACTGTTACTCCCCCTAGTCTTTCCTGTAGGTGATTCTTTTTCTACCCTCCATCAGTCCCTCTCTGCTGGGTCTAGTGCTCACTTGCATCAGGATCCTGGTAGCTGAGATCTACTCCTACCTGTGAAGCTAGGTCAAGGTGCTACTCCTAGAAATATTTGCATTTTGAGCTTTACCTTCAAGTGAGGCTTGAATGAGGGCATAATGCCCTTTGAAAGAAATTCAAAGTGCCATAGTGAGGGCTGAAGGCCGCCTGGGGAGGAAAAATGATGCCTCCTGGGACTCTTCCTATTGCACACATGGTCTGTTTGGTCCTGGGAGAGTCCAGGGTGAGGCTTCGGACCGCCTTCCTACAGTTCCAGGACAACAGGGCATGTTCCTCATCAGAGTGCAACTCAGAGGAGAAGGTGAGGGATGCTGGTGACAGGGCGACCCCAGCTCCTCCTGCAGAAGAGTTTTCTGCGTATCCTCTGCAGGGGGTGCCAGCAGGGCCAATCCATAAGGAGCCTCAAATTTAGACTTGTGAAGTCATTTCCAAATGAGGTTATATATACAATCACACAGACAGGCCGACAGGATTAAAAGGAGGCCTTCTTTGCACACTCTGAACTTCGGTCCTTTGCCTGGACCACACTGCCTGTAGTGAGCCATAAATTAACATTTTTATAAATCCTGTAATTAACTTATGAATAGCACAATTATATGTTTCTGGTATTAAAAGCATTAAGTTGTTAAAGGTAAACATTTAAAGTATACCCGTTTTTGTAACCCTGTTTTGGTTTTTCGTGGGTTTTTTTTCATTTTTCCATATTTCAAGGGCCTCGAAAAACGGAAGTAGCCCAGGCCTCTCAACAGCCCTAGTTTGGGCTTGTTGATAAAGCTCCTTTCACGCAGTTGGGCCAGAGGGCTGGCAAGCGTGTGGCCGGCACTGGCACACGGCGCTTTTGCACAGAGAGACAGCCCTGTGTTCCTGGACAGGCCGTCAAGTCCACAAGGCATGATTCCCCGGAAATCCAAGCAAGAGATCAGCAAACCTGAACGTCTGGGGCGCGAGGTTTGCAAATCCTCTGGTTAGCAGAGGTATGACTAATGTCAACACCAAAGAAAGGCAACCACCTAATTACCACATTGTTATAATCTGTATGCTTCCTCATTTTTAGACAAGACTTAGAATTCACTTCTTTCTACAGGAAGCATCTATGGGCTGAAAGAAAAGAATGGAAAGGGGTCTCTTCCACGGGGTCCATAGAGAGGTTTCAGACAAGGCTACAAACACCCCGAAATCTCAGAAAGACAATGTATGTGCACCTAAGTAATCTTCTGGGAAGATGGTCCACAGATTTCAGCAGATTCTCAAAGGGGTGAGTTTACACACACACACTAAACACTACTGCCAAATTCCACACAGATGGAAGGGCAGAATTGAATGAAGAAAAGGAGATAAGGGCGTGTGAGGATGAGCTAGAATTCTTGGGGTGTTTTATGTACATTTGAGGAGGTGCTCTTCAAAGATTCATAGGTTTCTTTGGTCTCTGAATTGATCTCACTTTCATTTCCTCTTTCCTGGCTCCAGAGACCCTGGGCTTCCTATGTTCCTTTCACTGTATTTTCATTTTGTATTTGGTTGCAACTGTTTTGATGTATTGGTTATGCCTAAATCTCTGACCACATTTCCAGGACCACTAGACAAGTAAACCAATAGAGTCCTTTGGTTGGTTTATTTCATACAGCAGATATTTTTAGGTTAGAAATCATGTGAGTGGGCCAGGTCACATCGTCCAGCTCAGTGTTTCAGCTCTGTAGACATTAACTGCCGCCTATTCTGGATTCAGTGAGTCAATGGTTATTAATACTCCAAAGCATTCCCGTTCAGCTCTAATCAAACCCTTTGATGGTACCATTTTTTCCTACTAAAAAGAAAGTATATAATCACGTTAAATCAGTCAATCTAATAGAACCACTTGCTTTGTAAGCTCTACATGTTTTATAAATTAAAGCACTGTTTACCTTTCTCTGGCTTATGCCTTTGTATTTCCTAGTTTACTCATTCATAGATGAGCTACACATGAGGAATCCTGGGTTCTAATTCTGACTTGAGCAGTGCTAATTTCTATAAGCCTATGAATTGATGACTATGCAAGTGTGTCTTAAAGATAAGTATGTGGCTGCTGGAACCCAGAAGAATAAAAGTCATAACACAACCATTTTGAGCACAAATAAAAATATTTCAATGCCCAATAAGGGGGCAGATAACATAACTATAAGTCACATGCTTTTGCATTAGACCTGTGTAAGTCTAATTATAATTTATATCTTCCAACCTACAGAGCATAACTAAGTCAAGAATAAACTCTTGCCCTGACCGGTGTGGCACAGTTGGTTGAGCAGCGTCCCATGCTCCAAAAGGTCACGGGTTCAATTCCTGTCCAGGGCACATGCCCGGGTTGCAGGCTCAGTCCCCAGGAGGGGACGTGTAGGAGACAGCCGATCGATGTTTCTCTCTCACATTGATGATTCTTTCTCTCTCTAAAATCAATAAAAACATTTTTTTAAAAGAATAAGCTCTTAAGCAATTATATATTTAAAATTCCACAAAATTGTAAGTGAAATCAATTATACAAATGTGTAATATATACACTTAGATTTCAGTGACTTGGAGACACGGTAATGGAGCAGAATCAGACAGCCTGGGTCTGAATCTTGGATTCAGCAATTAGGAGCTGTGTCATCCTGGGCAAAACACTTATCTCATTTGTAAGATGAGAAAGATGTTAATGCAACTTCAAAGGGCTTTTGTGAGGATGAAATGAGATAATGCATGTGTCTGACACATAGTAAGTGCTCAGTAAATAGAACCATTTATTATTGCTTTTTACTGGTGGGTTTGGGTTTTCCAAAACAAATTTCCTTCCACTTCAATATTTCTGAAAAACTAAGTAGGGAAGAAAATGACAGAGAATTTTCATTCCATGGATGCTGTGTGTTAAGTGGAACTGGACAGAGTGGAAATCAAATCTCAGCTGTGTGACTTTAAGCATGTTACTTAACACCTCCAGTTTGCTTTCTGACATGTAAAAAGAGAATAATAACCTCAGAGGATGTGAAAGGATTTACAGAAATAAGGCATAGAAAGGGCAGAGAATAGTGACTGAGGCACAGCTATAAAAGAGAATGCCTAGAAAATAAAAATTATTTTTTTCTGTAGTGCAGTGGTCCCATATCTTAAATATTAAAAGCATCAAATAATAACAAATTCTAAAAAACTCTATACAATTGTTTTGAAATAAAAATATATATGCCAAGGTATTTGATGATGTTTGAAATATTGAGGCACATTCGAACTTGAAATAAATTTCCAAATCATCTCAGTTTTATCTCATTGGCTCACACTGGATTTCTTTTTAAGTTAAAATAGTTTAAATGGAAAGATAATATTAGTCCTATATCCTCAAAACAATAAGAATTGTCCACACACACATACACACACACACGCACATTTGCAAAACAATTCTGAGCTTGGGATATAATTATTCACAACTGGGTTATAATATGATCCTATTAACCAATGTCGCCCTAATAAATTTAATTAAAAAAATTAAAAATTAAAAAAACTGGGTTATAAAACCAAGAAAGTAAAATCATAAGAAGCTTCACAAAATGTATACTTTTCTCTATTTCAATAGAAATATTTAGTTTCTATAATTACCCTTGTAATAACTAGCAGAAGCTACCCTAAAAATAATTCACTTTATTTTTACAAAAATGTTTAACTTAGAATCTGAGGTTCAATTTAAAAGCGGGGACACGTCTGATGAAAGATTAGGCCAATACACAACTTTAGAAACAATAATACTTATAACTATAATTTATTTAAGAACAACTTGCCTTCTCTTGATTGGTAAACCATTTACAAACCAAAGTCCCAGCAAGAGTAAATACAATAACATTTCCATGCACCGAAGGGAGAATCTCATTCATTAAACCCATTTCTCAGACCTTTGCTTTAATTAGAAAGCAAAACTATGTAGCCTTATGAAGATATGTGCCGTTTTTTATTAGATAGGAGTATTTTTGTTCTACAAACCATCTTTGAGTTTCTTTTTACATAAATTAAATACATGTCAATTTCTAAATGGCATAATTAAAACCCAACAAATATCTTTTTACTTAAATTAAATAATTTTGTCTTGCTTAGAAGTTGCATAAATCTTGGCCGGTTTGTACATTTTTGCTTTCAAGGATGTAATATAACCACTGGAGCTGTTACATCATATAAATAAGTTTCAAAGATGGTATTAATATAAAAACTATATCACATAACCCTAAAAATTTAAGATAGCTGCCAGGGTAATAACCAGATCATTTTTCCAAACAAATATATATTTCATCATGTCATTTTGAACTTTTTCTGAACTTTTTTTTTTTTGAAAGAAAGAAAACTACAATTGAGACCAAATGTTTTATGAAAGAAAATACAGGCAAGCTGATTTGGCCAAGCATAGATAATTTCAAGTTAAAGATGTTACTATATCTGAGAACTTACCCCATTTTTTCCTTAAGCCACATTAATAATGATATAATTATAATCTGAAGTTATGATGTCACTTAGGAGGTCTATGAGCTTGCAACAGTGCTTAGAATATTTTTTGAATGGTTTGATATCAGCTATGACTACTGACTACACAGTTCCCTTTTAAAAAAAATTAAATGCAGGGTTTACTGCAGTTTGCAATAAGAGCTACAAATACATCAGCATCTTTTCACAAACAAATTGTAAAAATGAAGTCAATCATATTTTATGGTTAATTCTGGTAGTTGTTACAAGGGTAAACACAGAAACTAAATAGCGCTATTGAGTTAGAGAAAAGTATAAATTCTGCGTTGCTACTCATGGTTTTACTTCCTTGTTTTTATAACACGATTTTGAGTAATTTATATCAAATGAAGACCATTCCTGCAGCATCCTTTTTGCCACCCATCCCTTCTCCTTCCAGGTCCTCCTCCCCCATCACCCAGCCCAACCCTCGGGCTCCTCTCTCTCCTATTTAGTTCAACTCATGTTGGTTCCAGAAAATGTCTTCTTTCAATTCAACTCTGTGCCTGTAACAACCCAAAATCCTGAAATCCCCACATTTTCAGGACCAACTGAATCAGTCAATACATTCAAAACAGGAGATGCAGTGAGTTTATACAATTAAGTCACCAGGGTCCACACAGCCTGTACACGCTAGTGATGCCTGTTTCACCAAAGGTGGGTTCAGCATAAACCAATACAGAAACAATTCTCCAAAGACCCTCTCAAGAACGGCAAAGACCCCCCGTCCTTCACTGTCCGCATTCTCCTCCTCTCAAGCTCACCATGCACAAAACAAAATTACAAAGAAAAAGCACAAAGGGAATTTAATAACACAAAGGGAAGACCTAGCTTTCCCTCAATGTTACCTGTAAATTATGAGCTGTACTCCTTCTGGATTGTCCCCAGGAGGAGGTCAGTTCACAGACCACCTAAAACAAGGTGGCTGTTAGAATCTACCAAGAGGCTCCATGTTATACTTTAAAGCTGATTTGGGCCAGGCTGGATCCCTAGTTTGAAAGATTTACAACAAGCTGTTCTTTTTCTTATTTGTCAAAGAACCAAAAATTTAATGTTAGAACTTTTATTCACTTAAAAAATGACCTAGCACATTTTTAAAAGCAGCTGAAGGGGACATGGTGCTTGACTAGGGTCAGAAAGAGAGTGGTGGGCATTTCCAATAGCTCCCCTCCATGCCTTCAACACAAACAACGAATCAACTAAAGCAAAACCAAACACTTGATGTCTAATACGCCCAAATCCTGAACATTCTGACTGTGTGTCTGCTTTGCTTTTGGAAAATGTGATATAGGAAAGCCCAAATTTACAAGAAATAAGGCAGTGATTCTGTTTGACAAAAAGCTTTACTACAGCCTTCCTTAAAGCAGCCAACTTCCCCAGAGCCCTAAAGTATGGCGTGAATGAAATAAATTCAGAGTATTTACAGCATTTCAAAAGTACAGCTACCGTGTGAAGTCAGGCTTACCTGTGTGTACACACAGATAAGGAGAAGAGATGATATGGGCGCTTAACAATCTGGGCTAGAAAGTGAATGAGTGAATGTGCCTATGCGTGTGATAAGATAACCCACCCGCTATCAGAGCCATTCCTGACATTTCAGTTTTCATATCTGCCTTTTCCTTCTAAAGTGCGTTTCACACTTCCCTCAACTCACTGCAACTGCCAACAACTACTGCTTCTTTTTGCACGTAAGATTCCAGAACACTATGTCAGATGCTGAACCAATATTCACTGTGCTCTGATTCTTTTTAAAGTTATTAGAATAGGAAAAACTCAGGCCTACAAAGTTTATATTTGGACATATAATCATGAATGGAAAAAATGTTAAATTATAGGAAACCATGTGGGCTGTCAAACAGTTCCAGCCTCTATCAGTATTTGGTAGGGACAGGGTGAACCTGGAGTAAGGCAGGATTTCCCTTACCTCAGCACTGACATAAATGATTTTTGCTTTATCTTGACACTATCAGTACCATTATGCATTGAATATTCTTCTTTAAATGACTTTAAATCAATTTTTCATGTTAGCCTCGCCAAAAGCAATAATATTTATAAAATTGTGGGTCTAATGTCCTAGATATGAGTAATTTCAAGCTCTGTGGATCTCCTGGTTTGCACATCCATAAGTAAAATATCAGGGTGATGTCAAAAGTCTCTTCTAAATTAAAACATTTGATGATCCCAGGATTCCTAAGGTGGTTTGCACAGTCACCTGACAGTAAATCGGAGCAGAACCAGGTCCAGACCTAGGGTTTCTGGACTCCCAGTTCAGTCCTCCTGCGGTCCCATCCCACCATGCGCTCCAATGCGCTGCTGACTGGGAAATGACAGCAAATGCGTACCTAGTGATTACCTTTGCCAGGGACGGTTCCAAAGATGCACCATTTATTATATCCCTTAATCCTCACTGCCATCCGTTCACCTGTTTCACAGAGAGGAAACTGAGGCATGAAGAGAAATGCCTTGCACAAGATTATAGGGTTATTTAGAAAGTGATGTAGCTGCAATTGGAGCCCCAGGAGCCTGGCTGCAGCATGTGGGATTTTGTCACAACATACTATGAATTTGGGGAGCCTCTCAGCAGCTAAGGTGCCCATGTACACTTTGCTGGCAGACCTCTGAGCATGTGAGGAGAACAGGGGGGACAGAGAACACCAGAAAACAGTGTCAAAAAGAATGACGTCTAGAAAATAAGGAACAAAGAAATACACTGCAGCATGTATTCTTTTGCTTAAATTTAGCATAAATAAGATCAGTAATATTAATATTTTTAATAGCACTATGAGTAACAGGAAAAAAACTACAAATAACATTACATACCCAGCCTCTTCCTCACAAAAATAGGATTAAAATGAAAAAGAAAAACTGTAGCTAAAATATCCCCAAATAGAGTCAAATGTACTAAAATATATTTGTAATCTATTCTATTTACTAGCACATAGAATAGTTTCTAACTAAGTTTATATATATATACACGTGTATGTATGTGTGTGTGTGTGTGTATACACACACACATACACATATATATATGTATGTATATAAATTTTTCTTTCATTCTTTCTACAAAAGAACAGAAAATAGTAACAATTAGAAACACCCTGGCCTCCTGGGTATCTACTTTGTAAAACAGTCTACTGGATTGGATGAATAATATGGTATATCTCACAGTCTCACTGCCATTCTCGGCGAATGTGAACCCTATAAGCACATTAAAACAGGGAAGAAAAGAAAAAAAACAGGGCAGAAATAAAATAGAAGTGGTATGGTTCACTTTAGGCCTCCATAGTTCACATTACACAATTCAACACGCCAAAAAAATACATTCAAAGTTGTAGTCTTATGATCATAGTCTTAAAACTTATAAGTGCAACGATTTTCCAAAAGGAGATAAAAGTCTGAATTCAGAAAGGGATGGGGCTGGAAATACAGCTTTATAATTGCAGTCTTCCCTGAAACTCTCACAAGAAACCTAGTCACCCTCATCTTCACAGAGACCTCTGCAAAGCCCAAGCACATCGAGTAGAACAGCGAGACTTGGTCAAACAAGAAAGTTTCATTTTTATTGTAAAACCTTAGACCATCTGAAACATAATTTTAATACTTGAATTTTCTTTACTTAGGGAGAGTGAAAAGAAATAAAAAATTTTAAAAAAACATTCCAAGGCAGTGTGACAGTTAACAAAACAAACGAATGAAACTCTAAAATAATTATGTTGAGCTCTGCTGTCCAAATAGATTGGTCTGGTTATTTTAATATTTGGGTAACACAGATAAATATGTATGTGTTGGGGGGGGGTGACTGTTCATGAATAGAGTCTTAGGAATTTAAAAATTCATCCAAAACTCAGCACTTTGAGATGATTTAATGAGTTTGATAATGGGACACAGAAACTTTAATTCTTAAATCATTTGTTTTATTTCAAAGCAGTCATGGGTGATTAATCAGCATTAGTAATAGTTTAGTGGCTTAGAAATAGTTCCCGGGGCTCTGGAAAAGGGAGTTAAAGGTGGTTTGGGGTAATGTTGCATTACCAACATCCTATCTATAGCAACCATTATTGGACACACCCTGAAGTGTTCTTAAACCCACAGGTCTTTAATATAAAGCCGAGCTGCAGCCCTCGGACATGTGTGCAGAGTGGAGTCACCTCAAGGGAGAAACCTCTGCACTGTCTTATAGCCAGGGCCGCCTCTGTTTGGTTTGGTTTTGGTTTTGCTTAGGGGAACAGCCTTAGCTTTTTCAGGATGGTGAGTTTCACAACCTGATATTGCCTTAAAGACTTTTCACTAACACTTTTACCTGAGCTAATGATTTCTAAGCTTTCATCAAACAGGATGCAAACAACGATACACAGGCACTCAGGCAAAGGTGGCTTCATGCATGTTCCTATGACGGCACTTTGCACTTGTGTAGGACTTTAGTGTTTTCAAAATACTTTCATTTCTTTTACCTCACTGTGGTTTCCAGCCCATGTAAACCATCTAACAAATGGCTAATTCTGGGCTGACCATAATCTTTAAATCATGACAACCACAGAGATTTGTTTTCAGCAAATGCTTTTAATTACTTAAGGAGAACAGGGATTTGGGATCTTTTTCTTAAAGAATATTTTTTGGCCCTTTTATGCATTTATTTTGATAAGGTCTGGTTATCCTTACTGCCTGTGGAGGCTGAATGTGTCAATCACTGCAGGTTAAATGTCTCTGCAATGTGGTCATCTTCTTAAAACCTTGTCTAATGTAACACTCTATCACACATCTCTGCACACTGAGCAGTAACTGGAGATGAACCAAGTCATTGCAATAGACTCAAAGAATTAATTTCTGGGAGTTAAACCACATACTATTTAGCAGCAATTTTATACTAGAAACGACTGATAGAGATAAGAAGTTAATAGCTTATATGTCTGTCTACAGTTATTCTGACTTAATTTCGTTTAATTAATCCATTTTATGACAAACACAGGAAAAAGTTCAGTTCCTTTCAAAAACAAATTCAAATGTGTCCATAAATTAGCTTTCTGTGTATGCTACTGTAATTTAAAATATACAAAAATTAAAATGTTTTCTAAACTGATTGTAGGGATATAACATCTAAATCCATCTACTTATACCAACTCATATTTTGTTAACTGGCTGTACCAACCGTCTTCATTAAAGTAAACTTAACCTATTATCTTGAAATTAATATGTGCAATTTTTATTCCATTTCTTCCAGATGCTAATTTGAAGTACTAAAATTAAGACCTGGACCGTAACACTTAACCGACTTTGAATGCCTCCATGTCCTTTTAGAGCTAAAGTCTCCAATAATTAAAACCAGAACAATGGTTAAGAAAGAAAGAACAGGGAACCCAAATGCAGTGGTAAATTCAAGCTAGGAAAAATATTATGTAAACCCCACATTTATTTTTCAGATACATCTTGAGTTTTTACAAGAGGAGAGAGCTACAGCTTGGCTGACAATTAGAGAAAGATATTTGGTAATAGGACAAAGTGACTGAGCTGTTGGAACTATTTATACAGAAGAAACTCAAAAGTTTGTAAAGCGATCCTTAACTGGTTTGATTAAAAGAGGGTAATTAATAAATGACAAGACAGAACGAAAAGTTCATTGTGGCATTTGATAAACCACCCAAGAAGTTAAATCAATACTTTTTCTGTTTAATTTCACTATTTGTTTTTCCATTTGAGCTGCCAGATTTTTAACATGCTATGGAAAAAAGAGAAACTTTCCTCCTTTTTTTTTTTTTGGATTGATAAACATCACAGACTTTTGTTTCAAATCAACTGAACTTTTTCAAGACGATCCTCGAATTTGCTGTCACACTTGTGGTGAAACCATTATTCCATCAAAACTCTTTAAATAGCCTCCCTCCCTCCCCCCTTTTTTTTAACTACTTTGACAAGAACACCATAAACAGTTCACATCACCCCTGACCTTCAGGGTGTAGATCATCTTGTCAACATGTAAACAAACACACTATTGGTTGTATTTTAATAGATTTTGTAAATATCAAGATCCAATTTATCAAAAGGTTCACCCTCAGTGACAGCTCTGAAATTTGGATTGTATTTGCAATGCTAATTCTGACTTTTAATGAAAAAGGATATTTTGGTTGTGTTTTGTCCTTTTGTCTTCCCCCCCAAGAAAGCCTAATAAACTACCAGAGCTATTTTTTTGCCCTTTTCTATGGCAGAAGCTTTGACTCTAATTCCATTTCAAAAGGAGGAAATGACCTGTACTATCGAAGGAGGTTATTTCTCTCAGAGGAGAGACACACATGCTTGTACAAGAAAAATTTATAAAATTCCTACTACTCTCTCCTTAGTTTGGCAAAATTCAAAATATAAAATGTGCCATCAATATTAATGTGCCCTCTCTCCTTACAAGGCCCTTTTTTAGGGAGATAATTATAGGAACACTGTACACTTCATGGACAAGGACAATTCAGTGGACAAAAGGTCCTATTTGTCAGAAGATGGTCCTCTAGATAATATTTGTTAAAGATAACATGTAAGAGTTTATCAAACTTCAACAACTGTAAGGTATAATATCTGTATCTTAGCAAAATATAAAAAAATAACAAAAAGGGAATACTACATCTGGGAGCAAAATTTTAAAATAAATAATTAAAACCTCTAAAATTATAAGAAAATGGCAAGGGTCTGTAAGGGATACTGACCTGTGTAGACACATACGTGTGTACAGTCACAATTCTATCATTAGAAATCATCCTTGGAAACTATCTGGAGTAGCACATTTCTCTGAGTCTGGGCCAACCACTCAGCCCCAAACTCTGATGCATTTAGAGACATTCAAAGCTTCCTGAAATGTCAACACACTTTGAGAGTGCTCAAGCAGAGATATGGGGATGATGTACCTACTCTTCTGAAAAACTAAACAAGGAAACCCATTAGAAGGTACTTACAGAACATCCAAGATTTAGAAACTTCTCTTTGATACAAGTTACAAAGAGGAAACAAACAAAAAACCCCACATAACTCATTGTTACTTGGACAGAGGAATTTGTTTAGCCTTCCGTGAAGGCTGAGCCAGCAATAATTCTAATTCTGAAAGGCCCGAGGTGTTTCTCCACGCTTATGCGCTCCATGTGCTAATGAATGGAATTTTTAGTGCTGAGAAGACCACAATGTAGGAAGTTAGCTCGGGTAATAAACAAAGGAAATCTGGATCTGTCTACATGAACATTTTAAAGTAGGACATCAAAAAAGCTAATGTGTACATATCATGACTATACTTAAACTGTACTGAACACTGGACCTATGCTAGCAGATTTCAGGTCCGCTCATTACACACACAAATACGGTAACTGCTGCCCAGCTGGCGTGGCTCAGTGGATGAGCACTGACCTAGGATCCAGGAGATCATGGTTGGATTCCCAGTCAGGGCACATGCCTGGGTTGTGGGCTAGATCCCCAGTAGGGGGCGTGCAGGAGGCAGCCAGTCAATGCCTCTCATCATTGTTTCTGTGTCTGTCTCCCTTTCCCTTCCCCATTCTGAAATCAATAAAGATATATTTAAAAAAAGAAAAAATGGTAACTGTGAGGAGGTGACATGTAAATTAATTTGACTATAGTAATCATTTTACTACCTATATGTATATCAAATTATCATATTGTGTGTATTAAATATACAATCTTTATTTTTAAACATGCAAACACATTCTTAAAAAGAAAGATAGGTGCTATAAAAAGAGCACATCCTTTGGAATGAGACATGCCCAGGTTGGAAATAATAATAAATTTTTTTTTTTTTAGAAAATTTTTTAAAATGTTTTTATTGATTTCAGAGAGAGGAAGGGAGAGGGAGAGAGATAGAAACATCAATGATGAGAGAGAGTCACTGATCGGCTGCCTCCAGCACGCCCCCTACTAGGGATCGAGCCTGAAACCCCGGCATGTACCCTGACTAGGAATCGAACGAACTGTGACCTCCTGGTTCATAGGGCGAAGCTCAACTACTGAGCCATGCCAGCCAGGAACGACAGTTAATATTTATAGACTGCTTGCTCTGTACCAGGCACTGCCCTAAGTGCTTTATATGTGTTAACTCATTTAATCCTCAAAAAATATAGTATTCTTATGCCCATTTTGCCTTGGAGGCACCTGAGACACAGAAAGGCTAAGCAACTCACTCAAGGACACAGTTCTATTAGGGAACAAAGCTGAGATGCAAACCTAAGTCGTCCCAGATGCAAAGCTTCTGGCACCGTACAAGGCACATAACAAGCACTCAATATCGATAACAATTCCTATCATCATTGTTCATTCAGCAACTATTTATCAAAACTTGAGGATATACATTTGAGTCAGACATGACCTTTGACCCCAAGTTGCTTTTATTCAGTCTACTGAGAAAGACAGAAATTAAAATTTATGACTACAATTCATCATGGTGTTTAACAGATTTAGCCTCTCAGGGCCTCAGTTTTTGATGTATAAAATGGAACTAATTAAACTACCCTCAAAGGGATGATTCAAGCATTTAGATGGATAACGTGTGCAAAGTGCACAGTACAATGTCTGGCACACGGTAAATGTTGTTAATATTAATAATGAGAATTTTTAACATAATAAACAGAGTATAGTAGCAGCAAATACTTTATGTTATTAAGAATGAAAAAATACACGTGCAACTTTACAGCTGTAAAGCTTCTCAGACGATCTCTTGGGAGAATTAGTAACTGCTTATTGACTATCATTTGGCTCAAATGCAATTTTTAATCTCTTAATACTATAAACACTTTAATGGAATACATAGACTTTATCTTTTAAACAATATCCTTAAATAAATGAAAGAATTTAAGTGAAGCCATTACAAAAAGAGACCCTCTGTGCTTGATTCTAATCCAAAAACATTCGTGCACTGCCACATGTATTAAGAAATTAGTTATTCCCCATGCTTGAGAGTTTCCTGATTCTTCAAGATGTGTTTCAGGGCTAAGTGCTGGTGAGAAAGAGATAAAGAGAGAAGAGAGGGGGAGGGAAGAAAAGGGGGAGGGGGCGGGCAGGCAGGCTGCCAGCCAGTTCAGATGCTATTTTTACAAACTAGAATTGCTTAGGTTTGAAATACTGGATTTTCTGATTCTTTCTGGTTTAGGCCCTAAATGAAACAGAACTTTATACTCTAATTTGTTTTAATGCAATAAAGGGAAGGAACCTACTATGTGACAACCAACATGCTATGACATTTATATAACTTTGTTTTACTTCATTCTTATCAAAGTTAGGAAAGATTGATAGTCCTCAGTTTACGAATGAGAAAACCGAAGCTAAAAGTTAAAGGTGACTTGCCCGAAGAAGAACAATCTGCTTGACTGCTAAGCCTCACTCATCATGTCATTCCCACGCAGCTCCTTTCACACAATAGCTCGTTCTCCGCGTAGCACTAGGAGGGAGAAAGATGCTCGGGGAGATCACACAACAACCTTTACTTATTGTCTTCAAACGTTGTTGTGCTTGTTTGCAATACAAGGTGTCTTCCAGACCCCTTGATTCAGCAGCTTTGGGATAGGCCTACAGTTTTAACGACCACCTCAGGAGATCCTTACTGCACTTTGTCAATGAAAATCTATATACCAAGTCCTGGATTTGAAATGATACTCAACTGCTTCGTAGTAACACAGTATCTGAGAAAGCTCTCAGAATGTCATTCCTCTAAAAGTTCTGATTTAGGATCAAAATCCTTTGCTTTATTTTCACCCATAGATCTTTCCAGGCATAGATTTAAAGGTTAACAAACCTTGAAAAGTATTAAGTCTCATAACTAACAATGTTTTCATTTTTTTCCAACCCCAAATAAGTAGTCACTTCTCCATTTACTAGATCTTTTACCCTCAAGCTTACAGTCCTAAGAACTAGACATGAGAACTTTCAATGCCTTTTTTTTTTTATTCCACCTCAACTGTCAGATTTTTCCAGTGTTTCGGGTAAAAAGGAGTAAAAAGAAAGTAAGTTTTGGAAGTAGGGTGAGGTCTTTGTGTAAATTTAGAAAGTCTGAGTTTTAAAAGTACAAAGTCATTTGTACCAAAACAACAGCAACAAAAAAAATTTGTGAACTTTCCTTATGCCAATAGAAGGAGCCACTCTGTGTCACCTTATAAAACATTAAAAGCTCACTAATGATTATGATCAGTATAATAACTCTTGGGAGGCTAGGATCAGGTGAGTAGCTAAAAGATTTCTTTCTTGGCAACAAAGGTATGGACAGGTATAAAATAGTTGGAAATTCTTGTTATTGGCTAGAAATATTCTCCTTGAAATTAATATTACTTCCTACATTCTAAGAAAAATGTAGGAATATGTGTCATCTGTTGTCCAGGAGGTATATCTTGCTTCAACAGACAAGACTTGGTTAAAATGAAATTCAAGAACTGGTAATCTCTTAAAAGAAATGGGCTGGTTCTGAGAGCGTGTCAAATCCCAGGCTGTGGTGCTGGCTCACATGAAAACATTCCCTAACTAATTAGCTAAACCCAGAGAGAACGCTCATCCAAACAGTACTGGTCCATGGGTCACCGCCAGGTGTCTCGGCTTCATTAGTACAGAGATGTTACATATGAAACTTGACCAGAAAAATCATGATCAATGAGGGTCAACAACTCCCTGCTTTCAGACTTTTAAGCAGTCACCTACCTCCTCTGATATTTCACACCAAGCGATAGATACAGTGATTGCCACAAATGGGACATAACTCAAGGAATACTGCTTTCTCTTTCTGCCTTTATCGATACTACCCTACGCCCTCTCAGATTCATGAAGAAGACTGGGCCCTGTTATGCACAAATAAGAGTTGAAAAGCTAAAATGAATTTGTGAGAATTCCTTGCAGGTTGGTTCCTCATTCCCAGAATTTGTCTCTGTGCCAACTTAGCCCCTACTTCCTAACTATTGAAATGTAGGTAATTACGACCTTAAAGTAATATCTAGTTGGCACTAAATGAACTACTATATCTCCTACCCACCCCCCCATCCAACACACATACATAAGAACAGCAGGATGAACAGAGAGGGTCAGGGACAAGAACACCCTAGTCCTGACATGGTCCTGAAAATAAGCACACCTATGCTCTTCTCCAACATCTCTGAGAAAGGACATTCACAATTTCTCTCTGGACCCTGAACCTTGGGTCCAAATGTCCTTCGGAGCAGGAAACCCTCTCTCTTCAATGAGACCATTTTGGGAAACTGCCTCTTTTTCAGATGTCTGAAACCAAAAATATATTTTTTCTAACTTTCAAGTCTTTCCTACTGGAAATCATAAAAAAGCCAAAGAAATGGAGGAGGAACTGTTTCATTCTGAACATCAGGTAACTTATTTCCTAAGCCAAATTACAATTTCCCCCAACCAAGAGTATTCATCTAGCTTACATTCTGCTTTAAGTCTATTAAGCACATAGATGGAGTAAGATTGGAGGAGGGACCGTGTCAAGTAGGCTTTGAATTTCTGGCAAATGGTTCACTGTATATTTCATTTCAAAGGCCTAATTATGTCTGCATAAATAAACTGTGCTACGCAGCTTGATGCATGGCCATTTGTCATATTAAAACAATGGCATCCAAAATAAATCCCCATTAACATTGTTTAACTTTAATGCTTTGGGGTGTTTGCTACTCAAATGATTAAAAAATGGAGTGATTTATGATACCACAATTTAAATGAGGCACCAAAACAAATAGACTGTGAGTCACTAAGACCTAAAATACACTACAAGCCCAGCTGGGTTAGCAGGGCAAAAGACACCCACGGCTGAAGAGTCCTTGTGTGTGTGTGCGCGCGTGTGTGTGTGTAGTTATAAGGATTGAGCATGGTACTGGGAGAGTTTTCAGGAAAATGCAATGCAAGGTTTAAAAAAAATGTTTTATAAGTTGCTCACATTCAGTCTCCAGGGAAATATTTGTAAATGATGAGGTTCTGGCATCAAACCTTTGGAGTACACAAAATAGGAATAGAGAAAATACAAATTTTTCCCCCCACATATCTAGATGGAAAAGCATAGAACTCCCCCCCCCCCCTTTATTTTACTTTTCTCTTTTAGAAAACTGTAAGTAAAATATCTTTATTTTATATGAAGAAAAAAAGCAGAGCTTGAAGACATGTCCTTTCAGAGGTCATGGATCAGCCTTCAAAAGTAAAACATGTTGCATAGGCCAGGAAATTAATAAATGGCAGAGTTGTCTAACTCTCCAGACTTCCCTGGTCTTAACCATAAATTTTCCGGATACAGCAATGTCTTGGTTTTTACTGCTGTCAGACTTGTCCACTTTCCTCCTGAGTAGGGCCGTTTTAATCCCTGATCCCTGTCCCACCTAAATCAAGGCAGTGTGATTGCCAAAAACAGCAAAGTCTCTGAATTAGACACTGTCTCTGTGAAAGACCCAAATCATTGCATTTAATGCCAGCTCTAAGTTGGGCTATTGTCTTCAAAAGCAGATCTGGATAAATGCATTTACCAAAGGAGTAATAATATTTTTGCCTTAGCCTTTGAGAAGCAAACTTCCTGTAAATACTTCCATAAAAATACTTGGCGGTCTTTTAAAACAAAGCACCATATGAAGTGTGTCTAAACAGCACAAAAGTAAACTGAAATTTGGCAACGTTCATTCTAATAATGTGAATGGCTAAAGTGGACAATTTGAGATAAAATCATTTCCATTTGAGTCTGAATTATCCTGCTGACCATCTACACTGAAATAACAAGATCAGCTCCTCCTGTTGTGCTGCATAAACAGTCACAAATGCAAAGAATTTTGGTGTGTCTGCGCCGGGTAATCGCAGCACGAAACAGAGACGCACAGCCCGCCGCCTTCAACACAGAAGCAGCAGCGCCCGGCCCGGCGGGCCGGTGTCCGAGGCGGGCCCGCCCAAGGCCAGGTCCAGTTTGGCCAGGGATCCCGTCTTCCCTGACCTTGCTCATTCCACGCTGGTGAGTTTTGCTTAATGGCCATAACCCACTCCAAACCATGGGTTTCTCCAGTTTTTCAAAATATCCAAATATCTCAGCTCTCCCTTTCCCCACCCAAACCTCAGCTGCCTCTCCCTTCCCTCTCCACGCGATTCCTTTTTCAGCCACACTGTAACGAGAGCTCCTCTGAGACAGGAGACTAGACGAAAGGCAGCCAGAAAAGCCAGATAAGAAAGCAGGGGGCACATCTTAGGATCTGTATCAAATGGGCCCAAAGTTTCAGACTTTATTAGCGTGGCATCAGAGTTTGCATGGGAGGAAAAGTGAACACATGCCGACTGCAGCGTCAGTATAAATACGGGAAGAGAATGAAGCGCAATAAAAACGAAAATAATACACCCATGTGTAAAATATTTTTTCTGCAAACTTGGACCCCAAGGATCTTAAAGATAATCGGCAAAGCTTATTTATTTTGGATTCATTTTGCTTACTCATGAAATGCAACCAAACACCCACAGAATCTGGCATTTCATGATCTCTGCCTAAAATGCAATATCCAAAATGCTCCAACTAGATGAACACAAATTCCCTAGCCAGCTACATGGTTCTGATTATCCCTCATCCCTGTAATGGGGGCTGAGAGCTTCTGAACTGACCACAGGTGGCTTCCCAGACCTCCAAACCTGTTTTCTTAAAACTCAAAGAGTCAAAAGGGCCAAATCATGAATCATCAGGTTCAGTGATGTGCCTCAGAAAGCATAACTGAGGTCCTATATTAACAACCACTAATATGAAAAAGGGAGGGACCCATAAATGGTTTGCAATAGAATGACCACAGTGTAGACAAGGGATCAGGAAACTCTCATCCACTCAGAGGAACATAAACTGATACAACCCTTCTGAAGGCAAATTGGGCAAAATAAAAACTATATATATATTTTTTAACTCAGAAATATAAAAATTAAACCAGGAAAACAGTCATAGATGTGCAAAAAAGCTATAGGGATTCTAACAGAGTATTATCCATACCTGTAAACAATTTTTTTTATTGATTGACTGATCTTAGAGAAAAACATAAACTTGTTGTTCCACTTACTTATGCATTCATTGGCTACTCCTTGTATGTGCCCTGACTGGGGATCAAACCCACAACCTTGGGGTATCAGGATGATGCTCTAACCAACTGAGCTACCCAGCCAGGGCACCAGGGGACAATTTAAACAAGACAAATACCAAAATGAGAGCATACACATATGCTGAGATACCAGGCAGCCACTAAACTGATAGTAAAGAATATTTAGTCATCACTCATAGGATTTTAGACTTTGTCTTTTAAAAAGTTTACTGCCATATGAAAAGACTAGAATGAAATACAATAAAAATACTAACAGTAAATACTTCTAAGCAGAAAGATTATAGGTGATTTCTTCCTACTTCCCTACCTATTCTGTTTAATAACATTTTTGTCAAGTAAAAGTAACTACAGACGTGATGCAAACAGACAGAGAAGTTTTAATACGGAGTTCTCAAAAGAAAGCAGTGAAAACATCCCTAACAAGGAATAATCACTGGGAGAAAAAGAAGTGATCGCAGAAAAAGCCTTATATCATCTCAATTATCATCCAGACAAGAAAGGAGTCCCATTTTGAGAAAATCCAATAAATAAAGGGTTCACATTTGTAAAATAAACAAACTAGGGAACAGCTTACTCCTCTACTAAAAAATTCATTCCAAAGGTGCCTCAAGTATGCTCCTTTGTACAGGGGTTCTCAAAGCTGTCTGTCCGTCGGAATCAGCAACAGAGCTTTTATTAAATGCAGACCATGAGACCATATCCCTGATGATTCTGATTCGGCAGGTTAGAGGTGAGACTCAAGAATTCTCATTAAAAAACAAAAAAACCCCACAACTGTTGAACTCTTACATATTAAAAAAGACCTAAGAGGTATTTCAATAAAATGCAATATGAAGATCTTGTATTCAAACAAATCAATTGTTAAAAGATTTGGGGGTGGGATGAGGGGATATGGAAATTAGATGCTACTACGGTTGTTAATATTACTGGGTATGATGATGGTATTGTGGTTACGTGCTATTTTTTTTTTAATCTGTACCTTTTCATCTAAAGTTTCTGCAGATAAAATGTTATAGTATCAGGGAATTACTTTAAAGTAATCCAACAAAAAATACAAAATGAAATAAAAACAAAGCAAAAAAAAAAAAGGCAGGAAAGAACAGAGGAAACAAAAATGGAAAGAAAAGTTATTCAAAATGCATGCTAGATACAAAAGGATTTATTATACTCTCTACTTGTTTTACTCTACTGCTTATATTTTAAATTCTGGAAAAAGTTAGAGGGGAAAAAAGTATCCTTTAGGGAATAAAAAAGTATCCCAGTGGTTTGGAAACCCCTGCCCTAGTAGTTAAAAGATTTTCAGTTTGTAAAACTAGACCTGACAAGTAACTTTTCAGAACCCTCTCTCGTGTATAAAATAGGGAACTTTGCAATTTTAGAATTATCATTTTCAAAACATCAGTGAGTTACCGTTTACAAACATCAGCTCAGAGATCCTGAAAACAGCCTCGTTAAGTCCAAAGGTTAAAAAAGGGGGGGGGGAACCATATTCAATAAGCACCTACTATTTCTCATATATTAACTTATGCATTATTACCATAACCCTATAAGAAAGAAATAATTGTCAATAGATAGAAGTCAAAATTATAATGGAAAACTATAACTAACATAGATGCTAAATGTCTAACAATAAGGAACCAAACAGTTAAGCAAATTCTGACTCATTTATTTGGTGGGCAATATATGGAACAGAATGATTACAAAAGCATTAAAGATACTAGGACATGTCTAGGTAACAGTTCTAAGTAAAAAATTTTTTCAGCATAATACACACACATATACATATATATATAATTTTTTAGAAAAAAATACACTTAAAGTTTTAGTTTGTCTCCAAATAGTGGGTATGAAAATTTAAAATTCTTTCCTGTATTTTCTGAATTTTTGTTAATAAACACCAATTATTTATTTACTAACAACAACAACAAAAAACACGCAAACAAAACCAAAAACCCAACAACTGAATAAAGAAACCCAGCACTGCACATCTGATCAGCTACCCCCCAAAGGCCTAAACTGTGCCCTGGCCGACTCTGTCCACTTTTGATAATGGAGCAAACCTCACGTCATGGTAACATCACATCCATTCCACAAACAAACAGAACATCAGGCGACCGTGTCAAGGCAACACTCCTCGGACATAACACATTCCAGCCTCAAAACAGTACCTAGAATATTTTTAAATAATGGACATTTGTTTCTATTTAGAATTTTCCATTTTCATCTCCTCAAAGCATTCACCCATCTCTAAGGCTTTCTAAGAGCCACTTTAAATCTTTTCTTGCAACGAGGTGAATTGAGAATAAACCCCTTTTTAAAATGAAAGACACTCAAAACTAACCCTTAACTCTTTATAAGATATCTGATGTATATTGGTATCATACAGGGGCAAAAAACCTTTAAAAATAATTTTTAACTCAACTTAAAATTTTCAGATTAAATGAATTTTGCAAAATAAAGTAAAATATAATTTTTAAACCTTGTATAAAACTCTGGAATAAAACTGAGCTGAATTAACTTGGTAGTGCAACCTTATAGACATGTTTTAATTTAAATGTCTTTACTTAGCTTGCTCCCTTGAATTCCTTTCTGTTGCTTAATTTCCAAACGAGATATTACTGCTAGTCTTAAATGGATGAATCATCAGGGAAGGGTCTGACACCGCTGACAATGTAGTTCTAAAAACAGAAAACTATAGATTATCAGAGAAGGAAGTTTAGAAGTATCAGCTCAGGGTCTGAAGCATGTCTTGGGAGGCCACCCAAGGACTTCAGCTTTCCTTGTACCACACCCCCAGCCCAAAACTCTAATCTGCAGCCCACAAACAGATGCATTCCTCCAATTCCAAGAGGGGGCAGGGCTAGGTATCGCCCGCAGAAGCTTGTGGAGCGGAGATGTTGCAGCTGAGGAAGCAGCCTGGTGGCCCTGGAGGTGGCAGGGCTGCAAACCCCACCTGCAACCGCCGGAGCTCCAGCGGCCCAGCGGCTCCCACCGCCTCTCTCCCCGTCGCGGTTCTTCCTTCACCTTCTCACAGACAATCACCCTTTGGTCCAGGCGTTCGTCTTAACTCCTAACCTTTATCATCCATTTTGCTCTCATTCCTTCATTTTTTTAAAAAATCTCTCATTTTTTTCTTCCTTATGCTAATCTGGACTCACTTAAAAATGTGCATTCCTTAGTGTTCTTGTTAGTCTGAAGGTTAGTTTAGGTTTTAGGTTTATTTTCTCTCTCCTGTCTCTGGATGTGTTAGGAAATAATTACAGTTAATGCTAACCCACTACACGTTAGCCACTCAGTATACTATCCAAATTTTTCTGGAAGTGTCCTATGAACACCCCACCCCCAACACCACCACCACCTTCCAAGGCCATGCTCCCAGATAGCTGGGTTTTCTAGTTTTCTGTTTGTTTCTTTCCTGTGTATCTGCACAGCTCTGTACTATTTGTTGAAGGACTACGCAAGGGCAGAGGCCATTAGATCTGGACCCTCCTCACAAAACGCAATCATCTGTCACAAAGCATAAGATACTCCTCTTTGTTCCAACAGAAAGTCATTCAACTGCGTACGACCCGACCACAATCACAAAAGAAAAGAGCCACCTTTCTAACACAGGGGATTGTTACCTACCTTAAAGAGGCTCCCACTCCCCTTTTGAGCATCACTCTGTTCCTACCTGTTCCCCTCTACTTTGTCCATCTAATTGGACGTTACTTGGAGTTACACACCAAATCTAAGACTTTACAACACTCAGGTGCCCTAAAAGTGCTGCGTGTCCCGCCTGACGGCTCCTGTGTAACATAAGCTGTGCTTCAGTCGCTGACATCCTCTGGGCGGCAGGGGTGTCTCCAGCCTTATCATAATCCTGACCAGTCTGAACGAAGGGAAGAGCTCAGATGTCGGTGAAACTTCCCTTACCTATAGTTAGACCAGATGAAACCAAACCCGTGTCCTCTTCATCTGCCACCAGCCCCCCTCAAGTCACCCTCCCAAAGATTATGTTGTAGTTTCCTCTTTGCACCTCAATTCTCAACTCTCTCATCGGTTTTCAAGAAGCTCTTCGACGTGCCTTCTGGTTCTCCAGCCTCATTTCTTACTATCACCCCACTGAGAGAGACCCACAAACCAGGTCAACCTTTTAAACAAAAACGACTCGTTTACTCCCCGCCTGGGCTTTTGCACTGCTGTCCTTCCCACCTCACATTCCAGCTCTGCTCTCCACGTCTTCTCATCCCTGGGACACTGAGTGCAAACCCACCTCGAGAGGCTTTAGATGACTCTCCCCCCGCTGTTCCTTCACTCTTCAGTCATCCCTCCGGGTTTTCTCAGCCAGGTGCTCTATCATATTTATTGTGCCTTATTTGTTTTGTTTTAATATCTTTCTCAGAGAGTTGATGTCTTCCTTATAGACTGTAAGCTGCTCTCGGGCGCAGACTATGTCTTTCTAACACAACACTATCCTCCAATGACCTAGGTTGAGTGAGTGGATGAATGGCTCTCCTCAGTCCCACTGCAAACACCTCCAAAACTGGGACCGCTTCCATTAAGTCTTTACACATCTCCACAACTTCTGGTCCAGTTCTCAGTTTGATAGTCACCATGCAGGCAAAGCAACACTGCTGGGACTTCACACCCATCCCTATGTGACACGCTCCACAGTTGCTTTGAATGAAACTCCTTGCTCTGGCAACTTCTGCAAGATTTAAAGAGAACTTCTATCACTAGAGATCTCATGTCAGCAGGGTGGCTCTGAGCAAGATACATCGGTGACTCTAGCCAAAAGGAACGGTGATGGGACACCAAAGGGAAAACCACTTTATTTCCCACTAGTTTTCTACTCCTTTCTAATGGGTCCCTAACCATCCACTCTAAACTTTCCAGACACAAACTTGCTGCCATCCAAAGTCAAGAGCATGAAAACTTCCACAGTGCCAGGTCATTGACCAGTTTTCAGAAGCAGAGGTCACTGCTGCTCCTCTCCCTTGGCCAGGGAAAAAAATGCCCCAAACCAGATACCTCGAATGACCCACTGCCTTCTACAGCAGTCTCCAATCGTGGCTATGACCACACCAGCCATAGCAGAGATTGCCTGGGTATGTTTACTCCTCTCTTCTAATCCCCACCCACCTTAGCAGGAGCCCAAAGACTGCTAAAGGTTGCATAACTTTAGAGTTACTCTGGACCTGGGTCCAAAATGAAACAGACTGTTGTGATATTGGGCATCCGGGGGGCCCCAGAAGGGAAGTCATCAGAAGGCTCAAAGCCCTTTCAGGGATCCTGAGCTCCCTGGATGGGTGGCAAGAACCAGTTTGTTCATAAAAGCCAGGGGCAAGACAAGAGTCTCACAACGGAATGTGGTAGCTGGGAAGCCAGTTTGTTTGAGGTACGAACTGTAGGAATTTGCCAGCTCCACAGAAGTGAAATAAATTAGGGAGAACAAGGAAATTACTGGCTGGGAGACAGAGTTATTATGAAAAGCTGATTTCACTGTCCAAAAATGTTAGCCTGCATTTATTCTCAAAATTATCCAAATATTTCAACAATTATCTATTTATATGCTTGTTTTCTGGACATTTCCTTACTGTTTCTCTCCAGTCTTTTATAAAGTGTGAAAGTGATTTGCTTTTGAAACCATTTCCTCTGTTTCATCACAATGGGCAAGGCCTAGTCTATTGGCCAGTCTAGGTCCACAAAGATCTGCACTTGGGAAAAGATTTCAGCTGGCCTGAGGCAAAATGTCCTGGAATAGGAAAAAAAAGTTTCTTTCACTTTGCTACATAATTAACTTAGATTTGCATATTTATCCCCTCCAATAGCCACTGTGGACAGTGGTCCAAATGTGCTTTTAAAAGATGTTTCTGTTTTCTTGTAGAACTCCAAAGCTGGAATACAAGATACGAAACGACTCTCTCAGTGGGAACCCAGCTCAATATTACCTTGGCTAGGCACAGTCTGCAAACCAACTTCTCTCTGTTTTGTACATTTTAGAAAACAAAGCTCATAATAATGAGTGCATGAGTCATTCGCATGGAGGTGACTTATAATTCAAATTGAATTAACTGTAAATGCAAGCAATTGGGAAAAAATTAAGGCCTTATGTTCAGCGTTGTCGCTACATTTGTTAGGGATTTCATCACTGTGTGGAGGCGTTTAGTTCCAGGCTAACATTTGGACAGATGGAAAGCTCCCCTGGAGCATGCGGGTCAAAAGAGCCAGCTCGGGCCTTCCTTCCGAGGAAGAGCAGGCAGCCTCCTGGATCCAGCTTCCCCATCTCACTCACACCAGGCGGGACGGAGCACTCCCTGCACTTGAAAGGCCGCAGCTACAGAATCAGCGAGCAGGTTGTGAAATCTCTTACAAATTAGAAAGCGATGGACAAATGTTTGCTGTCGCTTTTAGTAGGGTTGTTGTTACTATAAAGGGAGTTTCTCTGCGTGTTTTTTTCCTGCAGGTATTCTGGGGAGCATGATCCAATACACTCAGGGTAGCAAATGATTAGTGATATGTTCAAAGTAAGGAGAGAGGGAGGGAGGGAGGGAGGACTGACACAAATGTTCAAACACTGAATTCAACATATTAAGAATATATTCCCAATACATTTTTATAGTATATAGCTAATAATTTTTATTGGCTATAGACTCAAAGAATTTCAGGATGGGGAAAATGCTTATAATTTGGAGGCAAACAGCATGTTTTCATCTATATATTAAAGGAAAATACCACCTGCAATAATAATGACACCAAATTAATTATAACTCATTTTTCTTTTCCTTTTAAAGTATTTTTTCTGCATTATTCAAATTTCCTTTCATAAATATGTTTAGCCCTTGTAGTCATAAAAAAAAATAAAGACTTCACTAGAAGAACTGTGAAAAATGCAAGAGAATATGTGAGATGCCCCACGTGAGGAGGGGAGACGATTGAGATTTTCGGTAGGTTTCAAGTGAGTCGGCTTAAGCATCCCTCTCTATAGTGAAAGGATATCTGTATAGACCTCAACTGGAATATCTAACAGCCTCATGATGAACTGATTCCAACATATTTAGTAGTGGTGACATCATTCTGAAGTCACTCTACTCCTGCCTCACTGTCACGTCTGCCGTACAGGCAAAAGTGAGGACTGTTCCCACTGCTAGCACAGGAGGGACGTGAGATGAGCCACCCAAGCCATTCCTAACTACAAATATGGCTCTTCATTCCATACCTGACCTACAGCTTCAATCCACAGAGACTTATGGACCTGGAGACATATTAGCCCTCCTCTAGTCAAAGCTCTGCCTACCCGCACTCCCCAAGGCACTCAAACGGCCCTGTGGATTTAAAGAACAGCTATAGGCTCACAAGCCTGTCCTCTGAGTTCCCCCTAAGAACATCCACACTTGTCCCACCACAGGCTGTTTTCCACACAACACCCGGAGTGATCAGTTAGTGCTGCTTCTCATTTAAGATCTACTTCACTCGGAATAAATGCAAGGTCTTTCCCACAGTCTAACTTATCTGAGCCCAGCTACCTCTGACCTCATCTCCCACAACACTACTCTGAACTCACTGGTCTTCTCGCATACTGGCCTCCCCGACAGTCACAAGGCTCAGTCCCTTTTCCATCAGGTCTCTCCTTGATTGTCACCTTAATAAATTGCCAAGTTAAGGAAATAAAAATACAGGACATCCACTCAAAGCTGAATTATATATAAATACCAAATAATTTTTATTTAAGTATGTCCCAAGTATGAGCTTACCAAGCTGAGGCTGCAATATCAGGTGATAAAGCAAAAGTTTCACAGCTGTTAGTGGGGGTGGGGGGGTTAAAGGTAACATGGAAATGGTAGTGAAAACCTGGGATTAGCTCAAAATGAATTCTTAGGAGATGTGACTCTACAAAAGTAAAAGATATAGATTGAACACAGTAAGAAGAGGGAGCCTTCCTGGTTAAGAAACAGCTCAGGCTAGATCTCAGCAGTGGGAATTAGCAAGACATTGGTAAAGAGCAAGCGGTTTGCTTAGAGGGAAGGAGCCGATAGGCATAAAGCTGGGCTGGGAAGGGCTCTGGAGCTCCACTGATGAGGGGCTGATCTTCCCCCAGAAGCATCTTCCCTCCCAACGCCTGACTCCTGGGATATTAACCATTTATGGCCCCAGGTTAAATTCTTCCTCCTTCCCGGGTCTTCCCAGAAGGAAGTCACCTCTTTCTCCCATGCACCGCAAAAATCAACTTTTTGCACACTGTTTCCAACTGGAATTACTCATGGTCCTCACTGTTTCCAACTGGAATTACTCACAGTCTTTGAAGGCAGAGCTGGTCTTGCCTATCTCTGTGACCTACAAGATGCTGCATGCATAGTAGTTTCTCAATACGTGTGTGTCTCTAAATGCTGAGGAGTTTAAATTTTCTGGGATAATAAATATGGAACGCACGGTCCTAGAACACAAGGTGGACTAATCATGTCAAGGCCTGAGCTATGGACTTCAGTAAAGCTCCGGCTGGACTGTGTCTGAGAAGCCAAAGCAGTGTCCACCAAGGAAGGAGAGCTCACCCCCAGATCCAGGGGCCTGGTCAGCTGCATGGAGAAGTCCGTGGCAGAGACTAGAGGCCCATAGATAATGAGAGTTCAGGTATGATAGTGGGAGGGAACAGGAAGCACAGCTACAGGCTGATTAAAAGCAAGGACTCTGCAGTCCACAACACCTGAGTGGAAATTCTACCTTTACTACATGCAACCTTGGGCAAGTTACTTAACTTCTCTGTGCCTTCATCTGAAAAGTTTCTTTATCTGAAAAAACTACTTCATTGGGTTATTCTGAAGATGAATTAAGGTAACTCCTGTAGCCTGGCCAGTGTGGCTCAGTGATTGAGAGTTGACCTATGAACCAGGAGGTCATGGTTCGATTTCCAGTCAGGGCACATTCCTAGGTTCAGAACAGGTGAGCTGAGTATGAGAAAGATTAGAAACAAGCTGCAGAATGCTCATAGGCCACTTCTGTCAATGGCAGAAATGGGAAGCCAAATGGGAAGACAGAAAAAGACCAGTGCATTTGTAGATAAAGTTGGCATAGGGAAAATGTATAGACTGCAAATCGCAAATGTCATGAAAGGAGCATATATGGCCTCTCTATATGAAATAGGACTGCCCAGAGGGGCTGGCAGGAGAAACAGAGGATTGTGTGGTCAGATGTAGCTCTGGTAAGAGCTGAGGGAAGTAAGGTGTCTGCTCACAGTCATATAGCTCAGACCCAGGGAGAGCTGGAACTCAGGCACTGTGAACACTAATGATGTTTTCCAGTAGGCCACCTCTTCCTGAAGCACACCTTGATTACGGAGGAGCTAATCACACACCGCAGTTTATATGTAGTATAAAGTTTTCTGCCTTTTTGGAGGCTTCCTTACACCTGGCCAGGTAAACTTCTGAAATATAGAAAAGATGAGTCATAGGAGTCAATTTTTCTGTCTGTTAGTAGTTCTTTAATATTTCTATCTATCTATCTACCTACCTACCTACCTACCTACCTACCTATCATCTACCTGCTTGGGGGGGGGGGGTAGCAAGGAAAGAAATTGGAAATGTCCAGAGATTAGCCAAGGTGTAGCAGGAACGAGAGCAAGGTTAAGACTAGAGTTAACATGCAAACAAGACCAGGTATGGGACTGAAGCAGAAGAGAGGCCAGGTGAGGTCAAGAGTAGCCAATACAAGGGAAGAGGCGGGAAGGGAAGCTAAGAACCACGGGAGTTAGTAGAAAAAGGTGGCACTGGCATTTGCTTCTTAAAGTGTAGTTCCTGGACACAAGGAACGTTTGCTAAGAAAATAGATTCCTGAGCCCTAAAGCAGTTCTCCTGAATCAGAATTTTTTTAGGGGGAGGTCCTCAGATTGAATTTTACTGACCTCCCTGTGACTGTAGAGTTTAAGAATTACTGAGCAGGAGAAAAAAAATCACTGAAAAAAATAATTATGCTTTTTTAAAAAATTGAGATAAAATACACATAAAATTTACCATTAACCATTTTTGTGTGTATAGTTTGGTAGTGTTAAATATATTCACACTGTTGTGCAACCAATCTCCAGAATTTTTCATCTCACACACTGAAACTTTATATCCATTATACCCAATATTCTTACTGTTTGTTTGTTTAATAGTTTTGCTAAAGCTCAACTAGCTATCCTAGATTTGGAGCTGCTATGTTCCCTGTGGAGTGCAGATATGACCGCAGGCATCCAGGTGTACAGGGCAGGGTATAAGCTGAATCGGCTGTCAAATATTTTGAATATCACCCTTGCTTAGATTGCCATCTAAGTAAAAACCCCAGAAACCATAATCGAAATGATTACAATATGAAATAAATATATTAGAAAAAATATTAATTTTTGTCTAAATCTTTGTTCTTTATGACACGTTTTGGTATTTATGTTTATTTGTCCATCTAAAATTTTCTAAACGCAGACTGCAGGGGGGGTCAACACTGACACATATTCAGAATTTGTTTGATGTACAGCAGCATCGGTACCCACTGGTACTCACAGCTGCAGATACCTTTTTATGGACAGTGGCAAATGTGTCATTATGTTGATTGGTTGTCATTTAATATTTATTGACAAGCCACAATATGCTAGGTATTGAGATGGTTTTCTATTCAGAATTCAACATCCTGTGTCAAACCCACCTAATGAACTGCTCCTGATTTGGGGTCCGTGGTCAAAAGATCTTCAGGTTCAGGGATTCCTCCTGACTTTTCTTCATGTTACTAAATCATTCCCCTCACATTTCCATTTTGAAAGTCAGTCCTCTGTTGGGAGGGTTAAGAGTGATTTCACTTACTGAAATCTTGTACATCTAGGAAATGTTCATGTGCCCAGTATTTGCACTTGCTCTGTTGCCCTCCATCAGAATTATAGTTTTAGAAATTAAAGCCACCCAGTGAGTTTTTTCTTTTTATATCCATGTTGTGTGGGACCCCTTTAACACATAATTTTTTCTTACTTATAAGCAGTGCTAAATAAATTTGCATTTAAAATATTATTTAAGCCTGATTTGGTGGTAATTAAACACAAGCTGGGTGTCATGGCCCACTGTGTATAATCTTTTAACAAATAATGAGGTTCTTTGCAACTATGTGCACAGTCCACTAGAGACTTAAAAATTACTATTAAAATCACAACTGAAAAAGGGAAAGTCTCTTTGGTTACACAAAAGTCATAAATATTGTCTCTCTAATTTGCATAAGAGTCCATTATGACTCTCTTTTACACATGGAGAAATAGAGGTACAAAAAAATTAAGTTTCACTGAAGTCTCACATACAACTAGATGAATGAGTCTTCCTCCTTAGAAAAGCATTTCAAAAAGACCTGATCCTCTTTTGCTAACACCTTCATGTGCAAAAAAAGGAAAACAAAAATGCTCTCCTTCCTCTCAGAGGACCATTAAAATCTCCCGGTGGACCCCAGAAAGGCTCTGGTCTTATTAAAGACATGCTATAAAACACATAAAAATATCAGTAGAAGTGTTTCTATAACATCAGTAGGCTCTGCAGATTGTTAATGAAATTTCCCACAGGAAAGATACAGAGAGAGGAGAACAGGACCAGACACAAAATCAAACTCTATTCATGGGTGAGCCAAATTCAAACATTTGCAGGAGATCCTGTGAAGACTATCCCATTGGTTGCTGCTTTAAAAATGTGCTTTGCAGTATCAAGGAGATAGTGCAAATATCTCTTACCAAAACTGTGACTCAATGAAATAAATGTGTATTATATTACTTAGCCATCTCTTTAAAGGCTATTATAAAAATCATCAATAATGGTTACCAGTGGTTTATACTTTTATATAGTTTGAATTTCTTATGATGAGCACTATTTTTTGTTGCTTTGAGACAGAGAGAGGAAGGCAGAGAGCTTGAGAGAGAAACATCAGTTTGTTGTTCCACATAGTTATGCATTCATTGGTTGATTCTCTTATGTGCCCTGACTGGGAATTGAACCTGCAACCCTGGGGTATTGGAACAATGCTCTAACCAATTGAGCTACCTGGCCAGGGCTGAGCGTTAATTATTTTTAACAGAAAAGTTCATTTTCCACCACTTTAAAGCTTAATAATTAGATTTTCCACTCCATAGATTATGCAGGTCAAATTTTAAACTGTAATAAATTGAAATTAAGTGCTTTCCTATCAGTAGGCCAATATTTTCCAGGACTCTCTCCCCCAGGAACTATTTGTGCATTTTTGGTATCACAAATGAAGTTTAATATTAGTTTGGGACGAACACAGCAGGTCCTGGAAGCACTGTACTCTAACCTAGAATTTATTTATGGGTTATCTACCATTTTGGAGTTTGCATGAATATCTGAGAATTTAATAGTTACTTTTGTATAAACATTAATATTCCCAAGTGTGCTAACAACACTTAGGTCTTGGTACTTTACAAGACACTGAAAACATGACTTGATTACATTTCATTTGATTCCAATTAAAAAGCACTTAAGAAGTTTCTACTGAATTACACTACACTGAATGTTTCTATAGAAAACACTTCATTATCTGAGGCAGCTTTAATTTAAAATGATCACACAGAGTGAAAAACACTGTTCATTTTAATAAAATGGGCTTAATCCCATATCGTTATTTCACAATTGCATGCAGTAGATCTTGGCTTATTAAATAAATGTACAAGAGCACTGGCAAAAATATCTGTTAATACTGAGTGCCTCCTTCACAGTTCACCCAAGACAAATCTAGTCAGATGGCTTTTAAGTCTTAACAGAAACCAGAAATACTGCAAAAAAAAAATTAATAAAAATGATGAGATAATATCAAGACAAGTGAAAATAATGCCTTTTCATTGATTTAAGCAGTGAACTTTACAACTAATTAAAAATGAGAATGAACTTCTAAGCAACCATAGTCAAATAAAAATGCAAGGTGTCACCAAACATAACATTCCTCCTTTTAACCAAAGAACTACCTTGAGATCAAATTACTGTATATACAAATCAGGACAAACTTAAAAATTTCAGCCTCCCCAACAGTGTTAAGCAATTTTCTAAAGTGTTACTATTTTCAAGCCCCAGTCTGTGTTAGAGATCCAAAAACGTTAAATTGTGATTAAAAACAAAATGATGATTAAAAGTAAATGCCTAAAGCCAGTTATTCTGTACTAAGCATAAACCACATGGCTAGTTTTCACTGGACAGAACTCTGTACACACACTGCGCATGCCTATCTGATATTTCAGGAATAAAGGCAACTTTGTGGTTTGTGGTTAGTGATTAAGTACCAAGTGAACCCCTTGTGTGTGTTCTTGTATAGGAAAACCTGCAACATTTGGAGCCTTTCACACTTGCAACAATGTCTTTATTATGCCTTCCAGAATTCATTGACCTAAAATCCAGCGACTCCAAGATATATCTATTGGATAATTAGAACTCTAAGGACCAACAAATAAAACATATTATTGACTTTTAGATCTTCAATCAAACAAATATTTGCAGCTGCAATTTGCAAAAATTATTTTCTTTTAAGTTGGCAGCATCTCAAAATTTGTGCTACTGATCTGAAACATCAGGATCATCAACACCCTCTTCCAAAATTAAGATTAAAATGTAAAAGTAATGCTATAATCTTTAGAACAACTGAACAACCTACACCCACCCTCACAGCCTGGGTGGGTCTCTTGTGAAGACGAATGAAACATCATAATTATAAGCTTCTTTGAAAGTGTTTGACCTTGAGACCAAGAACAGCAGGGGGAATGAAGAATAGTGACCTGGTTTAGTGACCAGTAGCTATAGATATCAGAGAATGTGCTTGCTGTCAATGATCGTTGCTGAAATCTGTCTATACCACACTGGAACAATCAATTTTGTAAATGATTGCAATAATCAAGGAAATTGCCTAATTTATAAATCCTTGCATACAGCATCTTAATGGATTTCTCCATTTTAATGCTGATGCCTTCAGAGCTAAATGAATTGTTGTCCGGGCTGTCATTACACAAAATGATAAAAACATTCCGTGTGGTGGGGAAACCACATCTCATGGATATTCAGACCCTCGACCCATAATCACTCATTAGCGACTCCGTGAAAGTTCCACGCTGCCAAGCCTGCGGAAGAGCAAAGGAACAGGCTCGCGGCGGCGCTTTCCTGCAAATCCCTGCTTTCGTTTTGGAATTTGAACAAATTATCTTCCACTGAACTGTCGTGCACTGGATGTGTCCCCGGTTCTGACAGCCCCCTGTTGTCAAAGTTGTTCTTTTTTTTACTTTCTGTCTAATCCGGGGCTGATTTTTACCACCGCGCCTCAGAGCCAGCAGGCTTGGCCGCTCTCAACTTGCAGATCAAGCAGCACATCGACACGGGTGACTCGGGAGGCGCTGAAGCAAACGGGTGACGCTCCACCCCTGCGCCCCCGCTAACAGGTAAACCCACGGGCCTGCTCACAGGGGGATCCGCAGACCGCACGCGGGGTGGAAACCGAGGCTGCTCGGCTCTCCCCAAGCCCACCACCCGCAGATCGCTCCTCAGTTAAACCCCGCCAATTGATTCCAGCCAATAGAGTGCTGTCAGTGCTTTACTTACTGCTCAATCTCACTAACCTGACATTTATGGTGCACTGATTGGCCTCTGTCAGTGGTGCTGGTTGTAAATTCACTTTGAAAAGCTTTGTGTTAACAGCCTTCAGCCAGGCCCCGAGGAGAGCAGGAACAGGCGGCCTGACAATGGCTCGACCTCCTGCCCTTATTACAGTGAGTAAATCAGGGTTTGAGCCATTAGGCTGGAGCCTGGGGCCTCCACAGAAAGGATTGACATGACGAAAGGTCAACCTCTGTCACACATGTGTAACAATTTGGATAATGGAATTCTGTAACTTATCTGAGTGAGGTGGCGAATGCTTACAAGGAAAAGCATATTCTGCTCTGGCTTCTCCGGCTTTTATGCTAAGTAGTTATGCCGGAGTCTGTATTTCTTGTGTAAATACACAAGGAATGTCTGAACTCGCGAATACTTGGAGTACAGAGGATTCTTTAAAAGAAAGAAAAAGAGCAAGGTGGTCTCGAAGTGGCTCCTGCACATGGCATCCTTTAAAACGGCAAAATATCTCCCCCCCACTTAGCGTACCACATCCATCCTCTGAGAAAAGAGAATTCAGATACTGTGGACGTGAGTCCTCGGCGAAATACTATGCAGCTCTCATATTCAATTTTTAAAACCCATAATATTATCCTACAACTATAAGTGATTTCTGGATAACACAATAAATTTACTCAAATAATTAAAACTGCCTTAATTGACACACTGAAATATAAAGACTCCCCAGCAGGTTTCTCAGGCCCAGTGTGGCCATAATCCCATTTTCATCAGATCGCTTGCTGCCACGCAGTCACGGGGGGGAGGGCGATCTGTCCAGGAACCTCCTCGATTCTGATTTGAATTTCTCTACCCCACTTTTCAGTCAGTGTGTGAAAAAAGAAAAAAGAAAAAATTTATGATGTAAGAAAATACGCAGTTATGAACCAAGAAATACTTTGAATTATTTCTTTACATGGACAAATGCCATCAATAAAAGAAGAAATCTGTAAACAATAGGTAAACTGAACTAATGAGAAAAATAGTCCTGTGGATACAGAACACATCACTCTTTACAAAGTATTTGCAACTAAAGCACTGTAGCATCACATGCATATCTGGATTAACCCTCGCGAACATGAGAATTTCCAAATGGCTGTTACAATTTTATTTTAAACAGTCATTTCTGGACTTAGAAAATCAAGGTGGCACTGTCAGGGGGATACATAAGTCAAAAGGACCGGGATTGTACACGGACCTTTTCAAAGCCAATTTTAAGTACTAAGTTTTGAGTTTTAACACAATGCTGGAAATGATTCCAAGAGGCAGCAGATGGTTTTACAGTTTATGTAAAACTACAAAATGCTCACACTCTATCAAATGGGCACCACTATAAAAGACATCTTCAAATCAAATGAGGCAAAACCAGAGAGATACACCAGCTGTTACCCTGCATAATTTAAAACATAGCAGTAACATTACTATGGTTTATTTTTAAGGAAAATTATTTGGATTTCATAAAACTGACATATTCAAAACCAAGCTGACAAGCAGTCTAGTACATTAACTGATAAATTATTAAGAAACACAAATTTTACTTCAATATAACTGTGACAGCCACATAATTCTATCCCCTGGTGTTCTGATGAGTCAAGCCAAAAATGAGCCAAAGTGGATAAAGCAAAATATGGAGTATATAGTTATAGTACTATCACTGGAACAACTTTTTAAATGATTTTAATTTAATTAAAAAATTATTTTAATTTAAAGTAATTAATTTTAAATGTTTTTTTTTCAACATCTAAATATATACAAATGGGTACAGTACTACAAATGGAATTGGGTCATTTATAGAAACATAAAATACATTTAAAATATAAAATCAATTCATTTCCTTCTAGTACCAATTACCTATCATGGTTTTGAAATATAAACATGTAGCCATGTGTAATATATTTTTAATATTGGTTTTCATTAACGTCTTTTGACTTAAGCTAAATGGTAATGATGAAAAATAGACCATTTGCTTAAAAGCAAAACTCTTACTAAATCTAAAATATTATGGCACAACATCAAACCACAAAGAGAATCATATTATGTTATCCCTCTTGCTTTTCTGAAGAAAAATAATGAAAGTTTCCACGTAGTACAAGTGAAAATGAGACACTGGAGTTTACTCGGGCAAAGAGAAGACAGGTTCTATAAAATCAAATCCCTTTCTAGTACCTTGACTGTAATCCTAACAAGTTGCTACATTATTTCAATTAGCAGAATAACTTTTTTAGGGTGAAAATAAGTACAATTTATTTTGTCATTGTTGCTAAAATTTCTTGTCAAATCAGAATTTGAATTGAAATGCCTGAGTACTTCTAGCCTATCTTAAACTGGAACTTTATTTTAAACTTCCGTATTTTGTTCCAGTAGAATTTTAAGTACACACTGTGTACATTCCTCAGGTCCAGTCATATTAAATTCTGATGTTAAGCAGAAAGGGGAAACCATGTGCAACTAGATTAATTTATCTCAAGGGAAAAGAGCACATTAATAATTGAGATAATGTTTTCATAAATGTTGGAATCAAATGTGCCTTTTCACTTCTTTATTAGAAAACACATTAGGATAAAATTATCTCACTCTCATCAATAAGACCTAATTGCTGAGAAAGACTATGTTTTCTTTGCAAAATATTCAGAAAGATTTTTCCCATTACGTCCAAAGAGCTAGAAATATATCATGCATTCAAGTCTTGTTGGAATAAATGTATGCAAGCGAGGGAAGTAATTATTTAATCCACCCTGTAATGTTTTTAACTATCTGAATTAATTATTTTTTTAGAACACATTAAAATTCTGATTTTAAAACAAATTGGCCAAAAGGAGACTAATAATTTGACTTTTAGTTTATTAATCTCCTTAAACTACAAACAAATTACCTTCAGTTATTGCTTAAAAAAAGAAAGAAAAACTCTTAGAACTTCCCATAAACACTCAAAAGAGTCAAAACATATTGAAGGTAATAGAATGATATTTAACTTTCTTTAAATTGCTGTGATTTTTAAGAACCAGGATTATACACAAAGAAAATATTAACTAAAAGATGATAGCACACTTACAAACCAATCAAACAAGCTCTCCATAGCTGATGTATGTTAAATATTAAAAAGTCATTTTTCTACAAATAAAATAGAGCTTTTAATTATTAAACAAAAGGCGTAACGAAGGTGACTCTGATTTTTTTTCTGTAATAAGCCTTCATGTGTATAATAAAGTACAACCATACTAAAAACAATGAACTGTAAACTGAAACAAAAATCCATCATCTACTTGGAAACAGTGACGGGAAAAGATTAGCAATCCATTTATTGTACTGAAATAAAGATAAGTAACCCTGGTGAGATCCATCAGGACCTGAGTATTGAACTCTAAATATAAAGACATTTCTTCATCAGCAAGTGACTTGAAAAAAAAATGTGAGGAAGAAAAACGATTCCAGTTGACTTTTAAAATAAAATAGTCATGATTCAACTGCTTTTAATTTTTTTTAAGATCTGCTTTATGTCAATCTGATATTCTGGAAGATATCTAAAAGAGTATGTTTTTAAAATGGATAATTTTTACATGAGTCACTGAATAATTATTGCCAAAATTTCCTATAGACCTACAGTGTATTCCAATTACTGATTCTTTCTAACATAAATAATAAAATGATTAAAAACTTTCACAATTGAATTTAGGTTTGAAATGAAAGAATAAAATTTAAGGAACAACCCAACATTAAGACTCTTCTGTTATAAATATAACTTAATTCAAATAGTCATGTTTCATAAAAATAATAAATCATAATGCTTAAAAATAAACTAATATTTCATATCTTAAAAATAATTATACTAATAAAAATCTGTAACCTATTAAAGTTTAAGTGTTTTAGTGGCCATAGACTCTAAGTTCTCTGGCCCCAGTCAGTTACATTTTACATGATCCTTCAGGAGACTGATACATTTTGCATGGCTGCATTTTAATATCCTTTCAATCTCCTAAACGTGTGTTAGTCTGACTGTTCTTACAGATGACAAAAACAAATAGACTGTCCTGAATTGGGAGAAGGGACCTGTAGATCATTCAAGCATACACCCAGCAATTCATTTTTATAACACAGAACCAATTCCATGCACCCCTACAATATACTCAACTCACACAAACAACAGGTAAAACTCACTGTATGTCTACTGAAGTAGCAACAACAACAAAAACTAAATTCTCCAGTCTCTTTACTAACATAGAATTTAAATTTCACCAAGTACAAGTAAAGATATAAAAGAAAGGCTCCATGTTTTCAGTATTACTATGAACAATCGTGTTCTATATGTGTAGTGCGCTCTTGACAATATCTCAATCATCCACAGCCATTTAGAAAAAAAACACAAAAAAACTACAAAACAATAGGGATTTTTTCGTGTTTATGGCTTTGTCCCTTGGCACTCTAACCCCAAGTCATCAAAGGGAAATCGTGTTCACTTTTAACAGTTTTAAACAGAGCAAATCTGTACCACTGAACAACTGATTTATAATTTCTTGAGAAAAGTATTAGCAGATCTTTAACTGTATGGTATTAGAGTTCCTATTAAGACCACTAGAACATGAAAACTGACTACAAGTGTTTTATAAACTTTCAACCACATTGGAGGTTACAACAAATTAGTCAGAAACAAAAACCAACTGGGAAAGATTTCAAAACCAGACGCTTTATTTCCCACTTGTCATTTTTTTCTGTCCAAAAGCTCTAACTTCTAACCTGCCTCTATGTACCAAGCCATTTTCTCCTGCTCTCTTTTCCTATAAAAATTTCTGTTAAAAAGAGAAAAAGCACTATTTGGTAAAATAAATATGCCCAAATTCCCCCCCCCCCCATTCAAGAATCCTATCCAGAAAGACTAAAAATGTATAATTTTCCAACAATACTTTAGGAGTGAAACGACCCTGGGAACCGGGCACAGGGCACCAGCAAATGTAGGATCTGTAGCCCATATCCCCTGTGTAGTCATTGGGCTGCTGGGCTGTGAGTTCACACACTGAGCTCCTCCCCCATCAAAGGAGGCTTCGGGACACAGGCCTCAACACCCCATTGCCAACAGCCATGTAAGGGTTCTGGAGACCAGGTCTGTTTTTCACAACACTGTATCTCTAGGGCCTAACATAGTGCATAGAATGAGTGCTCAGCAAAAATATGAGTGGAGTATTGAGTCCCATGAGTTTTAGTTAGTGACCATGAGGCAGCTCACAGTGAAAATAATCATCTTGACAGGCCACTGAGCCAAGGTGTGAGGGGCAAGCTGCTGCAGAAATGACCCATTAATGGAGCCCTAAGGTCCATGCCAACTTGGCTGCTGGCATTTCAGAAACTTTCTTTTCAGACTAGTCCAACTCCATTACATTGCCTGGCCTCAGTCATACTTACTGCCCTTAGGGGTAAGAAGACTTCTAGCACCTTGTATTTCATAAATAACTCCATGGGTGAGTGGTGGCTAATTAGCCGGGGGATTACCTACAGGCAAAGGGTTGTCTCTTCAGGAGTGGACCTCAATCATCAACCATGACGCTTTGAGAGAAAGCTCAGGTTAACATTTTTCAAAGAGATTGTTTATTTTTAAATAATAGTGTCAGGTAAGACTGTGCTGTTGAAGCACTGTCATGAACTGAGTTACACCAACATGCTCCAAGTTTCCCTATGTTCTGATTTCCTGTCTTCTTGAAGACTGCATCGCTGTGCTACGAAGCACCGGAATTTGTGATTTCTGATCTGCAGTACTATAGTTTGCTTACTGCGGGAACTTTGGAAGTTATGAACGGAACATGTTGCGTTCTCTCAGAGTCAGTGTTTTTATCTGACAAAATGAGCCTGACTCTCTCCTCCTATTTATGCTTATGTTCCTTCTTGCCTGGCTCACAAGAACACATCCAAGGAGCTCAGAACAGGACAGAAAGTCCACCTAGCTCACACCCCCAGAGCCCGAGCTCTCTGCTCCATCGCCTCAGCTGGTTTCTCTTTCTTTCAAGAACCCAGGAAATCAAAGGTGAAATCCAGCTCCGCTGGAACAGAGGCTCCTTAAGGTGATTCCACCTCCAGACGCCTGCGGGCCCTGACCTTCCTGGCTGGGCTGCCTCTGTGTCAGGTGGGGCTCCGCACCTCTTTACTGCAGGTGGCGCGGACGTCAGGTATTTGCACGACCAGAGAGATCTAGTCTCCGCTATGAGCTACTCTCTAGGAAAGAAGGGAGGCCACCCTCCGGGCCGGGCTCTCCGCGGGCAGGGGCGGGCGGCGGGACTCACCTCCCAGAGGTGCTGCGTGTTCCGCACGGCGCCGGCCTGCACCTTCTCCGGGGGCAGGAGGACGCCCTGGAAGGGCCCGATCCAGGTGCCCTGCTGGATCCTCTGCGCCGCGCAGATGCCGTAGGCCAGGCCGGGCACGGAGCTGGTGCACAGGCACACCTCCCGCGGCAGGTCTCGCAGCCACTCGGGCATCTCGGGCGGGGGCGCGGCCGCGCTGCCGGTGCTCACCAGCCGGCGCAGCGAGTGCAGCGGCCCGTGCATCGGGCACTCTCCGTGGCGGTTGTCCGCGCACATGTCGCAACCTGACGGAGACACGCGGGAGGGGGGGAGAGGTTAACTCGGCAGCTCCGGCGCGTCCTCCCGTCAGCTCCCGACGCAGCAGCACCCGCCCCGTAAGGCCGCCCGCTAGGGAGGCGACCCCACGAGGGCGCGGCGGCCCCCGGGCGCGGGGGAGAGGTGGGCCCCGTCCGCCGCACCCAAACCCGCCAGGTACCGGGGGGGGGTCCCGGGCGCCCCAAAGCCCTCGGAGCGGGGTGCGCACGCCCATGTTACCGCGGCTGGACCGACCTCGAGGCGTCTCCCCGGTTTCCCGCTGCCCCCGGTTCCCTCCCACCCCCTCCCCGGTCCCCGCCAGTTCTCTCTCTCGGGTGTGTGCTGTCGAACCCCTAGGAAAGCGCAGCAAACCAGCCCGCCTCCGCCGACCTGTCTCCCGGAGAGACTCCACTCTGGCCGCCTGGGAGCATTTGGTTTCCTCCTTTTACAATTAAGAGAAGACACTTTAGAAATCACCAGGGCAGGTGGCGATCTGTCCGCGGGGCAGCGCCCTCCCACTCTCTGGTCCCCTGGCCCCCAGCGCCCAGCCACCAGGCGCCCAGGGGCGCAGAGCCGGCGCCCAGCCACCAGGCGCCCAGGGGCGCAGAGCCGGCGCCCAGCCACCAGGCGCCCAGGGGCGCAGGGCCCCTCCGCGCCCACGGCGGGCGCTGCAGCCGGGTGGGGGCCGCGGGGGAAGGCGGGCTGTGCTGGGGGTCAGGGGAGTCGGGGGAGCCTGGGCTTGGGCGCCAGCTCTTCCCAGAGGACAACAGAAGCGAACAGCAGGCTTAACGATGGGCCGGTGGGTCTTTCAAGATCAGAATAACGGTGAGTGGAGAGGGCCCCAACTCCTGCCCGGACGGCGGGCTCCCGGGCTAGCTGCTCTCATCTCGCCTTACAAACTGCGAGTTACTGCGAAGCTGTTTCCTCCGACGTTCCCCCCAGCAGCCAAGGGGACCCCCACGCTGCAGGCCGCGCTGTAGGCGCCCAGTGTCCCTCCGCTCAAACCCGGGTAAGAGGCCAGGGGCCGCGGGAAGCAGGGCCTGCGGCGGCCGCGCTGTCGGAGCGCAGCGCCCTCCGGGTTATTAATGGGCCTGGCGGAGCCGCCGTGTCTGCGCCCGGGCCCAGCAGACCTGCCTCGGGGAGACAGCCTCGGCGCCCGCTGGCGAAACCCGGCCTCCCCGCCCAGCCTCCCTGGGGAGCAGAGGCGCCCCCAGCCACGCAGCCCTGTGGCACTAGGCCTGACACTGAGCCAGTCCCAGCTGGGGGGCTGTGCTGGGTGGGGGTCGCCCTTGGGGCTTCTCTGTTCGGGGCCTTGGTCCCAGCCAGTCCTCATGGATCACACAGGGTGTGGCCTCTTCATGCTGAAACAGACAAAACCCCCAAGGAACTTGTGACAAAGTGAGTCCCTGAAGGATCTTCAATGAAGGACACCTCATAGAAGGGCGGCATGGTAAGCAAACTCTCCTTTTGCCATTTGCTTCAGCGAGCGCTGAGGGTGGACTGTGAGCATCCTAACTCTGGGAAGGGCTCCAGTCAGCTCTGCCTCTCCTGTCCGCTACTCCTCCACTCCTCCCAAGAGAGCCCAGGGAATAAGGGGACCTTCTGACTGCAGCTTCCTGGAGGTGTCCCCAGGCCTCTCAGGTGAAAAGCAACAACCCCTTTCTGCAGATAGTGAGGTGTCCAGGCCTCTGGACCTCCATCACACAGAGACCCCCTCTTCCAGCAACACAAACTAACGTGAAAACTGTGTCAGGCTCTGCTTTTCACCTCAGGGCCTAGAGAGAAAGTGTCCTCACTCTCTACATGTCAAGCCTTCCAGAACATACACCTTCCACACACCCTCTCAAGATTCTGAGTGTGAAAATAAAAACTTCAAAATAAAGGGGGAATGAAAAAAAAGACAAAAACTAATAATTACCAAGTGCCAACTATGTGCCAGGCACCTGTTTTGACCTAAACAATCACCATATTATCTAAATGTCATGATTCCCGTTTTGCAGATGAAGCAACTGAGCAATGTAAGTTAATCATGGACCAGAAACTAGAAACTGGTAGAGAAAGATTCACAATCAGGTCTGCCTGACTCCAAAGCCTCCAAACATAGAGATCTAGGAAGACTAATGAGAGCTGGGAGAATTTTATATCCAGACTCGTAACTCAATCAATAGAACTGAAATACTTCACTGAAGTCACTATTTAGGGGCCACAGAAAGCACTGTGAATTACTGAGATTTCTCTCGCTCTTTCCCACAGTCTTGAGCTTGGGGTTAAAGAGAATAAATTGGAAAGTAAATAGATAATATCCATAATTTTGAATGTTAGTGCCTAACTTCAGAGATGGCCTTTCAGCACCTTAGCAAAGAAAGCTTAAAACAAATGGCAATTAAACAAAGGCAATATGACCATAAAAATAAATCACCCCAGGTTTTTGATTAACTGACTGTCCCTTTCTGGTTGGCTCAATGAAACAAAGGGTAAGAAGCCAAAATGTTTAGCATTCACTCCCCTAACAGAATTCACCAGAGATTCTGTCAAGTTCTAACATCTCCACAACAGGGAACATCACACCAACTATATCAGTAATAAAACAAGGAGCAGAAGTACCAACCTCAGCCACCACCCTCACTGACAGCAAGCACACTCCTGACATTTGTTATGCATGGTAACACTGTGGCTAGTCCTTTCTCCAAGAAGTTCTCTAAAGCTCTCTTCAGCTTAAAGTTTCATTTTGTCTCCATGAGAGGTTGAAAAAACTTAGTAGCATTGTGCAGAGTGAAAAGCTGAGGCTCTCCCAATATTTAGAAGATGACATGCATGCTAGGTCCACAGCAAAGCAGGCAAGGCCAATCCACTTCCATTAGTCCACCCAACACGAGCCTTCCTAATGTATACACCGCTCGGTGCTTTATCAAAATATTCTGTCAGAAAAGTTGACCAATTACATCAAAATACATGTTATATCCTAACGTTACTGTTTTTTTAATACAGGAAGCTCTGCCACTGAAAACACTTGGCTTCTGACTTATGCCATGGAGTCCCAAAGAAGCCTGAGGATGTGTAAAACAAGTAACTGATTACCGGAGGTTGACAAATGTGGCACAAGGAGAGAAACATTCTAGCAGAGCGTTTTCTCGACAGCAAGCCACGAACACCTACACGAAGAGGCTCGAGGAAGAAGTGGGCTCGGTGCCCAAAGTACACACACATATATATTACATATATTACACACAGCGCTCCACGCCAAGCAATACATAAGCAAGTCTATTTGTGTTCATAAAGAGGAGGCAAATAAATGTTCCTACTTTCTCTTAAAAAATCAGAGTAAGTTTTCATATAAGTTCATAATTACTATTCACAGAGGGTTTTCTAACTGTGAGAAACACTATAATATTCTCAAGCAGGATACTCTGAAATGCCACATTAGCATTAGGGAATATAAGAAGCCACATTCGGTAGCTTTTCTGTCCTGAATAGATCTGGTGATGCTCCTGTTTATGGGTCCCTGGATAAGGGAAGGAGGGATCCTTAAGTTACAGACTCAGTTACCTACTGACTTCAGCAGGCCAGGCCCAGTGGAGTGGAGTGGAGAGCAGACTTCACTCTTCCTTTCAGAGCCCTTGTATTGTTTGAAAGTTTGTACAAGTGCATGTATTGCTTTTGTTATTGAAAATAGATCTATTTTAAGGTAAAGGGGGCAAAGCAGGCCATGGGTTTTCTTTCTTTTTTTTCAGGTATTTTCATTTGTCTTTCTAGGAAAAATAAAATATAAGAAGTTTTGGGGGTTTTATGTGTCTAGAGAGGCCAACAGGCATGTGTGGGCGCAGGCGGAGCTTGGACCCCTGGGAAGCACCAGGCACAGGCAGGCCAGTTCTTGGGTCCCCAATGCCTCTCCCAGCCTCTGCCTGCCCTCACTGGTCCTCTGGAAAGGGAACCAACACGCAGCTGAAAAGGCTGCCTCCCTGCCTAGCAGAGGTAACCACAGGGCTCTAAATCCCCCCCAACCACTGCTGAGGTCGCCGCCCTCACTCTCGCAGGCCCGGCCCAGCCCAGCGGCCGGCGCCCATCAATCCCTGCACGGTGACACTGCCCCAGGAGTGCCGCCTGCTGGCAAGTGCCTCGTGCGCTCTGGGCGCAGAAACGGGGCACCGGCTGCTGCCTGTTAGGGGGGCTGGCCGTTGGGGAAGAGGGCAGGCAGAGCTAGGTTCATACACACACCCGCTCCCCGTCATGGTCCAGCCCAGGCTCTTCCCTAGCCCTCCCAGCGCAAATGGCTACATGGGGTGTCGATGGACCACGCAGGCAGCGAGCAGTCAGGCTGCCCACTGTAGGCCCCCCAATCTAGGGTGCATTTTGAAGGCCTCACCCCCTTCTTACCATCGTGGAGCTTTCTTGCAAGGCCAGACGTGGCCTCTGCCACAGAAATCTGGAGACCCCCACTACGCCCCACCACCCACCAGACCCTCCTCTCCTTCCACCTGGCAGGGGTCTTCTAGGCTCCTCAGATAGGGTCTAGAAGCAGATCCGGAGGCAAGTGAGTTAGCTCTGCTAAGGGGAAAGTGAGCCCACTGTGTCGGGCCCCGTGGGAGGCCCAGCTGGTGCAGAACCTTCTGGAGGACTCTCCCTAGGCGAGTTTAAAGCTCCTGGCCAGTCTGGGAGGCTGGGTTTTCCATGCTCCGCCTGGCTGTCAGCTGGGCCGGCTGGACCCTGGGGCCAAGAGGGAGAGACAAAAGGGGGAGGAAAAGAAAGCGGAGACGAGGTAATGTGGTTTTTATTTGTCTCCCGATGTCTGTATTAATAAATTAAACGGGAGCACCCGTGTGTGAGAGAATATTGCGTGTAGATAAACCTTGCCGGCCCTGCCCCTGCAAAGCCGCCATAATACAACGCGGAGATGATAAATAGGAGGCGTGAGAGGAGATCGAAGCGGGTCTGGGCTGGCTCCACTCGCTCCTACAAAACTATAGGGCAATTAATTGTGGCTTGTCCCCTCATCCTTCATCTCCTGGTGGCACATATCGATGGAGATTACTGCTGATGGACCATTTTATCACCTTAAATAAACAGTCGCCACCTCTTCTAACCTCAATCTAATATATAGCTCTATGTTCAGTTTCAGGGCGCGAGATAACGAATGATGTAAAATAACTAAATCATGTGTGTTATGGGATGGGGTTGGGCGTGCACACAAAAAGAGAAAAAAGAGAAAAGAAAAACAGAAAAAAAGCCCACATACGGTGACGCCCAGCCTCCCTTCCACCAGGGACCAGGTCTGAAGTCTAAGTCACTAGCTGGCCATTGACAGCGGGGACTCAGGTGTGCAGCGAGTGTGCCTCCGTGGCGGGAAAGCCTGCTGGCCGGTGACTGGGCTCAGAAGATTCCCAAAAGGGACCTGTGTTTCCCAACTGGGTGGGAAGAGATTAGGGAATATCAGAAAATACTCAATCTCCTTTCTCTCTTTCCCTGACTCCCAACCAGACAAAACAGTGTCCGATGCAGATTTCTTTCTCTCCCCTAGACACTCTCCCCAAATTTTTGGAAAGGATGGCGCTACCAACTGGAAACCCTGGGGCCCTGGCAGTTCCTGGTGCTGTTCCCTGCACAGCAGGGCTCTCCTAACCCAGGAGGAGACTGAGACCTTCAGCTGGGAAAGTTGCAGAATATCCAAACACTGCACAGAGAGACTGGGTGAGGGCTTAGCTCTAGCCTCCCTGCCAGGTACAGGGGAGAAACAGCTTCACAAAAAGGTACACAAAGCTAATTGGTTCAGCCCTTTCCGTACAAACACAGATGCCAGGCATGCCCATGGCCGCCTCTTTCTACATTCCAAGAGTAGTGACAGGGTTTCAAACAAGGCACCAGAACTGAGAAGGGGCCAGTGCCATGGAGCTGGATGGAATCAATGGCTTTGGGCAACCCAGAAGCAAGGAGGACAGTAATACAAGAAGAGGAAGAAAGGACCCCACACCCCAATTATATTACACACTGCCCCACTGGACTTTAGAGAGATGAAAGAAGAGGCAGCTAAGCATTCAGAGCTTCAGTGGAAAGTGTACTTCAACCATGGAATAAATTGAATACATTGAATTAGATAACAGAAATATAATGGAACAGCTCACTCACCTAGCTTGCGTGGTTTCTGCTGTTTCTAAATCTTTTTGTGGGAAAGAGAGCTATAAGACCTTTTGCTATGGAATTTGCCATAGATGCCAATAAAGTTTCAAGGTGAGACTACTGTTACTGATTCACAAGTGTTACTGGGTTGCTGATCCCAGGCAAAAAGTTACTCTTCCATAGGGAATAGAAAAGTGAGGAGGCCCTTTCTTTGCCTTGTAAGAAAAAGAGAAAATTATTCAATACAAAGTAACAAAATGAAGCAATGCTGAATGGTCTCTTCACAGAGTTCTTTTAGAAGACAATGGCATAAGACCGAAAGGAAAACTAGGGAAATCTAAACATTATAAATTAGTAAGTGCTTCCCTTCTGCCTGCCCTCTCACCTCCCCTGCCCCCCCCCCCCCATACAATCTGGGAAGAGGGAGAGCTCTGTTTTTCACCTTTTTCAAGTAACGAATATACCAGCTTCCCCTGCCTAGGGAAACAGTTTCCCATCCTTTGCAATTCTGATTTCTTTTGAGCCCCTAGTTAGATTAAACTCAATCACTTCTTACTTCATCTTTTTAAAACATATGCCCTGGTTTAAAATGAGTGCCTATGCTTGCCCAGAGAAGTTCCTGAAAGAATGAGAGACACCGTCCCTCATCATTTCACAGAGCTACCCCCACTTTGTTTTCTTTCTCAATTGCCCTTTAATTAGGAAGCACTGTGAATTGTAACTCTAATAGGACGATCTGATTTCTTTTCTCTTCCATCTTTTCTCCTGCACTTCGCATATTGAAGCAATCCATTCTACTCAAAAGGATATACCAAAAAACTAACACAACAGAAATAATTTAAATAAATCATACTTCATTTCCTCCAGCCAGAGGAAAAAAGTTACATAGGTAATAAACTGGTTCAAAGAACCATATATTAATTAGGAATCTATCTCAGTGCTCTCTCTGATTAGGTTTTTCTCTGGTGAGAATACAGTGAATCTCAAGACTGCATTGCAAACAATATAGGAAGCTCAACACACAGCCAGGGCTTTGGGGTACACTATTGGTGTCTTTCTGGCAATGATTTCATTCAGATGAGAAACTGCAAGCTTGCTGAAGCACTCGTAGTCCACAGTGCCTATACTTCTACTCAGCAGTAAGAAAAGCCTTTCCCAAAGCGTTTATCTTTTTACTTCACATTTTTAAAGATTTGCTTTGTAAGTAAGCAACACACTCCAATTCAGTAAAATTTTTTTGAAATCCATTAAGACAATATAATTTTTAAATATTTTCTGAAACTCTGGAAATACAAGTGTCTTAACTGTGAAACAAATTCGAGTGCAAACCCTCATTTGAAACTATTACTTTCCCTTTAGATTCTACAACAGAAAAAAAGTAAATGCAACTGTTCTTTTTGTTAGTAGTATCTCCATTAGAACGATGATCTCCCACCATTATGAAAAGATTGATACAACTTAACCACTAAGCTCCTGCCCAGTGTTTTTTCGTCCAAGTAATGACTTTGAGAGTCCTTCAAATAACGCTAACCTGGAGGGGTTCTTTTTTTTTTTTTTTTTTTTTTTTTGCTTTTACAACGAATTTAAAAGTTCACGGAATGGTAGGCAATCTGCAAGAAGGGGCTTATTCAAAACAGGGTAACAAAAGTGTTTATGATCCTCACGCGGCAGCTGGACCAAGGAACGAGAGGGAGAAAACGGTGAGCGCTGATCCTTCAGATCCTGTATTGCTTTCAACCTGACTCTCTCAACCTGATTTAATGTTCTCTCCAGAGGTCTCTGGAAGTATATTTAGCACTTAACTCGACACGTTAGGTGTAAACATGTAACTTTTGAAGTTACCAAAAAGAATCGGATAGAAAGCAATACACATTCCTTGGTCTTCAGTGAGAGTCCGGCTTCCAAAGCTCAAAATGGAACCGCACTTGGGAGGAGCGCGTGAAGTTAGCGACCTGGGGACCGAAGCTGGGGGAGACCTGGAGTTGAACGAGGCCCTTGCTATTTGCTGGGGGGACAAGCAGAGTCAGCTTCTTAAACTGAATTAACTGTCACCCCATTTTCACAAATAAGCCACCGAGCGTGGCTACGGGCTGCGAACGTGCTGAGGACCCAGGGTGCGGGGAGAGCGCAGGACCCGCAGGGTACAACTCTATCCTGAGGACGGAAAATTTCTCGCTGCGCAGCTGGCATCTTTTTCTTTTCTAAATAAACGATAGACCTAAGAGTAAGGCCTGCGTGCTGAACAAACTGACCCAGGATCCTCCGAAACTCCTGCTCCCGCGAGGCTAGGCCGGCCGGCAGCTCCGGCCGACCCCCTAGACAATCGCGCAGCCCGAGCAGGAATCGACGCGGTTAACTCCAGGAGTGGGGTACAGAGGAGAAACCAGCCCTGGAGTCCAGACTCCCCAGAAATGCTCAGCGCCTATCTCGTCCCCCGCCTCCCCCAAGGCCAGGCCAGCCGCCTCTCGGGGCTCCCTCCCCGTCGCGCCGCCGGCAGCCCGCCGTCCCCGCACCGTCCCGCGGGCAGCGTCGAGATCGGAAAGCCTCGGCCCGCAGGCGACTCGAGCCCGACAGACTCGGGGCTGCGAGGCGGGGGCGGAGGGAGCGAAGAAGTGATCGCGAGGCGCCGCCCGGACACCCACTCCGCTCTCCTTCCTTCCCTGACGCCGGGAAACTCTTCCCACTGCGCCCGGGGACAGCGGGCCGGCTGCCTGGGCCAGTCCTCCACCCGGGTCCCGCCGTCCGACCCGCCTCCCCGACGGGCGCCCGCCCCGGACGGCGCCAGCGCCCCAGGAGCGCGCGGGCTGCGGCTACGTACGGTTGTTGGGGTCGCTGGTGTGCTGGTTAAGCGGGATGATCTCCATGCGCTGCTGGCCGTACAGGTAATAGTCCAGCTCCTCCGCGCTGCAGCGGAAGCGCGGGGCGCCCCGGCCATCCCCGCCGCCGCCCTTGGAGGGGCCCAGGCCCGAGGCGGCGCCGAGGCACAGGTCCTTGGGGGGCAGCGGCTCCGCGGCGACGGTGGCGGCCAGGGGCGCGAACACGGGCAGCTGTGCCACGGGCAGGGCCGAGAGCCCCGCCAGCGCGGCGGCCGCGGCGGCGCAGGAGGAGGCGGCGGCGGCCGGGGCGGCGGAGGAAGCCGGCGTGGAGGCGGCGGAGGAGAGCGAGGCGGGCCGCGGGCGCAGGCTGTCGGGCGGCGGCTCGGCGCGCTCGGGGGGCGGCGGCTGGAGAGGCTGCGGAGCGCCCAGGGGACCCGCGGCACCGCCGCCCTTGAGCGGGCCGCCGCCGCCGCCGTGCGGAAAGAGTTGCTGCCAGTGCTGCAGATAGGCTGGGTCCACTTTGAGGAAGGCCGAGCCGCCGGGGTCTCCGGGCTTCAGCATGTCCGACGCCTCTCGCTGGGGGCAGAGGGCAGAGAGGAGGGTGTGCGTGAGCCGGGCCGCGGGCCTGGTGCGAGACGGGCGGGCGGGATGGCCGCCGAGACCCTGGAGCGGGAGCCAGAGCCCTTGGCTTCGCCGGCAGCAGCCCGGTTCGGCGGCTCCTTCCTCCCAACTCCGCCGGGGCGCAAAGTTTACTCTGAAGGGAGCAGGAGCTGCGTACACGCCGCCCGGCCTCGCAGCCAGCGGCGCCCAGCTCCCGCCCGGCGCTGTCGAAGCCCGGAACCCGGGCGCTTCGCCGCAGAACTCGCTGCGAGACGCAGCCCCCGCCCCCGGCCGGCGCCCGCGGCCGACCCCCGCCGGAGTGGCGCGGCGCCCGCGTCCCGTTGGCCTCCGGCGCTAGGAGGCGGGTCAGGCTCGCCCCCCGCCCCGCCCGGGACCTCCGGCCTCCCGTCTCCGGCTCCCGACGCACAGCCCCAGAGGAGCCGCGCCTTACCTGACAACTCGGAGCCGCCGGCGGCCGGTGCGTGCGTGCGTGTCGGGGAGCGTGCGGTGGCGTGTGCGCCCGGGGTGCGCTACATGCCCCTGGCAGCGCGCGGGAGACTCCTGGGGATCTGGCCGCGAGCGAGGGCTACGGCGGCCCGCGGAGGGCGCGAGAGCCGTGCGGCCCGGAGCGCGGGAGCGCGGGCGGGCCCGGGAGTGCGGCGGAGTCGCGGCGGGTCGCTGCGCCGCGCGTGCTGACTCCTCGGCTCCACGCTCTGGCAGCCTCCCGGCGGGACACGTGGGTTTTACGACAGCACAAAATACAAGAGAGTGTGTGTGTGCGCGCGTACGTGTGCGTGTGTGTGTGTGTGTGAGTGAGGGGGGGAGAGATGGGGTGGGCGGGGGCGGGGGCGGGGGGGGGGGGCGGGAGGCAAGCCAGAGGAACGAAGGGGAGGGAGGAAGGAAGTTCTCACTGGGCTGGATCCACAAACTGCCCGCGAGCCTCTCCCGCACAAATGCCTCCTCCGCACGGTCCCACCCCCGACTTTTTTTTTTGGCGTGACGTCTCCCACGCGCCTGTTGTCTCTTTCTGCCCAAGATTTGTCTTTTCTAGGTGCCGGCTCACTGCCCTGATCCTGAAAGCAGTGGAAACGCGGAGACCCGACTGCATCTCCGCACGCTCGGGTCCGCACCGGGGCCGGGCCGGCGCGTGCGGCTGAGCGCGTGGACCGAGTCCCGGCACCGGGTTTGAGCTTTTGCCCCGCTCAGATTTTCCAGGAGTACTGCTGGGTGCCAGAGTCGACTAGCCCGTCACGCAACTTCTAACATAAATGGGGGGGGGGGCAGGGCGCGGAGGGCGGGGCGGGAATGGAACTCTCAGTTCTCAGCGGCGCAGGCAGGCTTTGTGGGGGTGGGAGTCGGGAGGCAGAGGATCTCTCAGGGGCGGCGGGTCCTACCGGGGCTGGAGCCCGGCCGCTGGCTGGTCGCGGCTGCAGTGGAGTCTCACACCGCCCAGCGCTCCGCGAACTCTCTCGAATTGTCTCCCTGGGGGGCTCACTCCTTGCTGGCGTCCGTCCGAGGCAAGTATCCAGAGCTGCATCTAGTACAACTGCTCCGGGACGGGGCGAGGCTCGTCTGCCTTTGGCTGCCGGGGACTGTCCTGGGGGGTCATGTATAGGTCTCTCCTCCCAAAACTTAGAGCCCCAGGAGCAGGGTGGGAGCGAAGTCCCAGCCCGCCACCTTGACCGCCCAGCGCCTTGGTCCGAGCGGCCCTTCAGGCGCTGCCTCACTTCCACAAATTAGCCCCCACGCCCCAGCGCTTCCAGGCGGTCACGGCACTCGGTGGGGAGGGCGCAGGCGGGTGTGTGAAACTGGTCCGCTCAGGCGCTTTCCCCTGGTTGCAGTTCTGTCCACGCCTCAGAGAAGAAATGGCATTTGTCTTTGCCCAAACAAACCAACTTATTCATCACCCGCCCCTCTGAACAATTACTAGCCACACTTTCCTGATTTCTGCTTCTTTCTGTCTCTCCGCCACTCCTTTCGTCTGAGCCTGGGAATCCTGCTGTTTAGACTTTGTCCGGGTCTCACGCAAGATGCCTCGATGCTGTTTGGAGCAGGGTTGGACCGAAAATGTTTTGACTGGCATCGCTGTGACAAGGTCATCAGTCATCCCTGGATAGATTGATAGTGCCCAAGTTTAAGGCAGACACCACGAGGGAAACCCCACGGGGCTGTGGGCACCGAGGCGAACCAGGCAGGCTCCGCGGGCTGTGAACGCTTCGTGGGGAGGAGAGGGTGGCGGTGCAGGCCCGGGTCAGTTCGTCTGCCCGCGGGACTGCCCAGCAGTGGCTGTCAGACCACGAGAGAAGCAGCAAACTCTTTCTCACACTCCCGGGTTCAGGGCTGAGAAAGGAAGAGACTTTCCTGTCCGCAGGGAAGGACCGGGAGCCCCAGGGACGGGAGCCCAGGCGCTGCAGCAGCGGCCGCGTCCCTTTCTTGCTTCTGCCCGAGCCGGCCGCTTACTCGCGCTCGGCCCCCAGGACTGTCCGTCCCCCAGACACATTTGAAAATCTCGGGCATTTAACACACTAGTGACAGCGACTGTTTCCGAGGCCTCACGCCGCCCACTCTCTGGGAAGCCCCGGGGTCCTTCGCCGTAAAATTAGCGGACGGGTTCCGTGCGCGCTTTCCGCGTGCCGGGCGCGCGTGGGCGCCTCAAGTACCTTTAGTCCGCCCAGCAACCACGCGGAGACGGCTTTATCGTCAACCCCGATACCGCAGAGAGGGTCACTGAGGCTCGGGAAGGTTAGGTGGGTTCCCTAAAGTCACGCCACGATGAGCCACGGAGGCGGATTCACACCCGGGGTCGTGAGGCGCCGAGGGCATGTTCCTGCGCCCCCCAGCCAAACCTCTACCCTCGCCGTCGGGCGCACGCCACAGGGAAGTGGGGGCGCCTTGGGGGTGGTTTGGCTCCCCTTGCTGCTGGGGCCCGGAGAGACTGTAGGGGAGCTTCCTTTCCGCCCTCTGCACACGTGTGTGCGGCGTCCCAGACCCGCCGGATTCGAGGACCCCCAGCAGCCCGCGGCCACGCGGGTCTCGGAGACGGAGGCCTCGGGGAGCTCGCGTGGAGCGGGCCAAACGCCCGATGGTGGGCTCTGCAGGCCCGGGGTCCAGGAGCGCACAAATAAGGTCTGGGGGGGGGGGGCGTAGCGGAGGTCCGAGCATCCTCGGCGCCGTCCCAGGGGGCCCAGGACCCGGGCGGGGCGCCTGCCCGCACTGGGACGTCCTCGGGGCCAGCGGGGCTTGGCCGGGACAGGGCGGCCGGTCCTCCCCCGCCCGGCACAGCCCCCGTCAGCCGAGGCCGCAGCCCACTCACCCCGCTGAGCCCGGGCGGCCTTGGTCCCCGGGGGCTGGCAGGTCTCAGGGGTTTTTCAGAAAGTGAGCCCACGGACCATCAGGACATGCACCCCTCAAACCCGCTGGCCTCCTCTTCATTCCTTCGAGGGAGACGGCGGACACAAATCACTTCGACCACTTAGGAAGCGATCAAACCTTTATAAAAATCCATGGCTCCCCAATCGATGGGTGAATATTTGCTGGGAATTTGTTCCCGAGGAATAAATAAGGGGCGTGAGTGTATTAAATGCAAACGGGGGAGGGGGGCGCGGTGGTGTTTTTCTTCATTGATTAATGACCTCTAATACAAAACAAGTGGGAAGAGGCTCCGGGATCAATAAATTAACTACCCAAATTCATCATTTTCCTGAGCAATTTTCACCCCGAAAATTATCCTTAGGAAGCCCGTCCTACCCTTATCTGGGAGGGAGGCGGGGAGCTGGAGGTGGGCGCTGGGAGAGGGTGACAGGCGGGAGCAGGAAAGCAAGAAGAGGATTGTGTCCAGGAGACCCTCTATCTGATTTCGTTTGACATACAATTTTCACGTTTGCCTTTCATATTAATTATTTTTTTCCTGATGGAGGAGGGGAACAAATGGTCGGTTGCCTTTGACAGGACTCCAATAAAGAATTCAACAGCTCTCCTCTCTGCCCTCAGCGCTCTGCTTCTAGGTTTAAGGTCATGGGTGGCTGAGTTAATAATTCATTAATATAGACATTTATTCAGAAGGGTTCTCTGAGATCCACTCTCCCGGCCTCCTCCCGGAGATTTATTTTCCTGGGAAATGGATGGGGGCGGGAGGGTGGCTGGGCTGCAGGTGAAATGAGGAAAGAAGGAGTGAAAAGAAAATGAAGAGAGAGCCTGGATACAGCTAGGAGGAATCTCTGCTCACCCACACCAGTGGACAGGTCCGTCTAGCCTGATGTCAAAAACTTGGTTGAAAAATGTAGCATCCAAACTGCACAGGGACCCTGGCCTCCAGTCATCCCTTCCCCACTTCTGCATCTGCTCATTTACACTTACTCACACAGCTCTGTTCCTCCAGCGTTAGCATCCTGGAAGAGCCATCTCACCGTGGACCTTGGAATGCAGGCAAAGGGGGACACCTTGGGAAAGGCACCTCCCCCCCCCCCATCATAAATTCCCAAAGGAGGAGCTTTGCAGCTTCCTGACCTGGAAGCTACAGGAAGTTCCACGCCTAAGGACACAGGCAGCTTCTGGTGGACACTGTCCCCTCACAGGGGACTATGGGGGCATTAAAACAAACCAACCAACCCCCAAAGTCCACCTCTTCATGAAGTTTACACTGTAAGGGATGGAAACAAAAAGTAAACAATCAGGTAGTTGTCAGATGGCAACAAGTACTAAAGGAGAGCAATAAAGAACAGGTAAGTGGGGAAGGGAACAGTAAGCGGAAGGCGTTACTATTTTAAATATAGCAATCAAGGAAGGCTGCTCTTATAAGGTGGCATTTGAATAGGGAATTAAAGCAAGACAATGCCACTTTTGTGCCCAGAGTGGGGCATTGTCTGCCCTAACCTGTGGCCCAAGGGCAAACACAGTAGAAGAGATCTCTCCTGAAAATCCCCCAAGGCCCTGGGTAAGGATCCTGACTGGTCAGGTCAGCCCCTGGCCTCTCTGGGCTCCCATCTGGTTCCCATGAGGTGCTGTAAAAACTACTCAGTACCCTTTCAAATACACCTGTTCACTGTCTACATCAGCTGAAGTCACCTCTGCTGCTGGTGACGCAGAGCCTTACACAGTGACCGACCCCAAACTGGGCCTCAGTGTCTTCAACCGTCAAATGAAAGGATGGGACTGGCATGGCTTCCTGTCTTAAGCTTTTTATGAAGCATTTACCAAATTCCAACCTCCCTCTCTACCACCCACTCTATACCGCACCTGCAGGATGCGGGACGCGAAGTCGTGCAGTGTGTAAAACGTACTGAGAAGCCGAAAACAAGAAAACTCACACCTTTTCTTTTCATCATTGCCATCTTCCCTTTGGTCCCTTTGCATCTTCAGTCACTCATCTTTAGCGACAGAAAAGCATAGTGCCAGCTGCTATGGGGAAGAAGGGGCGTGAGGGCAGGGAGCCTGAGGAGGAAGGCACTGGAAAGCTTAGCAGGCACCGGTCAGCTCTTTCCCCCCAGGACGCAGCATGAACTCCACCACTCTCCTGAGGCCTTGGCAGTTCACACGCGTGGTCTCCTCAGCCTTTCTCCTGTCACAACAGTATCGGGAAGGCAAGCTCCTCGCTTTGCCAGGTCATAGACAGCCTCTGGGGCCGAGAGACCAAGCTCAGCCTATTTCTGACCCTGTCTTTCATCCTACACCAGGATCGCCACAGACAGCACCTGTTCACTTCACTTGAAATGCAGCCCAGCCCTCCAGTTCCTTTCACCCTGGTCACCCAGCAGCTGTCACTCAAACAATGCCTCTCAGCCACCCCAGGCCTGATTTGGATTTGACCTACTGACCTCGAGGTGAAAAGCTCTGCAGTCCATTACCAATCCCTGGGGCCAGTTCATTCTCCCAAGAAAGCCTCTAAATATATCCTTTCCGTTTCTAGGGAAATCAACTATTATTATTTGCAAAGGCCCTGTGAGTTTATAACTCATCAGCGCAGTTCAGTCCCATAAAGATTTAATGAATAGCCACTGAGTGAAAAACAGCTGCTCTTTTTTCTTTAAGTCTTGACAAGGAAAGGAAAGGAGAAGTAATCAGACAAGGAGAACTGTCCCTTCAGAAACTCCTGTATTCCCTTCACTATCTCCTGCCCATCCACCTTCACCCAGGAACTTACTCTTCCATTTTCCCCAGAATCTGTAAGAATAGATAAGCCCAAATGAAGTTACCTACAAATGAACAGTTATATGTAATATCTAATGTGCACCTACTGTGTGCAAGATACTACTGATAGGGATCTTTGGGACAATATCCTTTGAAGCTCTTCCAGCAAGTGCTATCTGGTTCTAACAGTCTTCCTTTGGTTACCAGATTGTTGCCTAAATTAGCTGAAGCCTGTAGGCCTTAAGTTACAGTCCGGATGAGGCAAGCATATTGCAGTGCATCTGTTTGAAATCAGGAACATGTGCTATGGTTGATTCACATTCTGAGCGTTGGTGGTTCCTAGTGCATGGTGGGTTCCCTTTACTGCCTGGCAACAGCCCCCAGGAGCAGGATGGCTTCCAGTTAGCCCCATAAATGAGGGGCCCCTGAGGTCTCCCCCCCAGGCCAGCCTGAGGAAACAGGACCCACATGCTCCTACAGGGGCTCTCACATACACCGTGGGGCTCTGGGAAGCCTGTCTGCCCCCTCATCCCACAGTGTCCTGGCGGGATTGGTGCCTGCCCTTACCCTCCTCTGAGTTAGGGGGTCAGAGGATAACAGTAATTGACTAGTGACCCCGGGACATTGATTTGAAAATTCAGTAAGTAACAATATGATGGTATAAAATATTAAGTTTGACCATGTTTCAGGCATTTTCTTGTCTGTCTACATTGGCAAGCACTTTTTCAATTGAAGCATATGTTCGGGTGGACAAGTATTTTATTGGGCAGCAAAATAATAGTTTAAGCATAAATTTCAAAATCAAATGTTTGCTCCATAATCAAATGTTTTCAAGCAGAAGCATTTCTCACAATTGTTCCCTCAAAATATATGTTCATCTTGGAGCCAAACATTCCAGTAAACTTCTTCCGTTAGTCCCTCATTACTATTCTGTTACTTTCAAGAGTTTCTATTGGTCACATTTCTTAGATTCCCATAGGTTGCTTTACAAGGCTCGCCCCCTACATGCTTTGTAGTATGAGTACAAACAAATTTAAAAGGATTCATTTTTGCTAAAAATGAGTCAGAAATACATGCACATTTAGCAATGTTTCATTTCATTTGTGTAGATGTCACTTTACTTGTGGTATGATTACTGGCACTAGTTGCTTCTCATTTCCAGTTACAGAGTAGTGAAAGTGGGTGGTAAGAGGCTCTTCTCAACAAAGAGAGAAGATCGGGTCTGTGTGAGTCTCTGAGTGACTGTGTATGTGCGTGTGAAGACAGAAAACCACTATGATTTGTCCCCAAAGTTGGAGAAGGGTGTTAAGAAGAATCAGGGATGACATAGTCTGGTTATATTACTGAGGACTCTTTCAACTGTAGATGACAGAAATTAAATAAACTGGTAACAGCTTTTTAAAAGGATTCAGTGGCTCACATATATAAAACCAGGTTATTGGGTTTCAGGTATAGATGGATTGAGAGGTTCAAACAACTTTATGAAGTCTCAGTCTTTCTCTTCATCTCTTTTTTTTTTTTTTAATGTTTTTTTAAAATTGATTTTCAGAGAGAGAGGAAGGGAGAGGGAGAGGGAGAGAGAAACATCAATGGGCTGCCCCCTGCATGCCCCCTACTGGGGATGTGCCCTGACCAAGAATGGAACTGGTGACCTCTTGGTGCATGGGGTGATGGTCAACCAACTGAGCCACACTGGCCAGGGCTCTCTTCATTTCTTGATTCTGCCTTCCTCTGTTCTTCCTTTAATCTCAAGCAAAATCTACCACGTGATTGCCCTAGACACTCCAAGTTTGCCTATTCTTCTGGATAGCAATTCCAGGGAAAAGATCACTTGTTTCAACAAGTTCTGGAGTTGAGTCTTGACAGGCTAATTTGAGTCACCCAGATATCCCTGAACTAGTTGCTGCAACCAAAGAAGTGGAGGGTATTGACTGGCCAGGCCTAGATATTAGCTCTAACGAAACCACAAAGACTGAGATTGGGCAGGATTAGTTTTCCAAAAGAAAACTAGGATGCTACTACTAGAAACATGGAAATGAACACTGACAAGTGAATAGCAGATGTCCCCTCCCCTGCAAAGGTTTTGCCTGCTCATAGCTAATGGTCCATTTTTGTAGGAAATATTGCCATTGACAAGCCCCAGGCTGGTCATAGTGAATTTCTATCCATTCCTTGAATAATGGGCAGCAGTACTTGGCTTTCCTTCCTAAAGCCACCATAGCATCTCTTAGGAGCAGACTCTAACAATTTTGGCATTGAGAGCAGGTCATCTGGGGCACACACCAAGGGCTGACCGACCTAGCTCCCATCTGCAACCATCATTCCCTTATTCACTTTGTAGGACTGACTTGGTAGTAGCCAATGAAATATAAATAAGAGGTCTTGGGTGAAAAACTTCTAAGAAAGCTTTTTAAAGAGTAGCGTAAGCTGCCATGCCCTTTAGACTTTTGACTTCTGTCCTTTGCCTCTCCCCATCTCTTCATCCTGGAACACAAACACAGTAAGTGGAGGTACAGAAGTCATCTTGCAATGCTGAGGAAGAAAGCTACAGGCTAAAGAGGGAAGAGCCAGGGATAGAAGTAGCCCAGGTCCCTTGTAGACTCACTGAGCTACACACCTTGGACTGTCTATCCCTACGCTTCTTGTTGAGCAAGACAAAGCCTTTGCTCACAGCCTAATGCAATATTAACCAATACACAAACCTCTGAATCATCTATGTAATTCATGATGTGGTTTACAGAAAGATTTTATTAATTAGATACCCTGCCTGCTGGCTCCCTACTTTTATTAATTATTCTTGCTAACTAGGTGCTAAGCTCACAGTGTCTGTGCTTTAGGAAAATGTAGTGTCAAAGTAGGCAGTATAATTAGATGGTAAACTTAGTGGATATAACTCTAAATCAGAGCATTTGGATGGATTCAAACCTAGTTCCAACACTTAAATTAGTAGCTGTGTGACCTCAGATAGGCTTCTTAACATTTGTGTACCCCACAGACCTCATCTGTAAATCCCTAGTGTTGTTATGAGCATTCGATATGTTTAGTCCTAGAAAAATATTCATAGAAAGCACTCTCTATATAATACATCATTACATATGTTGCCTTTTAAAAATTGCTTAAGATTTATATCCCTTATATTTTGGTATCTTGGAGGTAACTTCAGTTAACACATATGGCTCACAATGAACACACAGCATGTAGATACAGATGGTTCATTGTTCCACTTCCTTGTCTCCTTGATTTCCCCTCCCACTTCCATAGTGTGGAGACAGTTGGCTCCAAGAAGAGTTGGTATTCCAAAATTATGCCACCAGTGTCCTTATTCAAAACCAAGGTTGAGCCTGGCTGGGGGTGGCTCAGCGGTTGAGCATCGACCTATGATTCAGGAGATTGCAGTTCGATTCCTGGTCAGGGCACATGCCTGGGTTGTGGGCTAGATCCCCAGTGGGGGGGGGGGGGTGCAGGAGGCAGCTGATCGATGACTCATCACTGATGGCTCTCTCTCTCTCTCCCTCTCTCGCTCTCTCTCTCTCCCCCTCCTCCCTCTCCTTTCCTGTTTCTGAAATCAATAAAGATGTATTTTTTTTAAAAAAAACAACAAAGTTGATTATATTTTTACCTCTAAATATTTATGAATCACAACCCTATCCATATAGAGACTGTGTTGTCAGGACAGTCAAGGTGCCATCTCCAAGTTCCCCTTGACCATATGCCTCATTCTTTCTCTTGCAAGTTGATTGCAGTCACTTTCAAAATATTTATTCCAATGTTGGGGCTGATCCCTTAAATGCACATTTACTTGCTTTGGCTGAATATATCTTCTCTTTGACTGCAAAAAGCTCGATATGAAATCAATAATTATGATTGAGAACATAAATCAATAATTATGATTGAGAACATACATATTTCACACAAAAAGAAATGCCTAAGGAGAAATATATGCCATTCAGAGTCCATAACAAGCAGGCTAAGTAGCAGGTCACTGTCTTGATCATGAGAACACTCATCTTGGAGTTAACTGGTTAAATTAACTCCCCCTCACCCCCAACCCAAGTACATGCTGTTTGCCAGGAAAAGCACTGGGTTTCAGAATAAAGAGAAGTACTTTGAGCTAAAATTTATTAAGCATAGACTGTGTGCCAAGTCATGGGTTAAGTGCTTTTCACGTAATATTCACTTTGATATTAATTACCTTTTAAAGGTAATATTTAGGGTTTTTTCTGTATAGTTTTACTACCTAAGAGTGTCTCTGTAAATAATATACTTAATTTCACCTGTTTTTGAACTTCATGAATAGAATCATACTGAGTGCTTTCTTTAGAATCTTGCTCTATTTTCTCAAAATTATATTTGTAAGGTTTATCCATATTGTTGTGTGTGACTCAGCTCATTCATTTTTAATGTTACTTATTGTAAGAATATACCAAACTTTACTCATTTTACTGCTGATGGACATTAATCAAAGAGCAAGTGAAAGTGATTGTCTGTAATTTTCTGTAAAATCGCTGGAGGTGTGCAGGCCTCCCTCTTGCCCCAGCTCCGTCCTTCACCCTCCCTGCAGCCTAGTTACTGAGCCAGCGCATCCTCCCTCCCAAAGAGGCGCCAGCACAGGCTTTCCCTCTGGCAAGCCTGCCTGCCTCGGGCTTACTCATGCAAGCTGGGGTCAGAAAGTCCTCCAACAGTTTACACAGAATTAGCAAAATTAGACATCACTCCTCTTTGCGCCCTTTCCGCTTCCTCCCACTACTACCTGTTAAGGAGGGCGCCCTTATCAGGGTTCACCCCCCCCCCCCCCCCCGCCCCCAGGCAGACCACCTGACTATCGGTAATGAAGGAATCCTTAACTGTCTTAAGCTGGTTCTAACAGCATCACATTTCTGTTCCAGAGTGCCAGTGCCCTCAAGACCCATATCAAATAAAGTAAAAAAGCGGTGCTTCTTTCGGTCAGATTCCTTCATCGGTCTGGCCCTGATCTAATTGGACATTCATCTCCCATAACTTCAGATGTGGCCGCTTTCTCCTTGCCAGCGTGGTCTCTCCACTCTCCCCCGCAAGCGCCACTCTAGTTTATGACCTTCTGCCTTTGCTGATTCCGTTTCTGCTTTCAGGTTCCTTCTCCCCGTCCCATACCTCCCAAAGGCCCCCACGTTTTAGGGTCTTGCTCAAGCCTTGCTTTCTCCAGGAGGCCTCCACTGCTCACACTCACCTTTCTGGGAGCTCCTAGAGCTCTTACTATCTGGCTCACTTTTTTGGCAATGACCTTGTGAACTACCATGTATTGTACCAGACTCTAAAATGTATGTTAGATTTGTCTCTCAAATACAATAACATATTTCTGGAGAATGGGAACTGTGACTTAACTTTATTTTTATATACTGCTCACTACTTGACATGCCACAAGGGACATAGAGGCTGTCATCAAATACCTGCTGGATCATTGTCAAATGAGTGAGTGAGGGCCTTAGTGTGTGAATAAATGAATGAATGTGTACATAAATAAACATACAAATCAATGAATGAATTGCTCCCAAGCACATGGAGGCCTGTCAGAGACAAAACCAGAAGGGCCAAAGCCAGCAAGTGGCTCTCGATGTGCAGAGACCATGGCAGGGGTCAAAGATGGGGCTGGCAGATCCAGGGACAGGGAGAGAGTGTGTGAGACCAGCTCCCCTCTCTGCTTCCAGAGAGTGCTATCTTGTGCCCTAAGTATACAGAGCTCGCTCTGATTCATAATGTCAGGCATAAACAAGTACAGACTGAATTATTTCCCCATTCGTATGTTTATACTCCCAAGTCCTCCCTGGAGAAAAGGGTCTTTGCCCCTGAGATCCCCCCGTGGCCTTCACACAAGCCCTCTGGACTTGTTGCACTGCATCTTTGTAAACAGTCCTTCCAGTGAAGGAAGGAAAATTAAGGGATTCCTCCCTTCGAATGGAATGACCGATGGCATGATCGCATTACCATTATCGCTTACAAATCTTCCCTCTGGTCCAATAATTCCCATCTAAGACCCAATAAGCACAGGCAGGAAGCATGCAGTCCATTTTCTTTTAAATGGGAAATGCCAGCACACGTCTGTGGGCTGGCAGAATACACACATATCTCACACAGGAGTGGTGCCGAGACTTTCTAAATGAGGTCCAGTGAGTGTAATAATGGGGTGGAGAAACCTAAATACAAAATAGTATGCGACCTAATCGACACAGAGGAAAGAACTGGAAACTTGGCCGGTCCTAGCAAAGCCTCAAGGAATCTGCAAGAGCAATCTAATTTTGAATTACAGGGCTTTCGTGTAGGAATTACAGGAATTCTACATGGAATACAGAGTTTGGAAATAAGCGACATCAGCTCCTAGAAGAGTGAGGGACATTTCTACTGTATACACCCAATTTCCAAATTTCTGAGAGAAAAGCGAGTAAGTCTACACCCTCAGAAGGAAAGCCCCGCACAGGTGAGTGCTCTGGCACTGGGGTGGGTGGGGAAGGTGGTAGCCAGGGCACATGGAGGTCTAATAAGGAAATGGGCAAGGATGGATGGAGAATTTCTCTCACTTCTCTGAAGGAACAGAACTCCAGGGGCTGGAAAAATTAAGTCAGGGGCCTTCTGGGAAACTTCACTGTGCCTGCCTTTTCCCCGCTTCCCCTGTAAAGGGTTTATTACTGGTAGATTAACATAAAAATGTATCACATGAAACCAGTACACTGGCCACAGCTAATGTGACCAGAAATGGGAGCCTGACCCCATCCTAGCTTTCTGTACATGACTAAGTGTTCTTGTCCACAATCCCTGCCCAGAGGCACAGATCTGGAAGGGACTGACCAGCCAATTAGACCCATTCTCTTGGGTGGTGTGAGTTTGAGCTAAATAGAGTCTCTGGTCTGTAAGAGCAAGTTGGAAGAAGAGAGCAAGAAGCTGAGCCTCCCCATCACAGCATAGTAGAGAGGCAAGGGATAGAAAGATGCCAGCTGCTGAAGGAACAATATGATCTATTTGCTAAAGTTGTATTGTTTCTTTTTTAAATAAGTATATTTTTATTAATTTCAGAGAGAGGAAGGGAGAGGGAGAGAGAGAGAAAAAAAACACCAGTGATGAGAGAGAGTCATTGATCGGTGCCTCCTGCACACCCCATTTTGGGGATCGAGCCCACAACCGGGGCACGCGCCCTGACCAGGAGTTGAACCTCACTGGCCGGACTGTATTGTTTCCTAAAGAATGTCATGGCCTTAGTGGAGCGGGGCTCTTTCAGGCATCCTGAGTGAGTCTCCTTCTTTTTCACCTGAAGTGCCAACATGCATACTAGTTATTCCCCACCTGGAGTCCTTGGGGTGCATGGCAGTTCTTGTGCTTATTTCAGCCTCAGGTGAAAAAAGTGCAGCCCCAACACCTGAAGAGTGTGTCCTTTATTTGTGGTAGGCAAATAAGTTCCTTGGACAGCAGGGTAAGAATGGCTTATCCTATGTAGCACTGCCTGGCACATGGTAGGACTTCAACAGATATTTGTTCAGTAAACAAAAGTTGGATAAAAACAGTCCCCTGTAATGTCTTCCTCTCCGTTAGTTCAGAAAAATACAACCCAGTCCTGCCATCTCACTAGCAGCTGGCTGATGGCTACGAAAGGCCCGGCAGCTAGAAATGCGTGTTAGAGAAGTTGCCAAGCTACAACCTGGGCAGGACAGTCCCCTGGGTTTCTCCCTAAGAAACTCTGAAGGCAGCATGACCCTGCTGACACCTTGGTTCTAGGCCCTCAGGAGGAAAGGCCTGTTAAAATCAGCACTAGAGGTTGGGAGTTAAGGGACTGGAAGAAGGAGCTGCCCTTGGCTTCTCCAGGCCTGTTGTGGGGCTAGAACTAGTGCTCTGGAGTCTCAGAAAAGAGGTCCCAGTCTCAAGTCTTTGAAATCCTTCACAAAAACCCCCTCCTGAAGCACACAGGCCAGTAATTTTGCATTGCAGAAATTACTATGAGTACTTACACTCTTTGAGCCCTGGTTTCTCTTGTTGGAAAAACACTGAACTCTTGCAATTCAAATATTCACCATAAAACGTGCAACCTTCATTCTCCAGACTGCAGAACTACTCTCAGTGGACTCACCATGTGTCCCATTCTGTCCCAGATAGTTCCAGTTTCAGCTATTATCCCAATGGCATTATGAACAGCTCCCCTTTCACTCACCAAAACTGTCCCAACTTGACGATGAATTATATGGTCACCCAACGTTTGAGGAATTCTCAGACTCATGGCAGAGAAAAAGTTGTGGTGCACACCTGAGCCTCGGCTTGAGGACACAGAGTGCACCACAGTCATAGCTCAGCCACCACCCCAGAGGATGGCATTTTCTGTTATTTATATTCGTTGTGTATCTTTAACATATTCACATATTGCCTATCTTCACTACAGTTCATTTCAGTGAAGGACAATAGAGTATGTATGCAATACGGTGTAGTCTGTAGCAAACACAGAATACCCACTGATGTGTTTAATAATTAGATGAGTGGAGTTCTTAATGCTTTAAATGGTGCAGAAAGCCTCGATGGACCATTATATAGATGTTTAAGATGTTTGGTGATATTGGAGCAAATAGATTGCAATTTTTGGATAAGTCTAGAGCTCATTATAATTTTTTTGGTGTTTAAATAATGGAATATAGTCTCTCTCATTCTCCATCCAACACATTTTCAGGAGCAAACTAAATTGACAACGAGGGGCACTAACCTCACTGGGCTGCAGAAAGTAACTAGAGCTTACACGTGTAAAGCGTGTGGCACACAGTGGGGCTCCGTCCCCTCTGCTTGAAATAAAAACATTACGTAGAGAGCAGAAATGTCAGCCCCCAAGCTCAGTGTGCTAGAATGATCACTTCCTTTATTTACATTTTTAGTGCCCATTTACACTGAGTGATGGAAATTTCATGTCACTTGGGGGGAGCTTCCTGCCTTCCCTAGGATCGTGCAGGACATTGCGGGTGCTCCTGTCATGCCAGGGCACTGGGTGTGGGGGTCACCCGTCCACAGTCAGAGTCGGGGCTTCCTTTGGCCCTGCCTGTGGTTCCTTAAGCTCTCCTCCTGACTCCTGCTGCCCCGGGTTCCCACGTGGGGTGCAGAGCCTCCCTCATCCCTGCTTCCTCCCCACTTAGTTCCCAGGTGCCGCTGTTGCAAATCGCCACAAACGCAGAGGCCTAAAACAATACGAATGTGTTATCTTACGGTTCTGGAGGTCAGAAGTCCAACTGAAATCAAAGTGTCAGCAGGGCTGGCTCCTCCGGGAGGCTCTAGGAGAGAACCCGGACTTGCTTTTGCCACCCTGAGGCTCCCTGCCCTTGGGGACTGGTGGCCATGCCCTCCATCTTCGGAGCCAGCAGCCGGAGATCATCGCATCTCTCACTGATCCTGCTCACCTGCCCTCTCTTGCAAGGGTCTGTGGTTACATTGCTTCACCTGGGTTTTCCTGGATACTTTCCCCCATCTTAAGATCCTTAACTTAATTCTATCTGCAAAGACCTTTGTGCCATGTAACATATTCACAGATTCCAGGACTGGAATGTGGAAATTTGGGGGAGGCATTATTCAGACTAGCACACCCCACACAACTGTTCCCTCCTTGGGGCCTTGCAGCCTCCCAGGCTCCCCTGGAAGGCAGGGCACCGTCCCCTCTGCTCTGCGACCCACAGTCCTCTCTGTGCTCACCTCAGCTCTCCCCCTCCCCACCCTAGCCCAGGTGAATCTTTTTTTTTAAATCTGAAGGTAAAAGGAAAGCCCCTCACTCACCCAAATATTTTGCTCAAACCCAGAATCTTCTAAGCTCCCCTAAATATTTGGGCTTTTGAAGCACAAAAACAAGTAATTTATAGTGTGCCTCTGCTTTTTGGCCAGTCACCTCTATTCTGGAGATTGTGGACCCTGGCCAACCATCTTCTGAAAAGGAGGGAGGTGGAAGGGGAAGTATAAGAAGAGTCTGAAAATTAATATCTCAAAGTATTATCCAGTTACATTTGCAAAAGAACGCAGCCCCTTCTGAGGGATAGATACAGAGGCATGCCAGGGAGGGTCCCAGCGGAAACCGGCCTGAAGCCTGGCTCCCGAGCCTCTCCCTCTTGCTGACGTCTTCTCACCCTTATTTCCTCTGCAGCCACCGCCTCCCTTGGCTCCAGGAGCACCCTGCTTTCCCTTCAAAATATTGGCCCAAATCTGCACAGAACCTTTGTCCCTGTTTCCCTTAGCACACCTGGGACAGGTGGGCACTTTCATAAAGAGCTGTACTCAGGAGTAAGACAGACAAAAAGTAAATAGCTACAAATACAAAGAGCTTAGAAAATTATCTTGACTCCCTCAGGCAACTTTCTGACCGAGACAATACCCTGTGGCCAAGGAGACTGTTGCAACCGGCTAAGAAGAGGGTCTGGCCTTCTCCCTTCCCACCCTCCCCCACTACCACCCCATCCAAGCCTTCCCTTCCGGAGCAGGGCCACATCCTTCTCTGACAGAGGGCAGCAACCGGGCGACCCTTCTCCCTCCTGGTCTAGGTTAAACAGAAGCCCCTGTTCCCAAATCTGCACCCACCTCACCACGCAGCTCCGGTTCCTCATTTGAGGGGCACCCCCAGACTGAGGACAGTGCCATGGTGACTGGCAAATCCATTATTTCACCACCTGTGGAGGATTTTATATCTTACTCATAGGTAAGGATGCCCCCCTATCACATACCTGCACAGAGCTCTATGTTGTAAAAAATATCTCAAGAACGTGTAACTGTATTTTCCCCACACAACTACGCACTTACGGAGCGGGAAGGCAAATTTTCCAAAGGAGCGACTGTAGAATTCTAGGGGAGAAAGCATAACTTACATTTTTCAATAAGAAATACAGAAGCAAGCCAGTTTTTAAAAATGGGCAGAGGCCTCAGACATTTCTCCAAAGAAGATACACAACTGGCCGACAGGCACATGAAAAGATACTCAACATGTATTAGTCACCACGGGAGTGCTAATCAAAACTACAGTTAGATACCACGGCACACCCACCAGGACGGCTGTAATTAAGAAAACGCACAGAGGAAAAATAACAACTGTCGGCGAAGATGTGGACGAATTAAACCTTCATGCATTTCTGATGGGACTGGGAAATGGTACAGCCGCTGTGGAATAGTTTGGCAGTTCCTCAAAAAGTTAATCACGGAATTATTATATGACCCAGCATTCCCACTCCTAGATATATACACAGGAGAATGGAAAACATATGCCCGCACGAAAATCTGTACATGAATGCTCGCAGCGGCATTATTCATAATGGCCCCAAAATGAAAGCAACCCACAAATCCATTAGCAATAATTAGCATTATTTGAACAAATGTCCAAATGTTCTTAGCAGCACTGTTGACGAAAACCAAAAAGTGGAAACAATCCAAATATCCATCAATGGAAAGAGAAATTGTAGTATATTCATAAAAGGCAGTATTACTCATCCATGAAAAGGAACCAAGTACTGATGCTGCTCCGGTGTGGATGAACCCCGAAAACACTACGCGCAGTGAAAGAAGCCAGACACAGAAGGTCACATATTGTGTGACTTCATTTATGTGAACTTTCCAGACGCGGCAAACGGCAGACAGAGAGCATTTTGGGAGTGACTGCTTCATGGGTAAGGAGCTAATATTTGGGGTGATGAAAATGTTTTGTAACTAGATAGAGTTGATGGTTGGCCAATATGATGAATGTACTAAGTGCTGCCCAATTGTGCACTTTAAAATCGTTAATTTTGTGGTATATATAAATATTCCACTGTGTAATATTATTCAGCCATAAAGGAGGAGATCCTGTCGTTTGTGACAACATGGATGAAACTTGAGGGCATTATATTGAGTGAAACAAGTCAAACAGAGAAGGACAGATACTGTATGATCTACATAAATGTGGAATCTGAAAAAAACAAAACAATCTCCACACAATTAAGCTCACAGATACTGAGAAAAGATTGGTGGTTGCCAGAGGGGGGGTCGGGGGATCAAAAGGTACAAACTGAGTGAAGGCGGTAAAACTTCGAGTTATAAAATAAATAAATCATAGGGATATAAACAAACAAAAAATAAAATTGTTAATTTTCATGTTATGTGACTTTGACCTCTTGTCTTTTTTTAAAGGAAAAAGAATGACAGAACTAGGAGTAAGCGGACCTGAGATGGAGTCCTGATTTTAATACTTATTGGCCATTTCACTATGAACAAGTTACTTAAACTTCTCTGAGCCTCAGTTTCCTCATCAGTAAAGTGAGACTAATAATATTTGTATCACCTACTTGATAGAGTTATTATAGGAACGAACTGAGATGTTGTTTATGACATTTTTGTATCATGGAACAGTGACATAAAATGCTAGATATTACTTTGAGGTTATAGTCATTAAAATATATATACTCAGTAAGAAAATCCAGAAGTTCCTTTCATATTTTTGTAAGATCCAAGTTACGGTAAATGTATTCACAACATTCTATTTTTAATTAATTTATATGTTTCAAGCAAAGAGTTAAAATAGACAGTTCTTATCCAAATAAGTAGGCACCATCTTAAAGAATTTACTCTACAATATCGGGTCTCATTATAGAATTGACCCTAGGGGAGAAAGGTGAAACACACCACAAATTCTTTGCAGACAGGTGATGGAAATGTGACTCATTTTATAGGTCCCACAGGCACAAATGGCACGTGGTTACCTATGGTCTGTCGGTCTTCCTTGGAACAGGTTTGCATATTTTCAACAGGGTAATGATAAAAAATATGGGAGGGGGAGTATAAACATCTTTAGTTTAAGAAAACATAAAGAGGACTTATCTGGTCATTGCAATGGCTTAATGTTTAGTTGCCCTGTTATTAAAAAATGTCTTCTCCCAAATTTCAATCTGGCTTCAGTCTAGTTCAAATCAGGATAATGAAACGGTTCACTTAAAAATACAAAGTAACATAAAAATCATCCACATATTAAAGGAGTTAACAAATACTATCAAAATATCAAAAGATCTCTCTCTTCCTCCCTCTGTTTCTTTCTTTCATACCATAAGCAGTCCTGTGGGAATTTGGTAATAAACAAGTGAAGTCTGATGAAATCATTAGGATTTATATCGCATATTTATGAGCCTGGTAAATTGTTACTCTTCTCTGATTTTATATCTCTATACTAACTCCCCAAAGTATGCTAGCTGAAATTTCTTAAAACATTTTAAAGAGTAAAATACAAGAGAGTTGAAGGTTTTATAGGATTTCACAAATAATCTGGACTATTTAAATATAACTATTTTTCTTTAGAATGTCATAGTCATTTCATGCCACTGGCTCTCTAATAGTAAAAGCCTATAGTAAAATTATTCATCATCCACCATCTAGTAACTTACAATAAAATCCTCCAACACAAACTAGACTTATGCAGTTGTTAGGCAAAATTGTAATAGTTGTGTCTAGCCAGAATATGTGCTTTTATTGTGAAACTAGTTTAGTTTTATTATGAAACACACTCAATGTGTCCAGCAGCGAACACTTTAGGCCTCCAAATTCTGTAAGCCCATCATAATTCTAGATTGTGCTCCAGGCCCAAAGTAGGTGGTTCTGAATAACCAAGGGTTCATTGTAGTTCCCAGTCACCAAGGACACTTCATAAACTCCACATTTTGAATTTCTATGTATTAAGTTATGCACATGAATGGTTCATTTTCTCATTTTTAATAAATCTAAGATGTGTATGTACCAAGAAAGATTGCTGACTAGCATGATACAGTAAATTGATACATTTCCCCAAAGAGCTTAGCATTTTAGTTAATATTATAAGTAAATATAACACTTCTATTAGCTTCTTTGAACTATTAAAAATAGTTTGCAGTCCTGGCGGGGTAGCTCAGTTGGTTGGAGCATTGTCCTGTACACCAAAAGGTTGTGGGTTCAATTCCTGGTCAGGGCACATACCTAAGCTGCAGGTTCGATTCAGGGTCGGGGCACGTACAGGAGGCAACTGACTGATGCTTCTCTCTCACACCGAAGTTTTTCTTTCTCTCTCTCACTCTCTTCCTCTCTCTCTAAAATCAATAAAAACATATCCTTGGGTGAGGACTGAAAAAGAAAAAAAGTTTGCAGCCCTTTTTTTTTTACTACTTTCAAGTTCTACACATCAGTAACTTGAGCCGTGAGCAGAAAAGATCTAATAGTACTGAGTGCTTATGCACGAGAGTCTGTCCTAGACAGATACATATCCTAGGCAGATGTGCATGTGTGTACACATGCACACACACACACACACACACACAATCTCACTTACCTCTCACCCAAATCTTGAGAAGAAGGTGTTACTATCACCTCCTTTTCAGAGAGGTTAAGTAAATTGAAGTCCCATAGCCAATAGGTCAAAATTGGGCTCAAACCAGGGTGTTTTCTGACTCCAGGGACAAGGCTTACACACCCAAGTTATTGAGTTAACTAAGGAACCAAGCATCCTGACGTCGCACTAGCCTCCTGGGTGTTGAGAAGAGAAAACCAGAACCAAACCTGCTCCTATAACAAGTGTTTCCTGAGTGGCTGCTATGTGCCTTGCATTGTGAGGGGTGATTGAGACAGACATGGTCCCCGCCTTCAGGGAGTTTACACTCTAGAACATGCCATAGGAAAAGGGCCTCTGGATTCCAAGCAGACTCTCAGGATGACGGGAAGGAGGTGAAAATAAACCTTTTAATTGTTTCAAAAATAACAAACTTAACATGAGAACATTGATTGATTTAACAACCATTGATAGAGGACCAACTAAGTGCAAGGCCAAGCTGGGCCCTTCCTTTCATAAGGTATTCTGACATTTCATGGGTGTCCTATTTCACACATCCTGGCATCTCCTAAGAGACAGCTGTACCTCCACTGAAAGATCACAGGTATTTCTTAAAGATCTCACTATTCTAGAAGTGGTATGACGATTAGAGTCTCTTCCATGGGGTAGCCTGGCTGGACTGGGGGACCCGGGGGCGGGTGTTCCGGACCAGATTGCACGCAGGCAATGACCACAGAATCGGGGCATTCAGACCGTGTCTCCCTCCGACGCATCTAACCGTGGAAACTCAATCAGGTCCAGAAATGAATCAATTTCCTTTGCCTGTGTCCTTAAATTTGATGAATAGAGCCTTTGCTTAGAGCTACTGAAGCTGCTATTCATCTCAGTTAGCTGCTAAATAAAACGTTGTTTTTGGATGTAATTCTGGTGAATATGACTTTGGAGATTTTTCATTTAACTATGTACGTCCAAATTACTCCCCAAGTGATTCTGCGTTTGAGCTATTTTGTTCCACAGGCTCCATACTTTTTTCCACGTTAGAGATGGGGGTCTGGGAAGGCCAGGCTTGCTGTGGGCTGTGACGGGATAAACCCGAGTGCGAGTGCAAATGTTTGCGATAAAACAGCTGAATTCATTCTTATTAAGATTTACTTTTCTCTTCCATGCAATACGATAATCCAGAAACGTTTTTGGACCTTTAATGAAGAAAGATAAAGTTTAAATAAACAAATAAGCCCGTGTCTGGTGGGAGAATCGGCGATTTTGACTTGAAATAGAGGTGGCAGCTCCTCTTAGCTCAGAGCCCCGTGCTGTTCTGGGGGAAGGACTTCCCCACGGTCAAGTAACCAGCAGTGGTAGGATGTAATTCGACCATGGTTCCCTTTTTATTCCTTTAAATTTCTAAACACATTTTTATTTTGTCTGGGACAGGCATGCTCATAGTTTAGAAATCAAAAAGCAACAACTAAAAGTCATCTCACAAGACACACCAGTCCCTGGCCCGCCCTCCCTGCACCTCTGGTCTCTGTCTTCAGAGGGTACTTCTTGGAGCAGTTGTTTCCAGCATTTACACACCTTCATTTTGCTAGATCATAAGTTTCAACGCACAGTTTTTTATTATAACAGTTTCAAGCAGCACGTATATAATCGCGCACGCACCATAAGGAGGTTGCAAACATCCTGACACACCTTTCCTAAACGCTATACAGTAACACTAGACAAGATGATGCGATCTCGGCTTCCTCTTTTAGACGTTATCACGTGACTTTCTGTTATGAGAGCTGAGGATTTAGTTTTCTAACACCACCATCCATCTGTTTCGCATTCCCCATTCTCCCAGTATCGTTATGGTACAATTTTGGGTTAAATATATTCAACGTTATATATTGTTTTTCCTGAAATTAATAATTGCCTTGGTGTTTCATTTGTTCTTTGCTTAGTTGCTTATTAACTCTTCCTACAGCTTCCAAAAATCTTTCATAACATTTCATTTACAGACCAGTTTCATCAGTTAATTTGTCAGTACACACACACAGAGTTTTGGGTTTTTTAAGACATCCTCCCAGAGAACGCTTGGCTGTCACCCTGGGCTGCCTCTGCCTGTCTCTGAGTTCAGATTCCCTGTTTCCTGGGTCTTGCGCTTGGTGTACTCCCTTATTTTGGTGGGCTAAAGCCTTTAATAGGCTTCTGAGGACGAAAAGGGAGCGCACAGGACCAAGTCTAGCTCTGGGCCACACTGCTTCAGCGAGGCTGGTTCCCTCCTCACCGGGCGTGCCGCTCTCACCCTGGCATCCCGCTCCCAGTTAGCCGAGGATCCCTGCCACCCTGCGGCTGCGTCCCGGCTCCGGGCACTATACATACCGCGTCTTCCCTGCTCTTGGTGTGTTTACTCCCTTGCTTTGGTGGGCACAGCTTCCAGGAGCTTCCTGAGGCAGGGTGCACAGGAGGTAAGCTTTTTCAGAACTTTCATGTCTAAAAAATGTCTCTGTTCTACACTTGATTGATCTTTGGGCTGGCAATGAATTCTAGGCTGGAAACAATGTTCCTCCATTGTCTTTTAAATTCCAGTGATATGGTTGAAAAGTCTAAAATAATTCTGATGCCTGATCCTTTCAATGTGACTTGTGTTGCCTTTTTGGAAACTCGTAGAACTTTCTTCCTGTTTTGAAATTTTAAGGTGATGTGCTTTGGTGCAGATCACTTTTGATTCATGATGCTGGACACCTAATGGGCCCATTCAGGGGAGATTCGTTTCCTTCAGTCCTGGGAACTGTTTTTAAAGATTTTTTTTTATTTAAAGATTTTTTTTTCTTCCCCTCCTTTTTCTATGTTTTCTCTCTCTTTTAAAGTAACTCCTATTATTAGGACGTCTGTACTAATTATCTAATTTTATTGTCTTTAATCTCCTAGTTTCCATTCCTTTGTCTTTTTTTCTTCTGTTGCTGGAAATTTTATTCAGCTTATCTTTCAGCATTTCTAATTCCAGTCCCAGTACCATTTCTGCTATTATGCTTTTGATTTCTAAAAATTATTTTTATTTCTTTGAAAGTTCTTGGCTTTTATTGTTTTTCGGTTTGTTTGGTATTTTTTGACCAATATCACTTTTTCCCTAACATCTCCTCGTAACTCTCTGAGGATATTAATGATCATTTTGGTATTTTGTTTTGTTTTATTTTGTTATTGTCTTCTTTGATTTCTCCATGTTGCTTTTCCCCCTGTTGGTTCATTTTAGCTTCTGTTCTTCAGGGTTAGCAACATCTGCTTATGTTTACTATGGCGGACCAGAAAGCTAGTATTGGTCAGGTTTTTTGATTGCAGACAGCAGAATCCATGTTAGCTAGTTCAAGTAGAGAGGAGTTTATTGAAAGGTAGTAGGTATTTTATAGAATTTCTGGAAAGGTTAGAGAACTGGGCTTGGTTACTCAGCCAGTTTCAAAGCAGCCAGGAGAAATGGGCAACTACTCCACTGAACTACTGCAGTGAAATTTCCCTGCCACTGCCATCTGCCACACCCTGGACACCAGACTGTCCAACAGAGCTGAACCAGGAACTCCAGGTGTCTCACTCACTGCACATGGCAGGCCTGATCTCTCTGCAGAGACACCACTCACTTTTGCCACCTCTGCCCCCTAATTCCAAGCAGCATGTATTCTTGGTGGAAGAGAGGTCACATGTGGAGACTGGTACAAGAGTGTCTTGGGAAATGTAGTTCTAGAATTCCAGTTTCTTCCATACAAGAAAGAAAACTAGAGGCAAATTAGAAAGGGTATTTAGTGAGGCATTTACCATATTTTTCACACCCTAAAGAGACTGGGAATTCCCCACATTCCTCATCTGGGATAAAGAAGTTCCCACCGTTGGGTTTAGGCTCTAGGAGTCTAGACAGGAGGGTGTTCTATATGGTGGCGGGAAAACAGTATCTAGCCAGGGAGGCAGGGTGGGAGTTAGGTAAGGAGCTAATGCAGCAGAGAATCCACTATAACAGTTGGTACTGAGAGCTCCTAATAGCCACTTCTAGGAGCCACCATGCATGACTCTCTGAGCAGTGTAGTTGTGAACAGTGCAGACGCTGGAGCCAATACACTGGGCTTGAATCTCAGTTCCACCTTCTTAGCTTATAGTCTTGTGTGTGTGTGTGTGTGTGTGTGTGTGTGTGTGTGTGTGCAGCTTCCCCTGGGGATGGTCTTTTGATCCATGCCAGGGTGGTGGTAGTGATGGGAGAGAGGGAGAAGCAGCCCTTCCTATATAAGATTTTCTCTCTACTACCAAGCCTGGGAGACTGGAGCATTCTTTCATTAAGCCCACTGACTGCTGCAAGGAGCTGGCTGGTTGGCTGGGCCAGAAGTCCAAGCTGTTCTCCTGCACATGCTGGCTGTGGTGCCTGATTCTGGCCCATGTGGCCTCTCAATCTCCTGTAGGCCAGACATTATACGTCTGTCTCTCTGAGAGCTCCAAGAGGCTAAGGCAGTGCTAGGAGGCCAGCTGAGCCCAAGGTTTAGGAACTCAAACTACCTCATTCCACCACATTCTGTGGTCAAAGCAAACAGGGCTAGCCCAAATTCAAGGGGTAGAGAAATGAGCACCACCTCTGGATAAAATGAACAGAAAGTCACATTACAAAAGAGTACACACGGGGGGGGGGGGGGGGCGGGATTTGCGGTCATTAAACAATTTACCATACACAGGTAAATTCAGAACTGATATAATTAAATATTCAGTAATTATCTAGAAATTCCACATTCAACACCCACCTTTTAACAAGGCAAACACAACCATCATAGTGACTAATAATTTCCCACTTTTTTTTTTAAGATCAGAAAAATTTGAAAAACTATTTTTGCAATAACCGTAGCTTAAGGCAGTCATTTTCAGTAACCTCTTGATGATGGAATTAATAACCTCCTGGGTATTTTTTTAACTGTACCTTAGAAGTCATCCACTTATAACAAAATATCACCTTTATAGAGCCCCTTCAAACCACAAGAGTCTAGAATTCCAAGATTCACATCAGGCTTTGAAGGACTTTATTGGGTCCTGTTATTGAAAACATAGTTTTCCAGTTTCTCTGGCACATTCCTTCATTGAATGGAAACCTTAGAGGCTTTTCGGAATCATTCAAATCAGCTTATGATGTGCCCTTGGTAGAAAGAGAGGTAAAAATCCTCCTTCTCGCCTGTTTAAAAACTTCCATCTGGGCTTATGTTTGAAAACAGGCCAACTGTGGCCACCACTGCTGGGCAGTCCTCCGCTGGCAGCCTGGGGCGCGGACCAGCTGGGAAGCAGGGAAGTGGCCACCCCCGGTTCAGACTGGGGGAGGGAGGACTGCACCGGCGACAGAGCCAGCCCAGAGTGCAGTTATTTCACTCCCCAAGGCCTCAGCATTCTTATCTGTTAAGCGAGAGGCACTGGATTAAAGCCCTTCCTGCTCTGATATCGAAAGATTCTAGAAGCAGGGTAGATGGGGCAGGGCACTTCTTCCCAGCCCCCTGCCACATTCCTGGGGTCCGGCTGTAGGTTGCAGCACAGAGGAGGTGGGCAGAGGTTTGCAAGGAGCTGGTGTGGCCCAGAGAACAGGCTGGGGATTCAGAGCCAACCTGAGACAGGAGTGAGTCTCCACGACCCTCCCCATCTGGCTGGGATTCTTTAACCTTCTTCCTGATACCTTTGCAAATTCAATTTTTAATTGTTACAGTAATTTCTTCAACAATAAAGATACATTTTTAAAAAAGAAAGAAAACTACTGTGTGGAATTTACAAGACTTGAAAATCTTTTCTTTTGAACAATTTTTTTGTTGTTGTTGCTACAGGAGCGACAAGATTTAATGCTTTTTCATTTCTGTGAATCATCTTCCATCTTCCAAAAACATGTTTTAAACTAATAACTTATGTATTATCATAAAAGACATCCCAGAGCATTATGTTAATTGAATTCAATGAAAAAGTAAAGTACAAAGGTAGATGAGCAGGATAACCAAAAGGCTGAAAAGAAAACACCAAAATATTTACAGTATTTACTTTGGGGAATTAGTACTTTGAAGTTTTATCTTCCTTTTATTTTCCTGAATTTTAACCTTTTTATTTAAAAAAGAAAAAAATACATGCTCAAACATATTTGTTACAATAGGCCCATACTTAGAGCTACATGTTTAAGGAGCAATTAAGAATTTGGTTTTCCCTTCTAAAATAACGCAGTAGCTTGTTTGTATAGCTAGACATGAAAACAGTGGCTTTCAGTTTATCTTATATTTGACTCTAATTTTATGGCCACGGATTAGCCCTGTGACAGTGAATACAGGTTATATTTATGATAGCCGTGTCTTTTCTCTCCAAGGAAAGCATGTTAGTCTGCCACTGCGGGGCCGCAACCATCTCAATCTGAAAGCTCAGGAGCCTTTAGACTTAGCTTTAAAAAGGAAAACCAAACAAAACAAGAAAAAAGAGTGTTTTCTGTAACAATTTCAAATATGTGCCATTGGCTTTCTTTTCTAAGCAGTGCTCACGACCAGAAATCCTAGGAGCAACTGGTTTATCAGCTGATGGAGAAAAGATACTCAAGGAGAAATCCACACAAACACTGTTAGCCCGGCTGGCCAGCCCCCAATACACAAAATGATAAGAATGCCAATGTTTAAAAGACCTGGAACTTTCTGAAACAGAGTCACACATGGACTTTGTCAATATGATGTTTTAATGAGGAGATAGATGCCACCAATTGACTTGGCCAACTTTTTTTTTTTTTGGTGGGGGGGAATGTTTATTTCTGAGGATGCTAATCATATCTCAAGTTGCAGCCAAGAAAAAATTGCCCTCTAGACTATTGTTGCTCCCAGCAGTTGGACTCAGAATTGGGTGTTTTTGTAAAACAGTAATGCTGGAAGTCTTTTAATGTCACTTAAAAATACTAACAATTTGAGCTTTCCCAAATTTCCAATTTTTAAAGAAAAATCATTCAGGAAATTTCTATTACCAAGAATACAAACGTTACATAAGTATTTAAAGTGGAATTTCTCTCTTCTACAACAGTAGGGTTTCCTTAAACACAATGAGAAGTCATTACCAATAAATGAGAATCAATTTGCATTTTGCCTTTTAAATTAAGCATAATATATAGTATGATTCAGTCCCACAAAACATGTTTGAAGTAGATAAATACGCTCCTAGTAACTTCACAAATGTCCCTTTGATTTTGGATTTATTATTTCAACTGTCTCTGGTGAGGGCCTTTCTTATGCTTATAAATCTCTTGAGTTTCTCTTTGTGGTTTAGTGCTGCATGTTCACGGAGTCCATAACTGCTAGATAAAACACATCTATCAGCAAAGGTTTAGAAACAAACATTTATACCAAGGCTGTTTAAAACTTGGCAGCCTTGGTGAATAGTAACTAACAGTGACGAGGAGAGAACATGGAAATGCAGAGCAATTTAATAACATATTGTCTCCAAACAATTTTTTAAAAAGGTTGTCTCATCTGTTAAGGTAGACACAGCCAGCACTCAGATCAATGCAGCATGAAGTGGGAACCATCAGCGTCCCATAGAACCAGGTTTAGTTCCCTGGCATAGATTTTCCCTAACTTTTGGAATATAACCAATGTTTAATTAATCTCCTATTTCACTCTGCAAGAACAGTGCACTTACTGGCCACTTCTCATCACTTCGCAATTAGCATACTCAAATCCACCTATGCTTCCACGGTCACTAAATTAACCATTTCGACCACTCAGTTTGTTAGCTATTTGTGATGTTTCTATCATACTTGAACTTCACAGAAACATGCATGATAAAATTTCAGATGAGCTTCCATTCCTCAGTTTATCTGTCTCTAACAATACCTGCCTCACAGGGGTAAAGGGAATATTGTATGCAAGGTGCCTTGTATGTACTAGGAGCTCAATGACGGTTAGATTCTTCTGGAATCTTTCTCAGTGAGCTGAATCTCCCAGGCCATGCTCTCTGGCCACTGACTCAGATGCAACAAATGTTATTGTACATAGCTTAAACCTTTTTCTTGTACACATCCTACCTTTGAATCTCCTTGAGGACAGGAACCACGCATATTCACACCTTCATTTTTATACCCCAGTGCCCAGCGTGTCAGCAAATGTCAGTGCAACCACTTCTGTTCTGGTGAAAGAGCTCAGGGAGGGTGAGAACAGGGCCATCATCTGTCATTAAGAGAGTGGGCCAGTTTTGTCCAGGTGGGCAAATAAAATCAAGATTAGTTTTCAATTCCTTAAAGATTTTGTCACTGAAAGTTTCACAGGGGCATCCCATGAAGGGGAGAATATTTGGGTAAGTGACTAGCTCCAGAAAATCTTGCTATGCATATTAAAGACAAGGACAGTATGAAAGTCCCACTAATTTCAAGCCCATCCCAAGTCCTAGCTCTAAGTGCCTCCTGATGCTCTAAGTTACTGCACGCTTTCCACATCCGAATACTTAAAAGAAATTTCCCAGGCAAAAAGTCACCATTCAAATAGCTCATAATGAATAAAAGCTGTGGGCATTTATTTGCTAACCATGAACTTGATTTAAGAAAAGTATTTGTGCTAGTTACATTGTAGTTCGAGGGGAAGGGAATATTTGATTCAACTAAGATGTTATTTACATAAATGAGGGAAAAAGTTAACTGAACCAAACAAAAATCAAGGGTTTTGAAAGACACTGAAATGTAGCTTTGAGAGCCAAGATTATTTTATAAGTAGCAGAAATACAAAACTTGCTCCGATAACTAGGGGGGAAATTAAATATGATAAAACTCTACCCTCTAATGCTCATAAATCATTAATAAACAAAAGTCTTTCTTCGTAATGAAACTACAACAAAAGAAGCAAGGTACTAAAATATTATACCTCCCTTGTTTGCTTTGATATGATACAAGACAACTGCTAATAGATTACCTAAACCTTTTTATAATTCACGTTTCCAATATATTTCCATACATGTAATACATAATGCATACATTTAATATTTAGTTTTATATTTCATCACTAATTTTAATTGCACAATTTTACATTATGATTATATCATTTCATATCTTTTTTTAAACCATGTGCAAGAGACTATACCAGAATACACACAAATGAAAGTAACTGAACCAGGTAGTGAGACTAATTTTAAGTGACTTTTGAAGAATAACTGAGAATTTTCCAAAATTGGTAAAAGGTATCAATCACAGAGTCAAGAAGCCCGACGAATCCCAAGCAGGATGAGTAAATAGAGGTACACACTTAAGCAAGTTCTAATAAACCTGCTTAACAAACCAAATATAGAGAAAAAATATTAAAATACTCCAAACTAATAAAAGACAGATTACCCTCAATGGAGTAATAATTAGACTAATAGATTTCTGAATAGAAATAATAGAAGTTAGAAGTGAAAAGAAATGTCATATCACACTGATAAAAGAAAATAATTTTACACTGGGCAAAAGTATTCATCAAGAATGACATTTTCAGAGAAACAGAAATAAAATAATTTTGTACCAGCAGACTAACACTTAAGGAAATGCTAAATGGAGTTCTTCAGGCAGGAGGAAAATGATCTCAGGTATAAAGTCAGAAATACAGGGAGTATTGAAGGGCAATGATACTGTAAATATGTGGATAAATTAGGCAATAATGATTATGTGTTGGGGGCTAAATAAAATGCATGACAACACTGCATAACATTCCAGAGAGGGCAAATTGAGGTAGTGTCCTGAGGTTTTGTAATTATCTGGAAAGGCAGTAAAAGGAGCAGGTAACATTAGGCTTTGAAATATTAAGAATCATGCTGTGACCTTTATTTAATATAATTCCTGAAAGAGGAACAAGAAATGTATAATTATCACATTAGTAGAGGAGGAATGCAGACTACTAAAATCTGTTACATCAGATCAAAGTAAGGTAAGAAATGAGAGAGGAACATAACACAGGGTACCAACAGAAAGAAAATATTAAGGTATCAGATTTAAATCCAAACATATAAGTAAATATATAAATGTAAAAGGCTATATATTCTATTTAAGATTAAGATGATCAAACTTTATTAAAAACCAATTTATGCTATTTGCAAGAGACATATTAAAACATAAGGACAAGATGAGTACTGGGTTTATTAGGTCATCACTTTGTAAGTTACTTAAGTGTCTAATCACTATGTCGTACACCTAAAACCAATGTAATATTGTATGTCAATAGTAATTGATAACAAAAAAAATTTAAAAACATAAGGACAGAAAGACTGAAAGTAGAATCATAGAAAAAAATAAACCATGCATTCAGTACAAAAAGAAAGATTGTAAATTATAGTAGCATCAGACTTTAAGATAAAAAGCACTACCAAAAAATGACACTTCATAATAACAATTCAATTCACTGAAAAATAATATTAGATTTTAAATACAAAAATTCACACACTGACAAGGAGAAATAGACAACCTATAGCCACAATAAGAGATTTTAACATGCTTCTCTCAGTATCTCATAGTGAGCCAGTAAAGATTCAATAAGAATAGAGCTATGAAATGTATGATTGACAAACTTGATCTAATGGACATACACAGAATACTGAATCTAACATGGCAGAATTCCAACACTGATCAGGTCCAATGTCATAAAACAAGTTTCTACACATTTTAAAAGAATGAGATAATACAGAGTATGTTGTCTCATCACACATACTCTGTAATGTTGTGTGAAATATTGGAAGGTTTCCCCCTGGGATTGGGGCTAACACAAGTTCATTAGTTTCCTAGCTATCATAACAAAGGACCATGAACTGGATCACTTAAAAAAACAGAAAGTTATTGTCTCACAGTTCTGGAGACTAGAGGTATGAAGTCAAGGTGTTGGCAGGGCCATGTTCTCTCTGAAGGCTTTAGGAAAGGATCCTTCCTCTCCTCTTTGTAGCTTCTGATGGTTGCCAGCAGTCTCTGGCATCCTCTGGTTTAAGGACACATCACTCCAATCTCTTTGTCTGTCTTTCCATAGTGTTTTCTTCTGTGTGTATCTTTGTCTATCCTCTTTTTATAAGGATACCAGTCATACTGAAGTAGGGAGCACCTACTCCATCTCAACTTGATTATATTTGTAAAGACCCTATTTCCAAATAGGGCCATATTCACAGATACTGAGGTTTAGGACTTCAACATATTTTTTGGGGGGGGGGCAAAATTTAATCCACAAAACAAGGACTCTCACTATTGTCACTTCCTTTGGTACTAAAGGTCCTAACCAATGCAATAAGGCAAGAAAAAGAAATAAAAGATATAAAGATTAGAGAGGAAGAAATAAAACTTATTATTCATAAAGGATATAGTTAGCTATACAGAAGAATCTTAAATAATTAACAGATAAATCATTAGAATACGTTTTTAACAAACTTTATATATTCAAGATTAATTTAGTAAAATCAATTTTACTAAAACAAACAGTAAAATGAATGTTTAAAAAGTATAATTTATAAAAGCATTGAAAAACACCTTGAAATCAATCAAACAAAATATGTATAAAGCCGTTAGGCAGATAACTATAAAATTTTGAGAGAAATTAAAGAAAACCAAAATAAATGGAGGAATATTCCATGTTCATGAATTGGAAGACTCAATATCACAAATATGCTTTCTTTCCAAAATAATCTATAGATACAGTGCAATGCTAATCAAAATCCCAATTTATGGAAAGTAACAAGTTGTTTCTCAAGTTTATACAGAAGGTCAAGAACAGCCAAGAATCTGTTGAACAAAGTCAGAGGACCTGTACCTTTAAATATGAAGACTTATTATAAAGCTATTTTCATTAAGACAATGTGGTGTTGGCACAAAAATAGACAAATAAACCAGTGTTACAGGGTAGAGGGCCCACAGACCCACACATATATGGATACTTTTCCCACAAAACAAGAACCATCACAGAGCAGTGAGGAGAGAAGATTGTGCTGGGACAATTGGATATTCTCATGGAAAAAAGACAAAGATGCACCAAGAGTTACCCACAAAAATCCCCCATGAATTTCACAAGCATAAATTTGAGCAAAAGAATATAGCATACTATAAGATTCTACTCATATACAGTTAAAAGTAAACCATAGTGTAAGAATTCATGATTGTGGTTAATTTGTGGGGGGAAAAGTGTTAGTAATTGAGAGGTGGTACAAGAGAAGTTTCTAAAGAGCTGACAAATATTTCATTTCTTAAGGGGGGTGGCTTCTAGTTGTGTTTGTGATAATTCACTGATATGTATATTTTGTGCACTTTCATTCATTTTTATCAATCTTCCCAATTTAAAAAAATTTTTTAAATTAGTTAGACAGGCATTTGCATTCATTTAACAAATATTTATCTAGAAATCACTATATATCAAGCATTTTACTAAATGTAGGTCATCAAAAGGAATAAATAGCTCTTAGAGTTATTATTGAACTCTGATAGGAAACAGACAAAACAATTACAATAACAAATACAGGTAAATACACAGAATCACTCAGTGGGATAAGGGCTCTGATACCCTTAGCTTGCTACAAAAGGGGGACTCTTTCTTTGTTGGGGTTGGGGGTGATGAAGATAGACATTAGATCCTTCACTGGACTGAACTATCAAAATAATTCAGAAGTGTTCTGTCCACCCCTCAAAAGTTGAGGTTACTCCTTTTGCATATATATTAGTCCCAACATAATTTTAGATCTACTCTTAATTGCACATAAAAATCCTATCTCCTTACCTGAGAAAAATCTTGGCATGAAAGTCATGACACCAGCTCCTAAGAAAACCAAGAGAGTACTATTACTAACTTGCAGTTAATTTTTGGAGCTATTATTCTAAAATAAAAAAGTTTCGAAGTCCTAATTTAAAAAGTATTGAGGCTGGGTTTTTTAAATCCTCACTTGAGGATATGTTTTCATTGATTTTTAGAGAGAGAGGAAGGGAGGGAGAAAGAGAGAGAAACTGATTGGTTGCCTCCAGTATGTGCCCAACAGGGGATAAAACCCACAATCTAGGTATGTGCCCTGACCAGAATCTAACTGGAACCCACAACCTTTGGTGTAGGGAAGGATGCTCTAACCCACTGAACCACCAGGCTAGGGCAAAATAGCATTATTTTAAAATAACATTTTCTTGATTATAAGATAGTTACATTTTCTTGATTATAAAAGTTTTGAGCCCTGGCTGGGTAGCTCAGTTGGTTAGAGCCCTCCCCATAAGCCAAGGTTGCAGTTCCAACCCCCATCAGGCCACATACAAGAAAGCAACCAATGAATGCATCAATAAGGGGAACAATAAATCTCTCTCTCTCTCTCTCTCTCAATTAATCAATAAAAAAATTTTAAAAATACTAGATTATAAAATACTTTTATCTTAGAAACCAGAAAATTACAACGAAAACAAAAATCCATAATTCTATCACCATAGCTACTGTAAATGTTTTGGTGCATTTCTTTCCATTTAAAAAAGTCCTTTATTTTCACAGTTGAGATCAGAATTTCTGTGTGATTTCTGCATTCCCATGCCATTACATAATCTTCCTACACATTATTCTTAAATTTGTAAAAACGGTATCCCCAGATTGAATCACCGCCACGAGAGGTCATTCATCATGTGCAACCCGGTCAACCCGTCTGCGCGTCCCGCAGTTCGCGCGCCGCCCCGCACTTAGCTGCGGGCTCTGCGCAGCACCGGCACCCGCAGCTGCCGGGGCCTGCTCTGAGGCACCCGAGGCCCACGACCCGGGCTCCTAGGCGCAGCCCCCCGGCCCGGCGGGGCGCAAACGGCCACGCGAACCCGAGCCCGGGCGCCCTGGGCTTTCCCGGGCTGACCTCGCGCCCACGCCGTCCATCCCCGCAGAGCCCGGGCGCGCCCAGCCGCGGGACTCCGCCCGGCCCGCCTCTCGGGCGCGCGCCCGCGCAGCCGCCGGGACTAGCTCCGGCCCCCCGCGCCGCGGCCGCGCCCTCCGCCGCGAGCCTCCGCGCCCCCAGCTCGGTCGCCGCGCCGACCTTGGGCGGGGCCAGCCCCGTGTTCCGGTCCTTCCCGGCCCGCCCCGTCCCATCCCTAACCCTCCCCACCCCCAACCGGGAGCGCGCAGGCGCAGCCACCGGGAGTCCCGCCGCCGGTCCGCAGCCCGCAGAAGCCCCGAGCCGCCGCCGCCAGCGTTCGCCATGGGTTCAGGTTCCCGGAGGCTGCTGCCTCTGGTGCTGTGCCTGGGGCTTGGCTTGCTCGTGCTTTCTTCGGGGTCCTCGGGCGTGCGCAAGCGGGGCCCCACGGTGACGGCCAAGGTGACGGAGCAGAGGGTGCCCTGTCCCCTCCTGCCGGGAGGGATGGAGGAGCTTTGGGGACTGGGACCTCCGGGTGGGGGAGCCGGGAGGCGGCGGCGGGGCTGGTGAGAGGGGCCGCCTGCGCCCGCGGTGGCCGCGGGGCTGCGCGTTCTCCAGGGGGACCTGCGGGGGCCCGATGGCCCGCGTCCCAGCGCACCCCCGCCGCGGGTGGTTTGAAGTTCATCTCCCAGGTCCGTGGTCCGAGGTGACCAGCCCAGGGGTTAGGAGAAACTTCCGGAACCGGTGGACACTTTCTCCTGGAAGGAGACCGCCCGGGAACTTCCTTCGGCGTGGCGGGGACTCGGGACCAGCAGCAGGAAGAGCGCGGGAGGGACGGGGACCTGGGAGACGCGCTCCGAGCCCCGGGCTGCAGCTGGGCCGCCCGCCCGCGGATGTCGCCCAGCGCGCAAGGGCCCAGGTCCAGTCCCCACAGGCCGTGCTCGAGGAGGGGCTCCCCTCTATTTAGCAGCCAGGCCCTCCCCTGCGAGGGAGAGGTGCGCTTTTAGACGCCAGACTGGTGGGCACACCCTGGACTTGGGATGGTGTTGGTGGCAGGCACCGGCGGCACCCCGATGACTGAGACCAGCCTTTTTGTCTCGATCAGGGGGAGAAAATCTGCCATGGACTGCCCTTTCGGCTGCAGTCCCCCCCCCCCCCCCAGCATATTTACCCAAGGTTGGGAGGTAATGGCAGGGTGCCGGGAGAGACGGAGGGGAGGGGGGGGTGGTTGGGTTAGTTGCTAATTGCCACTGCTAGAAAAACTTACTGGCAGCAGTGCCTTGGAATCTGGAAGGAGGGGCAGCCCAAGTGGTCTTACCAACCAGCCTGGCGTCCCACAGTGGAAACGGGGCTGAGGAACGAGGAGAATGCTTGCATTCACCACTGACCCCACCCAGAAGGGGGGGTCGAAGGGGCTGGGAGGGGAGGTGGAGCCCAGCATCTGCTGTAGCCCGAGTGAACCCCGAGGCCACGGGAGGCTGCCTGGGGAGATACACTTAGCCTGATCTGCTTCTACTCCCAGCCCCTTGGTCTTTTGGACTTACCTCGTTTTGGGAAATAGCTGGTGCAGGCCACAGAGCTGAAGGAGGGGGAGGGGGCTTCTTTCAGCCTGCAGATATATTTGGGTCTCTTAGGATTCAGCCATAATCATAAAATTCATGAAGCTATGAAACGATGAAGGAAATAAACCTTAATATAGACATTTAAAATGGGTGACGTTTAAAATGACCTGAATGGTAAGAAAAACCAGCCTGGCAAAAACTTAAGGAGGCAAACTTCGTGCACGGGCAAAGGCCTCCAGACAGGAAAGCCACTAAGAGGACTGGCTGCCTGGGACAGTGTGGCTTCAGGGCAGGGATGAGAGGGAGGGGAATGGCTTGAAATGCGTTTGGGGGCTGAGCGGCAGCAAGATCATGCAGGGCCTCAGAGGTCACAATTAGGAGTGTGGGTTTTGAGGCAATTACTCTTATAATTTGAGGTTTTATCCTAAGTGCAGTAATTGCTGCTGGAGGGTTTTAAGCACGGGTTTGACAGGATCTCATATACACTTTTAAACAATTACTGTGGGCGCTTGGGGGAGTGAACTGGGAGGTCATGTTGGGCTCCATGCCAGAGTCTAGATGGCGGTGATTGGATTAGGGTGGCAATGGGGGAAGTGGGGGGCATGGGACTTGAAATAGGTTGACAGTTTAGATAGGGGGTGGGGAAAAGGGATTAGGATTGCCAGATGCAATACCGGGCCCCAGTTAGATGGGAATTTCAGATAAACAATGAAGAATTCTTAGTGTGAGGACGTCACCTGAATATTTGGGAACAAGCTTCAACTGGGAAGTTCTAAACCTACCAATGCAGAGACCTACTAGAGAGCAAGTCAATCACCATCTCTGGGGGTGTGCAGCCTGGGTTGGAAACCTCTAGAAGAGGGAGGAAGCCAAGAGAAGAGGGCGATGGTGGCTGCAGGAGGGAAGCATTGAAGCATCTCAGTCCCTGCTTTAAGGTGCTGTCACTGAGGAGTTTCCATGTGTTCTACTCTGGGATTACGTAGGCAAGTTTTCTACAGACTCCACTCTGTTGAATTAATTACTCATTCAGTGAGCTTTTTTAAACAACAAAAAGGAGACATTAAAAATTATTTCTCTGAGTGTGGAAATGTAGATTAATTGGCCACTGCTCTAGTGTTTTTTTTTCCCTAGCAGTCTTTTCCTTTTCCTCTGATTTCTAAAAATAGGAATCCGTAAATGAGGTGTGAAGTGCAGGGTGGCCCTTTAATGGCACTCACCTGGTCCATGAGTCCTGTTGTCAGGCCACTGTCCCAGCTTCCTGCCCAGCCACACAGGCTCAGGTGGGGGCTCTGGCTCATTTGACTCAAAATCCACTGAATTGGCACTTGCAGCCCTGCATTTTCCAGCAGAGCCGTGGGTTCTATGTAGTCAGGCACCTAGAGTGTAGAAAATAACGCTGCCCCCTTTCCAGCTGTATTCTTCACAGCCTGCTGGCACTTTCTACAGCGTGGAGTGGCCATGAGAGCAAGGCTGGGTGATCTTGATCTTGGGCAAGTTATCTGATGGCTCAGGCTCTGGTTCCTCCTTTGTACAATGGAGATGGAAATAATACCTACTCACGAGAGTTTTGCACATTAGATGTGATAAAGCAGGTAAAGTGCTTAGGTCTGATTTAAGTTCCTGATTTAAGAGGTCAATTGTTAGAGTTATTTGTGTTATTAATCCCTCTGTAGCAGCCCAGACCTGAAAGAAATCATCTGTTTTACAGACAAGGAACAAGAGCTCAGAGCCAGTTAGTGGAGGAGCTGGGTTTCCGTGACATCACAGCTCATTTTACTTTGGAAATGGAAACAGGATTAACCCTACAGGGGTTTGGGTCAGGCTACTTGAGTGTCTCTTCACTCTTCCCCTACCTCTCCTTGTCTCTAGTGCCCCATAATTTTCAGATCACCTCCAAGGGCAGCTTCGAGGGAAAACAAGGAGTGAGTGAGGTGCCCGCTCCTGAAGTGCAATGTGGGATCCAAGTACCAACTTCTCCAGGAAGCCTGCCCTGAACCCCACAGATAATTGCCACCTCTAACTGTACTTCATCTGTACTTGTCCTCTCATAAAACCCAACTTCCCATTATATTACAGCTACTGCTGTAATGTTGTTTTTGTTCTGTGGGACTGTAAACTCCATGAGAGTAGGGGCTTTACAGCCCCCCACCCCTTTTTGAGCACAGGGCCTGTTCCCAAGGGCACACAGCAAAGGCAGAGATGATCTTGGGGCAAGAAAGTGTAAAGTAGGAGAGTTTGCCTGGCTTCCACACTGAGCCCACCCTCACTCCGGCTAGGTGTGTATGTCCTGTTTCTCACTTAATATCACCGGGCATTGAGCTGTTTAGCATTTTTTGAGCCTCAACTTGTGCTGACAGTATGCTGGCCCCTGGGGACCTAAAAACACCTTTTCTACCCTTTAGAGGTTCCCTGCCTGGACTGAGAGAGCCTTATTAATGAGAAATTGCAGTCTAATTGGATGCAGCCTCACTTTGAAATTTTGGCTTTCTCACTCCTGGTGGGGAAATCTCTGTCAATCACTTAACCTCCCTAATCCTCACTTCTCTTCCTTGAAAACCTGTGAGAATAGTCCCTGCCTCTCCCTGAAAAGATGTAGTGAGGATTAATTACATAAGACATGCAGGTAAAGCACATGAGACACCACTGACTTGGTCATGCTTGTTTTCTTCCTTCCCTTCCTCCCAGTTCTCCCCCGTGATTTCAATGCCTCTCCCCTCTACTCTGTCCTTACATTCTCTCAGCCACCACCCCAGTGCAGGCCACAGTGCCTCGTTCCTGAGCTGGTCTAAAAGCCCCTAGATACCCCCCCAGCTTGTATAATATTCCCAAAGTCTCCTCTCTGTGCCTCCCCAAACCCTTCTTCTGCCTTCTGGAACTGGTGAGGGTCTCCCTTCCCAGGGGTATGGTCAGAAGGGCTACACTACTTCTCTGCACACAGACCACATTTCCTGCCTGGGGTCTCTGGTTCCAGAAGAACTCTGCCAAGTAGGGGTTGGGCCCATTCTTGTCCCTGGAGGCTGCTCCCTTCCATCTATACCTTCTCCAGGATGCCTTCCTGCAGCCCTTCTCCCCCCCCCACCTGGGGATGCAGCCTTCTTGGGCACTTGTCATATGCTGCCTAGTACTGTGGTTATCTCTTTACTTGTTTCATCTCTTGATCTAAGCTACCTTAGGATAGGGGCCCTCTTGTGTAGCTTGTAACTTCACATTGCCTTTTACATAGATTTTTCATAAATACTTGTGGACTAAATAAGATTTGACCATTTCCATTAGAGTTGGGAAACTCTGCTATGTTTTCTTGCTATCCATCACTCATGAAGTTAAAGGGTACTGTGGTTTGGGGGGAGAGGGGATTGTATTAATATACATGCTAGGCTGCATCTAAGAAAATAGGATTTTTTTTTAGTTATGCTGGGTGAGAGGCACTTCGCCTTCTCATGCTCCCCAAATTTTATCATCTTTGCTTTCTAAACATTCATGGGCTTTATTTGCTCTTCTTTTTGTTAAAAGTCTGGCAGGTTTTCTAGTTTCTTATACACTGTTTCTTTAAAATGCCATCCCTGATTCTTTTTCCGGTGCTGTTTTAACTATTGCTGGTTATAGGATTTACTCCTTGGCTTGGAAATCGCTGTGGAGAAACCAGCTCTGCGGGCCCAGGCTCAAGTGTGTGAACACAGCCACGTTGTATTCCTCTCCTCTATGGCACTGCCTCATATCAAGATCTTTCACGCATTCTATATTGTCCTACTGGATAAATAATAACACAGTTTTTGCTGCTTTGGCCATGTAAAAATTGTAAAACGCCACACGGAACACTAAATGTCACATCACCTGTGACAGCCGTGCTGATGTACCGGCAGAAGCTCTCGTCTTGAACTGAAAGTGGACAGTCTTTACTTCATGATTTTTCTAAACTGTAAGACATCTTTTTCTTTGACAACCCTTCTTATGTTTTTTAAAGCCATCTTTTGAATGTCTTTTTTTACCCATTCAAACATTAAATTGGTTCATATAATCTAAACTCACTAATAGAATGCCCTTCGACTCCATGGCCTTTTCAAGCATTCCGTCTCAGAATCATCTCCACACAGTGATTTGAGAAGCAAAATGTATATAACTTCATTTCAGATGAAAAGTGGTTTTTTAAAAAGTCGAAGAGAACTTTGAAAGTTTATCTGTAATAAAGTGACTCACACTCTCTTCTGGGTATGTTTTTTTCTTCTGCCCTAAAATGTTGTGATAGAAAAAGAGCACATGTTACTTGTGTAACATGACAACTGAATTCAGCATCTTTGTTTACACGGTAAAAGGTTTTGTCAGGACCCAAGTATAATGTTTGCTATCCATTGGCCAAGGATGGGGACCTGGTGCCTTACTGTGCTTGGGAGTAAGGGGCAGGCCTCTTGGAGACTGCTGTGCATTCTGATGGTCTTTTGCAGTCCCCTGGACCTTAGATGTCTATTGGGAACTCAGTGGGAATGTGGCACTGTTTGAAATTACAAAAAAATAAATCTGGATGGCTAGCCTATTTATCTCCTCACCATTTTTTTCTTCTTCCAAGATTAGAGAGCATTACATTTTAGAAGATAAACAGTTTCTTCTCTAACCTTCACCCACAAACTGGGAAATGGGAAAGAGCAGCAGTGCTTGTCTGGGTGCGTGAGGAAGTGGAATTTTTGAAGACTTGACTGGCCCACAGTGACAGTATTGAGTCAAACTTTAAACCTAGTACCTACTACAGTGTCTGGCCCATAGGCTGTGCTCAATAAATGTTTGTTGAATGAATATTTGTGAGCAAAATGCGCCCACAGAATAGAATTAGAATTCCTTTAACTTATATCATGCTCCCTCACGACCCCTTTGTAAAATACTGGTGGGCAGGGCTTTCGTGTGTGGATCAATTCACAGATTTCCATTTTCACTTACCTTGTATATGTGGCTTTTCCACATAACCTTCCTCTCTGTCTTTCAACCACATGCAGGTTTTCTTTGATGTGAGGATTGGAGACAAAGACGTTGGCAGAATTGTGATTGGCCTCTTTGGAAAAGTTGTGCCCAAGACCGTGGACAATTTTGTTGCTTTGGCAACAGGGGAGGTATGTCTCAGCTTTATCTCTTTTTGGTGCACAAGTTGGATCTTCCTTCTCTTGAGGCAAGATAAAGATGTCTTCTGGGGGGAAAAGTGTTAAATTAGTAGGTCAGGTTGACCTGAGACATCTTATAATATTCATTTTTGTATACAATCTGTGTTCTTCAGACCCTCAGTAGCCTTAGGCTTCTAGAAATCAGGAAACAATCATCAAGTGAAAATGCTCTCTTCTTATTCACATTAATACTTCCACAGTTTGCTTACTTATATTTATTGATTTGGTCAGTTAATGGTACATTTCTAACAGTAAATCATGGCAGGGACCTAATCGAGTTCTGTAGGTATTTTGTATAATTTTCTCATTTTGTCATTTCCAGATAAACACTGGGGTTTATCTTTCATAATGGGCTATAACTACTTGTATATTCATTTGACATAATCTCTTTAGAAAGGATATGGATATAAAGGAAGCAAATTTCATCGAGTCATCAAAGATTTCATGATTCAAGGAGGAGACTTCACCAACGGAGACGGCACTGGCGGTAACATTGCCTTTCGCAGTTTTCCTTTCCCACTTAAACTGAAACCTAAAATTAAGCCAGTATATTGAGTTCCCAGATTTAAGGAACAAAGTCATAAAAACCACCAAACTAATTCTTTAGGAAGGTAGAGTTTTGGGGGCCAATCTTGGTAGATATGAATGAGTGAGGCTTCCTAATTTTAAACAATATTACTTTGGTGTTCATTATGTTTCCATAGTGGAAACACATTCATTTAGTAGACTATTGTGCAGTTATTAAAATTCTAGACTACTAGCATGTAGCAGTACAGGAAGCTGTCTGTCATCGGAAGGGAAGGCAGAATATAACACTGTGTGTTCTGATGGCAGCTAGCTACAAATTGGATGTTGGTGGAGGACTGGGGACATCATTCTGGAATGATGAGACTGGTACTTAGGTGCATGATTGCAGGTGAATTTATCCCCTTCATTCAAAATTCTTTTTTTTAATTGTTGGGCTTTTAAATAATAAAAATTAATAGATGAGTTGTCAAAATTATAATATAAATTATTTTTTATAAGCAAAGTTAGAGTTCTGTAAAGTACAAATAAACTTATAGAGTTTTGAATCTCCCTGAGCTTGTTTCCTACTGAGGATTCCAGCTACTCAGCAACCTGGACTATTTTTCCTTAGAAATGTAGTGAGTTCTTTTCCTGAACACACATGGTGTATATAACTACACAGAATATAAGTTTATCTCAGGCTTAAGATTTTTAAAATAGTAAATACTAGTTTTGGTGGATATTACATTGCTAACTTTTTAAAGAAACCTAGTCCATTTTCTAGCACTATTGCTAATTTTATGCTTATTGCAATGGTTTATTTATAACAAAATGACTACCATTAAATGCTTGGATTTGTCAGGCACTTCAGGAAGATTACTTTGAGTCCTTGTAAAAATGCTGCAGGCTGTGGGGATGTAGCATGGAGCAGGTTACTTGGGGAAATGGGGTTGGTGAGGATGAGTAGGGAAGCAATCCCAGCTGCTGCAGAACTGGGCCTCACTAGAAACGCCTGCAGCTACAGGACAGGTCCCCTTGGGACTGACATCTCACTGTCCTGCCCTTGGGCCAGGCAGGAATGGTGACTGAGGTTTACTGTGTTCCCTTTTCTACATTTCTCTCTCTCTGCCTTCCCTGCCCAGTGTGTGTGTGTGTGCGTGTGTGTGTGTACACACGCATGTTCGTGCGCACATGCTCAAGTGTGTGCACATGTGTTTTGAGTTAAAATTCTCTGAGTTTTGGAGGTAGGACCTTGTGGGCCACTTAATTTAGCATATGACTCCTCTGTGGGCAGAGCTTTCCTGCCAGGTCGCCTCACATGTCACTGACCAACCAGCCATACATTGCTTGCCTTTGATATCCGCTCCTGGTCCTTCTAACTGAGCCAGGATTTTAAGGTTGGCAATGGATGGATAAGGAACCCTGCAGAAGGGGAGGAGGTGAACATGACAGGCACTCAAGGTGTCAGAGGAGGGAGCATATACTTCTCATGGTCTACACTGCTGTTTTATGGGGAAAATGTGTTCTGCTCTACCTGCTGCTTTGCTAGAACTCCAGTCCATATGCCTGCGTTTCGTTCTTCTGTTCAAGGTTGGATCCCAGTTGCCATCACACTGTGTATTTTGACAAGCCCTGATGTCATCGTGCCTAATGACTTCCAGGCTGGCTACTATTGCTCTTAGTGCTGAGGCAGCAAAGAACATCTGCTTTGGAGTCAGAAAGCCAGATGGCCAAGTTCTGTTCTGCTGTTTTCAAGTTTTGTAACCTGCGTTTCTCATTGCAAACCAGGGTTGAGAATATCTATTCTATGGGTTATTTTGAGAATTAGCTAAGGGTGTATATTGTGTGCTTAGTGTGCCCTAGTTGTATGCTGAGGTAGGAGTGACCCAGGACAAGTGCCCTGAACCTCGGAACGGAGACTGAGCCAGGAGGATGCCTCATCTACCTTTCATTCTGGCTTTACAGTGACATCCTGCGCTTCAGTTCCCTCTCACTTCACAGTGAAATCATTGAGCTGCTTGGTCAGGGTTTGGCCCTTGGTTTGAGGCCAGAGGGTATCCTGCCATCCTGTGTCAAATTTAAGGCCTTCGTTTATGTGTTTGTTTCAGTCCTTAAGGAGTTAATTTTATGCTCTCCACTTCGCCTTATGTTTTACCATCTTTTCCCCATTCCTCACTCTTATCAGCTCCTATTTACCAATTCTACTAAAACCTCATGTTTCCCTTTGAAGAACTGACTTTCCTACAGCACCTGTTGATTCTCCTTTTTCTTATTCTGTCTCACCAGGTATAAGCATTTATGGTGAGACATTTCCAGATGAGAACTTCAAACTGAAGCATTATGGCATTGGGTGGGTCAGCATGGCCAACGCCGGGCCTGATACCAATGGCTCTCAGTTCTTTATCACCTTGACCAAGCCCTCCTGGCTGGACGGCAAACATGTAGTATTTGGAAAAGTCATTGATGGCATGGTAACTTGATATATATATTTTTTTTTCTTTCAAAGCTTTATATTTATAATGAGAGTACTTTCAATAATTTATTTTAATCCATTATTATATGCTGACTGGCCTCTTCAAAGGTGAATAAATTATAAATGGTATGGCATTTTAATTGTTGGGAGCATTGGGGCAGAAGCTGAGGACTTGACATGGAGAAGTTGAGTACGTAAGTTAATATATCTCACTACTTGTTATAAATGGAAACTCTTTTTAATGTAACCAAATAAAACCAGGGCACTGTGTGTGCATATAATAGAATATTGTTCAGCTGTAAAAAGGAAGGAAATACTGTCTCATGCTATAACATGGATGAAACTCGAGAATGTTAAATGAAATAAGCCAGTTATAAAAAGACTGTATGATTCTACTTATATGAGGTATCTAAAGAAGTCAAATACATAGAAACATAAAGTAGAATAGTGGTTGCTCGGGGTTATGGAGAGGAGGAAATGAGGAGTTACTGTTCAATGGGTATAGAGTTTCAGTTTTGCGAGACAAAAAAGTTCTAGAGATTAGTTGCACTACAATGTGTATATATATATATATATATATATATATATATATATACACACACATATATATATACATATATATACACACATATATATACACATATATATATACATATATACACACACATATATATATACACATATATATATACACACACACATACATATCTTTATTGATTTCAGAGAGAGGAAGGGAGAGGGATAGAGAGATAGAAACATCAATGATGAGAGAGTCATTGATAGAGCCGGCAACCCGGGCATGTGCCCTGACTGGGAATCGAACCCCGAACACCTGGATCCTAGGTCGACGCTCAACCACTGAGCCATGCCCGGCTGGGCACAATGTGAATATATTTAACACTACTGAACTGTACTCTTAGAAATGGATAAGATGATAAATATTATATGTTTCTTACCACAATTAAAAATAAAATTTAAAAGAACCTAGCACCCCATGCAATTCAGTGTCAATATAGTCACCTTTAAAGACACACCGTATAGTACCCAAAATTACTAAAGAGAATTCAGATTTCTGCTGCTGTCTCACAAAATATCAAAGGTGTCCAATTCATAATCCATGGGAACACTTCTTAAAATCCTCATTCTTTTCCACTTTCAATATTTCTTCTCCTCAGCAACTTCCCAAAGTAGCTCTCTCAACTCCTGAACTGGCAGTTGTAAGGTCTGCCCAACCCAACCCTGACAGTCCTTGTCTCCTCTCATATTCGTTTTGTTTTGTTTTCATGTGAGTTATACCTCCCTCGTCCAAATGTAAATAAACCTATCTCACTCATTGCAATTTTCCCACAACTTCCACCTGCTGTTCTGATTTTACCCAACGGAAAGTCAGGAGATGAGCTGGCCGACTCAGAATCTCCCTTACAAGGAAAGGAAGCGCCCAACCTGAGCTGTCAGAGATAGAATTCTCATTAGCAAGTGGGATGAGAGGGAACTAGGGCAAAGACATGTCACTTAATATATCACTTTACAACCCATCACAATAAAGGACATGCCTATATTCTAATGAGCCATAATTGTCCTCAAAAGAATGCAGTCTTAAAATTAGATAATCAATGCCAGCCCTCCTCAAGTCTCTTATTTGACTTTGCTTTTGAAATGAGCAAAGTTAACATGGGCATGCATGTGTTAAACCAGTCTGAGTGTTTTACCACTGGGGCCTAACCAGGTTCTAAATAGTTTAAATGTAAACTAATTCATTCATCCATTCAATGACTATATATTAATGCAACATTGTGCTACGCTGTAAGAGAACTGAAGAGTACAAGGTTTGGGTGTTCTTCTGGTCATGGTTTTTCTTTTAGTCTTCTAGATCTTTTGTCTTATTGCCCTGATTGCAGCGACAATTTCCTTCTATCCATTGGTGTGCCTCCTGGGAGACCTGGTCTTAAAGGTCTCCCTTAAAGCTGCCTGGTCTTAAAGGAACAGTCCTTAACATTTTATGGGTTATAAACTTCTTTGAGTAACTAATGAAGACTATAGACTTCTCTAGAAAAAATAAGTGTGTATATGTTTCATAGAGTTTCAGGGAATTTAGAGAATCTCCTGAATTCCATCTCTTGATTCTCCAGAGATCATCTGGGTTGTGATCTCTGGACCTCACCTCAGTCCTACGGAAGCAGAACCCCCAGAGGTGAGCCCACAAATAAGGATTTTAAAGTTGTGGCAAAATATACATAACACGGGAATTTCCATTTTAACCATTAAGTAAGCATTTTTTAAAAGTGCCCAGGTAATTCGGATGTGCAGTCACTGCTTTAGGTACACATGTGCGCACACACAGTCTACTTCGAAATATATATTATTTGAAAAATGCTGCCCTTTTATCTTAAATTGATCTAAGCCTGAAGTTGGACTATTTGACACCATGTCCAAGTTCCTGAGACACTCTGTTGCTACTTTTGTCTCAACCGTGTTTGGGAAACACCAGAAACTGACCTTCCCAGTCCTTGGCCAGTCCTCCCCCCTTCAGCATGACACGAGGTAGTACATGGGCCTGTGAAATCTCCCATGGCAGAGAAAGGGGCCTGTACACCACTGTGGGATGGAGTTACATTAGAGTTAGACTCAACCTATGGATTAATGGCTTGGGTCAGTTTTAAAATGGGCACACCCAGAACGAGCTCCACTTCTAAATCTTTCTGGCCCAATTGATGATGCCTAGACCTATGACAGGTGGAGCTGAAATGGACTCAAACTCCATGTTAACTGTTACTTAGGGTTGTAACAAGTGAGTGGAAATATATTTTATTAGAGGTAGGTGTTTACAAAAATATCTTTTTTTATATATCTTTATTGATTTCAGAGAGAGAAAGGGAGGAGAGGAAGAGATAGAAACATCAATGATGAGTCATCATTGATTGGTTGCCTCCTTTATGCCCCCGACTAGGGATCGAGCCCACAACCCGGGCATGTGCCCTGACTGGGAATCAAACCGGGAACTGAACCGCGATCTCCTGGATCCTAGGTTGATGCTCAACTGCTGAGCCACGCCCAGCCGGGCAAAGATATCTAACTTTTCCCCCAGAAAATAAAATGCTAATAAAAAGAAGTGAGGAAATATATAAATATATTCTCTAATTAGCAAGGTAGTGGGTAAAGTTTATTCTGTTATATATAAATTTCCTGAATATTCTAAGTTTTTCATGGTTAGTTTGAATGGTTTTGTAATCATAGAAAAAAAACTTTACCTCCCACTTGGGCTGAAAGACTTGGCATTGATCTCACTTCTCGATTGCCATACTTGCCGGTCAGAAGGGTCTGCTTTTCTCTCACCAGACAGTGGTCCACTCCATAGAGCTTCAGGCAACTGATGGGCACGACCGACCACTCACCGACTGCGCCATCACCAACAGTGGCAAGATCGACGTGAAAACGCCCTTTGTGATTGAGGTCCCGGACTGGTGATGCAGCTGGCAGAGAGCAAGGAACATACGCACATATGCATACGCTGTCGGGGAGGGGTGTGTGTGTGTGTGTGTGTGTCTCTCTCTCTCTCTCTTTTGATTCTTCAAAGTTACTGTTTTGCTCTGTCTTTTTACTATGTTCTGTTTTCCACTCCAGATCACAAGAGAGTTGTGACAATCAGCCACTCAAACTTTATTTTGCATGAATTTCGGTAAATCACTTGTTTAGAGACTTTGGACTTAAAAAACATATCTCCTTCCGTAAATGGTGCTATTTTTAAACTAGAAAACTTTGTATTAGCTATCTTCTTTTGAAAAACACAATCATTATTTTGCTGAATTGTGATCCCCAAGTGATGCTAAAGATTTGTCACGAAAAGATAGGGACATGAACTGTATTATTTTGTATTTAAACAGAATTTGTTTGTAGGTAAAGGGAGACTTGATTAGTATAATCTGATATATGTCATAGGGACCTTTACCTGATGAAAGGTGCTTTGATGTTCTCTGTATTAAATACATTTTATATAGATCAATTCTCTTCACAAGACTTTTTTAAAATTTAAAATTCTTAAAAAATTAATATACAAAAATATACACATGCTAATGTTAACAATTAACAGATTAGAGAGGGTTCTGTAAATCAAAGCACTAACACAATTGGATTATTTGGGATAAAAATGCACAGAAATTATACCTGTCCACATTCCAAATACTTGAGCTGATTATTCACTAATTTTTGCTAAATGCAACGTTTTTAGTAAGTTCCCTTGAGTCCAGTTGCAACAAAAAGGAATCTTATTGAACTTAAATTAGATGAGAAAGTAAAATCCTATTGGGGCCTTGTTGGAACATACCTGGCTGTAACAGTCTGTGCCTGATCTTTGTTCATATGGGAACAGTATCTATTAGAAAATAGCCTCATTACTTCTCCTCTGGATCCCATGTGGGGGGGTGAAAGGGGGGGTGTCCAAAACAATTCCATCTCTTGAGCTGTATTCTAAGAAAACTGCTTCAATGAGAGAGGAGACAAAATGGGCATTCTTACTGCTGATGGGGGCATTAATCCCTATAGCCCTCTTGGAGAGCAATTTGTTTTTTTTCCCAACAAAAATATATTAAAGGCCTTTGATATGCTAGGTACCAGTTTTGAGTTTTGGGGATATAGGAATGGACAGTGAGAGGAGGGCCTCATAGAGTAAATAAGGTAAATGAAAACGTGATGAGTACTGTGAATAAAATATATCCATGCTGGCTGGAGAAGCAAGGCGAGCCTCCTGAGGGAACACTCGCGAAGAAGAGTAGGCAGTGGTCAGGTGAGATCTGCCATTTGGGCCTGCTAGGCAGAGAACGAAGGGAAAGGATGAGGGTCCTGAGGTGACAGGGAGTAGGTTCCATCCAGGGCAGAAGAGAAAGCTAGTGTGCTGGATCCTCAGAGGTCAGAGAGGTCAGGCCCAGACTGGGTCATGTCAGGCCTCGGGTGCCAGGGTACAGTTCTTTTATTCACAATGCAATGGGGAGCTATCAGTTTTAAGCTGGGAAGGGGCATGATGTGTGTGGTCTGCATTTGAGAAAGGTTATTTTTAAAGGGAGCTAAAGTACATATCAAGAAACTCAGAACATTCATGTCTCTTGAAGTCCCACTCCTGGGAATTTGCTTTAGAAAGCGATCTGAAATTGCAATGGGTGTCATTGTTTTGGTCAGTCTGCATTCAGTCTTGAGTTCTGGGAATGGCCACCCATTCTCTTTGGGGAATCACAGTATTCCCTCAAGTATTTCATTAACTCACTTGATAAATATTTATTGAGTGCTGGGTAGAGCTGCATTGTTAGCCCTCATGGTTCCCATCGAAGGAGACAATTCACATGCGTGCCACATGAATATATAGAAGAGCCTCAGGTAGTAATATGTCTACAAGAGAAACCGAGCAGGTAGAGAGGAAGAGAGTGGAGAGGTGATCAGGAAAGTCCCTGAGTGTGGACAGAAGGAAGTGAGGGGGTAGCAAGCCGTGGGGACATTGGGGGAAGAGTGTGCAACACAGAAGGGACTCAGAACAGTGGCTCTGGGTGAAGGGCAGGCTGATGGGTTCAAGAACAGCAGAGTCCAGGAGTGCAGGGCCAGGATGACGGGAGTGAGGTGGGAGAGGGAGCAGGGATGTCCTGTGGGCCGACCAGAACATTTCCCCACCTTGACCCGGTGACTGGCTCAGGGAGAGATGTTTGACCCCAGCCCTGCTAGTGGGCCTCAATCCTCGGACTTCTGCTGGAAATATCAGGAAAGAGCTGTCTTTCTTCTGTGAGGATGTAAAGGAACTGGCCTGAGAATAAAATCAGCACAGAGGGAAGCTGGTTCAGGAGACAGAGAGATGGATGCCTGAAAACACCATTGAGTTCAGCAGCCTGAAGCTAATCTCTGCCCTAGTTTATTAGCCATTGCAGGCCAATACATTTCCTTTTTGGTTTAAGCCAGTGTGAATTATTTTTTGTGATTTGCAACCTTAAGTCTTTGTCCAATACAACAGTATTAAAAAAGTTTTATGTATAAAGATGCGAACTGCAGAATTATTTATGATAGCAAAATACTGGAAGCAACTTCAGTGTCCCAAAATGGTTATAAAACATCATCCCATAATAGAATACTATGCATTCATTACAACTGGTGCCACAGAACTTAGGAGTAACATGAGAAACTGGATGTTTTCAAGAAAAAAGTAGAAATTCTGTATACAGCATGATCTCAATTATGTAAATATATACTCATAAAGCAACCCCCCCAAAAAGTGGAAATTAACACAAAGCAAATGCAAATGGTGGGATTTAAAAAACTCTTACATTTATCTTTTTTACTTTTTTTCAGTCTTCCAATTTTTCTCTAGAGTGCATTCCTTTTTAATAATTATAAAAAGGAAACAAAATTTTATAAGGTAACATGCAAAGAAATTGGAAACAAATGACCTCTTAAATACATAAAGTGTCTTGAATCTCAAATGTCAAGGATCACAAGCCACTGCTGACCCCCAGACATAAGGACATGTATTTGATACCACATTTGCCATCTAGTTCTTTTCATTCATCTGAGCATAATGGCATCTCTCTAGTGACAAAGCAGAAAGTAGTACATTTTCAAAGTGCCACAATTCTGAGACCACTAGTGCACAGGTGGAAAACTGTCTGTTATACTAGATGACCAATAAGCTAACGACAACCCCTCTGCTAAAAGCAGTTTATTTCTTATACCCTGAAGATCAGGCCTTTTACCAAAAACATCGGCAAACTTATGAGTATAAACTATTGCTTTACAACAGAATCTACGCTGTGTGCAAAAGCTTTTGAAATAAGCAGCGCACTATTTGCCAGTCGGGCTGCCCAAACACACACAGCGGCCAAGGGCGTGTGTAGAATCAGGGAGAGCACACTGGTCGCTGCCACCACCACCACCACCATGCCCAATTACTACAGTTTAGTCTCAAATCACTTTAATAAACAATTTCAAACATCTTGGTATCCTTAGCCATGAGTTTTATTCTAGATGTTACTTAGCAATTTTCTGGATCATTGAATAATTTAGCAAAATTTATCCTTGGGTTAGATTAGTTAGAATGGCACTTTCAAAATTCTTGTCCACTCCATCTCTGATGAATTCTTAGGTTTTGAACAGAACTCACCCACCTCATTTCTTGGTTCATCCATTTTGAGTTACATAAAGACAAAAACATGGCAAGGACTTTTTAGCAGGAAAATAATTTCTTTTTGTTTTTCAACATCCCTATAATTCAGACGGCTGAGGAAATCTTGGATCTGGAAGGCTTAGAAAGTCAAAGCCCCCTCAAGGCACTTTAAAAAAAATGTTAATTAAGAGAAAGTAAAAAATAGTATTTGTAATGGAAAATTTTGTTGCATAATGGATGTTACTTAAATTGTAATTCATCCTGTGAATTTCAGATTGTGACCAAGTGTTAAGTCTTAGGTGCAATACAACATGGAGATCTGCTGGTGTTAACTGATACCCTAGAGCAGTGGAAAACACAATGGGCACTAATGCAGAGTTAGAGTGACTAATGCAGGAGTTCTATCTGGAAAAAATAAAAAGGTCCATCAGACAAATATTAAAAGTCACAACAAAATGCATTGCAAAACCCACAAATGGAGTTTTCATTCCATCCCTAGTTCCATCAAAATGCTCCCAGTCACAAACTTGGAGGTTTTGGAGAGGGCTCCACATGCCAGGATCCCTTCTGCTGCCTACTTCTGAAGTTTTATTAGGTGCCATATGCGTTTTCACACCCATTTGTCTTTTAGAGGGTGTGAAGGGCTTTCTTCCTGAAGCACACTGGGCTGTAAAGTGCCATTAAAACCTCGGCCCCCATCTAGCCTAGGGGGTAAATATCATGTCCCCTCATTTGGATAGATGTCTCAATTTGAAAACTTGAAACTTTTCCTTACAACCTGGACTTTAAAGACAGGGCCGCTTCCTGGGCCTCTTGTGACTGAATGTCATGAGCCAAGGAATAGGCTGGTCAGCCTGGAGAAGAAAACTTGAGCTTGATTTAACCCTGTCATCCTGGAAGTATAGCTTTCATAGAAAGACCTCAGGACTGCTGATTGGGCCTCAAAGCCTCATGCAAGCTGCTCTCTCTGCTTGGGACGCCTCCCCCGCCCCCTCTGCTCCCGGCCACCCTCCGGGCTTGCAGTGGGATCCCTCAGCAAGCCTTCACTGGCAACTTCCTCAGGCCCTGTTCTAACGGCCACCTGGGTGTCTTCCACCTCCTTCTCGGACATGAAGCTCCTTTAGGGCAAGGATTAGATCTTATTTCTAATCTGCCCCTAGACAGTGTTCCATGCAAAAGTGCTGCTCAATAATTAAGTTTAGTACCAATCACCAAAAAGAATATGCTGCATTTATACTATGAGGCACTTACAATCTCTCAGGGCTATAAAGATTGTTAAACATTGGCATTTGTCTTTCAACCGTCTCCACTCTTTTTCAAAGACTGTTACCTTTTTAAAAATATACTTTCCCTCTTTATTTTCTGAGGTGAGGTCTGAAGAACATGGTAGAAACAGATTGGCACACATGAGGTAGGTGGCAAGCAGGAAGGGGAAAGACCCCGGTGGCAGTGAGCCGTTAGTGGCAGTGTTTGTGATGAACGGCAGCTGGCTTCAGTGCGGTGCGTCGGTTGGGAGTGTGGCACGCTGCTGACAGGAGCGACCTGGAGCTCCCGGGGCAGGGTCTTGCCTTAGCTCAGGCTGCTCCAACAAAACACCACCAACTGGCCCGGCCGGCGTGGCTCAGCGGTTGAGCAGCGACCCAGGATCCAGGAGATCAAGGTTTGATTCCCGGTCAGGGCACATGCCCGGGTTGCGGGCTCGATCCCCAGTCAGGAGTGTGCAGGAGGCAGTCGATCAATGACTCTCATCATTGATGTTTCTCTCTCTCTCTCTCCCTTCCTCTCTCTGAAATCAATAAAAATATTTTTAAAAATACTATAGACTGGGTGGCTTATAAACAACAGAAATGTGTTTCTAACCATTTTGGAGGCTGGGATCCAAGATGAAGGCACCGGCAGAGTCGGGGTCTGGGGAGTACCCTCCTCCTTGCTCACAGACGCCAGATTTTGCTGTGTCCTCACAGGGTGAGAGGGGCAAGGAGCTTCTCCATCCCTGTGACCCAATCACCTCTTAAAGGGCCACCTCCAAATACCATCACCTTGGGGATTAGGTTTCAACATGTGAATTTGTATGTGTGAGAGTGGGGGGGGGGCACAGACATTCAGTCTATAGCAGGTCCCAACCTCCTACTCCCAGCCCCAATCAATGAATGGCTCCACCATCCCCCTAATTGTTCAAGCCGAAACCCATCCTTGATTTCTTCTGCCTTCTTTTACATTTCACATCCAAGCCCAGCAGCAAGTTCACTGGTAGCTCTGCAACACATCCTAAATATCCATGACTCGTGCTCTCCGCTGCTACCTGCTAAAGGCACAGTATTTCTGGTTCTGCTGAGTTGATGGGTAGACCTCCCAACAGTCTCTGTGTCAGATCCTGCGCCTGCCCAGTTCAGCCTCCACAAGCTGTCAGAGTGGTCTTTTAAGGATAAATCAGGTCAAGAGTGATACATCATATATATTATCTTAAATTGTATAGTTTGCTGATGCCTGCAAGCTATTCAAAGAATTTTTTAAAAATTCTTGTCTTAAAAAATTTCCCACCTAATAAAGAAAAAATGAATGTTAAAATCATTGTCAATCATACCTCAATAAAGCTGAAAAAGAAAAACCAGATCACATTCCTCCTGTGTAACACCCGTCAGTGGTTTCCCACTGCATGCAGGCTATTAGCCAGACTCGAGTGCCACCTCCCGAAGAGAGCCCTGTGGGATCCAGCCCCAGCTCCTCACTGTCCTCCACACTCACCGGTTTTCCTTAGGGACCTTGACTGTGGCTCTCTCCTGACTCAGGGCTTTGGAACCTCCTGATGTCTCTGCAACACCCTCTCCTTGCCCCCACTCTTTGCCTAAACAATTCCTCCAACATCCTTACAGTATCAGCTTCAATGTCACTACCTCAGAGAAGGTTCCTGCTCTACCCAAATCTAATTAGGTATCTTCCCTGCACATCACACAAGCAAACCTTATTTATCCTTCATAGCAATTAACACACTTTACAAATGTGGGGGGTATTTATCCAATATTGCATCATTCTGTAAGTTCCATGAAGGCAAGGATCCTAGTTTACTCAAATTTGAATTTAGAAAGATACCAAGAATTTACAAAGACATCATGTTGCCTTCTATGACAAACAATTGCCATAATAACCAGATCTAAAAGTTCATTTAAAAGAAGACAATGTCTAAGTGTTTATTTCTTACCTTTTACCACACTTAAAGTACCTTATTGGTTCTGTTGAGTTGCTGGTGGGCTGTTGTCTTAAGTGTATCACCAGCCCTTTGTAGTAGCCATCCTGGCATTGTTTGATTTTGTGCCTGTTCACTCTAGAAGGATTGAGGATGTTTTTAATTTTAAAAAGTTTAAACCTTTTAATAATATGCAACATGGAAATAATTTGAAATGCCCTAGGGTTCTGGTGCTCAAACTTAATTGTGCATCAGGATTATCTAGAGGGCTTTTCAGATTTCCAGGCCCCCCTCAGTGTCTGAGTCTGTAAGTTTGGGCTGAGACTCCGTATTTCTATCCACTCCTTGGGTGATGCTGATGCTGCTGGTCCAGGGTCCAAACTTCAAAAACCACTGCACCGGGATGTCACAGAACCAGAGTTTGTAATCACTGAATTCGTTTGGTTACTCATTCATAAAGAAAGACACCCACAGTGCTCTGGCTAATCCACTCCCCCATCAGCCTCAGGTTAGATCTGTTTGTATTATGTGCAGTTGAACCACACAAGAATACTGAAGTTGGAAAGGACTAGTTGTGACAGTTGCTAATATTTCTCTACTACACTGTAAATCCCCTCACACAAAAATCTCAAAAATATTTCCTGAGTAGTGTGTCACCCAAAATTACTGGTATTAAATTTTTTTAAATTATCACTATCTTGGTAAATCACAACTATTTAATGAGTACTTTTTGGCTTAATAGAGGAGGTAATTAACACTTACCTTGTCATATTAGAAATGTCTATGTGAACCCATGAGAAGTTGTGTGTGTGTGTAAAGAGACGAGACACAATTTGTATTTCCAATAAAAATTAGGAGCAGAGGACAAATTTGAATATTTCTTGTTCTTTGTTTTTATTTAACTCAAAATAGCTAATAACAAAAACATTAAAAAAATATTTCCAACACTTGACTATTCAGTTATTTTTGGTTGATGCCACTTGATTATTCAGTTCTTGCTTGTTTCTAATACATGGTAACATACCTATCATAAATATGCCTCTAAAAAGTTTGCAGCAGGCTTTAAACTTGTATATTTATATCCTAATCAAAGAACAGGATTCAGTAATTAGCTTTGAATCTAAATATTCTTCTCCCACACAGAAGCTTATTAAAATTAATAATCATAAATAGTCTAGCTATTAATTAATTAGTTTTCAATGAAATGCCCAAATACAGCACATACATACAGGTCGCATATATGCTTATATCCTTTACTACTCAAATTATGAACGTCTGTAAGATGTACAGTGTAGTCCTATCATAAACACATTTAACTTACATTAATTCAAGATATGAGGTCAGTGAAAAGGAAGCAGTAAGAAAAAGAACTGTAAATCCCGTGGCAATGTGACCTATTCAATGAATGGACACCCTTGAGTAAACCAAGCTGAGTGTTGTCCCTACGGAGTCCCCTCAGTCACTGTCAGCTCACATTCTGCCTCTTAGAGGGCAAGCGTCTTGCAGGGGTAACTGTGATTCTAGTGTTTAAAGGTATGTGTTTTTTATATAAAATAGCCCCCAAACAAACATCAACAACTTTATTTGGTCCTCAACAGAACCAATAGTCATTTCTTCCAATACTGGAGGAAAAACTGATCATTGTAGATGGACAGGTTTCCAACATGATGCCTTCCTAAAGGGCTTTTGAGGATAATCTTAACACCCCATTTTATCTCATGTACAGACATTAGAAGCTAACCCCTGGGTATGATGCAACTCCACTGTAATGTCAATGAAAAATGCCATGATTTAAAATGTGCCCTACGACTGTCAGCATAATTTAATTTCCAGTGTAGTGCCTTCCTCACAGTGAGCAGTGTGTGTTTCTGTGATACCCTCCTGGTGCCAGCACTTCAGAATGTATCTAACCCTGGCCGAGAAAACCGCATAATGACAACATTAGTGTGTCACAAAATCTGAACAAGAAAGCTACCAGCGTTGATCAGCTTCAATATGATTCAGGGTAAGAGTTTCAATTAGCAAATGGTACCAACGAAGCCCAGAGTCCCTTTGTTTTATCCCACTGGGGGCTCCTGGGGATCCACCGGAGCCTCCTTTTCATGCGACTCTAAATTGGCAGCTACATTCTACTTCTTAAACATTTGGCCTCAACCTCAGCACAGCCCTGGTTCAGCTTCTATTTTTAAAAGCACCATTCTAATGGAAATGTCCCTGCCCTGGGTTAAGCTTGGGCAGTGAATTTTACCACCAGCTCGAGCTGTTGTGTCATAGAGCTTAGGTTCATTTGGTAGGTATCGATTTCCTTGACTGCAACTCTGAAACCGGCTTCAGCTTCTTCTGGCCACACAGGCTTTCTACCTGGGCTGGAGGTGAGGGTAGAATATCCCATGGAGAACTCCTTCAATAACCACGTTTGGAAAATCTGAAAAATAAAAGGAAAACTGCTTTTCTTATGCGCATCGGTAAAAATATCATCACGTTCTGCAGAAGTGAACAAGGGAAGGCCCACCGAGGCTCGGGAATCTGCAGCGCCACGCAGTTTGGCTTCCGAGGTGCCATCCGTCACGGGCTGAGGCCTGGAGCCACTTTAGCGTAGCGCGGGCGCGGCAGGAATGCGCGGCCAGATTTGTAGCTTATTGATTTAAGGGATGTTCTAATGGTTAATGCTGCTGGGCCCCAGCTCTTTATCTGAATGTTTTCTCACAAGGAAGATGGATTACACTGGCAATTCAATTTCTAACAAAATCTCAATATACTGGAAGGAATTCCAAGATTTCTACTGGGAATACTTCGCTGCAGTTTTTCCACTGTGGTTTACAGCGGCCAGTGCAGTCAGCCCAAACGGTCTTGGGGACGCCTGTTCCATTACGCTGGCTTCCAGGGAGCAGGGAGACGGGGGCCTGGCTTCCAAACTTAAAAGGGCAAATTTCCGACAAAAGCCACCCTGTCAAAGTGGAAAATAAGCTGCATTTTTATAGGAGATACAAAGGAAACCCAGAACTGCATGCTGCGTCCCAGTTATCAGGGCGGGTAACATACGAGTGCATCACTGGGACAAGGGAACCAATCTATCACGTGACTCAGAGTTTATTTTCTAAGCTTCAGTCTGCACGTAAGTGTACGCGGGATTTATGCTAAAGCCAACTGCTTGAAATAAATATAGTTATAAGGAAATTAAATGGTCCAATACTTAAGACAAAAAAAATAATACGTTTATTTATTAATCTAACCTCTACAGAGTACCTACTATGTGAAATCACTTATAATGGGGGAGGGGGTCAGATCTCATCAGGGGGGGCGGACAGGCTCCTGGAGGAGGGGGTGAGGAAGAGGAAGCTAATCAGGTGGAAAGTCTGTGCAGAAGGGAACCTGGATGGTCAAAGGCCTAAAGGAAGCCCAGGGTAGCAGGGGGAGCAGCTGTGAGGAGGCCTGAGGGTGGGGGTAGGGTTGGGGTTGGGGTTGGGGTTGGGCAGGGCAGCAATTCAAGAATAGACTGGAATTCTGACTTTATCTGAAAAGAATGAGAAGCTATCCAAGGATTGTAAGTCGAGTGAGACGGAACTGAATTGTGCTTGGAGAGGTGACTCTGGCTGCCACTCAGACACTGGACTGGAGCAAGTTCAAAGTGGTGATGGATTCGTGACTGGTGAGAGATTTCACAACAGTAGCTGCCTAGGAGGCTGTTGTAAAAATTGATGAGCGAAACAAAGCGCTTAGACCTGAGCTTGGCACACAGCTATGACTACAATGTACCAAGCACTGGCTAACTGCTGGGAATATACGTAAGTAATGGTCCCTGCCCACGCCCACGGAGCTTCCATGCTAGTCAGTGAGACAAGCAAATGAATTAAGCAGAGCAGGACATGCTTTGAAAACATCTCCAGCATATGGGAACATCTCCATTGCTTTTGGTTGGTGACACTTGATTTCTTAGTGTTTGCTTGTGTTCAACATGAAATAAAATAATTTTTTCTAAAACATACCTTTAGAAGTTTATAGCACTCCCACCTGTATATTTAGATCGAAAGCAAAAGCAGTGACTTAGCTACACTCATTTTAATTCTAAATGTATTTCTCCCACACAGAATTGTATTGGAACCAACAGCCACACGAAGCTGTTGCTTTTCAATAAAATGTCCAAATAGGACATGTTACACCCATTAGCATATATGCATTTGCCCTTAGCCGCCTAAACCATAAAAGTCTATTGGAAGGTTAGTGAAATGACATCATAAGCATATTTAGCTTAAGGGGATTCAAGTAAGTTCAGCAAAAAAGGACAACACTGTAATAGGTCAATCAGTGGTTGAAGGGCAAGGAGAAAAATAATGCAGGGCAGGGGCTAGAGAGTGATGGGGACGGGATGGTGAGGGATATTTGTGCAGAGGTGCTGCTGGCATGAAGGGGGGTGTAGCAGCCAACTGTGAGGGTACCGGGTGAAGGGCATTCCTGGCAGAGGAAAGTGCATGCCAGGCCCCGAGTTCAAGTGCTGAGCATGTGCCAGATGCCGGAAATTTAGAGGGTGAAATAGAAAGGGAGAGAAAAAGAGAGAAGGAGGGAGGGAGGGAGGGAGGGAGGGGGGAGGGGGAGGGAGAAGGGAAGGAAGTTTGTGATCACTGCTATACAGGAAGCAAACCAGATGCTCTGGTAACAAGGTCCACCGACTGGTGACCAAAGATGAGAGAGTCAGGGGTCATTTTTTCCCTCTCATCTGTTCCACTCCCCTCTACGCTGTGAATTTTGGTGTCATTGTACGTATGATTTAATACAATGTCCATTATTATTTGAAGACGCAGAAAATGGCTCTTGCCCTGGTTTCCCACTGGTGAGACAGAATGAGATTTAGGATAGGTTCCGCTGCTATTCTTGTTGGTCTACATTTATTTCACAAACATTTATTATGAACCTTAAAGAAAGGTAAATGGGGTGAAGGGCTCATGGTACCAGACAGGAGAGCCAGCGAAGGCTCTCAGAGGTCGCGCCTGAAGGACGAGAGAGCCAACCACGTGTGGGGACAGGAAGAGGAGGGTACAAGGAAGGAGAGACAGCAAGGTCCCTGAGGGGGCGGGAGTCACCCCTTCGAGGCTAGTCACCCCATCATCCTCAAGATGTCCACTGCGGCCGGAGCAGAGTGTGTGAGGGACCGTGAGCCAGGGCCAGGCCACAGGGGGCCTTGTGGCCATGGGGAGAGTGTGGAGCTCACGGCGAGGGTTGGGATGGAAACACTACACTGATCCGCTGTCCACACAAGGGAATCAAGGCCACAAGCGTGGGGGGGATTATTCAAACGAAAGCGTCATGAGACGAGGGAAGGGTCTCTGCCGGCCTGCAGGTGAGCTGCCTGAGAGAAGGGAAGGAAAGGAGGAAAGGGGGGACGGCAAGGGAAGATGGGTTTGAAGGGGGAGAAAGGGGTCGACAGTGGCTACACTGACAAGAGATCAAATAAGAGGACTGAAAATGCCCACAGGGTGTTAGCTCCACTGCAGTCGCTGGGGACCTCGGCAAGACTTGTTTTACATTTCCCAGAAAAATCAAAACAAAGGCCAAAAAGCATATGCTACGGGAACAGTATTTGATTGTTAGCATTTTGCAAGAGGATGATATTAAATTGTTAGATCTTTACGGACGGACACTCCTCTAATTTGGTGAGCATGAGTGCGCCTGTTTAGGTATGTCCATATTCATACCCATATCCTCTGGAAAAGTAACCTTAACATTCCGCTAGGAGGCATAACAACACAAAAGTGTGATGCAAGCACAATTTATCTCTAAATTAAATGCTAAAGATCTGCAAGACTATCATTAGGATAATACTTTTAAGACAACAGGAATTTGCTTTATGAAACTGGATTGCCCAAAATTCCATGAAAATAGATCTTGCTCTACGAAAGCACTTACAAAAACATTGCCAGAATGGGGCAGGAAAACAACAGCATTGCCACCAGCATCCCTTGCAAGCTCAATGTTTACTCCAAATTAGAGGAGCATCTGTCCGTAAAGATCTAACAATCCAATACCTGGCCCCACCCTGTCCATCGAACCTCTGGTTTTCATTTGCTCCTCAACAAGAATCCCCCTTTCTGTGCAAGTCATGCATCCGCACCAACACTCTACCAATAATACATGCTTCCTACTCTTCCTAACTCCAGACACTTGCCCCCGATGTCCTTCCCAGAAAGTTCCTCCCGTCCTTCGTTGTCAAGCCGGGCGCATCGCACGTGGTGTTTAATAAGCTAGATGAACTGGATTTAAGGGTTATAAAATACCTTCTCTCTTCCATAAAACATCCAGTCCACAGTGATCATTCCACTTTCTACACTTCTGTAGGAATTTCAGTCAAATGCATGAAATATCTGAGTATAAACAATACCCGGAAAATGTACTTGTGGAACCATCTTTAAAAGATAATAAGACTACTTTATAAACCATTGCCCACTTAATCTAGACGAGATTACATTACGAATGTTTGTTAAGGATAACATTTTGTGAATATAATATCAACTGATATAATATACATACTTGTTAAACATGGAAAGCAAATGCTAAAGAAAGGCTATTACCCCTATGAGACCATATTCTTACGTAGCAAAGGCAGCTCTCCGGGTGCCAGCAATGGTCCCTTGACAGGGGAGGGCTGCACCCTGGCCAGCCTTCTTCCTCGTCTTGTCCTCACTCGAGGATACTTTTACTAATTTCAAAGATGAGAAGGGAAGGCAGAAAGAGAGAGAGATTCCCTCCCCACCGGGATCAAACGTATGTTCCCTGGCCAGGAACTGAACCGGCAACCCTTTGGTGCACAGGCCAATGCGCTAACCAGCTGAGCCACACCAGCCAGGGCCTAGCCGGCCTTCTTTAAACAACAGCTAAATGAGTGATCTAAGTACACGCACCCCTGCTACACAGAATAGTCCCCTCTCTCTTATTGGGGATAAGAATTTATTATCAGAATGTAGGACTGATTTCAATAGGTAATTTATCTATTGCTATTTAGGTTTTATGCTACATAGTTACTCTCAGAAACAACGACTGAAAACTCACTATATGCAAAGACCACAGAAGGAAAAATTAGGCAACAAGGGGTCCGCCCATCAGCCGTGTGAGACTGGGCAAGACAGATGCCTCTCTGAGCACCAATTCTCTCATTAGCCAATGATGATGCCTCCCTGCCTATTTCATAAGGCTGCTCAGAAAATTAAATGAAATAACGTCTGAAAATGTACTCATGAAGAGATGCACAACAAAACACTTTGAGAGGGACTGAGTAATTTAAATTTCTTGCCACAAAGAAAGGACTCAGGCTAAAATATTGATTACACTTATACTTATTCATTATATTTAAATATACAACTTTTAAAAATATATATTCAACCATCAATGATGCTGTAATCTAAATGGAAATGGAGACACACACCAATGTATATACACAGCTTTGGAGAAGAAGCATTTTTAAAAAAGGACCAGGGTCTTGGATTCAAACACTAGCATCTGGATAAACACAACTAGAAGCGAAAATAACACCACAAAAAAAATTAAAGGCAGCAAATCCCTTTCTCCCTTATTATTCAAATTCAAAACAGCCTGGTAAGAGAGAATGAAAAATTATATTTCCTCCTGAAAGGCCTGCCCCAATTAAAATGCTGAATGTCTCTTACACCAAGAGCACTGGTTTATTGGCAGATTATTAAGCCCTGGACCAATGTCACTCTGTTAGACCTGTATTAAAACCGTGGTTTATGTGGTGCAGGGTCAGATCAGTAAAGAGCTGTTAGCAGATGACAGGTTTGATTACCACTGGCTGCAGGCAAGACGTATGGATCCCTGAGGAACAGCAGCACCGGCTGGTGGGACAGTTTGCTGGAAAGGTCAAGAACAGGTATGTCAGCATCAGGGGGCGACGGTAAACAGAAAACACTACAAACTAGCTTTGAGGGGATCAAACTGCTGTGCAGGGACGTCTCAAGGTTTATGTATTTAACAGTGTGGGCAAATAACAGCAAGCACAGTTAGAGGGAACAGGCCAGCACGATGCTCCCCTTCCCAAGATTTCTTTGTGGAATTTGGAGCAGATATACTAATCTATACAATAAATCACTGCTGAAAAGCGTTTTCTTTAAAATCTTGTAGTATGATTATTAATAAAAATAGTATTCTTATTTATTTGTATGTCATAATGTAGGGCTCTGATTCCTTCATTCCTAGATGGAACTGGTTACTTCTGTAACTTCCTATCAAATATTTATCATCTTAAAATCAATTTCCTATTAAAGGTTTTCAAGAAAATTATGACTTGAAACACTTATACTACGGTAATTAGACATTTAACAAAATCAGTCCTTTTCTTGACTTATTATATGGTATAATTCCTGAGCAGTGATGATTAGTTCTTACCTTGACTCTTCAGATTCTGTCTCTTCAAAAGACCTAAATTTTTTTTAAAGAAAAAGAAAAAGACTATGTAAGTTGGATCAATGCTGATGCCAACAAAGGAAAAAATAGGCAGTATTCCTAAAGTGCTGAGCTAGGAGACATTATGGAAAGAGAGTCAGGTGTTTACATGGAGGCAACACATGGCTGATGCGTCATTCTAAGGAATCTTAAAGACTACAATACTCTTGAATTTCAACTTTCCCGAAGATCACTTAAAAATCCTATAGTTTTACTTCTGGATTTATACAATGGAGAAAAGCTTTCACTCGACATCTCTTTTTAAAAATACACAACTGCATATGAATTCCACCCTCCCAGTTAAATAACGCATGCAAACAGGAACAGGATACACTGACGATGCACATTACTTGTGGAGCAGGGGTTATCATTGAGTGGAAAGGGGCCCTGAGTAAATACTCCCTGTGAGGGAGCTGGGAGAAGTAATTGCAATCTCCTGCTCTGCTGGGTTTAACAGGACTTTGGGTGTAGTTAGTGCGGGTCCTTCAGGCAGGTCTGGAGGCAGCAAGAAAATGGATAAAGCCATCTTCCTGGCTTGGATTTACAGAGTCTGAGATGAGGTATTGCTTTGTAAATGGATTTAGTATGTCAGGAATGTTGCTGATGACCTTTGGTGACCAGCCCAACACAAGTTAGGTGCCTAGAGCTGAGCAAGTGGCTTATTTCCAAGTTAATTCTTCAGAAAATTTTTTACCAATGGCTGATGATATCAAATGCCTGGGTCCTTGGTAAACTGGATCAGAGTCTACAGTCTGGCCTTGGAGGTTCCTGAGGGAGAGGCGGCAGGAGAGTGGGGAAGGAGAGCCAGAAGGCCTGCGCTCGGCCAGCTACCGGGAGAGATTTGGAAAAGCCACTTAATCCCTGTGGCTCAGTTTGCTCAACTCTAAATGAAAGGGAATTGGGTAAATTCATCTCTAAGGTCATTTATAACTATAAAATTATATGAATATATATGTCAAGGGGATACAGACTTTGCTCAAGTGTGCACAAATAAACATATTAGTCCCAAAACAGGATATCTAGGTTCATAATTTCCATCATGTAATATCGCTCCATGTAATAGCATAATTTAAAAAGTCAGTTCCTTAAGTCTAAACCTGGGTTACTTAGTGTTGGTTACTGGGCCGCAATATGGGGATGAGGGCTCAGGAGAAATTCCTTCGACGACAAGCAGGGGGCGAGCGAGAGTGCTGTCCCAAGCAAAGAATGGTGCGGCCAGGCTGCCCCTTCTGGCACCACTGTAGGGTATTTGTTATATCCTACAATATGTGACTGAAGAGTAAGATAGGATTCACGCACACTAAGTAAACAGCAACACTTACCCACAACTCTCTGCCTTTGGTAGAGACGGCAAGTGCCGGATGTTTAGGAAATCAAGAAACAGTTTGGGAAGTTCTTCATTTTCTAAAATGACAGCCTGTGAAAGCAGAGAGCAGATTTAGAAAATAAAGTTTGCTAGGCAATCAATCAAATAAACTATTTCAAAAAGTCATAACCATCCATCAAAGTTCTTACCAGCATCATTCCTCACCATCAATATGAGGCGTGATCCCCATTTCACCCGCCAAGAATTCAGGCCCACACGTGCTACTCAGTGTAGGCACATGCTCCGTTTTATCTATTCTTTCACCCAAATAGCATTCTCGGAGCATCTACTATTCAGATGCTGATAAAGGGGCAACACAGTGGGACACCAGGTAGACACAGCTCTTGCCTTCGTGGGGATTCTAATCCAGGGCGAGCATTTCAAAAACCTGGGAACAGCGACAATAGTGCCACAATCTGTACATTAAACTTCCCTTACTGAGTGATAAGGTGGCCTGGTGTGTGTGCGCACGTGTGTGTGTGTGTGTGTGTTCTACAAGAGACCACTGCTGTGTAGGAAATATTAGACATGGGTTTTTTTACTGGAAGATTTAGTCAAGATCCCTCAGTTATCACCTGTTTCCGCATTAGGAGCAGCTGACATTTATTGCTATTTGGACAGCTCCACTTAAAGCGTCAGTAACAACTTTACCACTAAGTGTAAATCAGCGTATATGCTGAAAAAAAATCTATACAGTTGTTCCATTTATAGAGCTCTGCTAAGGAGCGGGCATAATGGCATAACCATGTCAGGTTCTCAGGTGCCCAAATGATGCAATTTCAAAGAGAAGTGTAATGGAGAACTATGGAGTGCATTTTCATACATATCTGTTTTTCAAAGAGTCGGCCAGAGGGTGTGAACTGACTGCACATTTGCCCCTCCCTCCTTTTTTGCAAAGACCATGGAAAAAGCATCAAATAATGAAATTGATCTCTGAAATTAATGTAACTCTTTTCAAGGGTCATTTCCATAATTTACCACGGCTGTTTCCCCCCAGTAAGCACGTTTGTTTAAAGAACAATGAAAAAAATGGTGAAATATCATTCACACGGCTGATCAGGTCCAGCTCTGCAAGGTTACGCATAAGGTGCGTAACAAATGACAAAAGTAAGGTTGAACTACGTGCATCTTGTAGAGGCATAATTCTAGAGAATGTATTGTTTTTAGCCATAATTTACATACTGAGCTGCCCTGTTTCTTGCAGGGTTTTGGAATACTGTTGCCCAGTTCAGGACTTATAAATGGAGTGAGCCACTGTGCGGGTGGCCAGTCCTGGCGGGTGACCTCTGTACCACACTAGTGCTCGGCCCTCCTGCTGCTGGGTCCCTGGAGAGGGTGGTCATCTCGAGAGCCAGTCCTGTCTGGGCCGTTACTGTTCCTCACACAGCCCACTGTACCCACTGAAACTTGAGGAATAAACAAAAGAAACAAAGAAACGTACTTGGGGTTACACTTTACCTATTAAGTAAATAAATAGCATCTATTATGTTACGCACTGGGATATGGCAGTGAATACAACAGTCTAGTAGAGTGTGGGCTGGTGGGGAAAACTAGTGATACACAAGTAAACAAAACACACACAATCTAAACGTGCCTTGGAAGGCAGTGAAATGGAATTGAAAAACACTACCACTCTCTAAACGTTTTCCCATCCACCCACCTACCCATCCATCCACCCACCCACCCTTCCATATATCTAAAATATTTACTCTTTTCTTGATTATAAAAGTAGAAAATGAAACATTCGTAAAATAGAGAAAAAAAATTCCTCTATTCAGCAGCATATTTTCATTACTGTTTCAGTTCATTTCCTTCAAATCGCTTGACCTTCATCTGGATTTTCATCTATCTGAGGAAATTTTGGGGGTGCTCAGAACTCTAGGTTCTAGGAATCATCATCCATATGAAGCTCCAAGAAATTTTTGCCACAATACAAGTTGCAATGATTACCTCCTTGTTTCTAGATATCAGATTAAGAGAATAACATAATACGTATTTGAATAAGAAAGCTTAATGTTGTAAGAAATACAGCCCAAGCGATAGTTTTAATTATGTATACAAGTGGTAGCTTTCAGATTTTTTTTAAAATGGGGGGCAGTGTAACATTCTTATCTCCACCCCCACCTTTTAAAATAAATTAAATCGATAACAAGTGTGGGACACTTTTAATGACCTGAACTACTTAATTTCCAGGATCTTTAGACATGTCATCCATCACTGCAGTATGGAGGAAGACATCTCTTGAGTGTTCAGGGGGTTACTTTGGTTTTATTAATGCAAGATTTAGGGAATTTTAACAAGGTGAATTGTTTATTTGCCTTGACAGATTGGCTTACAATGCACTGGCTACATCTCCAGCATGATCATTAATGACAAAAGACAGGCAAAAAGCTGTTTACACTGCAACACCAGGATGGGAATTAATCCCGCTCAGCCTCCCAAAACAGAGTATTCCAAATAGACGACGGCATTGTTTTAGGTAAGATATATTGGTAAAAAAAAAAAAAACAACACAAAAAAAAGGAATATAGAAAACTCCAGAAATCTGTGAGCATTTCTGTTGAATGTTCACTGACTATGCTCACACAGTATTTTCCACAAAGCAAGGACCAATATGGATTTACAGCTATCAACAAAGCGGCATTGAGGGGTAGTTAAGCATTCAGTGACATGGCAAGAGTATTTCTTAAACTCTGCTAAGAAGGCTTAGAAGAAAGTAATTAATACTTAAGCCCAAGCAGAGGCGGAGTATAGTACAGTAGAATGTACCTAATTTAATATGATAAGTATCAGTGAATGACTGTCATGAATTAGTAGAGGGATGCAAAAGAGAAATTGAGTTTGTTCAACCAAACCTTTTGGTTCGTAAACACGTAGTCTCATTCAACGAGAGACCCAGGAGTAAAGTGGGGGCTCAAGACCATCCATTTACAGCTGCAGTTTCCTTTAAAGCTTTTGCACAAGAAGAACCACTCCTTCCAGAAGCTGCACGCTGGGCCCCCATGCTTGGGACTGCAGTCTGGTCTAAGTCACCCAACTTTACTCGATAGATAAGCTCTTAATTAAAAAAAATATATAATTTTCAATATCAAATCACATTTCCCCGCTGTTTCAGCTTGCTTCTCTTTATTTGTGATTAATCTTCAACGGGCAGTCACTGTCATGCTTTAGAGAGGCAGGGTGGGGTGGCAGGAAGCACGCAGCCTAAGAGCAAGCCCTGGGTTCGAACATCTCCTCCCCCGTAGAGGGTTACTGGGAAGACTGAATGACGTCTCCAAGAGTCTCTGGCACACAATTAACACTCATAAGTGTGAATTCCTTTTTGTTGTCTCAGTGCCCACCAATGCATTTTATCGGGTTTGGAAGTTTAGATTATTGTCCATCTAGCAAACGGAGCTTCTTGACCCTCAGTGATTCATGGATCCCTTTGAAAATTGGATGAAAGCTGAGAATCTTGCTTGCTGAAGAATGCACATACATATATAACTGTGCTGACAGTGACAGAGGATTCCCAGGGCCCTGGCAGCCCCACCGAGGACACCCGCTTTCAGCTCCCGGGTGGCTGCAGTGCTGCTGGGCACACTTGCCATTCGGTCTGGAGCCTGCAGCACTGCTGGGCCTGTGTGGCAGGCCAGCTCCCCAAAGGACACGCTGCCTTCTTGTTTTAGTTTCCTCCCCCTTTGTCGATTAGAACCCCTCCCGAGTGTGTGCCCTGCTACTAGAACTCATTAGCTCTTTCAGCTCTGAGCTCTGGTTGAAAATATTTGTCTGCCAGTGAGGACACGCTGGTGAAGGATTCTGTCTGAAAGGCAAAAGTCTACTGCTGCACCGAATTCAGAAAGCAGTTCATACTCATGGGCGGAGTCTTCTCTATGTAACTCCAGACTTCGACAATCTGTGGTGCGGAGGAGGGTTCCCAAAGTTAGTAGAACAGAAAGGAAAATATGCTTTAAACTCTATTACTGCTGGGTCAGAGTTCAGGTGATGAGGTGCTATACTACCCCTGTTTTGAGAGGGGCATCGTGAACTGCTGGGCAGTGATGGGGCCCAGGCCCGGGGCTACCGAATTATTTAACTAATACCTGATGGCAGAGTTCGGACACTGCAGGCAAGCCGGGAGGCATGACTGGGCAACTGATGTACGCAGTGGAACATCGGATTTCAAAACGAACATGACCAGTTGGAGAAAAAGTTGGAAATAAATCCCATGAAATTAAAATTTACAGGTGGAAGTACTGAATCCAATAGTATATGAGGCAGAATTAATTATCCAGACTCAAGACAGAGAGTAGCTGTGGGTCAGCAAGGAGTGCTGCTTCCACAAGCTGTAAAGGGAGCCGAGCAGTCCCCTCACTCCAGTGAAAGCAGTATTATCTCCTTCCAGAGGCTGAGGTCACCCAGCAGGGGGTGCCAAGCAGGGAATGAGGCAGGGGAGGGCCAAGGAGATAGGTGGTCTTTAAGTTAACTACCTGTTCTGTCAAGATGGGTGATGATTTTCAAAGCTGCTGGAACAAGAAGAAAGTACTGTCCAAACCAGCAGAGGAGGGGTCTGTCTCTAAGGGAAGCCAGTGCGATAAAACTAGCAAAAGGGGCACCTGTATGGGAAGAGCAGGCGTCGTAAGAGCTTCTAAATATCCTGGGCGCCGAATGTTTTTAGTTGCTCTTTCAGACACATGCAAACTGGAGACGCTATAGAATTAACAGAAAAACTACCTAAAGAAATTCCTGTCTAATTTATCACTTAGGAAGTATGCAGACTAAAATCAGATTATTATTAAGATGCACATAAAACAAAGAGCTGTACCAAGTGTGTGATATACTATGTAACAGACTTTGCTACTACTATATCCAACTCTGGTAAATAATTATTAATATTGGGTAACCCAGTGTACCTGGTAAGAAGCAAAATACTAACAATAACAATATTATTATTCTTTACGCAATGTTACTCATTTTCAGAAGAATACATGACTTTCCTTAAAATAAACCAGATATTCCTTCAGAAATATCACTCTAGAAGAATCGAGGAAAAAATTCTCATACTCTACAAAAACATTTCCAAAAAAATTGCCAGAATGGGGCAGAGAAACAACAGCCTTGCTACCAGCATCCCTTGCAAGCTCAATGTTTACTCCAGGAGAAATGTCTTTTTCATTGAAAAGGTGCAATTATCATCATGGAACACAAATCACAAAATCCCGATTTTTCTACCTTATCAGCTTTATAAAATCATGTTCCCAAAGGATCCCATTGATTAGTTGCACATGTTCTTTCTGTGACATCCCGAATACTTAATTGTCAGTTATCTTTTCTTCTTCGGTAAGTAAAATGCAGTCACGAAATTACAGAGGGACTTGTTCCACCTTAACCTTCGAGAGGTGCCATCATGCGGCGGAAAACACTGGGAAAATATCACAGGACAACACCGTCCGACAAGGGGGACGTATAAACACTGTAATGATTTCCCACGAGTTCCCATTTTAGAAAATTGTCACTAAGGCGAGCATAAACGGTGACACATCTCCACCGAGGACACGGGGAAATCGAACGCTGGCATTCTAGTTAGGGCCCAGCCTCCCCAGCAGCCAATTATAACAGGATCGGAGCAGCGCGGCGCAAACTTGGACGAGACATGCTGCTAACCTTCCAGGATCGCTGCGCGGAGCTGCGCTGCTTTCACTGGCGTGATCTTTTTATTCTCTTTTCAAAAGATTAAAAAAAACCCCAACAAAACCACATTTCTTCCCATTGTCTATCACGGTTTGTAATAAACTGCAGGGATCCCCTCTGTCACTAAAGCCAGGGGACTGCACTAAGTCGGGAGGTTTCCTGGGGTCCCGAAGGCCCTTCCCTAGTCCGACTGGTTTGGTTTGAAACGGCCGACTGCGGGGGTGACAGAGTTCATGACGGTCTTCCCTCGCCTCGCCAGGAAAGATGCTTCAGAGCACACCTCCTCCAGAGGTGCAGCTGGAGCGAGGGGGGAGAAAAATCAATACCTCCTCCCCGCAGCAAGTGGGCTGCGGTGTCACCGTCCCCTGGGACCGGGGCCGACCAGCCCCGGCACAGGCCCCGCCGCCATCCTGTCTTCACTTATCCGCTCTCCGGCGCTCGCTCACAATTTCACAAAATGAGCCTTGGCACAGCGGTCAAAGGAACACTTTTAAAAAGCCAGCCAGTAAACAGATCTACGAAGGCTCGTGACCTCCTAAAACCTAAACGTCAGATGTGCTTCTGAAGAAGCCACTGTACGGCGCACCCTCCTTTTTTGTAAGAGACACTGTCCCCAGGACGTGTCTGCTCCGTGCCTGGAAAAGTTGCACTGTTCTCAGCATTCCAACAGACACCCGCTGTGGGTCCACAGGCTCTCATAAAGCCCCTTGCAAGACGTCTGAGGCCCTGCGCTAAAAGCTGCATGCTCGCGAGAGCCTACTAGAAATGGTCAAGAATCTGTGCAAAGAAATAATTTGGCTTCAGAAAAATTTGAAAGAGGAAATAGCATTTGTGATCACCTGGCGAAAAGGGCAAAACTAAGCATGGAACAATAGAAAGTGGAAAACCGACCGTCTTTTGAGCTATTTAATATCAAAATTTATCTTCTGGAATATTTATTCATATAAAAATATTTAACACCTACTAAGTACAACGACTGCCACAGTCATTAGCCAAACAAGCATGGCCCTGTCCTGGCAGGACTCACACACAGCCCCGTGAGGAAGATGGACAGTGTTCAAAGAGTCGCAGCAAAGGAGGAGACTGAAGCTGGAACGAGCCCCTGAAAGGGAAGTAGCTGCCGTCTAGGGCACTAGTAACGAAGCCCCCGCCCTAACCTGTGGGGTGAAGGGAAGCTTCCCTGGGAAGGTGGCCCTACAGCTGGGAGTTGAATGAGCTAATAGGGTAGAAGGAGTGGGATATTTCAGACACAAAGCACAGCGCGGCCAAAGGCCTGCGGAGGGTGTGGAAGCACAGGATCGGAAAATCAGAGGCTGTGCCTGAGAAAACAATGAAGCTGAGCACTGAAGCGGGAGAACCTGAGCTGGGCAGGTTGGGCGGGGCTCCTGCTTCACGAGAAGGATTCTGCAATTTCTCCTCTGTGGATCTGAGGGCCACTGAGTGGTGTTGCCTGGGTGGGTGGTAAGCGGGGTATCTAGGCACACATAACAAAATCTGATCTATATTTTGACTACGACTGCAACGGCAGAAATATTCCTCAGATCCAGAGACCATGCATTAGATCCCCTTGGCTGGCTCTTAACTGCTTCTTCATCAAGCCACTGAGTTAATTACTCCATTTTCATTTTTGGCTCCTTTTCAAATCTGTCTGGTCTTCTTTTCTTAGATTCTGGATCTTTTCCTATGCTTTCAATTATTTTAGACACTTTTATGTTGGGTTCCTATGAAATTGTCCTTTTATTTGTTCTTGGGATTTAATCTTGCTGTTTTGTGTCTGTTAACTCTCACTCATGGCTGTTTATTTTCTTCTGTGTTTTGTAGTTTTTATCCATGAGCTCATCATTAGCAGGGCTGTATCCATGGGATAGGCCAGGCTAGCTCCAAGGTATGCCCTCCTCGAGTGGTTTTGCTTCTGCTCCTAGGTATCAGCTACCTGACTGGGATCTTGGGCATAAAATTAGCATTGAGTCAATGATTACATTAACTTTCTAGACTGGGGGTTCTGAGACCATGCAGATACTGAAAATAAAAACCCTAACTCTCACAAAACTTGGCTGAGAAGCATCGGGAAAATTTCTGTCCATGCTCAGTGTATTTTTCCTATGCCAGTGGTCTCCCAAAGTGGGTTACAGACATGTGGGGAATCAAGCAAGACCATTCATTGTGATTCAGGAACACAAATATTAGCATATCTACTAATTTCAGATTAAAAAACAAAGAAATCCATATTTTCTAATTTTTTTTAAAAATATATCTTCATTGATTTCAGAGAGAGGAAAGGAGAGGGAGAGAGAGAGATAGAAACATCAATGATGAGAGAGTCACTGATCGAGCCCGCAACCCGGGCATGTGCCCTAACCGGGAATCGAACCCAGATCACCTGGATCCCAGGTCGATGCTCAACCGCTGAGCCACGCCCGGCTGGGCCATATTTTCTAATTTTTAATATATTGGTTTTTAGTACATGCATATAACCTCTTATTAAATGTGCATATACTGGAGTGTTATGCACAAACATTTTTTTCTGATAAAGGTAGTCCTAGGCCAATAGACTACGCCTCTGACTATAGTGCAATAAGGCGTTTGTAACAGCCAGAAAGGACCAATCTGTCCAAACAGCACCACTGAAGTAGTCTATCTTAGCCTAGCTTATTCTTTTTCTGAGGGTGTAAATCTTTTATTGGAAATGCCCTTCTTACCAACTCAATTCTTTTCTGACTGGGCAAAATACTTTAAAGCCACATTTTATACACTTTCAATTCACTTAAATCACCTGACTGTATTTTGAATAACAATGTGACTCAAATGACAGGGAGCACCAGGATTTATTTTCTTGATGATCCACTGGAATAAACCAAATTCTAAAAGCAATTATAAACTAGTTACTCACCTGTAAGTGAAAACGAAGATCAGGGGACTAATACGTTTGAATAACACTGTATTACAAAGCAAACCAAAACTGATCTAGTAATTCAAATAATGGGGTAAAACACCACATTAAATATAAATAAATTATAAAATATGCTTATAGAAGTGTTTTCGTATTACTTTAAAGAAAATATAGTAATCAGAACTGGGCTGGGAGGAAGTTGCCTCGAGAGAGCCTCAGGAGACTGGTTTTTAATGGAAGATTTACAATTAGCACAGCCTATGCATAGTGATGAATTGATGTTTTAAAGTGTTTAAAGTGCTTGAAAACAATTTGCTCTCTCAAGTCCCTTAAACATTCCCCAACTACCTAGCTGATTTCTCAGATTTATTTAGCATTCCCTTCCTCTATACACTGTACACTCTGACCCAGCTCAGCACAGCTGGGCTTCATGTGGTACAGTTTAGATCGATTGGGCCTTCCCGGGTACACACGTTCTTACTCACTATATAGTTAAGACACAAAGTGTACAGGGCAAATATCTTTTTTGTTTTAAATGAAGACCATCAACACCATTTTATAGTTGTCCAGTTATAAGCACTACATTGAGTCTCCTCTTTAAATGCTACAGTTATGCAATTAATGTTGTCCGTGAATTAAAAAGCTCTGGATGAGCACAGCTCACAGCGCATGGTACTCAGTGGGAACACTTCGTGGGAAATGGCTACAGAGCGAGACAGAGACTTATTTCAAGATGCAGAAGCAACTTCTCAGAGAAATGATATAAAGAATAAAAAGTGGTCTTTAGTAGAGAGAGTTCATAGAGCTAACTTTAAAAACAAATCGATGATGCAGGAAATAATAAAGAAAGTGAGAGGGCGGGGCTTGACCTCTTGGCTGCAACAAAAAATGCAGTCAATCAAATTCTTCCCATAAAACACAAGTGGGTTAATAATAGCCCAGAGGAACAAGGCCAAGGGAGATGGAACACACAGCCAGAAAGATGAGACAGCAGGCCTAGGCGCACAGGGCTGCCCGTCACTGGGCGCTAAGTCCTGGCAGGACGCTGTTCCTGAGCCCGTGGAGAACACACATCCTCTAGACCTTCTCCCAAATCTACATGAACCCTCCCATATCCTGGAGTTAAATTACAGGTGTTTACTCAGGGAATTACACTCAACAGCGAGTGGGGACCCTTTCCTGTGGGTTTTCCAGATCATATCACCCCCTTTCTGAGACACCCTTTTTCTGTATCCCCGGGACAGACGCGATCGCACAGAAAGCTGCTCCTCGCTCCAGGAGAAACACCTGCGCTCCTCCCTCTCCCGCCACTGGAGGCCATGGGACAGGCTGTCAGTTGCCTGCCCAAGATCCGTTCTTCCCCGCTTTCTTGTTAAAGGAACACCAATTTGGACTTTGCTGGTGGGGTGGAGGGGGTGGCAAGTTGCCAAGCCGAAAGAAAAAAAGCCAACAACAACAACGGAAAACAATGACAACAATGAAGCCCTGTCCCCAACTTTTCCCAGACCCCCTTGCCATGTGACACAGGTCTGGCCACCTTTAAGAAGCCAGTGGAAATCGTTGGGTGGGAAGATCCAAAAAGTTCCCTCAAAGTGAATAGTCAGGCTCTGGAGGCCCTCACCTATTTGTCCACCTCACCACCTTTTCCCTCCTCTTCCTGCCTGGAATAGGAGCACGATCTCTGAGCTCAGCTGCCATCGTGTGATCATGAGAAAAAGGCTAAGAGAATCAATGAGATCCAATCCCTGATCATCTGAAGCCACTGACCCAAAACCCATAATCACCTACCACTGGTAACGCTTGAGAAAATAACATGCTTGAGAATGACCAACCCCAACTTTAGTTCAGTGCTGTCTTTTGGGCTTTACCTCTTGCCCCTGCAGATCATAAAGTCCAGATTTTATCACAGAGAGCAGAGTCCTGGGAAGAATATTTTTTAAAAAGGAGAGATTCTACTTTTAGTTTACTACTCTAGTGTTGGGTAGGATACTTTTAAAAGGAACAAAAGAAGGAAGGGAAGGGAAGGGAAGGGGAGGGGAGGGGAGGGGAGGGGAGGGGAGGGGAGGGGAGGGGAGGGGAGGGGAGGGGAGGGGAGGGGAGGGGAGGGGAGGGGAGGGGAGGGGAGGGGAGGGGAGGGGAGGGGAGGGGAGGGGAGGGGAGGGGAGGGGAGGGGAGGGGGGAAGGAAGGAAGGACCAACCCTGATATTCTATTTTTAACTTACTGCTTTAAAAAAAGTCCACAATATAAAGAATAGCCTATGAGAAATGAAAAAAGCAATTAGGTCCACACATATATTGCCACAGTCTATAAAAAGGAAGAAAAGAACCAATATCTGAAAAGCTTCTCTGCCTAACACAGCAGGTACCAAGAACACACATTGTGGAACAGTAAAGAAATCAAGCATATGGGTAATGAGATGAAACTAAACAAAGAAAAATGTAAGCTGATTATCCAGAAAAATATCCAACCAAATTGGATCTATTAAACAAATCATAGTATCCCTATGGAAATGGAAAGTGTTTCATTAAACTTATTTTACAAAGGATGTCCAAATCACTGTAGACTGGGCCAGAGGGAAAACTGAGCACTGGCTGCTGGAAGAAAATACAATTTTACTTTATTGGGGCTTTTTAATCACAAGTTTTATGATCTTTTAACAGCTTTCTATTAAGAGCAATTAAAGGGAGATAGCAAAGGTTTACACTCATATTCTAGCAAATTAAAATGACTATATACAACTTCAAGCAGAAGTTTTATATCTTAAAGATCTTACCTAAGTTTGAGGGAGAAACACTATTTACTGAAAAATTAAATAAATAATAAAAAGCTGTAAGACATGCCTCTGGTGTCTGAAGACAACACACGTGGGTTCGTTTCTGCTCCCTGCTCATGGCTGTCCCTGGTACACAGGCTGCTGGGGAGCCAGACATACTGGTGCTAGGCAGAGGTGCGGGGAAAACACAAAGGTGTGGCCAAACCCTACAGAGGGCCCAGTGCACAACAACCCATATACCTTGTCAGGCCAATACACCAACAACCATCCTAGAGGGTGGTCTCCTCAACCACCCTCACCCCAGCCTGTCCCAACTGTGCTGCTGAAAGGAGCCAGGGAGGTAGGTGGTTTGCTTCAATAGGGTCAGTAATGGTATCTACCTCAGAGGCTGTAGACAAGATGAGAGGAGGTTCATGCCTATAAAGAAACTGCTATAGTGCCTGGTGTACTGTAAGCACCTGATAAATATTATTATTTATTATTGTCATTCTAAGTAGTAGTGGTAATATAAGATGAACAAAAATAACCTACTATAGAAGCTAAATAATTTAAATAGCTCAGTTAATGAAAGGAAACATTTTCTTATATAGTTTTACTTGTCATTATTAATTATTTATAAAAAGCTTTTGTTTTGCATGCAATCCAACTATGTTGTAACTTCCTGGCCTCTCAATGCATGCACTAACGCATACACACTGGCAAAAGTATTTGTTTTAAATTTTTGTACCAATCTCATTTAGTCAGATCTTCAAAGTACTATCTCTGTGGGAAAGTTCAGACATGACCTAGGTCTGCCATACAGAGCCCGTCTTTGCAATGGTGTTGCGTCTCTACTATCAGTGAGACCTCCAATCCATTGATCTGGAACTTTCTAACTTTCTAACTCTGACTTTTTTGCCCTCCTTGACCAGCTTAAGATTCCGTCATCTACCATCATAATCAGTTCCCTGAAATGCCTCTAACCCCATCCGCCCCCTCCCTCTTTTGTATTCAGGACCCCCCCCAGTTCTGGATGAATCCTAGCATCATCACCTGCAGGGCCTGTTACCGCACAGATCTCCTGGATTCTAGGTCGATGTTCAACCTCTCAGCCACGCCCTGCCGGGCTTAGCCCACCTCTTGACTTCCTCAAATATTTAGCCCTTTAGTTATAACCCTTTTCTCCTCTGCCTATTTATTATCTAATTCTATCCACTCACTCATCTATCTGCCCATCCACCACCATCCATCCAGCCCTCCTTCTATCATCTCTGCTGAAACCTTCTTATTAGCATATAAACACGCTCTAGTATCTCACTTTAAAATAACAGAACAAAACCAAAAAAAATTCCTCAGAGGACACAACTTTTTCTCTCCTTCTTTTCATGGCAAAAGTTCTCCAGAGTGTTCTTCACATGCTGTTCTCCTTTATCTCCAGCTCGTCCATTCCTTCACCGTCCACAAAATGGCTTTGGCTCCCACCACCATCCCCAGCTTGTCAAGATCATGGATCTCTTCCGTGTTGCCAAATTCAATGCCCACTTTCGCCCTCACCTTACTCAGCTTCTGAGCAGCCAGCACTCAACTGGGCAACCGCCCTCTCACTTCCTGAAATACTCTCTTCTTTGTTTTTGCAACTTTTTCTGTTTTGCCTCCTGTCTCATTTTCCCTCTCCTCTGTTACCTCTTCCTTTTCTAACTGGCATCAAAATGTTGGGATTTTTCAAGGCTCGGCCAGTAGCCTCTTTGTCCACACACTGTTCCTGAGCCTACCACCTGCCATGGATTTGAAGACCTTTATGCTGATGAGGTGCGAATTCCCATCTCCAGGCTGGAACTCTCATCTGGAACTAAATACCTTCTTAACATCTTCCATTTGAATTTCTTAGACATCTTCAATTCAAAATGTCCAAAGAAGAACTTGGTATATACTTCAAAAACAAACACCCCACCCCCATGCCCCAAACTGCCACCCCTCCTCCGTCACCTTCTTCATCTCAGCAAATGACAGCACCATCCGCCCATTTGGCAGAGCCGAAAGCTCCCTTTCCCTCGCTTTCCACACCCAGCCTGCTCCCTGCTCCAGTGGAGCTCCCCTCCCACTCACTCACACAACTGCAGCCACGAAGGCGCCTCTTCCACCCATAGCCTTCTACTCATGCTCAACACGGTTACCCTCCTCAGGCTTAAGATCTTAGCCTGCACGTCACCCCAGAGGTGTCACCCCTGGCCACCCATACTCAGGCACTCTTTCCCTCCCTGATAACCTTTTTCTCGCTCCCTTAGGTGTTTCCTTTATAGCACTAGCAATTATTTCCTTTATGTGTATACTTGGTTTTTGTCCACTCAACTCCAGGTCCAAGACGGCAGGTCTGGGGCTGCCTCATTCACCCTTTACCTCTGCCTCCAAGACGGGGCCCTGAATGCACGAGGGTTGTTCCAGAGGCAGACTCAGGGCCAGCAAAGGTAAATACTGAGAAGGGAGATTTTGGCTTCATATAAAGAGAAACTTTATAACTGAAGTCTTGGTGGAATGTTATGCTTTGGGGGGCAACGAGTTCCACTGCAGCAAGTTTCTGACCAAAAGCAGCTGGAGGCCCGGTTGCTGCACAATAGTAGCAGCAAGGATTTATAGACAGGTGGGAAACTGAGCAAAGGCGTCTGCTGAGAAAAACAGTCATATCTAACATCTACGTAATACTCTACAGTTTGCAAAGTGGCTTTACATATACCTGGTCACTTAATCCTCACAACCACCTCTGAGGTAAATGAGATCAAGAGTATTTTGTGGTTGAGAAAACTAATTCTGAGATGTTAAATGACTCGCTTCCCTTCTTAATAACACAGAGCCCAGATCCTCCGCAGTGGACGGTCTGCCCTTGGGGTGGGTGAGTTGAGCATCCAGGTCTGGCACTATTTCCTGGCTGTAGTCTCTCCCTGAAGGGTTCTTGTGGTTCCTCTTCTCGCAGCTTTTTGGTCCTTCCAGGGTCAGCTGCTCCCCCGTCACCCTCTGGCTAGAGGTGGGCCACAGCCCCTCCTGAAAGCTCTGCAGCCAAGGTGTGGCTAAATGTGTAAGCAACACTCAACCAAGGAGGGTGACAGAGGGAAACAGATAAAGAGGGTCATGAGACCAGACGATGTGGCTTATGGTGAGTTACCAACAAGGTACGTGACCGCTCATCTGAGTCTTGGTAAAAATAAACCAGACAGAACAGTGATGCTGCCATTTGGTGTCAGACTTACCCTGCTACTCAAATGACACCCTTTTCAACCCCTTTATTATAGCTCATTAATGAGGGTAAAAAGGGAAATTGGAAACAGCCTTCTTCAGCACACTTTTTAATTAAAAAAAAATGCAGGTTGAAAGTTAATAAGCTTAATTTGTCTTTAATTTTAAAATCTTTTTACCATAATAAGTGCTAAAAACAATTGTTAAAGCTTCAAATATTTTCTACTTCTTTTTACACAGCCCACCATGTCTTCATTTTGGGAAGAGGAAAACAGCCGCTTGCCAGAACACTCTTGTCTTGAGCACAATTTTGCAACCAGAAAACAACTGAAGCAGGTATCGAAGGCAGCTCTTAAAACAGGCTCCTGGGTAGCGAATAACGCAGTGAAACGAAGCTCCCAACTGTGCCAACGTTTCTTGTTTTGTCTCCCTGATATTTTCTTAGGATGGTTTTGGGTCGGAGTAAACTCCTGAGGACTGATCTGACATTCCCTCTGAAACTAATTACATTAAACAGCAGGTGCTCGCTTCAAGTCTGAGCAGGAGAATGTGAGGCGGTCGGGGAATTCAGCGCACTCGGGGTTAACGCTCTCATTTTTAGGAGCTTCTTTATGCTTAGATATCTCAGCTCCAGTAAGCAGCTGCTTTTGGAATATACTCCGAAATGTTTAAGTGCTTAAAAATTAATTGCCTAGTAATCTAAAGGGGAAAAAATCTACCTTTCAAGTGAAGACATTCATTTCAACAGATCGCTGCAATGAGCGTGCACGTGTGAAGGGGTATGGGCTGCAGGCAGAAGAGTGATGTCTGAACTCTTACCACTGCACCCAGTTGTCACGGGACAGGCATTCTTCACTAATGAATGCAAACAGAGATTATCCTGCCAAAAGCATCGATGCTAATGCTATACTAACCAAAGGATCTCAGTGATTGTTCAATGGTCTTTTTTTTCCCCAGTAGCACAAATAATTGTTGCCTGTAATTCTAAATTCTTGTCATACATAAAGTAGTTTAATTTGCCACAAAATACTACATTTTACATGCTAAATGGAATATGACCAAACACGTGCTAAAACAACTGCTCAAAACAAAGGGGACTGCAAGTGTCACCAGGAGAATAAGTGGCACTGGGATATGACACAACAGCTCTTTCAGTTCAATCCCACCACAGATAAGAAGCCCTAGAAGTCCCTGAAACACAGCAGGTACCCAACAAATGCAAGTTTTCCTTCCATTTCCCCCTAGAATTCACTACTACTGGGGAGTCAGGGAAGAAGTTTCTATACCGGCCACTCTTCCCTGGAAATTAAATGTTGTTCCAAAGGAAATGACTAAGGCACAAACAGAGTGAGTTAAATTACTTTCTTTCTGCCTTTCGTTTTCCCCGCTTCCTGCCTTCTCTCTCCTTCTCTTGACTGTCTGGGAGCGCAGGTTCCAACAGCCACATGCTAAGATACAGCCGTAACTTTTCAGGGTGGTGTACATTCCAAGGACAAGCCACACGCCAAATTTAAAGCAGGTTGGTGAGTAGATATTCAAAGACCAATGAATAAGAAAAGGGAGGCGCCACCAATATATATGATTTTTCAAATTTATAATAAAAGTTGCTCAAACTGCACAGGCAAAGAAGTAGATTCTAGGGGCATGAGGGAAATTTTGGGGAGTGATAAAAATGTTCTAAAACTTGATTGTGCTGATGGTCACACAATTCTATCAATTTACTAACAATGATTGAACTGTACACTTATCATCTGTGTGTTTTCTGGTGTGTAGATAACTCAGGAAAGCTATTAAAAATGTGTATCTTTTCTGTTTTTTCACTCTCTTATAGCTCACATTCAAGAGTCTAATTGTCAGCTGATTTGGCTAAATACATACTATAAGATGCTGACCAAGTTTTTCATGGATCAATGAAAAGATTGTTAAATATGCCTGATACTTGGTGTCAGACGTTGCCAAGAGAATGGGGAGAAATTTTTTTTTTCCTAATAAAAGACGAATTAAACATGCCAATTTTTGTATACATAACTGCATGCCAGGTAGAAATAGTACTTATCTAGTAAAAATATACTAAATGGGCCCAACTTATAGGTTTTACCTGAATTAGGACAAGTCCAAAATGAGTAATATTAAATAGTTTTCAATAACAACCTCTAACTATCTAAATGAGCGAATTAATCCTAACCATAATATCTGCTTTTATTTTAACGCAGTGGCAGATGGATGGAGTGCTGGCAGCCTGGCTAGAGTCTGAAGCACTGCAAGTTCTCCCCTACAATATCGGCGGCACTTTCAGTTTGCTGGTCATCTCCTGGACTCACGGGCACAGCTCCCGTCTGAAACAAGCCATGAGCATTGCCAAGATCACGGGCCCTGCCCCTGCCACGACTCTCCTTTCCCGGGCTTGTCCTGCTCCCCCACCCACAGAGAGCAGGGAAGAGAAGGGCTTCTTTTTTCCCCCCAAGTTTCTTTTCAGTTTGATAGACCTGATGCCAACTAGTCTTCTCTCCCTCCCTTGGAAATGAGAGCTTGTATTTCAAAGGAGAAGCACAGAGTAGATATTCTCTTCATCACACTACATAGTGGTAAGTGAAACGTGGCGATGGCCAATAAGGACACCCCCCGAATCAACACACCAGCATTTCAGGGAAGCTTCTTTCACCTTAAAGCCCTCTGCTCTCCGAGCCTGTCTCTTGTGGGAAAGGTTTGAGAAATCAGTTGGGTTTTCTGGTATTAGAAAAAGAGAGAAAAAAAATGTAAAGGGCAACTGCTTTTTGTTACAGAAGCAAATAAATTAAATTCACATTCACCTCCCCAAACCTTTATTGCCAGGGGTAAGGCTAACAGAGAGGGAAGAGGCAGAGCTAACATTCACTCAGGACTCAACTAGGGTCCAGCGAAGTGAACTTGCCCTTCTCCCCCACAAATAAGGAAAACAGCCTATAGTGAAATGTTTCCATTATAAATGATAACATTCATGGGAATGCTTTTAGAACAATCATTTGTAATAACAGTTTATAAGATAGAACCTAATGAGTTCTGCTATTATGAGCAAGCAGCTTCATTATGAATTTTTGTTGAGTATTTTACTTGCATTTAAAATTACAAATTTTAAAATTACAAACTGCAAAAATATTGTTATTTGGCTAAGCTTGACTAATGTGTGTATTACTGAACGACAAATACATGTTTTATTATGTGAATATATTTACTGTTTGTTCACATTGTTTTTGACAAGTGGTTTTTGGTATTTAATGAGCCTGGAAGGGAAAGAAAGCCACCATCAGCCTATCCTTTAGTTTTTGAGATGTAAAGTCATTGTTGGACGCAGCTTCAAGGGAAATATTTATAAATTCAACATCTGTAACTACCTATTATGGAAAGACATTTCAAAACCAAATGTGATTGCTGACAGAGGCGATGGGTGGACTGTTGTATAAATGGAGATGGCACAACTGGTAAATAAGAAGGGGCTGTCCATACAACCTACGGGTACATTTATGTTTAAGGCCAGAGGGCTCAGCGGCGGACATCACATGATACCTGAAGATTACCTAATTTTACCCCAAAGGCAGGAGGAAAGATTTTATCTAGTTTTTTTTTTTTTTTCTTTTTAAAATACAAAGTGCTTAAAATTAGTATTCTGTGATTGTTACTCTACCTGTTACTCACTGGAGACATCTGCATAAGTGATGACCACGAATGTTCCATCAGAAGCACCAGCACATAGCTGATGATTAATTAATTCAGGTTGCCATTTAAGTAGGTATTCATGGTTTCCAAATAAGATTTGTTTTTTCCTTAGGATTTCAGGGAGAGCTAGCCAGTCCTTCTTGGCTTCTATCCTGGTCCCCAAATCTGTACCCCTCTTCACAATGCAGTGGGCATGCAGGGTTGCAGGCTGCTCCTTAACTATGGAAGCAAATCAATAGCAGCTGAATGCCATCTGCTTCGGGCCGCAGAACAGAACCAAAGTGGAAGCCATGCATCTTCCCTTATTGAAAGGTTATTTTATGCAAGTAAACAATTCATCGTCTTCTTGCACGCTTGATGCTCATTTACCACTTTGATCAATAAAATATGCAAAACAACAAAAAAATTGAATCCTAAGAGTAGTTCTGATGCCAGCGTGATAGTTAATCAATACCCGGCCTCTGTTCACTAGGGCAAGTGGTGGGGGTACTCTGATTGTAACCTGTGAAATCCACAGTGGTAGACATGGCTCTTTTTTTCAGAAAAGACTCCCTTTTAGGAGGGAGAGCATTACGTTTACCCTACAGATTAAACAGGAGAACACATTCTCACTGAATTAAATCAAAATACTAAGATCAACGGGCCTAACTGTTACTGATTCCAGCCAGTACTTCTCAAAGCTCAAGAGAAAGTCATTTTGGTTTCTATACCTTCTAGAATCTCAAAGACAAATATTGGATGAGATCATTGACATTAACCTTTGGACAGCAACCCTTTTGGCTCTAAGTTCTTTTATTCAGGCTTGGTTTTCAATGTATTCATGTTTCAGGTGAACTCAGTTTTTCTCCTAGAAACAAACTGCTGTGGGAATTTCTCGTGTGCAGTGTTTCTTTTAGTCATACCACAAGCTGCCTTATTATATTAAACCTCCTGACAATTGATTCAGGCAGAATACTCTTCTCCCAACAAAGAAAATCATATCATCTCCCAGATGCTACCGTATAAAAGCCCTCAATTCAGGACTATTTCCTATCAAAATACAAAGCACTAAAAAACCTGGAATTTTTTTTCATTTTAACTAGATCTCTCTAGTTGAATTATGAATTTTAGCACAGTCCAGGAATAAAAAATTAAGATAAATTAGATATCTTTCTGGAATGTCTAAAAAGTAGTTTAATGAAAGGAAATCATTGCTAGGAAATAAGAGTTGCCCCCTGGGAAGGTGGCTTTTCCTTTAGCGTAAATTTAGATGTTCTGTGTACTATAAAAAAGACAAGAGTGCCCGGCTGGCGTGGCTCAGTGGTTCAGCATTGACCTAGGATCCAGGAGATCGTGGTTCGGTTCCCTGTGAGGACACATGCCCGGGTTGCGGGCTCGATCCCCAGTCGGGGGCAAGCAGGAGGCAGCAGATCAATGACTCTCTCTCATCATTGATGTTTCAACTCTCTCTCCCCCCTCCCTTCCTCTCTCTGAAATCAATAAAGATATATTTATTAAAAACAAACAAATAAAAATGACAAGAATTACCTATTAATCAAATACTGCTTAGTTTTCCAGAAAATTATTATAACACAGGTTAAAAACCTAACCTTTCAATTCCTCACCCTGATCCACTGGATTCCTCACACTTACACTTGCCTCTTTGACCATTATATATAATAATGTGTTATCCAGTAAACATATTTGGTCCTCACTGTTAAAGATCTAGATGATATATGAGAAAATGTGTGATGCTGTTTACTACGTAGAAGGAAGGAAAATAGATAACTTTAAAAGTCTTAATGAGATATCTTTAGTATGAAGCTGGAAAAAACAAAAAATCCTACTAAATTTCTATCACCACATTTGTATTCATTCCACATCAAAGACTATTATAAATACTTTTCTTTACAAAGTATTCAGTTGAGACTAGTATTTCCCGAAGTTCTCCATCATGAAACAAACCAAACTGTACAGCACTGATTGTGGGAAGTGATTTCCTTGCCATATTTCTAGCTTCATACAATAGAATTATTTTTGGTTTTATTTTATAATCATTATTCTAGAACTGTATCTAACTCGTCTAATCAGATTTTAAAACACACTACATATATATAACAATTTAAATATTTATTTCAGTCAAATAACCATGATGAAATTAATAACACCACCATGACTATAGAAGTGCAGTAGCTCTGAGTCAATGACCCAACTGGCGGCAAGGGTGTAATTTAGAGGCAGAAATTTCCAGTGCATGCACTGTTAGCCACAGTGAACCTGTTACTGCTCTAAAGGGAATTGTCTGCCTCTTATTAGATTTTCTACAGCACAGCCATAAGTGATAAATGTACTGCTGTACTCACTGTCAAGTTAATCAATGCTGCCAAAGTTTTGTTGACCTAACAGTAATCCATAAAGTAAGCAGCGTTTTCTCCAGCCCTATGACATCTCAGTCCACAGATGGGTTACGGATCCAAAAGTAGCTTCACATGAAAAAGAGTGTGTGTGTGGGGGGGGGGAGGGATTTGGAGAGAGAGGTTGATAGAATATACAGATTGGGTGATTTTCAAAATTAGCAGGTATTATGGGTCCCGTCCTTATAAAAAGGCATTTAAGATCACAACCACACACCAAAATAACCGTCTCAATTTTGATGTTTAAAATCATAATAAAATAACTCTTCTGATTAAAGATTATTCTTTCCACAACCCCCCTCTCTCCCCTCAAAACAAAACAAATAAATCCTAAAACACCCAAACCTTCAAGAATCTCAAGGCGAAATAGCCATTTCTAGTGCATGGTCTATGCGCGTCTCCAGTTCAATGCCCCCGTAATTAGAATGGCAACGTGGGCCCGGAACACAAGCCCCCACTCCTGCTTCGCTCTAAAGCAGAGCATGTGAAAGGCATGACCATTAGGAAGGAGAAGAGAAACAGCAGAGGAAAAGGCGCCCTGCAGGCAAACCAGGCCGCGCTTTCACAAGCAATTATAGACATATGAAATATGAATTGCGATTGATTTTTCTTCCTGGGGTCACTATGCTCCATGTTTTACGCACTCTAGGCATTTATTTGGGCAGCAAACTGACAAGTTTTGTAGAATGACCTGAACAGTGTAATCTTTGCTCAGTCACGGGCACTTCATTGTGGCTTCTCATCCTTGACACTTGTCCCTCCCAAAAACTCACTGGCAAGGGATCCCTTGATAAAGACATGGAACAATGCAATTACCGGTGTAAAGGGCTGGCAGAAGCTGACCAGGGGATGCTTAGCAACCTCTTGTGTGCCAATAAAAAACAAATAGCACCCATCTGGAAGACTGAATGTCATCCCTCCAGTTCTACAGCAAATTTCTCATTTGTCTGGTGAACATACAGCAGGATTACTAAACTCACGTGATTTGTCTGCCCAAGAAGAATCACAATAGAAAGTTATGGCTCTGATGATAAATAACAGATTTCTTATACTTAACTGAGGCTTTTAAAAACTTAGTCATTGAAAGACTTTCCATTTGCTTGTTTTCTCTAACTTTGATTGATTGCCAGATTTTCCTGTATTTTGGTTTTCACAGAGCTCTACACTGTGAATGTTACTGATCATAACATAAAGCACTATTTTAAAAATGTCTCTAAACAACTTCCCTTCTTTCCATGTCAGTCCATGTCTTGGACATCTCTCCTTATCAGCATATACAGCATTCTTGTAAACTGCTATGGAGTGTTTTGTATAGCTTTTCACTGTATAAATATTCAAATATATTTTTAATCAATTCCCCCCTTATTGGACAGTTTTTGTAATTATATTACAATGAAATAAATGTGTTATACCCAGCATAGCCTAATTATGCAAAAATAAAGGTAGGATAAATTCACTGAGCAGGAATTGCCAAATGGTTTTTCCAAAAGGCTGCCACAATTGTCCGTCCCTTGAAGGTATAGAGGAATGTTTATTCCTTACCAATGATGAGTATAAATGTTTTGTTTTAATCTTTGCAGATCTACAAGCAAATAATTGACCATGCCCTAACTCATAATGAAGTAACTTTTTCTCTTGTTTACTGACCATTTATAATTATTTTTAAATGAAAGAATTCTGCACATTTCCCTATTGGATTATCTTCCTCCTAGTGATTTATAAAAGCTCTTTGCATGTCATGGGAATTAGACTTTTGTTATACGTATTGAACATATTTTTTTCAGTCTATTTGTCTTATGATTTGAACTGGTGGTAACTTTTTTGCTGTATAGAATTTAAAAATTTTTATGCAGTCAAACTTCAAATGTTGCACATATCAAAAAACACAGAAATACTCGGGTATGGTGTAAGTTGGTGGTCTAGTTTCATTTTTTGGCACGTGCCTGTCCAATTTTCCCAATACCATTTATTGAAGAAACTATCTTTACTTCATTGTCTGTTCTTGCCTCCTTTGTCAAATATTAATTGAGTGTAATGGCTTGGGTCGATTTCTGGGTTCTCTGTTCTGTTCCATTAACCTATAGGCTTGTTCTTATGCCAGTACCAGGCTGTTTTGATTACACTAGCTTTGTAGTATAATTTGATATCTGGTATTGTGATCCCTATTTTGTTCTTCTTTCTCAAGATTGCTGCAGCTATTCGGGGTCTTTTTTGGTTCCATATAAATTTTTAGAGTATTTGTTCCAGATCTGTGAAATATGCTGCTTGCATTTTAATAGGAATTGCATTGAATCTATAGAGTGTTTTGGGTACTATGGACATTTTGATGATGTTAATTCTTCCAATTCATGAACATGGTATATTCTTCCATTTGTTTGTATCTTCCTGTTTTTCTTTTTTCATGTCCTGTAGTTTTCCAAATACAGGTCTTTTACCTACTTGGTTAAGTTTATTCCAAGATATCTTATTTTTTGTTGTTGTTGCAATGGTAAATGGGATTTTTTTTTTAGTTTCTCTTTCTGAGAATTCATTATTGTTGTATAAAAATGCCATCAGTTTCTGGATGTTAATTTTGTATCCTGCTACTTTACCAAATTCATTTATTAAATCTAGTAGTTTTTTGGTGGAGTCTTTAGGGTTTTCTATGTACAGCATCATGTCATCTGTGAATAATGACAGTTTCACTTCCCCCGACTTGTTGGCCCAAAGGCCTTCCTTTCACCTGAAGGGAGGTGAAGTGGGGATTCCAAAGACCATGCAGGACTCAGGGCAGTGCCAGCACCACGCTACCACTTTCTTGTTGTTCCTGACACACTGGGCTAGCATTTTCTAGTCTTGTCTTCAATCTTTGGTTTCTTTGTAGGACTCCTGTTAATCAACAGGTGCTTTCTGGGATGTTTAGCTGAAAGTAGATCATACAGCTCATAAAGTCACCTAATAAGGCACCACAAACTGCAACAGGCTACAGTGAACAAACAGACGAGGGCACCTGTGGACCCCAGGCTGCCTGGCATTTGGACTCAGGAAAGGGCTGGTGTCAGTTTGAACAGCAGTGTTAATATAACTCAATTCACTTCTTCATTACATAAAAAGTAAATGTGATTTAAAGTTTCATAGCTACTTCCTGCACCCAGGGGGTCAGAGTACAAAAGCCACCTTCAAGACTTGCTAGGGAGAGAGCTGTACGCAGGCTTCCCTCCAGAATAGGATTCCTACAGTGGCACTCTTTAAATCCTCTCTCTTGAGCAGCAGGCTCTTTAAAAACTTAAAACTAATTTCCCTGCAGGTTGCTACTATTTGTCTACTGAGGAAATTGGAGGTACTTTACAGATAGGCGTACACCTGTCGTCCTACACAATATGGTCCACATGTAGGGAGGCTGACTTCAAATACTGGTGACGCTGTTGAGTGAGGATGAAGCTGAGGACTGTGAACTAATAAATGTAAATAAAGCATCATGCAGGGTATCTGGCCCAGAATAGGTCCTTAAGAGATGTTTATTTTATTAATTAATGAATAAGTGAGGGAATGGATAAAGATTCCATCAGAACTTCCTAGTGACAACACTCTGCATTGTTTTTAAATTTTCTGCCTGGTATAACCCCTAAAGGCATTTTAAATTAGTCATGGGGTTAGCTAAATTGGTGAGATGATTCCTGAAAGAATATTTTCTAATTGAATTTCCATGGCTAAATAATTAAGATTATTGGCATTAATACTTGTAGCTCCTCGGAGTCCTAGAATTATTCTAGGATTTGGGGAAAATGAGGACAAATATACATGCTAAATATGGCCCAGATCTGAGGACAGAATGGTGAATGCCTATTTTGTTTCAGGAACTGGGTAATGTGTCAAGTATATTAGCTCATGCCCTTCTCATGAACAACTCCATGAGGTGTACCTTTTCTCCCCCTTTACATTAAAGGTAACTATTGTTCATGCAGGTTAATTAGCTACTGTACCTTAGACAGCAGTGAATGGAGGTTCAGGACTCTGAACCCATATCCACCTGATGACAGGCCACACTCTTCCATTTCAGCCCTCTGCTGCTGCCTGTCAACCCCAATCTGTCACCAACCTCTAGGTCTGGGGGTCAACTCTAGCCTGGGGGCCAAGTCTGCCCTGCTGTCTAGTTTTATAAATAAAGTTATATTGGAACACCTCTCCTTTGTTTACATATCATCTAGGGCAGCTTTCGCACTACAATGGCAGAGTTGAGTAGTGTGACAGAGTCCTTATGGCCCGCATAACCTGGTCTTCTACAGAAGAGTTTTGCCGACTCCTACCTAGTGTAGACACTCTTCTACTTACTACTCTATCTCTCCCTATCAAAGGGACAAAACACATGTCTCTTAATTCATTCACATCCTCCTTTCCAAATTCAAAGGTAAACTTTGATTTAGAACACATCAAATGTCCTTCTCCTATAACTTGAGATATGGGAAAGCAAATGGTTTTTGGTACTAAAAATCATAAGCAATATCGTGACATTTAATCAATTTCCTCTTTTGCTTGGACAGAAGATACAAGTGATACAGTTACCGTGTCAAAAAATTGCCAAAAATCATTGATAAGTTTGGTTCACTTTACCTATTTTGAGGAATCTGGAACTAACTGCTCTCAGTTAATGTGCTCCACTCTTTGATCGCTCATTTATCAGAGTGGGAAAGGTAGGTTTAATAGTGCTTGCTTGAAACAGGTTCTTTAATTGGAAACATCACAGCATTTAGCTCACTTTGTACTCCAGCAATTAAGAACAATTTGGAAAAGTGTTGTTGATTTTTTTCCACACTATTGTCTCCTTGATTAGATTTCCGAAGACGCAGACAAAACAAATGACAATACTAGCTACCACTATTGGTGCAAATAAAAGCCCAACAGCCAGATTACTTACCATGAGAAATGTGAGCTGCCCTCATCCATTTCATCAGTGTCTTACATTTATTTCCCTGTATCCCTGTCTCTTGTGTAGGTAAGTGGCAATACCTCTTATAAAAGGCATCATTTTGCATCCACCTTTACACAATTATCTTTTCTTCAAATAAGCCAAATCAACAGAAGAAATTATTTTTCTTGATTAAGCACCCACATTTCTCTTGGGAGGGAACAAAACAAACAATTAATCTTTCCTTATTTGTTCTCAGAAGTCCCTGCCTCCTTAAACGCAGGCTATCCAGGTACCTGTGGCAGCCAGTCGGCAGCAATTAGGTCTGAGCAGAAAATGAATGGACTGCAGGCTGAGGCCCTAATGTGCTGAGAGTCTGCGTGAGGGGCAAGGTTACACCAGGAAAATTCCCTTGTTGTTGGAACACCATTCAAAATTACTACCTGACTTCAGCATAATTAACCAGGCTGGGGAATTTATATGAACTAAGTAATTGGAAAGAATTAGCAAGAGATATGTACATTAATCTTTACCAGTTACACAGTGTTTAATGAAATTAAGGGTCTGGAGCTCATTCTCGCCTTGCTTAGTTTGCACACTTACTACTTCACCTGTAGAACAAGGAGACTCTGCCATAGACAGATTAAAACAAACATAAAACTCTAGGGAGAAAACTAGAAACAACCCCAAAACTCAACAGCAAGCTTAGTTCAGTAAATTATAATGCATCCTTAGCATAGAATATTATGGAGCCATATTAAAATTGTTTTTTAAAAGGGTCTTTATCTATTAGAGATACACAGTGAAATATTTATAGATAAAAATGCGCTATCTGGGAGTTTTTTCAAAATAATACGGGAGGGTGAGATAACTATGGGAATAGAGATAAGACTGTCCCTAAGTCAATAATTGTTGAGGCTGAATGATGGGTATCTTGGGTTATTATATGATTCTGTTTTTTATGTTGAAAATTGTCACAAGAAAAAAGTGAAGACATTTAAAAACCTTGCCTTAGAGGCCCAGCCAGGCGTGGCTCAGCAGTTGAGCATCGACCTAGGACCCAGGCAATCAGGGTTCGGTTCCCGGTCAGGGCACATGCCCGGGTTGCGGGCTCGATCCCCCGTCGGGGGCGTGCAGGAGGCAGCCTCTCATCACTGATGTTTCTATGTCCCTCTCCTTTCCTCTCTCTGAAATCAATAAAGATATATTTTAAAAAAACAACCTTGCCTTAGAGAAATATTTAATAGTAAATGTTTGTGATACTTTTAATGAAAAGAAGAGCTTACAAAGCATTAGACATAAGAGATGCTTTAAAATATATGATTAAGATATGCACAGTGAATACAAGCACACCACAATTCCAAGATGTCTATGTCAGAGTTTCTCAGCTTCCCCACGATTAACATTTTGGGCCAAATGACTGTTTGTTGGGGGCTGTCCTGTGCACTGTAGGATGTTTAGCAGCATCCCTGACTTCTACCCACTAGATGTTAATATCATCCCTATCTTCAGCTGTGACAACCAAAAATGACTCTATGTATCACCAAATGTCCCCTGTGAGGTAAAATGGCCTAGGTTCAGAACCAGTGGTCTAAGAGGAAGAATTACAGAAAATTCTTTTTATTCTTTGTAGTTTTCAAAACTGTTGAATATGCACATATGTATAAATCAGAATAACAAAAATTCTATTATGATAAAAATATATTAAACTACAAGGAGAGAAATCTTAATGCCTGTGGAAAAAAAAGACTACTTATATCAGAAATGGCCACAGAATAGATAAGCAGTGATCTTCCTTGGATTAAACTGTAGTCATCAAGATAAAAATGAACTTCACTACAAAAGCCATCTCTCTTCTCATGACTCCATCACCCACAAATGTGATAAAATATAAATCAAAAGTATCTCAAGAATAATGTTGGGCTTCCTAAAATCTTTGCTGAATAGAAAACTGCAGTATGGAAGACAGACTTGAGCCCGCTATAGCCACCTTAAAGGAACTAATATTCAGAAATATGCTGCTAGCTCAAGGTGTGAAGTTTTTTATCAGGTAAAACCATCTACTTTTAAAGATAAGATTAAATGTGAAGGAAAAGTAACATGTGGTCTATTCATATCCATGAAGTGGCATTACTCGCTACCTGTTTCTAGAAGGGGCCTTGAGCTGGCTTTCCAGAAATGCATGCAGGTCTGTGTGTTCTCATCACACATCTCACCAGTCCTCTTTCTAGAAACGGCATGAAGCAGGGGCCCTGCCAATAAGCACAGCCTGCCAGCTCTTAGAGGAGAATTTAACCCCAAACACATTTTATTAACCCGGGGCTCTAGTTTAGGTCATTGAAACTTTCCTAGTATCTCCTGAGATTATTTTTTTAATCCATACAGATGCCAAACCAGGTGGTCAACATCTGATGATTCATAGGTTTAAAACTCCCCAAGTTTTAAATTTTAAGCCTGATCAAAGCTTTGCAGCCACTTATAGTACACTGGAATGCATATTTATATTCCATTTCCTTTTTTTAAAAAATGTTTTTATTAATTTTAGATAGAGAGGAAGGGAGAGGGAGAGAGAGACAGAGACATTGATGAGAGAGAAACATTAATCCAATGCCTGCTGCATGCCCCCTACTGGGGATTGAGCCCACAACCCGGGCATGTGCCTTGATCAGGAATCCAACCAGTGATCTCTCAGAGCGTATTCCATTCCCTTGCTTCCCACAGACTCCTCTCCATGAAATCATAAGCATTTTTGAGGTTCCTAAAGCTTCTCAAATTGCCATTACTGATGTGACTTCCACTGACCTACATTTACCTCTAAAGGCTCATTGTCCATAGCTCTAATGGGCAGGCTTCCATGAGGCTCATCCTCCCAAGGTGAGAAGAATCCATCGTCTGGATTTTTAAAATACTGGTTTAATTTATTTCCTTGAAAGGAAAGTACATTGTTTTCTTTAAAGAGATAATGCATGTGCCTGGTTTTAGAAGTTTAAAAAAATTGTTCTGCACTGAGAATTATTTTCAATGAAGTATAAGTCATTTTGAGATCAACAGGAAGCCCACAAATCACTGAGAAAAATAAAATTCACTTGAAATTAAGCAGCACAATTCTATATAATTAAAAGCAAACCTTTAAAATATATAATGAGATGAAATATCATACATAGTCCTACGTGATTATTTGTAGCCTTCATAAAGTATTTTGAACTTAGCACAAAAAGTCTTCTTGAACTACCATAAAACCTAAGAATCAATCTATAGGTCCCTGTCTACAAAAACTAAATTTAGAAAACAGAGACTTTTAAAGTGTGTTTTTTTTTAATTCATATTTTGTCAATTATTCCACCAATTATGATGACGAACATGTTTGCCAAGTTCTGGATAAGTGGTTAGTGTTTTTCTGTGTGAAAAACAACCACTGAAACAAGGTTACAGGATCTCTAACCAGGCACAACAGAAACATGTATGCACAACAGAATCTGGAAACACTCGCTAGCAATGATGGATCTAAGTTATTAACAGATCAAAAAGAGATGGATGGTGGTTTGCTTTTCTTAATCTATATCATCATCTAGATCTATTTAAAGATATGTGGTACACTAACAAACTTGGTTAGGGTTTTGATAAAATCAGTAAAAATAATCTGCCCCTGTTACATTGAGTCTGTATCGATCAATAAAATCACTTGTACAAGGAAAGTACTGTTAAGTACTGACAATCCCAGCCATTAATATTATTTAACACACCGTTCACAATCTTTAACGAGAACAAAGAACAGTTTTGTCTCATGTTATAAGCAGGACCTTCCTAGATACTGTTACTTCTATAGGCTTCTGTGGTGCTTTTATCAAGTCCAAACAGTACATCCCTCTTTCACCAATACGCCCCTCCTCCAATACACTGGGTCTTGTTCTTTACTTCAGTTGCAGTTTAAAGGAAGTCCTTTGTAAGAAGAGAAGCTGCCATCACATCCCTTCTTAATTGTGAATTAAACTCAAAATTCTAAGGACCTGAGCTAAGGAATGAGGTGGCCCTCGAGAAAGCAGAGGGCCTCTCGGTTACATTCTGAGTTTATTCAGCCTTTGTTGTCAGGGTGGATTAGGAAAGAAAATTTCAATTACTCCTCATCTTGAGTTGGATGGCAAGGAACAGATGTATGTGTCTGACTTAAAACCATGAAAAAGGAAAGTGGTGAAAAAGAAAGAATAAAAATATTTTACATAATAAATTTTTACCTTTGTTAAGTATCTGTGATGATATGAATGATAACAATGAGAATACTCGTTTAGGAAGTAAAACTAACATAGAGGTAATTATAATTCTAAGACCTTAAATAGAAACCTGCTCTAAATGTAACCTTTGCAGTTCTGACTGCTCACAACCCCAGCAGTGGTTTGCAAGTTGGCTGAGATAAGCAAGAGGGATTCCCTTCTCTGGTAAGTGAACCTTGGAAACATTACAAACCTGGATCTCAGTTCAGTTTCATTTAGTCTGTTAATCTCAGCTCAATTATGCCTACCCTATACTTCCCATGGAATGATCAAAACACACAAAAAAACAAACTTTTGGGGTCTGCACAGGACTTGGAGAACAGACCCTCTAACAGAATATTAATTGATAGTACTCTTGAATGAAGCGAAGTAAAGATGAAAGCATAAACCTAAAAAAATGGCTCTCGGCCATGAAATGGGTATTTTAGGTAATGTCAAGTAAAATGTCAAACTCATAAGTGTTTTATAGTCTTTAAAAGTAAGTCCACGAATACACTCTAGTGTGGAAGTAAGACAATGAGTCTCACAAAAATGGGTTAAGGGCATGTTCCAACTAGGACGGAAACTGCCTATCAAGTCAGAGAGAACACTTCTGAGAAAACACCAGGGGGTGCCAGACACGCCTGCCTGACAAGGAAAGATCATGTGATTCTGGAGGAAACTGGGACCTTGTTTAGGAATTTTCATGTAGCAACAGGTGATGAGGCAACTGTTCAGGTAAACAGAGCAACCGTTTACCCAGCAATTTGCTATATACAACACCATTCCAGTCTTTTAGAAGCAGTTCCCATTGCATAATGGGGAAGGGGGACCAAGTGGCTGCAGAATCTTTAGAGGAAGAGAAAGACAGTGGGCTGGAAAACATGCCCAGGGGAAGTGGGAAGGCAGCCTGTTTTACAAGACCGTGTCTTGTTAAGCATGGTGGTAGACGGTGGGGTTGAAAAAGATTAAAGGCAAGACACGGAGACTATTATTCTATAAACCCCATGACATGAAGCTTTTATACAGGCTGTGTAATAAAACAAACAAGCAAATTTGTTTAAAACAGTCACAATGCAACATCCTTCAGGACGATCTTGTGAGCATGTTGAAGGTCTACTTTACACCACAGGTGTGTGAGTACAACAGACTGCATTGTATAAAGGTGTGTGCTCCAGGGGGCCTGACATGAAACGCACTCTATGTCTGACCAGTCACCTGCTTCCATAGGTGGACCCTAACGGAAGATCCCGCATAGCCTCAGTCCCACCCCTGAATGAACAGGGTATGAAATCCACTGTCAAATAAAATCTCACGGTCAGTAAGATAATTAAACTTGTTTTCCAAAACTCGCCATGTTTGAAGAATGTATGGCAGGAAAGTGCATATGTCATTGCTCAGGGAAGTCTCCAGTGCAGATGCTGCATAACTGGGGAGACTGATTTAGCACTTGGACACTCACTGGGCTCAGATTTTCATGGAAAGGAATCCTTAGGAACCAGAAAATGCCATATATATGTAATTATAAAAATGCATCCCTGAGGCAATAAGGAATCTATAGCAGCCTTAAATAGAATATAAACAGAAACCCTGATAGATAAGCACCAACGCTGGCTCTGTCCCATGGGCAAGTTATGAACCCTAAAAGATGAGCTCCAAATGAAGCCGCTAAAGGACATATCCCCAGGGAAAGGGGGAATGAGAAACACCTTTGCAGCCCTGGCCAGTGTGGCTCAGCTGGTTGAGCACCCTCCCATGCCCGAAGAGACTGCCAGTTCAACAGCCAGTCAGGGCACATGCCCAAGTTGCAGATCAATGTTGTGCTCTGACATCGATGTTTCTCTCTCTCCCCCTCTCCCTTCCTCTCTCTCTAAAAAACAAAAAACAAAACAAACAAAAAAACCCACCACTTCCACAGGTTTGTAACCTAGGTTAATGCCTTCGGGATGATCCAAAAGCCCCTTCAAGCTAAGAAGTGCCAGCTGATAGTGTTCTCAAGTGACTGGCAAAAGCAAATAAAAATTCTCTCTGCATAAATTAAGTTCAATCCTGGCCATAAAAAAATTCCAGAGAAAAAATGTACAAGGAAATTGCTTACCCTGCCAAAAATCAGTAAAAAACTCAAATAGATGGAACACACTTACACTTTATACTATGAAGAAAGAAAGCACCATGAACAAGATCCAGCAGAAACAACAGAGAGTCAACTTAGACCTGTGGAGACATCAGTTATTATAATAATAAGACTGAAAATAAAAGATAGAATAAAAAAATGGTGAAAGGGCAACCTTCAAAGATATGATAGCTCAGCATTTTCCAGAAATGTTGAAAGGCATCTATATTCAGATACAGGGAGCACAAGCACACACACAAATCCTCAAAAATATATATTTTAAAAATCTACACCTAAGTACAGACAGTATTACTATATAATATGGTTCCACAGTAAAAGAGAAGAACACCAAAGATAAAATGATCCTATAAGAATAAGATAAATGATAGAGTACTTTCAAAGGGCAAAATATTGAGCATTTCTGTTTGTGAGAATTGATATTTTATGACTTTCATTCTTTCTCACATGTCTTCCAAAAACAAAGAGAAAATTATGTACCTTTTAAAAATGGAACCAAATTCTTTCTATCTTATGATTACCATATGGATCCATTGGATTTTTAAAAAATATACATTATGGAATTTTAATGAGCTTATTTTTTCTATACCTTGCAACATTTTGCTACTTCATGATCCTAAGTATCATTTTATCACTACTCATCAATTATTCCCAACTATGCTAAGAAAATACTGAAATAAGAAAATGGAAGAATTATGTAATAGTCTAGAAGGATAAATACATAAATAACTATTTTATCAAACTTTAGTTTTCTTTTTATAAAAAATTTATTGGGGTGACACTGGTTAATAAAATTATGTAGATTTCAAGTGTACAATTCTAGAATACATCATCTGTATATTGAATTGTATGTTTACCACCCAAAGTCAAATCTTACCATGTTGCCCCAAAGTACTCATCTTACCATCTTACAAAGAAGTCTGGAGGCATCACCTTTAAAGTTTTGTTTTTTTAAGTTTTCACTGAATACAGTTAAGTATTCAGAAATTTCCATTTTCTACCCAAAATGATAAAGAAAAAAAATTGACAGAGAAAAGTGTTTCCAAATTATTAGAAGACTCAAACAATAATTGCAGGAACAGACAGGAATACTACAGACACTACTGTCCAACACAAGTATAGTGTAAGCCACATACATACTTTGTAATAATTTTCAATGTAAATTTAACATTTAAATTTTTAGTAGCCATGTTAAAACAATAACAAGAAACAAGTAAAATATATTTTGTTTAATCCAATATATACAAAATATTATTTCACATGTAATCATTATAAAAATTGAGATATTTTCCATTCTTTTTTGCACTATGGTTTTGAAATCTGTGTAATTTTTACATTTATAGAATATTTTGATTTAGACTAACTACATTTCAAATGTTCATTAGCCACGTGTAACTAGTGGCTTCCATAATGTACAGAAAGATTGGCTGCATAAATAAAATCTCGGATCATGAGACTTCAGGTTATATCATACATGAATTTTCTCAAACTCAGGAATCAATGAGGAAAAGGGAAACGTGGTATTTATTCTCTTGGGCTGCTTATTCAACAGGAAGAAATTTACCATATCTTATTTTGCATCAAGCAGTTGGACCATTTTATTTTGCTGAAAGAACATGGAACAGTATTCTTTCACTTTTTGTGATGTTTATGCACCAATATTTATTTGACAAATGCTTTACTTTACTTGGCAAAAGCAAACAGATGACTAGAAGGAAACAGATAATGTATAAATTTTAAAAATTCATTGATTTAGTCATTCTATTTGGTATCTGTAAATCTAAAAATAAAAACATTTTGCAATTATGCAGCAAAGGTATTAGCCACTGTCTCTTCAACAAAACTATTAACCATCAGGTTTCCCAAAAGTATTGGATTGTATCAATGCATGTCCAACAAAAAGAACTACAAGTAATGATAAGCTAGAACCTACTAGAAATGTATTTAATATCTGGAATCAGTATTTACAAGATGGTTTATGTTTCAGGTTCATGCATAGCAGATGACGAACAGTTAGGTACACTGTTCAAAGGATGTTGTCCATTTAAGAACCATGAAAATATGAATCTCCACTTTCAATAAGATGGACTAGATGTTTTATCTTTCCTGGACTTTCATTCTGCCTCATGTATCTCAACTTGGTGCAGAAAAAGCTGGTAACCAGGAAATGCCAACAGATGTAGGCAAAGCCCCAATAAAAGCCAGTTTTCTTTAGGAAAAGGATCATATAAGAGACAGCCTCGCAAAACAGAAAACTTTTACACACTGACCAGTCTACTTCTGCCAAACACCACAGAAGAAACTGGTCACCTCCAGTCATGCCAGCAAAGGTCAAGCAGGAAGCCTAGACCTAGGGCGGAAATATTCGTGAGGGTGTATGAGGCACCCGATGCCAGGGTCATCATGTCAGAGGAGGCCAAGTAAGGAGTTAGGACTTTGATCCCCATGAGCCAGTATGTGCCCCCTCCCATGTAGTCATCGGAGACCACATGGAAAGCTGGAACTCCCTTCATCTCAGCAGTAATGAGGCGCACCCATCCTCCCCCAAGAGTCAAGGAAAAGTGAGGAATCTGGTCTTCTACCTTCACCTGGCAGAAATGAGGTGGAGCCCCTATCCCCCACCTTCTTCAGACTGAGCAGCATCAGTGAAAGCCAGCTAAAACAGAGGTTTAAATAAGATCCAGAGTCTCATAACATAACACAAAAATGTCTAGGATTCAACCAGAATCATTCACTATACTAAATCCAAGAAGATCTCAAACTACATGAAAAAGACAATCAAAAGATGCCAATGCTGAGATAACAGAGATGTTAGAATTATCTGACAATGATTTTAAGACAGCCATGATAAAAAAATGTTTCCATGAGTAAATATGAACAGATATAAAACAAAAGAAAAAACAGAAAAACTTAACAAAGGAATGAAATACAAAGTCTCAGCCAAGAAATAAAAGCTATATAAAGAATCAAACAGGAATTTTAGAACTAAAAAATACAATGACCAAAATAAAAAGCTCAATGGGTGGGTTCAACAGCAGGATGGAAGAAACAGAGGAAAGAATCAGTGAACTAAAAGACAGAACAATAAGTTTCCCATTCTGATCAATGGAGAGAAAACGGTCTGGAAAAAAATAAAAGAACAAGGTCTCAGGGTCCTGTGGGCCTATAATAAAAACTCTACTATTCCTGTCTGTAGAGTCCTGGAAGAAGAAAAGAAAGAGGAAAGAACTAAAAAAGTACTTGATTAAATAATGACTAAAATCTTCCAAATCTGGCAAAAGAGATAAACCTACACATTCAAGAAGTTGGGAGAACTCCAAGCAGAAAAAATCCAAAAACACACGCACCAAAACACATAATAATTAAACTCCTGAAAACTAAGGACAAAGATAAAATCTTGAAATCTGACATTTTAACATAACACCTGACATATAGGGGACAAACAATTTATATGACAGTGGAATTTTTTTAAAATCAGAAATCATGGGGCCAGAAGGAAATGGTACAACAGTTCCAAGTGCTGAAAAAAAGACCCTGTCAATCCAGAGTCCTATATCCAGGGTGATCAGACTTAAAAGATTGTAAGGTCCTTGTAATGTTCAGGAGGAACCTAAAGATAACAGGCAAACCCTAAGAGAAGCCAGCAGAGCGGGAGAAATGGAAAGAGAAAAGCAAGGGGGTGGGGGGTGGAATGCTGCCAATTCAAAAGTGGGCAAGAAAAGAAAAACACCCTCCAAAACAGAAGGATTGATAGAAAGTTCAGATGGTTAAACTAAGCCTTATTATATCAGTAATCATGCAAATATAAGTGGGACATTTTAATACACCTTTTTTTTTTTTTTTAATAGATCAAGTGGCTAAGATACAGGAGATTTGAATAGCATGCTTAACCAACTCAATACATCACACTGCACTCAATAATTAGAGCATATTCATTTTAAAGAACATAAGGTTAATTTTAATTAATGCTTTAATGTGCTGCTGAAAAAGTAAATATATAATCCTCTTTGATCCAGTGCAGACTACTGACCTAACGGAACATTACACTGAATTGTATAATTTAAAGATTGAGTGAGGGGAGGCTAGTCAGATAACAGGCTCTTCTAAAGCTAACGCCCTGCATCTACTATACAGCAAACCAGCCTCACCCCAGCTGTGGAACTGTTTTCTTCAAATGAACTATTCTTTAAGGATTTATAGTAACTTAGATGATCCTTAGTTGTGATTTCTATGATCTGCTTCTGTTTAGCTCCCAACACTCTATGCACATTTAATTATTATTCACTCCTTAAGAAAAATGTGAAAATTTAAAAAACTTGTTCCAAGTAAGTGACATAAGATGTGGGTACATTTCTCAGAAAGAGAAATTTCATATAACTGCAACAAACGGAACAACTGATGTATGCAAAGTTTTGTCAGAATTCTGCCTAAAAATTATGCCAGCTTGTAATTTAATGTTGCCACTGAAGAATGGAGAGGGATTCGCCCTTAAATCAGCCTCACATGAACAAATGGAGCCATGACTAAACCTCAACCACACCCACGGTTTGTTTTCCTTTTCAGAAAGATTATGAATCTTCATCTCCGATGTAATAAAATGTTGCCTTATGTCTAGGCATTATAGCATTTCTGACCTTTGTACCCTGACCTTGAATCACCTTTTCTATCTAAAGGCTCACATCCTCCAGCTTAGGGAAATTTTCAGCTATTTTCCCTTCGGTGGTTCCCTTCCCTACTTTTGTATTTTCCCCTTTTCTTTCTTTCTGGGGCTCGAGAAAGAAGGGAGATGTTAGACTGGTCTTCTATGTCTCTTACTTTTTGTTGAAGAGCTTTTGTATCTGAACTTTACAGAACAGCATCCCAGCTAGAGAGAGCAGCTACTGAATGTTTTCAGTTGGATAAAACTAATTCTAAGAACTGTGTGTTCTCTGATTTTTCCTTTTACACAGTATCCTAGTGTCATCTTTTAGATGTAATACCCTTGTGAAACTCTCGATTTATTTAAACAATTTTAAAGATATATTTTGTAGCCCGGCTGGGCGTGGCTCAGCAATTGAGCATCGACCTGGGATCTGGGTGATGGGGGTTCGATTCCCGGTCAGGGCACATGCCCGGGTTGCGGGCTCCATCCCCAGTCGGGGGCATGCAGGAGGCAGCCAAATCAGTGACTCTCTCATCATTGATGTTTCTCTCTCTCTCTCCCCCTCTCCTTTCCTCTCTCTGAAATCAATAAAGATATATTTTTAAAAAAAGATATATTTTGTGTCCTGAATTATCTTTCCTAAACAGTCAGTGTTTTAGACCTTATTCGTCTTTTTGTTCATGCTGCTCATTTTCTTCAAATGCCTGGCCATCCTTGGTTACCAGATCTCATTGAAGAAAGCAGCCTGGATGGCTTGGGGAGGTTTCTTCTGCTAGGATGTCAGTAGCAGCACTTGCCACACACCTCCTTCCAAGTGGAAAGACAGTGTGGGTGGGACATGCAGTCCGGCAGGCTTTCCCTGGGCATTGCCTAATATCCACATTAGAAGCCTTAGCTCTCCTCAGCCATTCTGCCTAATATTTTGTTGTACTGTTTTGCTTTTAGGAGAAAAGTCGTAAAAATTTTTTGCCTGGTCATAAACATCAGGCCGCCTATATTCTGCACAGAGTAAGTAGCCTGGGCACCTGTCCCGTGTCTACACCGTGAATGAGCCCACTGGCTGCAGTTTCACTGCGCGCCTCGGCCTCCACCCCGCCTGTCGGCTCTAAGGAGCTCTCCGCCACAGCTGGGGGCAGGCTGCCTTCCACCTCCAGCACATGCTCCCACGGCCGAGTTTGGACGGCTGCATTTATGCTCTCTGTTGCATTCATTCGCACAGTTCTAGAACAGCCCATCTTCCAGAAAGTTGTTAAAAATTTTTCTTCCATTGATGATCTTCTCTTTCCCCTGCCTATGTACTACTTAACTGTTGGGATTTATTCTTTCTTAAGTTTTTATACTTTAATTTCAGTAGGATTTCATGGGAAGTCATTTCAAATGAGGAGATAAAACTATTATATAAAACATGTTTGATGGTGAAATCAGTTTGGGAAACCCCAATTAATTTATTCTTAAGATTTTTGCCTTTATGTAGATGACTTATAGAAAACAGATGCATAGTTATAGTTCTCACAGGATTCTAAATATTCAAGTTATACATGGAAAGAATTACCAGTCCATTGATCCATCAAGGGAGCTGGGACATACATTAGTCAATTAAATTGTGATAGTTTATTATTATTATTATCACATCCCTAAGTAAAATTATATGTCAAGGCTAAAAAATTTCCCTGGACTTGGAAAATCTACAATGCATAATGAAAAGAGCCCATACTAGGAGTTAAGAAACTAAAATTTCAGTCCCATCTCTAATATACTCCAGGAAGTGAGGCAAGATTCTTTCCACCACCGGACCTTAGTTTCTCCATCTCTAAAATAAAAGAGCAGCATGGGCCACCTTAGGAAATGTGTATGTGGGACTCATCAGTGGACCAAACTGCTCCTTGGACAGAGGAAGAACTGTTTTCTCTGGCCCTCTCAAGAGCTAATCTGCCTATTTTATGGGTGGGAAACAGGCCAGAGAGATGATCATGAACATAACCAAAGGGCAGAAGACAAGTTGGACTAGGTGATCTCTATGTGCCCTGTGAACTGGATGGAGGTGGTATGGCTTTGGAGTATTAATACTTTCTCATGTTTATGGTCCAGAACAGGGCCATCCTAGCCAGCGCATGCCCAGATGGGTTAGCTGTAGGATGGCACCTGCTGAGAAGTGCTGATGACACCTACATCCTGGAGTCCAGACTCAGCTCTAAGTTCTCAGGGTGAGTGGGATTCTAACTGGAGTTACCTGTCTTCTCTCTTTTTTCTAATTTTGAGTACTTTTGATTTTCTTTTTATTTTTATTTTAAAAAGACTTAAACACCAAAAGTTATCAAGAAAGGACCCCTAAGCCAGGGTTATTTCACTTGGGATTGGTAAAGCACTCCCACTCATCCTTCCAACTTCCACCCAGCTCCCACTGCCTGCAAGCAGAATCAGGTGACAAGGGAGAGAAGGCATCCTTGAACTCCCCGGGGCCTTAACTGACAACAAACTGAATATTAAATGCACAATAGGAAACAAGCCTTCTTAGTCCTTCAACCACATTTTTCAAGCCCTATTTCTGACACTAGAAAATTCTAAGCTCAATTTGAGTGTCACTGTAAACTCCTCTCTGTGCCAGATGATTTTACCCACATATTTATATTCCAAGTACAAACAACTTAAAATGTTTACACTGAGTAGTAATGGAAGTCATGTGTCAAATACAATGGGAGGGAAAAGAGTAAAACTTTCTTCAGAACTACGGCTTGAAGATATACAGTATCTGTGGAAAATGTGCCTTACAAATAAGAATGCACTGTTTACCTATACCATTTAATTATAGAGAACATGCATTTTTACCCTTTGCATACAATGTCTAACATCTCAGTTTTTAGTTTTTTGTTTTGGTTTTGCTCTGCAGTGTTGCCTTAAGCTCTGGAAGTCTCAGCTCCATATACAGACTCTCAAAGCACACGACCACACACTTCCCTGTCATTCGTGGTCCCCATTCCCTTTAATCTCCCACTCCCGGGGAGAGGCAGTGAAGGGTTCACCATCATGTTCAAAAACAGTAAAGAGAGGCCTCCTCAGTCCTCTCAGGGCTGCCAGCTGTCAGCTTTCCTATTTGAGCAATGTAAAGACCAGGGCAACTACAGGAGGCCAGGAAAGGACTCTCGGCATCTTTCTACAGGGAGAGTTCTCTGAATTTACCATCAAGTCTTTAGTGGCAGCTTCTAATCACCAGCTATTCAGGCAAAACTTCTCAGAAAAGTTCTGCAGAGGAAACAGTATGCTTGCTGAACACGGCCCATAGCTGCCCTCCCACACAGAGTCCCCCCAGGGTCGATGCTAACGGGGTTAGGAAGATACCAATGGAGGAACACAGGGCTGCTGATTTCTTTCACGTAACATGTCTTAGAGATGGATAAAGCATCACGGTAAATTCATAATTCTTAGGTGAAGGACGGCTTTTTTAATTTGAGAGCCAAGACCCCTCAACCCCTCATCTCACACCACCTCAGTCATTCTCATGTGTCGGCCTCTAACGTGGACCCAGGTGACCTCCCTGCACACAAGGCTTCCATGTGCTGCATCCGCCCCAACCTCATCTCAGCACTGGACCTGCCCAGTGTTCTTTGGATAATGTTGATGACAATGAATATTCACCTGAGCCCTCTAACCTTTTTCGTTTTAAATCTTGGAGAAGCTAACCCTTTCCTTTTGCTTTTTCTGTCACTTTTGTCTATCTTATTTATTTGCAACTCTCAGCTGCAGCAAAAAGCATCCTACTGTATTCTTTTAAAAACATATATTCTAATTTTCAAAGAAGTTGGCACTTCATCAGAGGCAATTTTTATACACTCATTCTCAATCTGATTCCACAGATGGACTAGCCAGGCCCACTGAAAAGTTCATTTCTCTCACTATCTCCCCAACACCCAAAGCCTAAAGGCAGGAAATGCTATGAGAAAGCAAGAAATCTTGGCGAGGAAAACAAAAACAAAGTAATTTGTAGAGCTGAATTAAAAAAACAGACCCTTTCAACATCAGTTTTTACCTTTATACTAAATTTTCACTTCCCTGATCCACATAACCAATTTTAAATAGAACCTAATTAAAGCTAAAAGAACCAACCAACAACATAGCTATAATTTTAAACTTTATTTTAATCTAGAATGTTTGGTTGCTTCATATATTTTGCATCTCACCCATAAGTTCTGAGAAAAAATACTGAAATAAATGAATATTAAAGCTACACTTTATTAACTGAGGATCTAAACACATCTTACCTGTAAATATGTTTCCAAACCTTGTCGTCGTTGTTCCAACACTTTTGGGACCCAGTTCCTCACATGTTTAGAAGGAATTTCTGGAGTTTTAATACATTTCTTAAGCTATAAAGAAAGAGAAAAAAAAAGCCATAGTAAATGTTCTTAATCATAAAGACATTACTGGTGGGGGGAAGCCAACAAAAAAAAAGTGAGCAACTGGTATCTTCAATAAAAAGATAGAGGAAAATATAATAGCACTGAAATTTTGTCTAATTCTTTACTTGGCGGTCCTAAATGTTCAGATTTCAGGATAAAAATTTTGTGTTTTTGGAATTCGTTGTTATTGTTATACATCATCTGTATTTCAAACTGGAATTTTTTTTCCTAAAAATCAAAGTTCAGTAAAGAAACTATAAAGGAAGTAAAGAAGTTTGTAATATCCAAAATCAATTAATACAATGAAACTTTGGTTACATGAAGTACTTTTCTGATGCAGTCTTTCTACATATTTTTCACATAAAAAAGGCAGAACAAACTGCCATTGTTTATGACCATCATACTGTAAAATGCCATATGAATCAGACCACATCATTTGGAGTGTTTCCTGAAAGTTTTATAAAGAATGAACTGAAAAACAGAGAGATTGATCCTTCCAACATTCCTAAGAATTAGGTCCAAATTCTGTCATGAAAACTGAATAATGGTTCTCAGCTAAGCTTTACAGGGCAGCAGTTTTAAGGGACCATATAAATAAAAAAAATTCTATTGAAAGCTGAGTTAGAAATACCTGTTTTAGATGTGTCCTACTACAACCACACCCTCAACCTGGGAATATTAACTTACATGTCAAGGCACTTTGCACATATGATTAAATTAGGGCTCTCACAATGAGATAATCCTAGATTATCCAAGCGGGCTCAATGTAATCCCAAAAATCCTTATAAGAGGAAGGCAGGAGGATCACAGTCAGAGAGTGATTGGAAGCAGCTTGCTTTGACAATGGAAGAAGAGTTATGAGCCCAGGCAACCTCTAAAAGCTGGAAATGGGAAAGGGATGGGCCCTCTCTTATAGCCTATTGACACCTTGACTTTAGCTCATTGAAACTCATTTTGGACTTCTGACTTCGAGAAGTGTAAGATAACAAATTAGTGTTCTTTTAATCCACTAAATTTGTGCTAACATGTTACAGCAGCGATAGGAAACTAATACATTGCCTCTCAAAAGGAATGAATTTTAATATTCTAATTAAAAACTTAGAAAACCCACTAAGATTGCTCCTTCACTACAATTGCAAAGAAACAGTACAATAATCTCTTAAGAAAAGGCACAGTTTAACCCCCAGCAGCTAATACTGTAATACAAAATTCTCTCTATACATTAGTACATTTTCACCAATAACCATTCTAGGCTAAAATTTGTTGCACATCATGAAACAGTAGGGGCTCTTTGTGCATTCTGAAGACCAGCCCTTCTAGTGCAAGACAGGAGGCTGAGCCTGTGTTTGCCTCCTCCCTCCACACCTGAAGTGCCATTAAAACGAAAGTGTGAGCGTGCTAGCTGAAACCCCAAATCTGTTCTGATCTTCCTCACCAAGAGAACTACACTATTGAGAATAACAATGTATTGGGCTAAATTTAGCTAAGAAGCTAAATTTTCCAAACTGCCTTGCAGAGAGTAGAAGCCAAAGGTAATCAGAAGTCACTGAGAAGGGCTTTCTATAAAAACTCTTCGAGTAGAGCAAAGTCAGCTGACTTGCACTTTCTATCCTAACCGTTCCCTTTCACCTGTTTCCTGCCTAATAAAATGTGACCATGATGGCTGGAGCTGCCACGACCATCTGCCACCATGAGGCAACTCTGAGGATGGGAGCCAGATGTTCCAGATGACTGAGCAGAAAGAAAGAAGGAGCCAGTGTGCCTGACAGCCTCCTGGAGCTGCCACACAGCCCAGACCCGCCCACTTCCAAACTTGTTTTTTAAGAGGAAAAACCTAGCCCCTCCTCACCTTCTGTTTAAGGTTACTGGTATTTGGACTTTTTGTTTTATATTTATGTACCTGAATTTAATCCTGGAAGACATTTAAAAAAGAAGAAAAGAATAGAACAAGGCAGGGAGAAAGGGATAGTAATCACCACGTGAGAGACAAACAGTTTTCGAAAGACAGAAAACAAGAGCATGCCAAGGAAGAAAGCAGAGCAGAGGGAGCCCTAGCTCAGACCACCTCAGGAAGGGGGTGACAATGGGTGTGGGCCCCAATCTTATCAGCAGCCCTGAGAGGCTCTGTGCTCAAGACTGACATAAGAAGAGGGATTCGACCATGTCATAGCCTGTGTCAAAGGACATTCTACTCTACCCACCACAGCAGAGTGAGTAGCAGCCTGGTTTTATCCCTGGCACACACACCCCACCCCATTAAAAAAGAGTCAATGTCCCTAAAGAAAATGAATGAAGTGTTTGGGTTGAACAAGAATTTTGCATTCTAGTCCTACTGGCTTTCATGGGGTCCCCAGCCTAATAGCTAGCTCTCTCCCATCATTCCCTATAATGAGGCCCTTTAGTAGACACACCCTACAGAAGGACCAGGCTTATGTTCCCAAAGCAGAAGGGCAATAACAAATACCCAAAATCACCTCGTTGGATGGGTAATCAAGAATCACCTTCATAGGAAAGAGCACTATGAAAGACATGAAAAACAAATGGGACAACTAATCCCAAAGAAACATATAAATCAAATAGCAGAAAAGATCTTTAAAAACTCTATTAGTATCTTCAGGGATATTTGAGAAAAATATTGCTTCTATGAAACAAGAACAGGTTGCTATGAAAAAGAATCAGAGAACAAGAAAGATACATTGGGAATTAAAATTCATGGTAGCGAAATTAAAAAATTCAAAGAGGTAGAATATAAAATGCTAGAAGTCTCTTAAAGTACAGAATAAGCAAAATGAGAGAAAAGGTAGGTAAAAGATAAAACATATATAGAATTCATCCAGGAGGTTTAATATAAAATTAATAAGCCTCCCACAAAGAATATGAAAAAAATTCTCAAAGAATAAAAAAAAATTCTCTATGACTTAATGTATGCCTTCAGAGTAAGAACCCACTGAGTACAAGCATATATATTAAAAAAAGACCCACACTCAGTGACATTTACCTGTTGAAATTTCAGAATATCAAGGACAAGAAAAAATTAGGTGGCAAAGAAAGCAGAACTGTAGGGGCAACTGACTTCTCATCGTCAGCAGTGAATGCTAGGTCAATGCTTCCAAGATCTAATTTGAAAATGGATTTCTGGAACCAGCCACACCATTCATCACGTGTGAGAGAACAAATGAATTTTCAGACATTCAAGGACTCAAAAAGTTTACCTTCCATGCCTGATTTTCCACAAATAGGATCTGGCCTTAGAGTTCTGCTCCATCAGTGTGGGGAAGGGAACTCCAAGGACAGCTGAGCATAGCAGCCTAGAGAACCACCAGTCTATGTTGGAGCAAAAGGTCAGAGGACTTGGAGAGAGGAGCCTCCTGGGAGATGATCGATTTCATGCAGTAGATAGTATGGAGAAGATGTATAAATTTTATGACTTGTTAATAAAGTACATTATTCTTTTGTCTATTAAAAAAAATAAGATCCAGGGAAGGCAAAGACTCCCTAAAGGTCATAGGAACAGAAGTCACTCAACTCCTCCTGTGTTGTTTTGGTGCTAGAGACACCCCTGCCTTCGTGGGGCTTACATAAAGGAAAAAGACAATAAAAGATAAACAAGTTAATAAAACAGGGTGAGGGCCAACAGTAACAGAAGGGGGGGGGGGGTGTCAGGAGTAGCTGGGGAAGGCCTGTATGAGGTGGGAATGACTGAGTTGTGAGCTGATCCAAGCTGGGAGGGAGCCAGGCAAGGAGCTGGAGAAGGAATGTTACGGCAGATACAGAGCAATGGAAGGGAGGGCACGCTTGGTGTTCAAAACACAGAGAGGGGGAGACAGCTTCAGAGAGGGGGCAGCTTCAGACACCATAAGGTCTGGGAGGCCAAGGTAGGAATTTGCATGTAATTTTAAATGGGAAGCAAATTGACTGTCTTGAGCAAGGGAATGATCCGATATAATTTTTACTTTAAGAGGCCATGAGAGATTCTACCAGCAAGATGGACTATAAGGGGCTGGAGTCAAAGCAAGGAGACCTGTCGGAAGCTCCTGCCGAAGTCCAGGCAAGAGACAGTGGTGAGTTGGACTATGTCATGGCAGTGGAGATGGGAGAAGGCTGTGGGAGTATGTGGAAAGCAGAGGTGATCAGAATGACTCCAAGACCTTCACTGTTCTAAGGTTTTTGACCTCACCTGGCAGCCATATTTTGGGTAACCTGCCTGTTGTTAACTGAAAAGTGGCAAAATGCCAGGTTTTGGGTAAGTGTCAGAGAACACCAGTTACCTCCCCAGTCCATTGTCCCTCTCTTCTACAGGACAGAACACCTAATATTCAGCTGAGTACATGACCACCCAGAATAAAGAACACATTTCCCAATCTCCCTTGAAGCTAGGTGTGGCCATATGAGTGAATTCTGGTCAAAGGCCGGTAAACAGGCGCGTATGTGCAGCCTTCAGGAAGTGGTCTTACGGAGGAGGACTCTCCTTCTCTCCTTTCCTCCTTCCTCCCGGCTGAATTGCTCCTGTAATGGCTAGACCTGGAGCAGTTACCTTCGACCGTCAGGTGGAAGCCTCATATTGAGAACACATGGGTCCCCGATGATCATGAAACTGCTGCACCAGCCCCGGATATTACATGAGAGAAAAATAAAGGTGTGTCTGTTAATCTCACCATCATTTTGGCTCTAGAGTCACTTGTCGCCAAATCTAATCCCACTTGAGTAGGAGACATGGCCGATGCTGCTAGGTGCACTACCCACTACCTTCTCCTTCTTCCAAAAACATCCCAATGTCATTCAAAGTACCAACGTGTAGAGCAAAAAAAAAAACCTTGATTCTCCAAGTTCCCTTGTAATTAAGATGGCGTGAGACAGAGTTGCTAATGAAATGTAGTGTACATTTACTGGGTAGGGCTCCTGTTTTCCTCAAAAAAAGAAACAGGCTCTTCCTCCTGCCAGAAATGTGGAGGCAATGCCTGGAGGGACAGCAGCTATGCTGTCACCTGAGGGAGAAAGCCACATGCTCAGGTAGAGATGGTGAAGGAGAACGGAGCGTGGAACATGGATATTGTGGAACTGCTGCATCAATTTGGACTGCCTACCTTTAGTTTTCTTGCAATGTGAGAATAATTAATCTCTTATGTTTAAGAAACCTAGTCAAGTTTCTATGATATCCAACCAAAGATAATCCTGACATAATTCATTGTTCAGTTCTGTTGATTTCAAGTGAGAGATGCCCAATAGGTGTCCAAGGGGAGATAACCTGTAGACAGTTGGATATGAGGCTGTAAATCTGTGAGTCAGAATACATACGTAAGTGGTATTTCGAGTCGTGGAACTAGATGACATAACATTGGGAGGTAGGTACAGATGAAGAAACGGGCTAAGACAGACAGAATCCTAGGATTGCTCCCAAGATCCCTGCCTCCTGTTGTACATGCCTGAATAAACGATCCCTTCTGTTGGGTGCAGATGGGACATGTGAATAAGATGAAATATTCATTTTCTTGATTGGGTTACACTATATGACAGGTGACGAGACAGTCACTCCCTTGATCACATTACTTTTTTTTTTTAAACCTCACCTGAGGATATTTTTTCTTTGTTTTTCAGAGAGAGTCGAAGGGGAGAGAGAAAGAGAGAGAAACATCGATGTGAGAGAGACACATCAATTGGTTGCCTAATTCATGAGCCCCGACTGGGGCCGGGGATGGAACCTGTAACTGAGGTATGCGCCTGTGGCCGGAACTGAACCCGGGACGCTTCAGCCCATGGGTCCATGCTCAAACCACTAAGCCAAACCAGTTAGGGTGATCATGTTACATTTTATGAAACCCAGTCCTAGTAGTCCTAGTAAGCTGCCCTGATACGACAGGATCACATGGCTAGGACTCAGGTGGCCTCTAGGAGCAGAGAGCTATCCCTGGCTGACAGCAAGAAAAAAGGGGACCTCAGTTCTACGACTGCAAGGAACTGAATTCTGCCTCAGTGAGGACATGACATTGTGAAGAGGACCCTAAGCTTCAGATGAGATCACAGCCTTGGGGACCCCTTGATTTCAACCTGGTGAGACTCTGAGCAGAGAACCTGGTACACCTATGCTCAGATTCCTGACCCATGGAAACTCTGATAATACATCTGTATTGTTGTAAACGGCTAAATTTGTGGTAATCTGTCATGCTGCAAGAGAAAACCAATACAAGGGCCAAGGTCTGAGACATCCAACTCTGAGGGGCAGGGGAGAGAGCAGGGCAAGCAATGAGGAGGGAGGGCGTGAAACAGTACACTGAGTCAGGAAAATGTTTCTAGAAGGGGCATGATCAGGCTGCAGTTGATGCTGGGAAGTCAAAAACACTGGGTAAGGACAGCAGAAGCTGCAAAGCAGAGGCTCCTCTTTCAAGGAATTATACTAAGAGAAAAGGAGAGCAAGGGGGTGAACATGGGAGGGAAGCATGCGGTCACAGGCAAGTTTTATTTTGTTAAACGGCAAATACGTCATCTTTATTGATGAGACTGATCCAACATTGAGGAGAGAGAGGAAAGGAATTTATAATTGTAAGAGAATGTTTATTATATCTCTACACTATTTGAGGTATTTCTCAAACAAAAACAAGAAGAAAAATGCTAAATTATTGTGTGGTAATAAGCTTACTAGATTTCAATATAAACATAAAGAAAGTTCCTTTAACTACTAAAGCACAACATCTCTTTTGTTGCAGAAGAGAAAATCAACTCCATTATCTGTCTCTCCTTTTTTTTTATTTTTGTAAATCATGAAGATATAGCACTGGAAACATTTTTTCTTTTTATTTGTGTCAGGAGTACTGAGAAAGCCGATCATCATAGCTGCTGGGGTCTGTGACAGCATTTGTAGTTGAGTAATGAATTGCTCTAGATGAGAAGAGACAAACCTGAGACGATATGTTTCCAGTAGGGCTCAGCTGCTTACAAGATAAATAGCCCCCTGCCACTCCGTGCGATGATGAACTGTCCTGGCTACGCTGCGTCCAGCCACGCGGCCTTTCTGATCCCGCAGATAGCCCGCAGATTCCTGATACCGCAGGCGCAAGCCCCTCGCCTGGCCTGACCACTCCTTCCCTTCTGCATTGTTAGAAGGGTTCACATAGAACTCACTCTATACACACCCGCTGCACATGCACTGAACACAGTACCCATTTTTCCACAGAAAGGAACAGAAATCATTCCTCCAAGCACATAAATAAAAAGAGGAAAAGAAAAACAAAGTTAGGGAAAGAGGGAGGGACATTTGGGGTAAAATTCAATCTTTTGCACCATATTTTGACCCCTATATCCTCAGGGTTCCCTTTAGAGACAGCACACATGGGGCTGTACTCCTGGTTTATCCCCGGATGGCAGGTTTTTGGTTCTTCTGAAATATGTCCTTCATTAAATGAAATGTGAGAATGCAATATTTTACTCAAGCCAAAGGTAGACAATAATCGCAATGAGGACAGTCAATTCAGGAGTGAACCAGAACCATGTTTCCCTGAAACCTCTGTGAATAAAACGGTGGGCTGGAAATGACGGGGGCCAGCCGAAAGGCATGTAAAATATGCTCAGAGTTTGCGAAGGTTTTCCTCTCGATACCTGGGCTCTGGGTCTAGGGAGGTGATGCTGTTCTCCAAGTCCACCACGTAAAGTGGTGAATTACTTGGCTGCAGTGGTGGGGCGCGAGCAGGTGTTGCTGGAGCATATACAAGATTAAGGCTCATCCTGTCCTGGGCCGCGGCTGTAGGGAGAGCACCCTGTAACTTTTTTTTTAAGGATATGATGCTAAAAGTGAACCAGAAGACTAGGGTAGGGTTTGCCTTGGTTTCAGTGTGGTGGTGGTGTCTTCCCAATTAACTAGCTGAGCTACAAGGAAGTGCAAGTGTAACCTGGGGTTAAAGTTACAGTGAACTAAACTCCCACAATGAAAACTGTTCTTATCAACAAAATATTCCTCCAATAATTCATAAATACACGTGATATCCTCCAAATATCCCATATGCCAAACACTTAACTAATACCTAATATGTGCCCAACACTGACAGGCAGTGAGGAAGATACAAAAGATAAGACATGGGCCCTACTTTTATTTTATTTATTTATTTAAATGATTTTAATGAATTTTTTACTGATCTTAAAGAGAGGGGAGAGAGGGAGAAGGAGAGGGGGACAGAGGGGGAGAGAAACATTGATTGGTTGCTTCCCCGCATGTGCCCCAACTGGGATTGAACCCACAACCTGGATATGTGACCAGGAATCAAACCTGCCATCTTTTGGTATATGGGACAATGCTCCAACCAAATGAGCCACACCGGCCAGGGTGGGCCCTACTTTTTAAAAAATGTGTCTTCTAGTTAGAAAAACTTAGGGATAACTAAATTTAATCTTTGAGATATTTTAAATTTAAGTAGAAATCTCTATTTTAAATGAAACAAGAGTCCAAGAACAAATACATCAGGGAATAAAAGAAACTCATAGGGAAAAAAGAAAATCTGAAAAGTTTTAGTCTGCGGTGAACAGATGTGAGCACAAAGGGCAGGGCATCCAGCACGGCAAAGACAGGAGATAGTGATTTTCACATACAGGGGTAAAGGGCGCTGCCACTGATGTTTCTTAGGTGAAGCAGAGAGAAGTAAGGCTGGCCAAGGGGTCTGTAGGAGACAGAATAATAGTCCCCTCATGTCTATGTTCTAATTTTTGGAACCGGTGAATTTATACCTTACATGGCGAAAGGTGCGCCACAAGTATGATTAAATCAAGCATCTCGACACGGGAAGATTATCCTGGATTAGCCAGGCAAGTCCAAGGTAATCTCAACAGGAGGCAGAAATGTCAAAGTCAGAGAGAGGACATGTGATGATGGAAGCAGAAGTTGGAGTGATGTTACTGCTGGCTTTGAAGGTGGAGAAGGGTCCGCGAGCCAAGGAATGCAGGCAGCCTCTAGAAGCTGGAAAAGGCAAGGAAACTGATTCTCTCCTGGAGCTTCCAGAAAAACGTAGCCCTGCCGACACATTTAGGGGAAGATAACAAATGTGTTTTTTAAAGCCAAGTGGGTGATGATTTATTACAACAGTAACAAGACACTAATACAGGGTTTAAGATTATTGGCCTCGAGAGTCATTGTTGTCTGGAAGACAACACAGACTCACTTCAATATATTTCAACAAAAGAATAGTGTTCTAGGAAAACTGATCTGCAGCAAAAAATGAGTAAGAAGACAAGGCTCAGGAACAGCTGAAGAAGTACTTACATAAGGTAGTAAGACTCTGCAGGGAGCATGGTAAGTGTAGAAATGAAAAATGAAATGGTGCACATGATAGAAATTTGGAAGAATGAACCAACAGGATTTGATGACGCTCTGGATGTGGAAGGTAAGAGAAAGGTAGGAAAGACCTCCGAGGTTTCAAATCTTGTGGCCTCAGTGCTGTGATGGGGGAGGGTGTGAGGATTGTGTCTAAGAGAAACCTTTAAAAACATAACCACAGCAGAGGCATTCTCAAATGTCCACAGGCATGGAGATTACCTGGAGTGCTGGTTTAACCTGCAGATTCCTGGGCTCCATCACAAAGACTCCGATTCAGGGAGCCTGGGTGGTACCCAGGAATCTGTCCTTCAGCAAACACTGTTCTGATCCAGGTGATCCAAAGTTCACAGTTTGAAAAACAACAATCAAGAAAAACTAAAAGGAAATGGAATCAAATACTCATCATAGCTCTGGAAGAAACGACTAATCTTACATAAAATCTGAAGGGGTAAAAATGAACATATTAGACAACATAAAAATTTTTAAAGTTTGTAAATTAAAATAAATATCATACCCAAAATAAAAAGGTCCTTGGTGAAAAACTGTTTCAGCAAATGGTTAATATTAACAGGCCACACAAACTAACAAGCAAAAACAACTGAGACCCCTGCAGATAAATGGGAAAGCACGTAAATAGAATTCCAAAAAGAAGGACTCAAATCATAAACAAACTTAAGAAATACCAATTAAAACAGCAACAAGGCAACACAGACTGCTTGCTAAATAAACAAATATAATTTTCGGGGATAATATTCAAAGCTGATGAGATGCTGTGCTACTTTCATACTTGCTGGTTGTGTTATAAATCCGCTATAACCATTTTGGAAGAAGGTAATTTGAAACTATATACCAGCAGCTGCAAAAATATCCATACTCTCTGACAGAAAATGCTTCTTTTAGGACTCTAGCTTAAGGAAACATGCTTGAAAATGGGGAAATAATTATATACAATGAAGGCTATCCATTATTGGAAGTTTACCATGCACTATACATGATTTCATTTAGTCTGTAAAACAATTCAATGAAGTTAGTACTCTAATTATTCCCATACTAAAAATGGGGACCTGAGGCACTGAAGGATCATGTGATTTGTCCTAAGGCCTTGAAGAGCTAAGAGAAGTGGAAGCAGGTTCGGGAACATTCTGCTTCCGGAGCTAGCTCACTTCATTTCTACGCCATCATTACCACCACGTGCAAGTGGGAACATGGTGAGTGCAGCCACGTTTCTTTTACTAAAAAAATGCAAGAAAAGAAGGAAAACAGGAATTGTATTAGGATAGTAGAAATATGTGTGGGCAATCATGGATTACTTCTCCTGCCCCCAAAATTTTCTGCAAGCTTAAGCATTGTAAATTGAAGTTACTTGAGGGGGAGAAAATAATGCACATAGGAGGAAAAAAACTCCTGAATTTTTCGAAAAAGTATGAAAGAAGTCCTAAGTGTAAATAAATGATTAGGATAGTGTTTTGATATTTTAATATCAACAATTGTAAAAGTTTTGGAGAAATAATAATCACTAAGAACTTTTTTCAGATAGCCAGATGAACTGTCAGATCAGTAATGGTTTTAGTTTCTGCTTCAAAATTAGCCTGACAATAAGCCAGGAGGCATTCTGGTGTGTTTATGGTACATGGAAAAGAGCTATGTATCTATTATTCTACATAGCACTTGTTAATAGCTCATATATTATTTTAGGATTAACTTGGGGTCATTGGCTAAACACTTTAAACAAGTGTGAAATACAATGTAAAGTGTAAGAAAAATCAGTACACTGGCAAGAGAGCAAATTGCATCCACTGCAGAAATAGCTGAGTATTTAAAAAAAAATTAAAAGAGAATAAATCTAACTACACTTAAAGGGAAAACACTTCAATGTAAAAACATAATATGCAAAGCACATCACAAAACTCAAATATGGAAACTGGGGTACCAAAATTCTAACAAAAGGATAAAGTTGTCCAACGTGGCAGCAGTAATCAATAAAGCTTGATAATTTTTTTGCCCATTTCAATCCTTCTTAACGCACAATTTTACAGTAAAGATTACAGATTTGTTTTTACACCTTACCATTGTTTGTACTTAATCATCTTTTATAAGTTACCTTTCTGCCAAATCTCATACAAATATCATGAAGACTTCCAGCAGCTGCTTTCTGCTCTGTCACACGTAAGATAGGATAGTATCTCCCAACTAAAATTCTGCTCCAAAGAACTTTTTTTTTCTTCCCTCTATGTCCCTGTGAGGATGTTCTAACAAAGCTGCTAGAAGATGGAGAGATGTGAGAATTTCTACTCGCTTAACTCTAGCAGGCCTGCTGATAGAAGAATAGCTAAAATTATTAACAGAATTGCAGAAATTAAGAAGAGTCCTAGGAAATCCAGGTTTTTTTCTGACTGTGAGTATCTAAGAACTGCCTACAGTCACTGGGGAGGGGTCCTCTTCTGCAGGAGAAAATACACTGTATCAGAGAAAAGCCCAGGGCGAACGACCCTCCACGCCAGGAAGCGTGGGCAGCCTCCTGCTCAGGGCGGGCCTAATTGGCAGTCACCCAGCTGTGCCTCGTGTGGAGCTGGTCCCCGGGTATCTGGTGGGGACAGCTGGGCTGTGTCGGGGTCATGGGGAGCTGGGCGCTGACCTGGGAGGTTAGGAAGGATGTGACAGGCTGCCTAGTCTGGACTCTGGTCACCAGAGGCGGGGCTGGGGATGGAATTCTGGTTTTCATCTCACTGTAAGGACTTATTTCATGAGGTCCCCGGTGGAAATATCCCTAGAATCTGTTTCCTCAAAAACAGTGAACTGAACAGAATTTCTCGAGAAGGAAGTGAAACCCACACTCCAGGTTTGTTTCTCTGGGTTGAAGCTTTTGTAAAGTCGGCTGGCAACACCAGGCCTGAACCTGGGCCCGCCCATGTTGTTTCTTTTGGAAGCAAACTTGGATGTAACACAATTTTCATTGGAGAATTAAATGTGACTTAATCCCAACAGAAGAGTGTACAGGTAACTGAGAGTTCCCCTTTAAAAGAAAACAGGGAAACAGTCACTGATTTCTCAGCAATATCCTATTAAAGTTCCTCTAGTCTCCTGACTAAAAAAGAGGTGGGAAAATATAATTATAAAAAATGCTAAAGAACTGTTAATACAGAGTAAGCACACTATCACATCATTTATCCAATGCCATGTCCCAGGGAATTTAAGGCGTGTTTAATTAAATTAAAAAAACAAACTCCTTCTTAACATCCTTACTTAGTATATTCCTATCTCGCTTCTTACATAAGTAACAAAAGTGAGTAAATTAAATTATGCCATACATTTTACATATGTGTGTGCATGTGTGTGTATATATATTCACATGTATAAAAATATCTACACACACATGAAAATGCATATATGAAGGAAAAATTGTAAAATTGCAATAATTCATATACAGCGATTTTCTGGGAAATTTCATGAGGTAATTCTAACAATAAGGTAACTGTAGCACCCCAATGATAATCTATAATCTTCAAAACATTAAATTTTGGTATAAAATAAGAAAGTATTCACTCTTCTTCTCTTTAAGACCGTTTCTCCCTAAACTCAGCTATTCCTTTTGCATTAATGTCCCTTTCATCTCAGACTTTTACTGAGACACCAGGCCTATTAAGTGGCCTTTACAACTCAACAAAAGGCAGCGAGCCTCCTTTCACATGTTGCCCACACAGTCCTTAAACACGTGACATGTATGTTATCTTTTCTGGGTAGATGTAAGTATAAGTTGATTTTAATAAATTCCTCCTAAAAAAAGTAGAATCCTTTGCTTTTCTTCGTTTCCTTTTTTGTAAAGCCCATTGAGTATATTTTCGGACAAAATATCTTACTCTTTGGGGACAGAACCTACAATCCCCAGCCCAGCACCCTGCCAATCGCTTGCCATCCCACATCTGCTCGTGCAAAAGACCTTAACAGAAAACCTACCTGCTCAGAAAGCACACCTGTAAAAGAGTAAACAATGTATGTTAAAAGCAAATTTACTTCACGATAAAAGAAGTCATCCTGTTCTAAGGACTCCTGGTGCTCTGAGGAACCCCAGAAAGCTGTCTTAATGTTATACTATCTGCCATACAGGGAAAAAGAAAAAAAAGTTACCTTTTTGTGCAAGGCATGAAATTCGCTGTACCTTTTCTCAACAAAATGTTTTCTTCCATTCATTAGCACTTCTATCTTAAACACCTAAGGAGAAAAAAAAAAATAAGATTAATTCTACCAGTCCGAAGCCCTCAGTTGTCTGATGTGGTAAGTTTGTGACCATGATATATTTCATCCCTTTAATTACAGTAGCTGATCCCCCAAAACCCAGAAGGCTCAGGAGACCCCTGGTCCAACAGCACTGATTAATGAGCACTCAAGCCAAATGCTAACAAACTGCAGTATCCCCACAAATGTGTCTAGAAACAACAGAAACTTAAATGCCTGAAAATGCACCTTAACTTTTAAATCAGAGGACATTCCTCCCTTAAAAGTATTTCACCAAATACAGATGATGGTACTGAAATAAAAATGTGATACCACAGAGCGAGCCTGGCAAAAATCGCAGACCCCAGACATGCCATTATGGGTGTTTCGATGACGGAGGGCTGTGTCATGGAAAAGACAATCATGCAAACAGTGGTGCATTTTAGGTTAATTTCTTCCTAACGTGCATATTCATCTCTAGTCTCAGCTGGGCTTATTCTGCTGTTTGCAAAACAGTGAGAACGTGGTAAAGGTTCATTTTCCCTGCATGAGACAAGTGACAGCTTGTGCTCCTACCTCCGGGAGGTTGAAAGGCCAGATGAAAAGGCTCTCTGTGTGCACTAATTAGTAGGCACTAACATGACATTTTCTTGATTCTTAGGTCAGTGGGTCAAGACTGGGAACAAGGGATGAGAAGTATTGTGAAATGCTCATGAAAACACAATGTTAAAGTGCGGGGGGGGGGGGGGGGGTGCTGGGCAGGAGCTGAAGGGAAGGCCCTCAGTTATTTCAAGAGTTTGTCACTGGCTCCTGTTTTGTGAGTGAGGATTTGTCAACACCGAGATGATGGAATATTGTTCAGTTACTTAGTAAGCCTGATTTCCTGTTTCAATTGCCCTTCTGAAAATAAACCAAAACGACACTAAAGCTGATGTCGCATGAAACAGAAGTGTTAACACAAGCTGACTTTATCCTTAAAAAGAATTTAGCATCTGAGATATGAGGTCACACACTGTCATTATAAACCCAGATCCCTATGGCTCTATATTTTTGCTTTATGTAAATATGACTTTATTTTTTGGAAAGCCAGAAATTATGTCATAAAGCAAATGTGTTTGTATTTTTGTGCTTCTTCAAATCAGAAACAAAATCTTGTGTTACATAACTCAGTTTTAAAGAAAACTACTTTTATTAAACGAGGTAAATTTTTACCTATTTGATCAATATTTTAGCCTAACATTTGGTTTTTCAAATGCCCCCCCCCCCAAAATTACTTTCCTTTGGTGAATCTGTGAAAATATTTTCTTCTAAAAGCATTACACATATGCTTCAAACTCTCAGATATACCTAACATTATTTTTTAGAAAATAACTGTTTCCTAATTCATTAAAGAAAATTCTTCTTCAAAACCCCTGCCAAGAACAGAATAAAGAAAACACCCCGAGAAACACAAATACAATGAGCACAGCTTCAACTCGGGGGCTTGGCTAATAGGATGCAGAGCTTCCTTTCCAGTGTCAGGTCCCAGATTTAAATGAGGACAATTGGGGGAGCAATGAAAGTCGTTTCCATCTGCTGAACTGCATGAAACAAATGAAGTTATGTTCTGAGTCCAGTGACTTGAGGTTTCATTACAAAAACCACCACTTAATTGGCATGTTTGCTGCAGAACCAAGAGGAGAAAGCTGAAGACTTGGTTAGGTTCAACCCACTGGGTGACTCCTCAAGGTGCCCCTTCCTGAAGGCCAGGATAAGAGCATGACACAGCGGCTGCCTTATGGAATGTCATCCCTTCTGTCGACCAGACAGTTCCATTACCAAGTTCCACAGTTACTTCCCACAGTCACTCAAAGTCTCGGGGTGGGGGTGGGAGGTTGAGGGAGGGTGTACACACACACACAGAGGAAAGTGTGTGAGAAAGTTTCATTCTAATATTTTTATTATGTTTCCATTTAAAAAATGCACAACATAGCTAATATTGCTTTTCGGTTTTTTCTTTTTAATTCTGGGAAAACATCTTAGAAAGGAAGCTGGTTAATCAGAATTTCCATGACAATGTGAAGCAAGAAATGGAGTCAATTTAATAAATCTTACTTTCCTGAATTCCATACCAGACTTTAAAAAAAAAAAAAAAAAAGAGCTCTGAAACATGTCCCCGCTGCCTGGAAAACCCTTCTGCTCTGCTCTCCTGGAAAACTATTAGTTGTTATCCACCTCTAAGGTGGGGCAGCAGAGGATGATGTTTGGAAAGCTCCAAGCACAGTCTCTGGCATTCATTCATTCATTCATTTTTTTAACAGCTATTTCCTGAGGGCCTACAAGGTGCCCAGGAGTTGTCCCAGGCTCTGGGTATTCAGCAGTGACGGAGGCTGACTCTAACATAGGAACAATTCTGGTGATGTCAAGAAGTGGGAAGAGCTGTGGAGAACAATGCAGCAGAGGAATGGCACAGAGCTGGACACGCGGGCCGCTGCAGACAGCCTGGGCAGAGACGGCCACCCTGAGCGGAGAGGAGGTGAGCGGGATGGGATCAGAGGGCGCTCCAGGAGAAAAGCATGCAGGAGTTGAATGTGGCTGCCTCGGGAATTTTGTACTGGGAGCGTGTGGACAAGGACTATTTGTTTTCATTCTTATTTTTAAAATTTTTTAATTTTTTTTTTTTTTAAGTTAAGCCTAGGGCAGGGTGATTTCCACTCCTGGCCAAGATGGAGTAACCAAGAACAGATTTAACCCCCAACTTGAAACAATTAAAAAATGACATTTTTTCTTTTGTTTCCCTTGCCCAAAGAGCTATATCAGAAAATATATTGCTACAAGAAATAAACAAATGGGACTACATCAAGTTAAAAAGTTTTACACAGTAAAGGAAACCATCAACAAAATAAAAAGACAACCTACTGAATGGGAGAGCATATTTGCCAATGATACATAAGATAAGGGGTTAATGTCCAAAATTTATACAAAACTTATAAAACTCAACACCAAAAAGCAAAAAATACAATTAAAAAATTGGTAAAGAACCTGAACAGACATTTCTCCAAAGAGGACATACAGATGGCCAATAAACATATGAAAAGATGCTCAATGTCACTAATCATCAAAGAAATGCAAATTAAAACCACAATGAGGTATCACCTCACACCTGTCAGAATGGCTATCACCAATAAACCAGCAAACAACAACTGTTGGCAAGGAATGTGGAAAAAAGGAAGCCTTTGTGCACTGTTGGTGGGAATACAGATTGGTGTGGCCACTGTGGGAAATAGTATGGAGTTTCCTCAAAAAATTAAAAATGAAACTGCCTTATGACCTGGCAATTCCACTTCTGAGGATTTATCCAAAGAAACTCAAAACACTGATGTGAAAGGATATATATTCCCCTATGTTCATTGCAGTGTTATTTACAATAGCCAAGATATGTAAGCAGCCCAAGTGTCTAAATAGATCAGTGGATAAAAAAGCTATGGTATACTTACACAAGGGAATACTATATGGCTGTAAAAAGGAGGGATCTTTTATCCTTTGCAACAGCATGAATGGACCTGAAGACCATTATACTAAGTAAAATAAGCCAGTAAGAGAAAGACAAATATGATTTCACTTATATGTGGAATCTAATGAACAAAATAGAAACAGACTCATAGATACCGAGAACAGACTGACAGCTGGCAGAGGGGAGGAGGGTTAGGGGACTGGGTGAAATAGATGAAGGAATTAAATAAAAACCCAGAGACTCATAGACACAGACAATAGTATGGTGATTAGCAGAGGGAAAGGGGAGTGGAGGGCGGTGGAAGAGGGTAAAGGGGGGATAAATGGTGATGGAAGGAGACTTGACTTGGGGTGGTGAACACACAATACAACATACAGATGATGTGTTATAGAACTGTACACTTGAAACCTATATAAGTTTATTAACCAATGTAATCCCAATAAATTCAATAAAAATATAAAAAGTATAAAATAAATAAAAAACTGGAAAAAATACATGGAAAAAAGGGCTCTCAAGACATTGGACATAAGGAAATGAAGACAATGAGAGATGGGAAACAAATAAGGTGAACACTATAATTACCCCAGGCAGGGCCCAAAGGTCCCCTGAATTAGGTAGCTAGAAGCTGGAGTAAGCGGAAGCCAAGAGAATTTTCTCTGTGGCATTCAGATGGATCCTCATCAGTACATGGGATTGGGGAAACTACCCAAGGATGGGAAGAGATTAGAAAGAACAAGTGCTCAGAGTTCACAGACATAGTGCCTGTTCCCAAAAGTCAGAGCAGAAAACCTCATAATTCATGAGGTATTAGTTATTCAGAAGGGACCTGCCTAAGTAGTGGGCAAAATTAACTGCAGACTAAAAGCTTTTAGTCCAGTGTAACAAAGCTTAAACATAAGACCTAAAAAGAGCAAACTGTTCCTGAGTAATTTAACCACATGCCAGAACAAAGCTCAAGAATATTTTTAGGAATATAAAAATATCCTGCACTCAAAAAGATAAAAGTCACAGAGTCTGGCATCTAATCAAAAAGGAGAAAAATATGACTCATAATGAGAAGAAAAACCAATCCTTTGAAATAGATCCTCAAATGATACAGATGATAAAATTGGTAAATAAAAGCATTAAAATCATTACTACAAGGGAAGTTCTTATGTTCAAGAATTCAAAGGAAAGGTTGACCATGCTAAGTGGGAGCATGAAACATATAAAAAAAGACTGAGAAAACAGGTCTGGGTCCTGTTAATAAAATCAACAATGTCTGTGATTTAAAAAATACACTGGCTGGAATTAATAGCAGATTAGACACTGCAGAAGAAAAGATTAGTGAACTAGAAAACCTAGCAATAGAAACTATTCAAAATGAAATAGGAGGGGAAAAAATTACAAAATAAATAAGGCATTAGTGAACTATGGGACAACTTTAAACAGTAACATATGTGTAATTGGGGTAGAGGAGAGATGGGGGATAGGAGTTTGAAAGAAAGACAAATATATTTGAAGAAATCATGACCAAAATTTCCCCCAATTTTGTGAATACTAAAACCCCACAGATTCAAGAAGACCAAGCACAAGAAATATGCAGGGGAAAAACAAAAACAAAATAAAAACCAAGGCACATCATAATCAAATTGTGTAAAATCAATACGAAAGAAAATCTCAAAAGCAGCCAGAGAAAAAGAGATATTACGTAGAAAAGGAAGACAGATATGTTTAATGACAAATTCATCAAATGTTTCTATAAATAACCAAGCTTATAAGAGTGAGTCAATGCATACATACTTTGCTTATGTTTTAACTTACTAGAAATACGGTCTATGTAAACTATCATGTATAAAATAAGAGGTACAATTAAAAGCCAGTTAAATCTTTAATAATTATTTTTAAAGTATTTTTGTAATTCTTCTCAATCAAATGATACTAACATTAACAACAATAACAACACAGCCTTTTATAGTTCTTGTTAAATGCAGGCACTGCTCTAAGCTCTACTCATAATGATCACATTTAATTCTCACAATCCCACATAAGATAGGTATCACTACCTCCATTTACATGTAAGGAAACTGAGGCATGGATTAAGTAACTCGCCCATAGGAGAGCTGCATTTTGAACCCAGAAATTTGGTTCCTGAATCTGCCTTCTTAACCACTGCACATGATTGACTCCTGAAGAAAAGATTACCATATATAGTCCTATTTGTTGGAGAAACTAAACACTTTGAAATAGGAGAAACCCAGAAACATTCTAGAGTGATGACAAATATTTCCATCCATTTTACTCTAAGGTTCCATCCTCTGGAGGGTAATCTGCAGGATCACAGGGCACTGGCAGGGATGGGGGTGCGGACACTGCAGGAGGCTTTTATCTCCAACTATTATTTGGAGCCTGTGCTCCTCTCAGTCAAACCAGAGCACTGATCCATATAAAAAGCATACACCTCTCTAGAATAGATGGATACTTTTTTTTTTTTAATAAATTACTAAATCTGTACTGTTCCAAACACTTGATTATATAATGAAAATATAAATATATGTACTCACATATAATTATAATATTGGAAACATTATCGTGCTCAGTTTTCAGAATCAGTCTATACAGCACTGAAGACAATTATTTTTACATAATAGACTGTAAATATTTTAAACCTTGTCATTGTAAAAAATCATGGCATAACTAGCAGAATATAGGAGATGAATGGGGGAGGAACTGGGTAAGGAAGTAAATGGGGTACACATTTTTTCATGTTACACAACTGGCAGTCAAAGGATAATGGTGAAAATTGGTGTTTGAAGAAAGTGGTTAAAGTTACCAAGTAACAAATAGAAAAGTTACAATATTAATTTTTTATTTTTTAAAAATATATCTTTATTGATTTCAGAGAGAGGAAGGGAGAGAGAGGGAGAGAGAGAGAGAGAGAGAGAGAGAGAGAGAGAGAGAGAGGGAGGGACATCAGTGATGAGAGTTGTCCTTGATCGGCTGCCTCCTGCACACCCCAACCAGGAATCGAGCCCCCAACCTGGGCACGTGCCCTGACTGGGAATCGAACCACGATCTCCTGGATCCTAGGTCGATGCTCACCTGGCCGGGCACAATTTTAATTTTTAATGATGAAATGAAAATCATATACATAGTAAAAACTGTGTCTCTGGAGAGGAGGAAAGTACAGGGGTGCAACGAACTACATTCCTATTTCAAAGTAGACCAAGAGAGATTTTCTGAGACTCGCACATCAAGAAACAGAGAATACAGGTAGTTATTTAGAGTTATGGTACTTAAACAAAGCAGAAATGTATCAACTAAGCTCTGGCTCTGAAAGGTACTGACATTTTATTTTTCCTTTTATATGTTTATATAGTGTTGGAATTTTTCCAATGTAATGCATTACTTTCAGACATCCTGATAATTACATGATCCCTGCTGAAGGTTTTAGTTTTGAGCCTCTGGTAATAAAGGAAAGTTTATTGATATTTATAGGATTACAGGTTTTCAGTTTAAACTCTAGTACTGATTAATTTTAGCTGCAGCTCCTTAACTGATTATTTGATTATGAAAAGTCTCAATTTTTTCTTTTCCTCTTAAACTGTTATCTATATGACACAAAACCAATCAATCAAGTCAGGGTGAGAGGAAAAATGTACTTGAATATGTTAGATCATAGATGTTGGTTGGCTAACATAATTTTTTTTTATTATTAGTTTCAATATCACATATGTTCGTTTGACTTAGATTTTCTATAAATGTGAATACTGTTCCTTCCCTGATTACTTGAGTTGTTGTGGCAATAAATCACATACTATGGCAAACAATTAAGAATTCTGGAAGGTAAGTAGCAAATGAGCATTACTATTCTCTTTATGACCTGCTCTGAAAGAAAAATAGGTAAATAAATTTTACCTGCACTCCTTACTAATTTGGGCAAATCTAAATACCTTTGAGCCATTACTAAAATAAGAATGGTAAAATAATGTCCACTGTCTGCTGGAAAATCAATGTCTTGGTGCTCTGTATGATGCTGTGAAGTGGAGCGAATCCTTACTAATCGTGAAGAAGTAGACAAAGTCTCCAGCAGGAAGCACAGATGGTTTTCATGGGCATTTGAGGACAGCCTTCCGCACCGGCTGCTTAAGAGAGGGATTTGTGGTTGAAATAGTTTGTCTTATGGAGGAACAACAACAACAATCCATCCTTCTGCTCTCAAACTATTTAGCTACAGATTGATTGCACCTCTTCATCGCAAGCTCATGGCTTCAGGAAAAAAAAGCAACTCTTCCACCTGCCCCCCCAACCCTCCAGAACCTGCCCAGCCCATCAACCCCAGCTCTCCCGGGGGGCTAATCGCAGCTAAGTCCTCGGCGTTAAATCCTGCCGAGGCACCACTGCAGTGCTTCTGCTCGCGGGTGAGCCTCTCTGGGCAGAGCAGCCCTAACCTACCACCCACCTCCTTTCAGAAACCAAGTGAAAGTCCACCTCCATTCCAGAGCCGTCTGGACCTTCGGGCATCACCGTCTTCCACCTGCCCCTACAAACAGACCGTCTAAACGGCACAATCATATTATTTAAAGTGCAGTCACACTCTAATTTTCCGCAAATGTACTACTATTGAGTATTTCACATTGATATGTTTCATGCACTGGATAAAATGGAACTTTTGAAGAATTTATTTTTAGAAAATAAGGTATTTCCTGTAGAAAATTTGTTCTAGTTGGTCAAAAGAATATTGTTCATGAGGGCCTGCAAGCTACCAGGATAACTTTGCAATACAGCCCTTTTATTAAAAAGAAACTATCCAACAAAATAAAAACTATCAGTCCTAATTATTAATAATTAATACAATTCTGGAGAAGCTACTCATGGTAGAAAAAGTGCCGGTCTGGAGTCAGATACATAATTACTAGCTGTGTTTCTTATAGATGTTGCTTGTCTACTTTGAGCCTTAGTTTCCTCACATGTAATATGAGATGATAATATGTATTTCTTCGGGCTGGTGATGGAGTAAATAGACAGGGTATATAGAGAACTTAGCACCCAGCCTGACCCATGTTTGGTATGCAGTACATCCTAGTATCTACCTGAATATCACTGTGTTTCTCACAAATCTAAATGGAATCTGAGGTTATTAATAGTTTTTACTTCTCTAACACAACAAAAAGTACTATGATACACTACACTTATTTTTTAAATGAAACCATATTTTTTCTAAAAACTTATTCAATTCAAAAGATCAAAAACTTTAAAGTACTCATTTTCACCCTCCCCCCTTCTTCCCCCCATATATATGTATGTATATGTATGTATATATAAACACACATACACATATACACGAATACAGTTACACATACATGTCGACAGATTTTTTTTTTTTTTTTTTAACCAAAGAAGTGCAAAGAATAAGCTTGGGTGGCTGAGAATGACTGGATCTCATTTGTGATGAGTTGGGATCCTTTCTATCAACAGCAAGAAGATGAGATCAAGATTCCCCTGTGTTCTCCCAAAACCAAACTGATGGTCTTTATTGGACCCAGAAAGGGAAGGCTGCTTGGTCACGGTCTGCAGTACACGTGCCACCTTCAAAGCTCTGCTATTTAGCTGTGAAAGGGACAAGCTCTGTGCCCATAAAGGAATGTAGACCATTTTGTAAACTGTACAGTTGAGGATGCTCCTCACAAAGAGGCACCCTGTTCCTGTCGACAAGAAAGAAGCTTTCTCTCTTCTACAGAGAGGTGTTGTTAAAGGGCACCCAACCACAGGTTTAAAATACCCACTTACAAAAAGAAAGTAAGCTCTTAAAGATTGCAGAATTCTCAGCCTTCTTTCAAAACTCAGAATTTTAATTATTGAGAAAAACATTTGTCAAATATTTTACTCTCCCAAGATATGCTTGTTGTAAAAACTGTTACATTGTGTCAGATGGGTACTAGACACATGGGGGTGATCACTTTGTAAGTTATATAAATGTCTAATCACTATGTTGTACACCTGAAACTAATATTTCTTTATCCAAATATTTATTGAGCCTTTACTATGTGTAAGCCCTGTTCAAAGTATGTAAAGTCTACCAATGAAGTAAAATGACAAAGAGCTCTGCCCTCATGAAAGTTACATTCTAGGAGGGAAATCAGATAACGATATAAAAAATTAGTAAATTATACAGTATGTTTTAGAAAGTGATTACTTGGTATGGGGGAAAAGCAGAGCCAGGTAAAAGAAATTGGGGAAAAGAACTGGGGGGGAAGTTGCAATTTTTAATAGAATGCCCTGAGTGGGCAGCACTGAGAAGATGGCAACTAGAGACTATGAAGTTATCATCACAGATCCTAACTTAGTATTAGTTTTCATTTATTGTTTATCTTAAAGTTGACAAGCTCAGTGATGGAAAGTAGCCACAGAGGCTGGACTGATCACAAATTCCTAACTGGGCAGGTCATGGCGGGTTGTCAAGTCCCAGGCCTATAGCTTCCTTAGCAAAGGTCAATCTTTACTTTAGACTTGCCCTGTCCATAGTTCTTAGGCATCTAGGACACCCTATCTCTGAAAGGTCAGAATAATTTTCCTTTCCAGACCCCTGGAAGACATAACTGCAGGCACCAGAACACAAGCCCACCCGAGCAGGAGACCACGAAACGCCTCACGTTGCTGCCTGCATGCCATCTCTATTGACTGTAGATGTTAACTATCCTGCACCCACCAATGTAAAAAAAAATATGTTTCTCCATTCTGCTTTTTATCCAGTCCTAGAGAGTTCCCCTTTGCTTGCTCCTGCCCCTCTTAATCTACCACCAATGGGTTTCATGTAATCTGCACAAAAAGAACTGCAGAATTGCCATTCTCCAGAGCATTTTCTCAATCCTTTGAAGTCTTGCTTCCAGGCATGTCCTCAAAATTTTGGCTCAAATAAAGTCTTATGAACATTAAAAAAAATAAAAATTAAATTAAAAAATTAATCTACTTTTAAAAACTCACTGATACACCATTGTTTAAAAATAAAGTGTATCTAATAAAAATTTATATTAATTAAAAATTAAATACAAAAAAAAAAATTAAATATTGAGGTCTTACCTTTCTTTATTTAACCACCTTTTCTAAATCTATATAACATACCGTACTGGCAAAGACTCTCAGAGAGAAGTTCGGAGCCTAATGAGGCCCGGCCTTAGCATGTATCACTGTCATTTTTCATGTAGAATCAGCATTTCTAAACCCACATATAAGGAGCTGCTAAGGAGGGAAAAAAGAAATTCCAAGAGCTTCTCCTATTGATTTCTTTTATCCGAAACAAAGAGATTCTTCTAGTTACATGATATATCATAATCACTTAATTTGTCTGATTCTTTTAAAGAAAACAATGGATTCAAGAAAAGGTGTTGACTTGCAAAAATATAATCATTTTGCAAGTTTTTTATTGTTGTTTGTATGGGTTGTTTCCCCTTAGTGATATGACATATGTGGTCTCTATAGAGAAACTATAAATGTAAAACTCTAATTCATGCCATTCCCAAGAGCCTGAGCTAAATCTAAAGCAGCCCACATCTGAAAATGCTTCCACAGCTCCCACGGGGGGAAAGAGAAACCTCCTCTACACGCAAAGCCTAACCTCTAGGTTTAACGTATTAGACACGCACAGTTAAACCACCGCATCACCGGGACATGAACACTTTTTTCTTTCCCTGCCCAGTGTTCTGCATGGACAGAGCCTGTGCTACTGTGAACCACAGAGATTTTAAGGAATCTTTTTGATGAAGTACTTTCCTTGGGAAAAAACACGGTTCACAAGGTAGAAAACTAATACCTCCAACCACAATTAATTCAGTCCTTTCCCAAACATTTGCTGAGTGTCCGAGCACTCGACTTCTCACCATGGCTTTGCCAAGGCTATCCTTTTACAAACTAAAATTCACTACATCAGCCTAATATGGACACACAAAAACATTTCCAGACATGTGAGCTGCTTGGCCCTCAGAGAAAATAGTCTATCCAATTTAAATATAGCTGAGAGTAGGAAAGAAAAGTTATATTAGTTTTATTATGTAGCTTTACATAGGACATATCATAAAAGTAAATTAATCTAGATATATATGAAGAATAGAAATAAAACAAAAATGTATGAGGATGCTTATTTATCAACAATTACATCGGCAGATATTAATATGAATTATTTGTTCAACGCCGTGGCACCAAATCAAAACTGAAATACGAATTTCACAAATGAAAAAGCATATTTATAATTATATAAATTGTAAAAAGCCTGATATTAGTAGAATGGTTAATAAATGAGAGCCCATTCATATCATGTTTCAGAAGATTTATTAACATAAAATGGTATTAATCTTGTCAATATTTTTATAAAATAAGAGCAGACTACAAAAAGAGCACACTGTTTCATGCTTAAGGGAATATATGTGTATAACAGCGTATGTACATATATTCACAAAAAAGCTGGGAGAAAAAAAACAACCAAAATGTTTTGGAGGAATTATGGACAACCTTTTTTCTTTTCACTTTTCAGATGTCCCCCCCCTCCCAATTTTCTGCGTTACAGATGCCTATCTCATATAATTTGCTAAAATTTGAGTGAAAGCATGAGAAAAGATAAGCTGTCAATGAGACATTCTAGGTTCCACGTCCCTCTCTAACACATCGTAGCCACACGGAAAGAAAAGTCACTAATCGGCTCTAAGTCACATGAAGGGGCTGAGCAGATACTTTCCATCTCCGCATTTTACTTATACACAACAATGATGTATTGCTTTGTCACATATATTTCTCTCCAACTCTGCTCTAAGGTAGAGACTGTGCCATATGCACATACTTTGTGCCATGCTTTACACACTGAGCAGGGCAAACAATTGTGAATTCATTCACAACACCCACGCTTACCTTACTGTTCAGAGTCATTATCTTCGGGATCAGATTCTGTTCAGTTAGTTGTCTCACACTTAGGTCTCTCTTACCAAACAGCGAACTCAGTTCTCAAGGCAGACCCCCTGCCCTCTACCCTACCCATCCCTCCCTACTCCCCTACCCGGTGTGCAACTTCTGGCTGGGAAACCAGAGGCTCTCTCCCGGTTAAGCTGGGCCAGACCGCGGTTCACAGAAAGGCCGGACACAGGCCCTCTGCTCACTCCTCATTCCACCGGTTCCTTTTTCCCTTGCAAAATGCTCACCCCTCTCACTCTTCCTAGGCCTGAAAGGGAACGCAATCGAGTCCTCTGTTTCCCAACACGTCCTCTCGCCATGGAGGGACACACAGACATCCCACTGCCAGAGGCCTTGCGAACACTTGCACCCATTCTCAGGAAGGGATGGATGCGGCCAACTGTGCGCTGTTAGGAGGGTTCGGTGAGGGTATCCACGGCAACGTGACACGTTAAGTCAGGCCCACAGCTTTCCAAAGTCGTTATAACCCTTTGCCTCCATCACGCAAGGAGGGTTTGTTGGGCCTGATGCGTGTGACCTGTGTAGCCTGAGTCTGGCACCAGGAGGGGACCTGGCGCACCAGGGGGCTACTTGGTCTATCTCAGCTATTGTGCAAAAAACACACCATCCCCCTGACAGGTGAAGAAGAGGGAGCGGTTTTTTTGTCTTTCTTTTCATTTACATCATTATACCTGTTTTAATTATTTTCCTAAAATCTAAACAACCATGAGTTAATCACCTGTTGGGATCTCTTTAATACGCTTTCTGAAATAAAATAAAACTAAATGACTAATTTTTCTGGCCATGAAGTCAAAACACTGCATGGAACACCACAGAAGCAAGTCAAAGGAAGCCCTCCCGCTGTTGCAAGATCCGACCCCTACTGAATGGGTTTTGTACTTTTTTAAATTCAAAGATATTCCCACTTCATTAACACAATTCTTCATTCTTTACTTCTTTGTTAGCACCGTGGAGAAATTCCAGGCTTTAAAAGATTCAAATGACTTGTAACTAAATCAGACCTGGACTCTCTCTGCTCAACATGCCGATTTACATGAAATCTCTTAGAGTTTCTCTGCCTCTATAAAATGCGGATGCCACTGCCCATCAGGCCCAAGTTTGCCTCTTTGCACAAACAGTCCAAAACAGTTTTCCTGATCTGTTTCAACTTGAAGTGTTGTCAATATATGGATTGTCTTGCTTTCTAATTCAGTGAAAAATCTAGTTTTCCATTAGTCTCTGCCTTTCTAATTTTCAATACAGCTTTACTAAATGTAATTATTAAAGGCAGATTCAAGAAAGCAATTACTGAGCTACTGGTTTGTATCTCTGAAGTCTTAATAAGTGGCAAAAAGTTGTAATTGCACTGAGTATTATATACATTTTTTTCCTATGGATTAGACATACACGCCCTTGAATCTGTATATGGGGAGACATATTTAAAACAGTATATAAAGCATTCTCTCTTAAAACACAAGTTTTAATCCTCACTGAAACTTTATTTAAAGGCAGTGCTGTCTGTTGTAAACATTTCAGAAAGGCCACACTCTGCTCTTTCTCCAGGACTCCGTGACTTTGGTAAACCACTTAACTTCCCCAGGTCTCCTTTGTCTCTCCACCTGTAAATATGTGAGGATGTTAAACTAGATGGCCACCAAGTACTCTTTCGGCTCTAAAACTTTTTGAAATATTTATTAAATTCCTAATCTCTGCTAGGCTCAGTCCCACAGAACAGATAGAGTAAGACATTATACAAATTTTAATCCACCCCTTTCAAGGCTTAAAATGTAGGAAAGAAGAAAAATATAATTAATGTAAATAATCTATTTAATAACATAATTAATATAAAGCAATATACAAAAGTGCTATCCCAAGGATATAAACCAAATTATCTTTCCAATATGCCTAAGGAGTAACTGTACAAACAAATGTGGGATGCATTGTCTTAGGGAGTCATCCAAGTTACACGACTTGGCTTCCTATCTATGGGCATTCAGTGGATGTTCCTTACATGGTCTTGGACAAACAACATATTCTGTGAACGGAGCCACTGTCCCTAAATCAAAATGCTTCTGAAACATTTAACAGTCATCTAGCAAACACTTAGCCACTGTTATCTCAGTGTTGTGATATTTATTAACTCATGAGAGGCACAGGAACAGGTTACTGTCATCGTTTTACAGGTGAGAAGAAGGATCAGAAAAATAAATCACCCCGGAAGCCTCACAGCTAATCATCAAGTGGTCTGTGTTCCAGGATAGGCTCATGGGCCGACTTTCCATAAAATTAATCCCTGAAGAAGGCCATAGGAGCTTTTGTCCCTGTGACATTTTCACTCCTCAGAAAAATCTTCAGTGCTCTTAATGATGTCCCTTGGTTTGTCAGCACCCCTCAAAATAGTACCTGTTATTTACCTTGAACACCATAAAGCTATAGCAATCACTTCTGTCTTATATTAATCGAGTTGATGTGTGAAGAACTGAACTTCTGAATTTCTGGGTTCTGTGCTAACGGATTTTGGAAGGGGCCCTTACATCAAGGCCTGAAGATTTAGGATGAGCGTCATCACTCCCACCGTTACCAAAGGTACCTCTGCAAACTTACCACCACACCGTGGTGGTTTCTTCAAATCCTGCTTCATGAAAATCTGAAGCCAAGGGGGGAAAAATTAAAAAAAAAAAAACACAACACAGAAACAAGCAGCAAACAAACAGCACACTATTCATTTAAATCCATAACGAAGTTGAAAACCTATATACCAGGTCTACACTGAATGATCCTTCATTCTGAAGGTACAATGTGCTCTGTCTGGATACCACATTTCAAGCAGGTCATTGACACATGAGAAGAATATTTTCCGTGGAGAAGCTACAAAAGCCACCAGAGGTCTTTTCCTAGGGCATCTGAGGAGCAAGGAGAGATGTCTTCCCCAGGGGAGCAGACTCTAAGTATTTGCAGAGCAAATGAGTAAGAGATCGCGGTGAAGTTTTGTCAATCCCAATAACAAAATTAAGGCTCTCTAGCAAATTTTCTGTACAGTCCAGAGCTGAGAAAGAGGTTCAGGACTTAAGAGTCTGCCACGCAAGTACAAGGAGCCCCTTCCCATCGCCCGCCGGATAAGGCTGGCCTGACAGTTTCCAGGCAGCTCGTGTGAGGAAGGAATACCGGTAGGCCAGTTTCTGGTCAGAGATTGTATTTTGGGAAAACAGACTACACGCCACTGTTAAGTAAACAGCCTCTTTTTTTAAAGTGAGTCAGAAAGGGCAGGGGTGTCATTAAGCCATAGAAGTAGCTAACATAGAATCTGACATGCAAAATGTTAAAGATAAAAGCCCCAGGTCTACTATTCAAAGACAAAGAAAGCATTTTATAAGGAAGCACCAAGATAGAGACTCAGGATAAAAGCTTCTAAAATACATAAGCACAAATAACTATAAACACAAAATCTGAAATAGCCACTCTAAAGAATTGAGAAAAGTGAGTGAACATTCAACTCCTAGCTTTAAAACAGCAAGAAAACATAGAGGTCCCCGGAGAAGAACCTTAAGAGGGGGCCGGGAACAGAGCAGAAGGAACCAACTCCACAGAAGATCTGGGAACAAAAAGCAGAGATCCAGGTGTCTCTGGAAACAAAGTCAGAAGCGCATTTTGCTCACACAATCAGAATGAACAAGTTACAGAGACTCCTAATATAGAAGAAACAAAACCCAGATACAGTGAAAAGCACTGTGGGTTTTGTCTTAATTCTGATATTAAGTACCCATTCTACCTGGAATAAATCATTTACTCTCACTTCTGGCTCAGGGTACTTCATTTAGTCAGTAATAAAGGTATTGATCACACCTGTGTGTGAATGTGTGCTAGATGCTGGGAATACAGTGAACTAACAGCACAGTGTATAGGCTTGTAACTGCTCAGAGGGAAAGGACTACAGAGAGAGCACAAAATACGATATCGCTGAGAAAGCGGTGATGAAATTGAGACCTGATGCCTAGGGAAGGGTTGGGGGTAGAGGGGACCTAGGCCTAGGGAGAAGGTTTAACCAAAGCAGATTCACTTGAGGAATCAGGGGAAGGAAGGATGCAGAATAACCACTTAGATAGGCAGGGGCCAGACCAAAAGAGCCTCTTAAGCCACACTAAGGACTGACTTGCCTGTAGCAAGTGAGCAATGAGAAGCCACCCAATGACTGGAAGCAGGAGCTGACGTGATCAAACGTTCAGAAATATCTTTGATGGCAAAATAATGGGCTCTAAAGGGCTCAGTGTGGGTGGAGAAGGCAGAAGAGGAAGTTGTTAAAGTCTTCTCCAAAGTTCCATTCCACATCAAAAAATTTATTCCTACTGTTTTCACTGAAACATTTTATAATTACACTATATCAACTAAAAAATGAACTCGGTTATATAACAATCGGAGAGCCAGGCCTTTAAAAGTTTAAAAAGAAAGTGAATAGTTGGCATGTGAAAAATGAACTTGCGAGGACCTTTCAAGAACCCTCTGGTGAAAGTCGGTTTTCCTTTCCTAACCCACGCAAGACCCACAGGAGGCTGCTCTGCTGGTTAAGGTGACAGAGAAAACCACACAGGTCTATGGGCACCGGTCTACGGATGGGAAGAGAGGGGCTAGTGGTCCTCCACCTCACCCACAGTGTGTGGAGCTCACTGTGCACAGCTCCTTCTGGCCTGACTTGTGCACATTTGAACAGTGTCATATCCACCCCTCTACACAAAAGGCAGCGCACTGCACACTGTTCTATCTCTTGCTTTTTCGCTTAGCAACGGAGCTTGGCAATCTTCCCATGTGAGGGCACAGACTGTCCTTTACCCCCTTTTATTGCTACATAATATTCTATGGCATGGATACTGTTCCTATAAATGTCTTTTTGGCTACACCTCTTTCTGGACTGACACAAACTTTCCTAATTATAGTCTCAGCTGTGGGTGATGGAGAAAATGAGTAAAAATATCCCATTTTCATTTACCTTAATTGTTCTTAGTCACAAATTAAGAGCAACTAATTATTTTGGGGTATATTTTACATAAACATTCTACACAATCGCTCTGCTCCAGTTTACAATAATAATTTTCCCCTTACATTACTTTAAAACATCTGTTCTGTATTTCAGACGTACCGGGATCACTTTCCCTCGTGTTTATACGGGAAAAGAGCCGGCTGCTCCAGCGTCCAATCAGTGACCCCGAGGAGATGTCAGCTGTCAGCCGAGCCTCTCGCCGCCGTTTCCCTCGCCTCTCCCTTCCCGCTCTGGGCGAGCTGTCAAGTTTCTAGTTTCTGATGTGCATTTACATCACTCGATGACATCTGACAGCAGTGAAAGGCCACAGAAAACTGCTTATTGATCAGAGCAAAACTAGTTGACGGAACAGATGAGGTTGTATCACAGAAATGCAGCCACATTCGGGTGATGACATTCTGCCCCCTGTACACAGAGCTTAATGGAATACAACTTCATTATATCCTGCCACTTGTGCTTATAGCACCAAACCCATCTGCTGACTGTTTTGTCTATGTGGTGATGAGGACAATCTATTTGTGCTGATATCAATGTATCACTAACCTGATTCGGTCCTGAACACTTGCAAACTACGGGTGAATCTGTCCCGACAAATATGCGGCGAGACACTGAGATCTCAATCTTACTAAAATCTAATTGTGCTGTCCTTTAAAAAAGAGAATGACTACTTACTGAGCCAAAATTGCTCAGTTGAAAACTTTTACAACACTGTGTAAAGGAGTTTAAATGGGCACTTCTTTGATTCTGGTGACATGGTCAGGAAAATAAAATAAAAAAATGATAACTTGAGATACACTCAAAATTTGCTTATAAACGAGAGAATTTAGTTATTTCTAAGAACTGAAATACCAGATGAAGGCCCCCGGCATACCAACTGTTCCCTTCAGTTTTTAAGATAACAATTTTAACCACTTCCCATTTCCATTGCCAATGCAGACAGAGGGCGGTAAAGTTATACATCGGCGCAAGTCTGGGACAGGGATCATTAAGCCAGACAGGCAGGCCCCTGATATTTTGCCACAAACGAGAAAAGGAAAGGGCAGCAAAAGGGACAGAATTACCAGCCCTCCCTGACCCTCGGGGGGAAAAAATGCTAAAACTTCACCCTGAGGGTTGTCTGGCTTTTCTCTTTTCTCATTAATTCCTCCCTTGTTTGTGGGTTTTTCAAATGTTCTCAAATTTTAATTCTAATTCTTTTCTACTGCACATATTTAATGTCCTCAGAATTGCTTGCACACTACATGGATATGTCTTATTTATCTATCTTCATTGTTGAAAGCATTACAGGTGTACTCCCCTTTTCCCCCCATTAACCCCCTCCATCCCCCAATCTTGAGGCAGGAGTGTTCTCCCAAATGGTACATTACCAAACCAGTTCACTTGGTCACATCTGCATCCTATCTGGACTTTATATTTTTCTTTAAATGGCCTTTATAGTTCAACAAAGTTTAAGAAAAACTTGAGTTATGAAAAGACATACAAGTCTTAAATTATGTGGTAAAGGTTGGTTGGAGGGGGCCGGGGACTGGGTGGAGGGGGGCAAAGTGTGTGTGGGGGGGAAATGGGGAACATCTGTAATACCGTCAACAATAAAAAAAGAAAAAGAAAATAAAATTCTGTTTCTTGTTGAAGGTGCTGAAGCCTGCTCGCTTTTCCTTAGAAAGAGAGACTGGAAAGGTAAACCCAAGTTCAAGCTTTGGAGAATTTTTAGAGGAGGGCGGGAGAGGGTGTATGACTGAAGAGAAGTGCAGGGAATACCTTTCTCACTTGCGGATCAATGTTACTTAAGGTGGAGGCACCACTGAGGTCATCTCCTGCAGCATCAGCGGCCTGTACCCAAACACAATGACTGGGCAGGACACAGGCTGGCTGTGGGCTCAAATCCTGTCCCTTCCACTTACTGTGTGGCCCCCACCGGGTTACTTACCCTCCACACACCTCACTTTCACCTGTAGGGGGCGATCCCAGGAGCATATAGACCTTAGAGCATTGCTCTGAGGAGTAAGTGAGATTGCACATGCATGGGAAGTGCTTAGCATGGCATCCAACACCAAGAAAAAGGTTCATAATGTTGTGAGTGTTCACTTCTCCCCTTCTCCTTACGTAGACCTTCAGTTGAAAAAAATTAAAAGGACAGTAGACAGAAGAAACTCAAGGCAGAAAGACATGGAGAGAAAGGGAAAGAAAAAACCATAGCAGGAGTCTATGCAAGGAAAACACGGAGTCTGAGCAAGAAGAGGGTTTTCAGACCCGCTAAGCAGCCTCTTTTATGCCAAAGCTTTCCTTTCCCACCTCTCCCAGGTCCTATTTCTTTCTCTCAGGGAAAGATCACTGCTCTCCTCTGGGCTCCAGGGCACTGCAAGTGCAGTTACCTGCTGTACCTGTGGGCCTCCCCCTCAGACCTGAGGCTCCTGGAGGGCAGAGCCAAGTCTTCCCTCAGGGTCCCCCAGGCCCCGCAGCCAGCCCAGCAAGCACAGGCCACGGGAGCTGGCTCAGAGATCGCACACCCTGATCACTGTCCCTCCCGAAGGGCATGCCAGCACAGGACAGCCTCACGGGGGTGGTTATGCAGGTCTGAACATGGGTTCTTCTGGGGTAGTTTCTGATTTTGCATTTACTGCACCGGCTCGCATAATGAAGAAAAGGAACAGAAAAGCAGAAAGGTGTTGTGTGTTTACTCCAAACATGTTAAGATTTTTCAAGAAATACTATGTTTTGCCATTTCACAAATCACACTATATAAAGTGCCTCAGCTTTGTTTTTTGCATTTTGAAACCACTAGGATAAAATATTTTTCAACCACCCAGACCAAAATGCACGCCTTAGGGTGCTTGTAAACTCAGTGGTTTTAAACCACAGGCCACATGTTATTTTCCAAATACTTTTTGTTTCATACACTTTGTGTCCCATGCCTAAATGGAAACAAAAAATGGACTCAGATCAGACCCACACTGCTGTACTCAAAATTAATAAGGCACACAACAACTGCTAAACCCAAGGGTCCTTAGGACTTTGATTAAATTTCTTTTTAAATCCTTCCTTTAGAAATTATCTCTCTCTATATACATACCCCTCAGAGACCTAGCCTTTGCTTCAAATAATCAGCAACCCCCAGAGGCAGCAGAAGACACTAACCTGGGCCCGACTAATGGTTACGGGTCTGGACCTCTGGCAGGCCAAAGGTAACATCTTGACCCAAGTTATGTTTTAGTTCCTGAGCCCTAAGGTGGATGGACCCCCTGGCTACCTTCCCATGAGACCAGACAGAGGGATGCTGGCAGAGACCTCAGAGCTGTCCTCAAGATCTAAAGAAATGATTCATCACCCTTACCTCACGTCCGACCAGTCAGTTCCCAGCACTACCCCTAACGCGTGGTGTCTTGTGATTTTGCCTTTACATAACCTGTAACCTACATGCCATCAGGGAGCTGGGTGTTTTTTTTTAAGAGCATAATCTCTATATCTCTGGATTGGCCAATTCAATATGAACCTATTTTTTTTTCTTTTTATACTGCAAACTCCTGCCAGTGGGTTTCTTTGGGCCAGTGTGCACAGGCAGGCAGGTTCAAGGAAAATCAATGGGGCTCTGGTAATCCTGTTAACTATAATCTCGTAAGGTGCACAATGACAGACAATAGACTGGGAAGTGTGACGGAACCCAGAGTGAGCCAGGTGTGGGGCAACAAGCGGAGACAGTGGCCATGCCCCCCTGATGCCCCCAGACAGCCCGGGTGTACCCGTCACCCCACACAGTGATCAATGCTTCCACCTTTTACTTTCAAAGGTATGTCAGTTTGAATAAGTTCTGTGGTCACCCTAAGAACACAGAGGAACCCCCCATCCCCTGCAGATTCTGTGGCCTAGAGCTCTTTCTATGTGCCTGCGGTTCATTGTTTTACATGTATTTGTTTCCTATATACAGATCTTCCACCTGACTCTTAGCTGTTCTTCTGTCTCCAGTGCTTAATGGAGACCTTGCCACATAGTAGGTACTTCACTGTGGTTGAATGATTACTCCTGAGACATCTACAACTCAAAGGACTAGAATGCAACTGAAGGGACTGAGTTTAAGAAGGAAAGCGGTAAACAGATAAAATTCATTTAATCTTGACTTCTTAAGTAATGTCTCTCAATCTGAAAAGCATAATTACAAACTTAATCTTACATATAGGAGTTATAGCTGACAGGTAAGATTTTATCTTTGCCCAGTTACACTTTCTAATACCATACAATGCCCATTTGCATATGGCCATACAGAACTGAAATTTAAGCATACTTTCTAATGAGTAGACTGAATTCCCATTGACTTCATGATAGATAGAGAAGTAAGTTTACTCAGGCTACTGTTGCTACAACCCACACCAAGCCTCCCCTCAGAACATATGTTGCCAGAACCCTACCCACAGCAAGGGATGTGCTACTCTGGCTCCAAGGTCACCACGACTCCCAGCCAGGGGGACGCTGACATTAACAGCAGTCCAAGAGCAGTGCACACAGGGCTCCTTCAGGTAAGGCAGAGGTCTCACGCTGGAGGCTGCCAGCAGGTGTGAAACTTAATCCAGCAGGAATGGCAAAGGGCTTTCAAATCAAGGCAGTAGCAAAGAGCTTTTAGGTCAAGGGAAACAGCATCAAGAAAAAGCAGCTCTGAAAAACATCCAGGACAGCCCACCACGAGTGCTGCACATAACACTGTAAGCCTCTAGCCACTGCCCCACACCCACCAAAGGGTGGGGAACACTTAAAAAAAGTTTTCTGACTCCAAGTCTTGGACTCTGATTTGAGAACTGCCCCATCAATCATATGTGGCTGCCTGCTTAATAACAAGAAGCCCTGTAGACCAATGGTTCTCAATCCTGGGTGCACATTTGTGACCTGCAGAACAGTTTAAAAATATCCACATCCAGGCCTCCAACCAGACCGACTAGATCAGAGTCTCTGGGTAGAAAGCTGTATAAACAGACACATCTACCCATCATCAAGATTTAACAGATGTTTACATTTTTCCATATTGACTTTGATTTCACTTTTTCTTTTAAGAAACAAAATGTTATTGATTCAGCTAAACCCATATTTAAACTTCACAACAACACTGTCTCCCTTTTCCCAGGCCACGGAAATGAAAATCTGAGCTCTGCCCAGAAACACACACTGAGGGTGCTAGGGAACTGGCCAGAGCTCTGTTTCTAAGATGCCAGGCACGTGGCTCACTGCACTTCAACAGTGCCTGCAGGGACAAGGATTTTAATTATTATTTTATTTATTTTATTTTTTTAAATATATCTTTATTGATTTCAGAGAGAGGAAAGGAGGGGGAGAGAGAGAAATAGAAACATCAATGATGAGAGAGTCATTGATCGGCTGCCTCCTGCACGCCCCCAACTGGGGATCGAGCCCGCAACCCGGGCATGTGCCCTGACTGGGAATTGAACCCCGATCGCCTGGATCCTAGGTCGATGCTCAACCACTGAGCCACACCCAGCAGGGCTTAATTATTATTTTAAAAATTATTATTTTATAAAGCGAAAGGAATTTTGAGTAAGCACCATTGTGTTTTAATTGCACATGTATTATATCTTGCACCCAACTTTCCCCTTGCCATCAGATGGAAGACACCTCCTTTTTTATCATGTAAGTCAAGAAAAATGAGGTCAAAGGTAATTCAACACTGACTCTGTAAGGGCACACCTATGCCCTGAAGTTTCCCACAGGTACACTGGGTCACCACGAAGCTTCTCTAAGTCACTCTGCATGGAAGTAACATCTTCTTCTGAACAGAAAAATCGCACATAAATATTTCAGATAACAGAACACAATCTTCATACACAAACACACAGAGCTTTCCAGAACACTTGTGCAGTCTTGATTTATAATACTAACCTGAAGAAAGCATTGTAGGATACTGCTGATCTTAACAACTAAGCTTTGTAATTGAATAAGTGAACATCTTGACGCACCCTCCCCCCAAAAAATAATAGAAGACAAAGTCAAATACTTGCACTTTTTTTTGGAAGGGGTGAGAAGAGTGAACCCATAGAAAAACTGTCATTTAAACTGTTATTTAGACAATTAAGGCCCACTAATATTGTTGGAAACATGATCAGTGAACAGTTTTTTTTTATCACAGAAAAATTTAGAAATCTGAAACTAGCCTAATGAAAATGGAAAGTATCTAACAACACTTACTAAAAAATCTTCAAGTGGCCAACATGTATGTGCTTGAGCACACACAGATTTATTCACTGCAGCTTGTAAGGAGATTTTAAAAAATACTCTCATATTTTCACAACTAAATATGTGGAAGGAAGAAATCCTAACCCTTCTCAGCAAAAAAAGTTTCTGGCAATAAAGTTCTGATAGGAGAGAGACATACACAAGCGCAAAAGCATCCGCTCCTTCAATTTAAAATGTTGGGCTATATATTGTCTTCTGATTCTTATGAATTCACCCCAGATAGTTTGACATGTATTTAGAGCTCATATGAGGGAGTAAAGTGCTGAGGGGGGGAGAATGCTGCCCTTTAAAAAAAAATAGCCTAAGAAGATAATATTTTTAAATACAAAAAGGAAGGAGTAAAAATATTCTTGCTTACTGTGGGGAGACCTCCTTTTGAAAAAACTGTAACAATAGTTAATTTTGGAAGTGCACTGAATGACATCTTTGATTTCCATTTAATGTACACAGTGACACCTACTGGCATACTGATGAGGCAATGAGGACAAGATCGGGAAATTCAAACACAGGCAGAGCCCTCTGAAACGCGTCCTTCGTGCGTCTCAAGTTAAACGACAGTGAAGTGCAATATTCCTTAATGTGATATTGATCAAGTAATAGAAATAAGCTGGAGGAAAGCCCACATTCCTGTTTGTCAATGTTCAGTTACTGAGCACCGTGAGACCAACACACGCAGGATCCTGAAGCCTTTACATAAGAGTTCCTTTCACATTTTCCGAAAACCATAAGCATTTCTTTTTGGCGGTTGAAGTTAAACCTCAGACCTCACTAAAGTCAATACGTTGGGTTGAGGGCAGTCACATAACGTGATAATTTTTTTTAAATGATAAAAACCAAGAAAATAGTAGTTGGGAGGAGCTAGCTGCTTTTACAAACAAGCTGTGGCCTTTTATAAATAAGCTGTGGTCTACCTATCACAGAAACAAGGCAAGACTTATAAGACTTTCATTTTTCTTCTGTCCATATATAAGCTATTGTTGAATTTGGCCATGGGGAGAGAAATAAACTCTAGATGAAGCAGGTGGAAATAATATGGGCAAGTGAGTGGAGCATCAATCAGAAATCTGGTAAAACTATAGGTGGTCTGACTTTAAAATAGAAATTGCAGGGCTTGGGACAGGACGAGAGGTTTCTGAGATGACAGGGATGGTGGCTCTCACGGAGGCCACCAAAGTGTGAGAGCAGACCCAGCCTTAGTGAGCAGGCCGCAGTCAGGCGGAACCAGGCAGAATGCTACAAATAGGTGCGTGGGAAGTTCTGGCTGTGAAGTCAACTTTCTGACAGGCTGTAATTATCTTAAGAGGGAGATATGCATCTCTCATGCCAAATCTGACTGGCTAGGATGGCTACACTGTACTGCTGAGGTTTCCAAGGCTGAGTAAACAGAAAAGAGTGCTTGGATCAATTAGCAATGCCTGCCATGGGCATGCAGGGGAAAAATTACAACACACGGCCAAAGACCTGCAACCTGCTTAGCCTAAGATTAAAAGGCAGGCACACCACTCTGCCTCATAACCTCACCTATTTCTATGCCGCTGCATTTTCTCCTTGTGTATTTGGTTTTCCCCTTTGTTTCTGAGCGAAATTTATTTTGAAAACAGCCCTATCTTGGCTCAAATAAGGAGGGGCAATTTCCTTTGGCTGGCTGGAGAGACATGGTGAGACTGGCAGGGACAAATGCTGAAGCAGGGCACCCTGGTCTGGACAGGGAGGGGCTGGTGGGGCTGGTGGACCACACTTTGCAGAGGTCTCCTCTGATGGGTGACAGGTGATCCCCGGCTGAGGGCCTTTAACACAAAGAACACAGCCCCAGTGTGGCTCTGTGTCAAGTCACCAGGACTCAAAGGTGCCAACAACACCCCTGGCCCAAGATATGGGAAATAAGACGGAGGGAATCTCAGAGGAGCTGACTCCTAAATCTGACCAGCAGTGAACTCATCACTGACCTTGAAACCTGGCTGTAATGTATTCCATTAGAGATGACATCGTGTTAAAATTTAGAAGTGTTTTGCCTGAAATTAATAAAAGTGGGATAATTATGAATAAGTTCATGGCTAAACCTATTCCCCAGGTTTATTTTCTCCTCTATACATTTCTGTCTTATAACTTTTCTATTACAAATACATATTAAAAATGTTTAAGTAATTTGCGTACATAGTAACACATCAAATGTATGGGTAAGTCATTATAAGCTAAAGCAATACTTCCCTGCTCCAACCCAGAGGCAACTCCTTTTAAAAGTTTCTACTTTTAGGTCTTCTGGTAGTTTCCTCCAGAACTGGATTAATACACTACTTCTTGATTTGTCAACCTTAAAAAATATCTAATGATCCCCGTATGATAGACAAGGATTTAGCTCTTTTTAATATTCCCCACTCTGCTTTCCCTTCCCCAATATATGAGAGTTATTTTATTTTAAGTTTTTCCACTGGTTATTTTTGTAACTTTAAGTAGCACTTAGTAGTCCTAAACTTCTCCCTGAACCCTCCTCAGCTCCTTCTTCCATCTATCGGCTACTCTTTTACTTTCATACTGTTGAAAATCCCTAACATTTATATTGTTTTGACACCACCAGCAGGTTCTCAGTCATTGTCCATAAACTGATTCTAAAAGCTGAAAAATAAACAAGATTTGTATTATTTTGAAACAGTATGTATGGAAAGCAAAGTAGCATTCTAGGGTTATTCACAGTTATGTGAACCATTACAAATTAGGTACCATAAAAGCAAGATACTAATTTGAAAATAATTATGGGAAAGCAATTAGGGGAAAACATTAATACATGATGAAACAAAGATCACTATTCTTACACAATTATTAAAAATTGTGTAATCTGTAAGCTTTTCATAGGTTTCTTTTTTTGCCTAATTAAAATAAAATGTAAGCTATCCTTGAAACAAGTTAACAAGATTTACAAAACTGTCATGCTGCTACAGGGAGTATTTATTTGAAAGTTTCTCTGAAAATTAATATCTATAGGATTTGGGGGTTTGACCACTGCAGAATGAATGTCAAGGGGCAGGCAGTGGGACAGTTACAAGGGCAGACAAACCTATACAATGAGGAAGGAGAACTCAGGAGAGGCCAAATACTGCTCATAGTCAGCTGGAAAACTGTAACCAAGGAGTCTGTGTGCTCAATTTCTCAATTCCCTGAGTCAATATATATATAGTCCAGGTGTAACCACAAACCAAAAACCAAAACAGTAATCATCACGTATGGGTGCACACCACACATAATTTGCCATGAATGCCAACATATACAGAATAGGCTCCTACATCTACATTACATATTCCGTCATATCATGCAATAAATAAATGGGACTAAAAAGGAATTTTGATGTACTATGCATTAAATATGTGAGTCTAAAAACAATATCTCAAAATCAAACACATTCTCTGAAAACCAAGGTAACTAGTTCTTCCAAATTATGAATAGGTTGTACAACTATATTTGTGTGTTTTTTTTAAATGTAGGCATTAAAATTAGATGTAAAGGTAAAGAAAGATAAAATGAATAAACCAGACTTACTATTTTGGCTGAATTATACTGGTAAGAGAAAAATTTCCCTGACTATATTTTCCCTTCTAAAAGTGCTGTTAAACTAAAATGATTTCATGAAACCTAGCACTTGTAGCTCAATATATTAGGCACTGATTTATTGAAGAGTATTTACCTTCACTTAAAAGGTTTCTTTTTATTTTACCTGGAAGTCAGATCTCAGCATAGCATGTACTCCCATATATTTGTCTCATCCTGCTTCTATGAGAATGAGCATTCAGATACTCAGAATTTCTGAGAACATCTAGATTAAATTAAACTACTCAGTCCTGGGCCACTTCCCTTCCCAGCCCACTTCTGAAAACTTCCCTCCGTAGGCTCTAAGCACTTCCAGGGCACAAAATACACCTTACTCTTTACTATTTCACCAAGCAGCCTAGGACAGTGACCTGTCCATAGCAGTTGCTCATTAAAACTTTGCTGCAAAAGTATTGTTTGCAAGAGCAAAATACCAAAACTACCCAAATGCCCAACCATTGGCGACTAGTTGGATAAACAGATACAGAAGTACCAGGCAGCCATTACAAATGAGGAAAATGTATACGATTGCATATGGAGAGTTCTCTAGGATATGGGCACACAAAAAATAATCAAGAATGAAAGATTATATACAGTATGATATTACTTGTTATGAAAGGAAAAATAAGAAATGAAAATATAATAAGAGATGGTGATATATTAGAGATAACTGGGTGTGACTGCGTGTGTGTGTAGAGAAAAGAGAAACTCAAGAAGTACAAACCTGAACCTAATAAAAGGTTACCTATAGAAATGTGCACAGGGTGCAAGGGGAGCAAGACTTTTCCAAAAATACCTTTTTCTGGAGTTTGGAACAAAATATATTGTTCTATATATTCATAAATTTAAATTAAATAAAAAGATAGAAAAACAACCCCATACATTAAAAATAAACAGAGAAAAGAACCTAACTTTATGTTAAATTCCTTACATAACAATACAGAGTGAATAATTAATTCAAATAACATTTGAACACAGTACTCAGACCACATAGATATAATGGGATATATTTTAAAGCAAAAAAATATTTTATAAAAGTCTTAAATTTTATTTAATAGATATACTGTTAGAATAATTTTGGTCTTGAAATGCTGGAATTTTTATGTACAAAGAAAAAAGTGATACATAAAATGTAGTCATAATTTAAAATGTGTATATACTCATACTTCTATATATACATATATATATACACACACATGAATATATAGCTATATTATATTTATGTACATATATATTTCTTAGTTCTATCTACTGAAAGGACCTACTAGCAATGACAAACCTTAGCACCCACATCTTGTTTTCTAGTTACCCTTCCCACTAAAAGGAAGCAGAAGTCCTTGGGAAAATCTAGAATTGGGAAAGTATAGGAAAGTGAACTTGCATATCTTTCTAGTAAGAAAGCAAGAAACAGTTATAAAAAAATAAATGGGGTCATGTCAAAAAGACACAAGAATCCATTTGAAGGAGTCCCAAGGGACAAATTTGGGACAATTTGGTCATTAAAAAGAATGACAACACTAAAAAGAAAAACTCCTTTAATTACAAAAAAATCCATGAGTCTATAAAGTCTATAGAGATACAAGAAGTTCCTTTTCACAGAATGCCAGTTAATAAATGTGGAAGAAATAATAGAATTAGAAAGTCACTATTCTGCAAGTATCAATGTAATAGCTTATTCAGGTCACGATCATTACTCTTGTTAACCACTGGGTCAAAGAAGTGATATGTTGTAATTTAGGGGTAAAAATAAGTATGCAACTTACTTTCAAAGGGTTCATTCAAGAATAATAGAGTGTGTGTCTGTGTGTGGGGGGGGGGCAGATAGAAACACACACAGGGAGAAAATATAAAGCAAAAGTTGCAAAATGTTGACAACTGGTGAATCTGAGTGAATATAAGTACTTCTTGTACTATGCTTTCAATATTCCTGTTGGTTTAAATTTTTTCAAAATTAATCCTGGGGGTTTGTAAAAAACAAAAATAAGTAAGTCTGCCTCAGGATCCCACTGTTTGTATGTCCTCACTATGTTACAGACTTATGCCTTTGACCTCACAACACTCATAGACCTGACAGAAGCACCATTTTGGTCACCGGACAGTCTCCAGCTTATCTACCTTGTTATTACATGTTTGCTCATAAGTCAGTATCTAACACAACACATTTCTTCCAGAAAAAAAATCCTTAGGTAAAAAGTGTTGGGTTGAAATTGGTCAAAAGTGTTAACTTTAAAATGTTTATGTTATTTTTTCTAATATTAATATGGTCTATTGTTAAAAATGCTCATTGGTAGGTAACTTTAAGAACCAAATATATAAATCCTATATATAAAAAATATAGTCAGTGAAATTAATAACTCAGTGCTTCATTAAACAATAGATAGGACAAAGCTGAAGAGAAAATTAGTGAACTAGAAAAGAAAGCTTAGGAAATTACCCAGAACACGGCGAGAAACATAAGAACATAAAAGTATGAAAAAGTAGCTCTGGCTGGTGTGACTCAGTTGGTTGGAGCATCGACCCATGCATCGGAAGGTTGGGGTTGGATTCCTGGTTGGGGTGCATGAGAGAGGCAACTGATCGATGTATCTCTCACACACTGATGTTTCTCTCTCCCTCTCTCTCTTTCCCTTCCTTCCTTTCTAAAAATCAATTTTTAAAAAAGTATGAAAGAGTAATGAAAAGGTATGAAGAATAAATGGAGAAGACTCTGCATACATCTAAAAGTAGTTCTCAGTGCTGATAATTTTCCAGAAAGCAATAAAGACATGAGATCTCAGACTAAAGAAAAAGCACAAAATGATAAGGATAAATGAAAATTAATTTTCTTCTGAACATACTGTAGTGAAAATACTGAACAGCAAAGAAGAAAAGTCTTAAAAACCATGACAGAAAATCAGGTTACAGATAAATAACAATCAGGCTGACTGCTAGAAGATGCAGCAGCAATATGGGGTGGGCAAAAGTATGTTTACAGTTGTGAGGATGCAAAACAGTTTATTCTTGCATTATTACTTATTAATCATTGCATTATATTCCATATGAACTGTAAACCTACTTTTGCCCACCCCTGTATATTCAAAGTACTGATAAAATATGACTGTCAACTCTGACTTACGCATGAAGCTAAACTATTAGCCAAGAGTATGGACAAAGTTAAGACCTTTTAATTTTTTTATTAATTTATTATATTTTGTTAATATTTACCACCCAGGGATCCATACTTAAAATTAAATCAATTCTTCTTCAGCAAATAAAATGTGAACTCAAAGTGAAATACTGGGATTCAGAAAAAATAGTGAGTACAAATATTAATAAAATATTTGTTAAAATAATTTTGTCTAAAAAATTGAACAAAAACTCTAGATTCCTCCCCACAACCTCAAAAGAGACAAATGGAATGAGAGAGTATAGTTGTGGTATGCCTTAAGGTTCTTTCCTTGCTCAAGAAAAAGAGAAAAATATTGAATAATTTTAAATGTTATTAGAAATATATTGAACAAAGAATTAATGTTAATATTTTAATATTAAAATTTCTAAAATTTATAGCTTCCAAAATAGCTGGAGAAATACATATAAAAGAGAGAGAAAGAAAACAAGGCATCCAATAGACGACAGGAGAGAAAAAGGCAGGAATAAAGCCTGATAAACAGAAAAGACAGGTTAAGATGATGGAAATATACTATTTATCAAAGTAAATGGACAACTTTATTAACACTCGCATTAATTTTCTACTACAAAGTACTGCATCTGTAGTTACAGATTAATTACTAAAAATTAATGTTTCCCAATGTCAATAATCAATTAAAATCTTTATTCTGTAAATCACGTTTATCACCACGAAGCTATAGGGTCTCCTTGGTCTCCCCCTTATCTACCACCATCCACACTCCTGATACTTCTGAGACCAACCGCTTGCTCTGACCATCCTCCCTGTCCTCGAGTACGCACTATACCCAGTTCCCTTTCAGGCCTTTGCTCTTCCTTTTCACAAACCCACAATCCTCCAAACCTGTCTTTATCCAAAATCCACAGACTCCTTAACTTCCTACTCATCCAGGAAGGTCAGGGCCCAAAGGAAAGGAGGGGCGGCTTGGTACAGGGTTAAGTCGTGGGCTGAGTATAAGCTGTAGCCTTTTCCTCCTGACCTGAATTCCTAGAAATGACATTAGAGGTATATTTTAAAATAGCAAATCTTTGTCCACATTTGAAAACAGGAATGGGTGTGATCAGTAGACCAGAAACTGTCACAGATAATTAGGCATTATTATAAAGGAGTGGAGAAAACCACAATTCTCAGAGCATGCGCAAAGGATGAGACAAAAGGCGGGAGAGGCTGCAGGGGATTCTGAGCCCAGAGGCCCTGAGGCCCTGAGACAGGAGGGCCCTGGGGCACTGGGCACCGTGGGCCAGGCCGTGAGCAATCTGTGTCTGTTCCAGATGGAACACAGAGAATAAGCTTGAGGAGAAGAGGCAGGGAGACAAGCGGGGAAAAAGCAACACCCAAGGAAAATGGGGGAGTCCTCCAACACAGAGGGCTGGTTACTGACATACCTCCATCCAGCCCTACAAATCCAGCCTCCCTTCTTCTGCTGATCCTCACAAAGGGGGAGCCCCTCCCCTACTCAAGGCCACCCTTCACTTGTGCTTTTAAAAACTGAACTGTTTGACCTGTTGACTTCTAAAGTGCATATAACCATCTTGTTTGAAATACGTATGTCTTTTTCCACAAAACCATGCCTCTAAAATGGCCAATGGATTCTTTTTTCAATTATTTTTTATTTATTGATTTCAGAGAAAGAAGAAAAGAGAGAGAGAGACAGAGAGAGAAACACTGATTTGTTGTTCAATTTATTTATGCATTCATTGGTTGAAACTTGTATGTGCCCTGACCGGGGATTGAACCTGAAGCCTTGGGGTATTGGTACATTGCTCTAACCAACTGAGCTACCCAGCCAGAGCTGGCCAATGAAGAAGCCAGCTATATGTCTTTTGCTTCTCATACAGAATGGCTGCATACTTCCCACTAGAACACAGATCCCCTCAGCAGAAAGATGCTCCTCACTCTTGGTAATCACACAGCTCCCCCAACTCTTATCCCCACTCTTCCAGCAAGGCCTTTCTCTTAATCTTCACCTGACACACTTTATAGTCTCTATTTCTTACTCTCTGTTATTAAAGGTTAAGGTGAATTATCTTAGGTTGGCGCTATAATTATTGAGTATAAACTTTATTGAGAAAAATAATGTTTTGTCAGATAAAGAAACAACTGAAGTTAATTCAATGTATCAATAAGTAGAAAAAATCCAGAATTCATATCAGACCAACTTATTCCCATAGGAACCCGAGGAAAAGTTAGAAAATGCGTTTCATATACAAGACTTCGGAATTCTAACTTCATAAGTTAAATGGATACTTGTATATTCAGCTGAATAAATCACATAGTGTTCATTAATACTCTGACACTAAATCTGCTTCCTCTACAGAACCAATGAGACTACCACAGAAAATATATGTCAATCCAGCCAAGCAAAGTTCTAACGCAGGAATCAATGAGGTGACAATCTTGAGTAATACATTTCTGACAGTTTTGAAAGCTTACTGGATATGTTAACACTTGAATATGTTAACACTTTAATGTAATACACAAACATTAATAGAAATTTAGAGTTATGGCAGAAGCTAACCATCACTAAAGCAACCGATTAATCAAGTTAGTTTGAAATTTGTAAAGAAAAAAATGTAATCGTAATATTCAGAAAGATAGGCCATTTATTCATTTCAAGACCCATCGAGAGATTTAAGTAGATAGTAGTCATATATAATAAATACAGAAAGATGCTAATATTAATAACTTAAGAAAAAGGAAGACCTTAAATATACAGAAATACAACTTAGAGAACAGTTTCAGCTTTGACAGGAGGGCATTTGAAATTGTGATTTGGAGTAAGTGATTCTCAACTTTTTTTGGAGCCAAAGATTTGCAAATTTGGAGACCTCTGTGGAAACAAACACATACATGCAAGATTTTACATACATTTTCAACACTAGGTACCCATGTTGAAGGAGTTACCTCCTAACTTTTGGAACACTGATGAGCTAACTTCAGTAGCCAAGTTGACTCCTCAGTCTTTGTACCCCCCCCTTCTCTGTCTTCGGTTCTCCTTTCTCTGCTCTCCTCCCCCTTGATCTGCTCCATCCAGTCCTACACCCCATCCCTCTGTCTCTCTGCCCAGCTTTTCCCAATTCCTCCCCCACCCCCATTTCTCCCTATATACCCTCCCACCGCCATTGCCTTAACTGATCCAGATACAGAAATAAATTGTCTATTTGGGTGACTTAACGAAAGTTTTAGGTTCTTATTCATCTTTGTAAAAGCCAGTGAACTGAAAACTTCACATTTACAGAGAGATTGAGAGATTACCTGGGGTGGGGGGGAGAGAGAATAATACTGTTTTATAAGAAAAAAAATGTTGTTTTATATCTGACTGTTCATTTTTGCCTCTGTATTTTTCCCCCCCACAGGTCCATACTAGGAAAAAGTGCCTGCAGCCTTGCCTATGACAATCAGGAGGATTTGGGAACACACAGAGAGCCCTGAGCACCCACAGCAGACTAGAATGCAGGGCACAGAGACTAATGCAGGAGCTTCTTCCACGATGGGCCAGGGCCAGGAGGCCAGGAGTAAAGGGCAGGACTCTGGAACCAGAGTCTGGTCCACGCTGAAGCCCCCAGCCCAATCTCCAGGAGTCAAAGGGTGCATTTTATATACCTCTCTGCATAGCCAGCATTGCCTGTGGTTTCACCATATATTGTAAATCACGATGGAACAGTGCTGTGGACAAAGGTTAACAAGATATGTGGGGATGTAAGAGGGACACTGACTGCAGCCACAGGCAGCCGCAGTTCCTCTACAGAATTCACAGTCCCTGCACTGTGGAAGTTATGTGCAGCGAAGTATTTTACAATTTGCCAAATTTTAAGGCTCCTAGGGGCAAAGTCCATGGAGGCTCCATTCTACATCTTTCATGTACTGTGTGCTTTCTCTGTGTCAGGCACTGTCCACGTAGAGGTATAGGTAGAGATATTTGTGTGTCTATGTGTTCATGATTTTATTTAATCTTCAAAACAGCCATATGCTGTAGCTATATGATGTAGGTATATAATCCCCACTCTTTAGATAAGGGATCTGAAGCGTAAAACATTGACTGAATTGCCCAAAGTCAAACATACCGAGTCAGGAAGATGGAGTTTAAACACACGTCTTTGACTCTGAAGCCTGTGCTCTGAGCCTGAGGTTCTCGGCTTCTCAAACTTGAATGCGTATGCGAATCTTCTGAGGATCTTGTGAGAATGCAGATTCAGGTGGGTCTGGGTGGGGCCTGAGAGTCTGAGTTTCTAACAAGCTCCCATCCATGGACCACATTTTCAATAGCAAGGGACTAAATAAACTATTACATTCGACCGATGCCACACGTAGAGCTGTGACGTCTACAAGACTGCTGCCAGCAGTACATTTCCAAAGGGGTAACTGCTTTAAAGATGAAAACAAGCAGTGTGCTTTATAGCTATTAAACTGTGCGGGGAATTTTCCCCCCTTAATTCAGAAAACACAACTCTATACCCCCTAAAACAAATTTTTAATGAAATCAAAGGAATCTCCAGTTTTTCTGCACACACTCCTGTTGTCTTCCACCGGAGGAGTCTCTCCCGTGCCCTGTGCCCACACCAGATGCATCCTGTGTTTCTACAGGAAACCATCAGAATCTATTAAAATTACTGCACACTGATAGCTGCAGGGACATGACAAATAGCAGGCCAAGAGTCAGATACCACAGAATGTGTTCCAGGGCTTCGGGGGCAGGCCCATTTGCAACCAAATGATATTGTGTGAGGTTGGCGTGCTCACCGCATGACAAACTGGTGCAATTTCAGCACTGTCTGCGGGCCAGCGGAGATCTCCCTGATGCTGGCTGTGGTTAGTTTACAGAATTGTGCCGAGTTCCCAGATGTGAATCACTTGGGGCTTGAAAGGGCTCCACTTGACAAGCTACAAATAATTACACTCTACTCTTTCCATTGTACTCTATTATTTTGCCCCCTTATCTCCAGGATTTGAGCTTTTGTGAACAAGCAAGGTCGGCTTCTATTCTGACCACAACACAACAAAACATTGTTCTTTTCTGATATGATAAATAAAACGAGGCCCTACAGACTAAACATTTTTATCAGGCCCATTTTCCACTTTTGTTGGCAAAAGTCAACTTTGGGCTGAGCCAGAAGGGTTGAGCTGGACACACGCAGGTTCCTGCATTCTCACTTAAGGAGGTTCTCCAGACGTCTGGTTATTGTAAAAGCTCATTTGAAAAACAGGACACTGACCGACAGGTAAAGGGCACATGCGCAGTAGCTTTTACAAGGTTTCTACTTCCTTTGTTCCCCCTCCCCCTCGTTCCCAGCTCCATCCTAACAGCCTCTTCATCCAGATATTCTTAATAAAAAAAAGTTTTTCTGACTTGGGATGCAATGAGAACCAAGCTGCCTTATGACACACATCTCAGAAACACCAGAGCTTCCAAATTCAAGTTTGCACTTCCATCTGTGAAAGATTTTAAGGAGTATATCACCCACCCTAAGGCAAGGGCCTCCTAAGAATAGTATATTAATTACCGTTCCACATATTTTAATTTAGTAAATGTCAAGTTTTATCTATGTTTTCATATTTTCCCAAAGAAAAACACAGGATTGAAGGAGCCAATTTTTTTTATTAAATTCCAATTTCAAATAACATTTCATAAAGTTCTAGTCCCTAGAAAAGGTTTTTTAAAAAATCTATAATGATGATTAACATGAGCTCAAAGTAATCTAAATATCTTCTTTTAAATTTAACTTTATTTGTTAAGTCTCAAGTGTGGGTCAGCCCTCCACATTTATTTTTGCAACAACCCTATGGCATAAATACAGGATTTCATATAATAAAATCTGTGATTACTATCCCCATTTTAGAGATCAGGAAACTGAGGCACAGAAAGGTAAAGTAGCCTGCTCAGTGGCTCATAAGCTAGTAAGTGGTAGAGCTCGGAACTGAGCCCAAAGAGTGACTCGAGCTCCCATGAATCCGGCTTCCTAGCCCCACAGCTTCATCTACTTAAGGCCAGGCCAAACACAAGCACAGTACGCCTCTTCTGGGCCAAAGCCAAGCACATGGAGATTACTCACCTTGATAGTATAGGCAAATAATAGTGAGATTAAATTCTCAACAGTAGCTAAAGAAGCTAAAACTTGAGATTTCAGCTCCCCAAAATGGATACCTTTATTCCTTCCTCACTACAGCTTTGGCTGTAAAAGGCACTCCTCCTTTTCTCTCAGTCTGCCTTGTCCAACACAGCAGCACTCACCACATGCTGCTATTGGGCATTTGAAATGTGGCTAGTCCTAGTGGACGTGTCCTGTGAGTGTAAAAAACACACCAGACTTCAAAGAATTACAACAGAGGATACTATAAAATATCTCAATAGTTTTTACATTGATGACATTTGAAATAGTATTATGGATTTGACAGGCTAAATAAAATATGTTATTACAATTCATTTCATCTGTTTCTTTTTACTTTTTAAAATATGGCTTCTGGAGAACTTCAAATCCCTATGTGGCTCACATCAAATCCCTACGTGGCTCACATCATCACATTTCCATGGGACGGTGCTGCCAGAAGCTCCTCCCTTAATCCCAGACTTTCTGTGGCTGAATCATCGGCACAGTCTGTAACCAGACAGGAAAAGCAACGCCAAGAACAGCAGCTGGCCTCTCAGGAAGCTTCGTCCCCACACTCCCTCCTTCCACAAGGCCCCGGCTCTCGCATCCTTGACCTGGAAACACTCACTGGCTGGGCTCTGGCTTAGAAAAAGCTGTTAGCTGACCCTGCTTTCCCTTCCGCTGCTGCCATCCCTCCCTTCTCTCAGTCAAAGCCCCTGGCCGGGCCCACACTCCTTTTTCCTCTCTCCGTCCAACTTTCCTAATTCACTGTAATCTGACTTCCATCCCAGCCCCAGCCCCAAACTGCTCCTCAGAGGTGCTCATCTCTGCAGGCTCTTCCTCCCCTAGAACACGGCTGGGCCCCCAACCACACAGCGGCCTCGCCTGCCCCCGAGCTCCAGCTGAGCCGAACACCGACCAGGTCCCTGGGAGCAAGAGATGGATTCACTGAGTCCTGGGACCCAAACAGGAAGCAGCACCAAGCTGATCCCAAGGAGGGTGCTCTCTTACGATCTGGGAATTCTCCTGCTCAAGGCAGGGGTAGCTCGGTGCAGCTGGCTGTTCACGGGTCCTTCCTGGTGAGCCATCGTTCTCTCACATGGCCCCCTCTCCCCAACTTTCCTTGTCCAGGAAAAGTCAGGATCAGGTTGCGTCTCAAGCAGCATCTGGACGGAGGGGACCTCCGGCCACACGTGGCGGGCAGCTCTCAGGGCATGGCCGGGGGCCTCCGCGGGAAACCGTCACTCACTGGCCGCCGGGCTGGAGGGTGAGGGAGTAAGAGGAAAACTCCTGGACAAAAGTGAAAAATCTCACCACTGGCTACTAGGAGGAAGTGACACTGGCAATAGTTTGGGAAGGGAAAACACAGCAAAGCGGCTTCGAGTAGGGGAGCAGGGTGAGCTTCCTGCAGGCCGAGGGGCATGAGGCTCAGAGGGGTGAGAACCCCAATCCTCCAGCGACTGAGGGCTGGGGAGCAGTTCAGGCGTGAAGGGCAGGAAGTGCCAAGTGGAGAGAGAGGGGGCGCTGCATTTTATTGTTTTGTTCAGCTGCCAGTTCTAGTTCCTAGAGCCCACTGACATTCTGTTCAGGATCTCTCGCGTCCATCCTATGCCACTGTCCAGTCCAGACCTTCACCCTGGTCATGTCTGCATCCCCTTAGCCTAGTCGGGGCCAGAGTAACAGTTCCATAGATGATTCCAATTGCCCCCCCTTTGGAAACTTTCTGTGCACCGAGCTAAGTTTAATCAACATGATTTTCCTGTCACTTTGCTGTTCAGAAACATGCTATTCCATCCTATTGATTTCTGCACAAAGTTATAAGATTTCAGAGTTTCCAACCCCACCCTTGCCGGATGCCAGCGATGGACATTTTCTCCTCGGCACCTGTCCCCTCTGCAAAGCAACTCAGACATTCCACCTGCTGGAATGTGCCCTCCTGTCCCCACTCCCTGTCAAAGTGGAATGGACTCGGACATCTTCGACACTGGCCTCTGCCCACCCTCCAGGAACAAACAGAACAAAGGTGGTTCTCCACAGGGACCGCTACAACCTGGCCCTGCCCCATGTGTCCAACATACTTCCATTCTCTCCCCACCACTGCACACTGGACACTGCTCTCTTCCCATCTCCACCATGTAACGTTCATCTACATCTTTGTTTCTAACTTTGTGGCGGGTAGGTTCCCACACAAAAGCCCTAGCCTTTCCACCTGCTTATCTGAATCCTACTTAGGCTTCAAAATGCACCTTAAGCACAATTCCTTGCAGGAAGTCTTCCAGGCACTTTACTGATCTCATTCTCAAAATCTCCATTCAATACAATCTGCTATTTTGCTAGGTCCTACCATCAGGCATTCCTTATTGCTCCATGGTGCTGTGTCAGTTGGTGTGGACATAGAACTAAACTGCAGGCTCCCTGATGGCTTGAGTCACGCCTTAGCGTTGTCAATTGCCTGGAGCTGGCACCAACCAGGCAGTCAAAGACTTGATTTATTAAGCTACATTGATTAATTATGCTACTTTATAACAGATGAATGCTGTGCTTCCTTTGTATGCTAGACTCAGAGCAGAAAAGGTTAAACGGCACTGCTCTTTATAATCTCCATCCATCTTTTATGGAATTATCCTTTAAAATTAACTATCTCACAATGTTACAAATATATTAATTAAGCAAGTGATCAGTTCAAAATATGCCGAGGTGCTTTCAAAGAGTCATATGTCTTCATTTTTATAAACTGATGCTATTATATATGATCAGTAAAAATGATCATCTCTCCAACATAAACTAAATGTTTCTTTAAAGAAACCCTCCAAATCTGCAAGATTGTAGAATTTTTACAATTCAAATTTTTACTCTTTCAAAATGACAGCCCTATAGCCAACTTGCAGTGGTGCCTACCCGTATTCCTTTAAGAATGGTCTGTATATCACCTGAGGAAAGTCAGCGGAACTGTTTATAAAGGCTTAGACACAAAACGGTCCATGAGAAATTCTGCAGGATAATTCACAGTTCCACAGTGTTTCCTAAACAGAGAGGCACTCCTGCACAACCCAGGGCAGCCAAAGGGAGCAAACGCGGGACGAGTCCAACGGGAGTGTTTAAATCCACCTTTCACATAATCTAACGTTAGAACACACACACATACAACTTTAAATCATTTTTAACCGTTATTAGTTAGCAAGCCAGTTTCTGGCACTTCCATGTCCATTTCTTTACGGTGAAAGTGTTTCCTATATTTTGACTCAACACATGGTGGATATTTAAGCCTACACAACACTTCCTCGAATTACCAAAACTTACTGTAACATGGACCATCGTTTGTACTGAGTTTCTGTTTCAAGTTCCTCTCCAGCGTTAATGATAATACTGGAAACCCCTTTGGTTGCCTAAATTAACCCCCAAAAGAACCAGACCCAGGAACATCCCCATCAGGCACTAGTATGACTGCCCCCTCCCTCGACCACCTGGGCGGAAGAGAGGCCAGAGGCCTTGGGGCCCGGGTGGGTTAAGTGAGGTCCTGGTCCCCAGGCTGCTGGCGCTTCGGTTCAGTCAAGAACAACTCTGCCGAGCAGAAAGGCCTCTTGCGGCACCGGAATCACAGCAGGCTTCATCCCAGCCTCCAGAGCAGAACCACCGTGCCCCGTCCTCCTGTGCAGTTCAGCCCAGGAGACTTCAGGCCCCTGGGCAGTGGCTGCCCAGGCTGGAGGAAGGGGTGACGCAAGGAGAGGGGAAATGAGTGCTTCCCATGCCCAGGGTGCAGTACAGAGAACCCCCCACTCTCCCGCTTTTGAGGCCCAGGAGAACACGGCAACTGTTTTTTCAGTATGGCTTCCCTGTGCTATCCTAGGTGCTTTTCACTGATTATCTCAATTACATTCTTACCCTCACAGCTCTGGGTGTCAGCACCCTCCCACCTTACAAACGACGCCACTGCGGCATGAGGGGCACGGCCAGGGAGAGCCTGGGTGTGGCTCACCTGCAAGTCCGGGACGCGTTCTGCTCCGCTGCACTCCCCCTAGGCTGCAGACACCTCAAGCAAATGATGGCGAAGTCTTCTTTAGAAGTGCCTATTTGCCTGGGCAATCCATAAGACTTAGGTACGTTTCCCTATAAAAATGAAGCCTTCAACGTGGGCTCTCTGGAGCTCTGGGTCACCTACTTTCACGGCACTGCATTTTTCATTTTTTAAAACTTTATCGTGAACCTGTTTGGATAGAGTGTGTCTACTGGACACAAGAAACAATTCTATACAGCTCATAGATAAAATAAACACAGGTCAGATTCTACTTCAGCTTCATGAACCCCAAATCCCTTTGCCATACTGGAATTTCTGCCGAATGTTTACTTGGAAGGCACGATTTCTGTTGCTTTTGTTTTGCGTTGGTGGTAAAGTGAAGGAATGAGAGAGGAATTCCTGGATCAACTGTACTCAAATCAGAAATCCTACACCAGCCTAATTCAGAGTGCTCTCTACACAAATCCAATATAAAGATTTAAATTTTTAGAAACAAATGCCAACACTCACTACTACAGAACCAACTATATGTTAAGGGCTTTGTTCCTGTTATTACATTTGCTTAAAACCATCCCTAGTGGTTATGAAGCAGTTACTATTATCCCTATTTAAGGGAGCCAAGGCTCAGAGCATTTAAACCACTAGACTACCTAAACATGTGGTTAGGAAGTGCCCAAGTACCATCAACTTCAAAGTCTACTCTTCTACCTCGTTGCTACTTCCCTTCTCATAGAACCACCTTCCAAAGAGGTTAAATTTACAAGATAAACATGACCCTAGATTCTGCCTGACTCATACAACATGGTCAACACCCGAGGGATTCACATCAATTTTCCTCTTTATCTGATTTCACCTATTTAGCATTCCTACCCTGCTTCTCTGAATGTGTGAGACAAGAAAACTTGCTGAGAGACCCCTGCCCCTGCTACCTTCCTGTCTTTCTCATCAGCTTCTTGACTGTATTTTATACCTGACCTTCTGAGAAGGGTCTGAACCAAGGTTGCGAAGGCAGAGAAAGGCCAATAGTGGCAGCCATACTTACTGAGCTAACTGTAATCTGGGAAGACACCTCGCCAAACATTTCACATGTGTTATATCACTTAATCTTGGCAATGACCTTATGGGTTAGGTACTATAGGCAACCCATTTTAAAGATGAGGAAACTGAGTTAACAGTTTACTCATATTAAAGCTTGCTAACATAACTGTATTTATGCGTTTAGCTCTCTGTGAAGCCATGTAGGATTAGTTGACTCTAGTGTATGTGGTGCCCACAAACAGGGAGAATCCCTATGAGAGAGGAATCTGGAATGTCTTGAGGGTCTTGGAAAAAAAACTGCCGAATGTGATGGCATCCCCAGAGCCCAGCACAGTGCTTGGTACATCACAGGTCTTCAAAAGCTACTGTTTGAGTAAATGAATGGAAGAAAATACTGAGACTGATAAAGTTGTGCCTCATACCCCACATCCACTGCCACCTCTTACAGGTCCTGCCTGGCTCACCCCGCCAGCCCTTCTTCAGGCCCTGCACAGCACCCAGTATGTGAACATGCTCACAGCAAATCACATAAATTCTGAGCTAAACTTCCACTTAAAAAGACTGCCAGCCTCCCCAGCCAGGCATTTAGAATTCTCTGAGCCCCAGAAAGATGAGCTCCAGAGAACTTTCTAGGCCCAGAACTCACTGACTACAACTTTACTACAGCAGCGGCTTCAAAAACAACACTCTGGGTTAAACCGATGTTCGTTAAAGCTGACCTCCTCTGAACCCGGCTAAACCAAACACTGATGAGTCAGGAGTCAAAGTCCTACTTTTGCTGAGAGCAAAACACACAAAAATGGGTCAGGGTGGGACCTGGCCCCATCCCCAGTGCCAGGCTAGAGCCATATACTAAAACATTTACAAATGTAGGTTTTGTTTTCTTGCCTCTTCTCAAAAGACCTTCTCTTATCTGCAAGAAAGCAGGAAACCAATTCAAGGTTTTGCCGGAGATTACAGTTTGGAATTCAAAGCAAAGGAAAGCAACTGGAATTTCACCTAAGCACTCTGATCAAAAAAGAGTGGTTTGTCAACAACTGGTTGTTTTACCACATAACCAACATTCTTCATTTGTTCTTACACTGAGGGACTAGGACACTTTAGATATCATTCTCTAATTGGAAAACACTGCAAGGATGTTCTGACATTGCTTTGAAAAAGAATTCATTTAAAGCAGTGAATTAAATATTGAATTACTCAAGGGTAAGAACAAAGAGAAACTCTCATTCTGGATGAAAGGAAGGTAAAATATGTGACATATTAACCCCTACTGGCAAACACTTAATGAGAAGTATTAGAAATAACAATAGTTGCCCCCCACAGGGAGCTCTTCCTGTGGGCGTGGTGCTCACATTGGATCCCTGTGGGAAACTGAGGGTGGGCACTTTAGGGAGATGAAGTTCAAGGAAATTGGTGACTTGCACAAGTTCCCAAAGCAAGAATGTGGAACCAAGTCTGCCTAGCTCCAAAGCTTAGTTACAACACTCCATAGAAGTTCCTCAAACCGGCTGAGGTCAGAAAAGCTTTTCTTAGGTTCATTTGTTGATGGATCCAAAGACGCAAACGTGGTTTCAGTGCTCAGTCATAGGCCCACTTTTGCTGAATCGGAATGTGCATCAATCCTTTAAAGCTTTAATCAAAGCTGACATGTCTACCTTCATGCTAAATGTCCACTCTACAGGGCATCTTTTCCAAAACAGGGTAAGCCACCCCCTCTGTAGTTTGCAGGCTTAGGTACAAATTAAAATCACCTGGAGAGTTTTTAAACCATACCAAAGCCTGAGCCTTAATTACATTAGAATCTCTGGGCAGAGAGCCTAAAAATCTGTATTTTTTATCGCTCCTAAGAACCACTGATGTGTTGGGGCAAATGATCTCCACAAGCACCTTGGGATCATCTTTAGATCAGTTCTCAGCTTCAACTGCTTATTAGAATCATCCAGGGAGCTTTTAAAAATTCGGATGCTCAATTCATAGCCCAGAACCATCAGGCTCCCTAAGGGTGGGACGGAGGCATCAGTTGTTTGTGAAGCTCAGGGCGATTCCAACATGCAGCCATGTCTGAGAACCACAGATTTAGCAGCTAGTCATTTGCACCAGAAGCCCAAGCCTTCATTTGGACAGAGCTCCAAATGGGCCATCCACTGGCAGCACCATCACATCAATAATTAGTCTTTTTCTCATATTCCCTGCCTTCTTTCTTAGCGCCAGGCACCCGAAGTTGGTACTGACACCCCAAAGTCTTCCATTTGTCAGTCACTTCTTAAGTGCCGTGTCCACTCTCTTGGGAAACACTGCATGACTCTCCCTCTGTCCTTGAGACTCATCCCCACTATTGAATGATTCATCTCACATACACTTGCAACATTTGTCATTCTCTCATCACTTTCAATTTTATCATCTCCACTTCCTCTTCTCTTATTAGCATTTTCAACACTGCCACTTCTTTTGCCCTGTGGACATAGGGGGTTGATGCTATTTTGGGCACGTGAAGCTTAGGCAGGAGGCTGCAGGCTAGGGAAGCACAGCGTGGCTGAAACTAAACTGACATCCTAGGGACGCTGCCTTCACTGGAGGTGGGTAGAGCTGGTGTCCTTTTTCGCTCTGGAAGGCAGCTCTGTTTACATCCCTAACAGTTCCTATGGAACCCAAAGCACACTTTTTATTGACAACGAAGATCGTCATGGTTGAGAAAAGTAAAAACCTTTGTACATTTCAGTTCTAAATTTTTGAGTCAGGACTTCTTACAGGGACACAAACGAGAAAAATCCTACACTGAAAGCAAAATGCTTTTTATCCAACAATATTAATATGCAAAAGCAGCAGCATTCACTTCAAAGATGTTCTCTCAAAGGGTGAATCAGGTGTTGATTAAAGCGTCCCTAAAACATACACTACTCTGCAATGGCTGACAAATCTAACCCACATCTTTACCCTGCAGACCGCCCTCCTTCCACGTGCATTGTCCACGGAAAAGGTCACAGCACTGAGAAAATGCATTTGCTTGATAAAGTACTTTCAGCTCATTACTTGGCTTTTCTCAATGCTATCTCAGATTATTTCTGCAAAACCATCCATGGAAAACCCACAGACAATGAATTCAGAGTCAATAATGGAAAAAGCAGATCTGATTTCCATACAAATTATAAGATATAATGTAGCAATAATTTACTCCAATAATTTTTATGGGAAAGATCAAGAATATTGACTTTTAAAATAAGGTCTTCACTAATGTCCTAAACCCTCTTCTTAATCATTGGTACTTGAGAAGAAATTTTAGAATAATATTTAAAAGTTAATTAAAAACAGTATAAGCACTCATGTCAGTCAAGTATGACCTCTGCTCTACAATGCATTTAAATGCATGTCACCTTGACCTGTAACACAGCAATGGAAAAAGTTTTGGTCAATATAAATCAAATGTACACTAATTTATTCAGCAGGTTTCCTCGTATCTGAATCAACATTAGAAATCTAACCAGTATTTGTTATTCTGTTATTGACAAAAGGAAGCATATTTAAATGATAACAAGTACTCATGGGTGTCATTTGGAAGTTAAATTATTCCCCAAGGACAGCCTCTGTGGACGTCTACACTTAAAGGTCATTTACCACCAAATTATGAACAACTGTTGCATTTATTAGCACAGGCTCAATAGTTTGGAAGCTGCGGCCATCAATTTTTACTGACAATGAGATCTAATTGTTCACTAATAATAAACAAGGAAAACAGACCTTTTCTATCAACTTTTATTCCCTGCACTATGATCACTTTTTAAACATGGAGACACATCGCCCTGTCTGGGTAGCTCTGTTGTTGGAGCTTTGACCCGATACACCAAGGTTTCGGGTTCGATCCCTAGCCAGGGCACATGCAAGAATCAACCAATGAATGTATCAATAGGTGGAACCACAAATCTGATCTCTCTCTCTCCCTCTTCCCCTCCCTTCCCCTCCTCTCTCTAAAATCAATCGATAAAAAAAATTTTTTTTAAAGGGAGACACAAATTTTCTGCATCCAAAGGAAAAAAACTTTCAACTGCAGGAAGGACTAAATATAGTTTAAAATAAATATAAGGTAAAATATAAAAGCCTGTTTTGTATGTTATGTTCATCTGAACTTAACAAAAGGGAGAAAAACACAACAGTGTTTATGAGTAAAATGTATATTTCACTTTTAGAAGGAAGTGTGATGGCTCATATTACCATGGGGTACCCAGATATTTGATGAAACATTCTGGGTGTTTCTATGAGGGTATTTTTTGGTTGCAATTAACATCTGAGTAAAGCAGACTGCCCTCCATAACGGGGTGTCCCTCTCTGGATTTTGGAGGCAACATATTCCAGGTGTGTTACTCCAGGCCCTTTACCAAGTGACTAGAAAAGCTGCTAGTTTCTTTTGAGTTGGGCCCCGAACAACAGAAGGCTCTGCAACAGGCAGGCTGCTGTACAAGCTGCTCTGCCACATGGACCAGCAGATCAATCAACGGTGCTCGAAGTGGCAGCACCAGACAGGGTGCTGTCTGGAGCCTTTGGCAGACCCCCTGTAGTAAATCACACTGCAGGTCCTTAGGATTTGGGAGCAAAGCCTGCCATCCTCTGTGGATAGCCACTCTCCTTTAGAGAAATAGCTCTTGGCTGCCACTGAAAACTTAACCACAGGCCAAGGTACCACGCAATCTGAGCTGCCCACCATGAACTGGCCCAAGCAGGCCCTGAAGGCACAAATAAGGTACTTAAAGAATGTTTTAAGCCGTATTCAGTAATCATGTTGTTGATGGTAGTACTGATATTACAATTAAGACACTGGTGTGTATAATGTAAGATAGTAAATTATTAATCATCTGATATTCTAATTCTATCAAGCTCAGCATCTAAAGTATTGAGATTTTTCAGTATGGAGGAAAGAAGACAAAGTTGATGATAAAAGAGACTAAGAAAATCTTGTCCTGAATTTACCACATATTTTATTGTTTAAAAATCCCTAGTTTTGATCACTGAAAAGATCTAGAAACCTCTACAAACCTAATGTCAATGTATATACCGTGTGCCCAGATCATGAGCTCTCAACATCATTTTCCACCAAAAGCAACCAGGAATCTTTAGAGAAAAAGCAAATTCCAGATCTGGGGTGGGAAAGGTAAAAGATGTATGGAAAATACCTTGTTATAGTAGAAAAAGTAAGTTATCAACGACCCTAAGGTTGTGTTAAGGACACAGCACTTGACTTGACAAAGCTATACCTAAAAACAGCCAGAGATGGGACAAAACAGACATAAGAAAGATAAATGCAAAGGACTGAACTACATCAAATATGCTAATATCCACACATTCATAACAATACTAATTTTTTTAAAAAGGCCTCTATGATCACCTTTAGCTTGTGCTCTTTGGAGGGAACCAACTCATCATTTTGAAAAATAAATAATTAAAGAAAGAATCAAGCATTTATCCTACCTTTTTTAAATAAAAACTACACCTCAGAGTAACTAACTTACTACACTACGTTTTTCTTTATACATTTATTCAAGCCAATAAATAAAAAGAAAATGATTCCCGTATCAATGCTGAGCAACCACGAATGAGTTAATAGATCTAGGCAATGCTCTTCAATGGCGGGCTCCTAGCATCACAAATCAAATCTGAAAATGATCACGCCTCTACCTTTTCACGATATAAGGAACAGAAGAGTGTGTTAATGATGACACAAGGATTTAATCAGCAAAAGCCACTGTGGGAAAGTCTACGGGGACAAATGTCACAGTTTATTCAACAAAATAATTATAAAAGAAAAAACAGACAAAGAGAAGGAGAAGGAACCTTTAGATTAAAAAAGACTAAGTAGACATATTTAGCAATCTCATTTTATGGGCCTAGTTTCAATCCCAAGTCAGATAAACTGCATTTTAAAAAAGGAACATGCATGGGAAAATTGGGTGTAAAAATGGCTTGATATTTATGAGTTATTGCTTATTCTGAAGTATATGATAATGATATTGTAATTATACTTTAAAAGGGGAATCTAAACATACAAACTGAAAACGTTCAGACAAGTCTGAGATTTAACGCAAGAGGACTTACAAGGAATAGTGGGAAGAGTCGGACGCACACCTGGCCTGAGTTTATCATTTCTAAAGCTGAGTAGAGGGGTCATTATTTTCTCCGCTGCTAAATATGGTGAAATTTTTTCCACAATAAACAGTTACTTTTAAAAGAGAGAAGAAATAAGACAATAACTGAAAATTAAAACAGGAAAGACATATAGAAAGCAAAATAACAGGAAGTTCCATGAAACAGCTGAATGAGCGCCTGGAAGACCAGCGTAAGAAGGCAAGGGATGAGTCTGAGGGGTCCTCTGCTTTGGAGGGATGCAGTGGGAACGGGAGAGAATGAAGAGGGGGAAAGATGTGTCGCTGTGCCCTCTATAATACTACACCCTAATCGTGTATGTAAGTGCATCAGCCTTTAGGATCCTGGCTGGGGAAAAACACATGCATAGTAAATAGGCTAAAAAACTGAGCCTGAATTGATATACACAATTTGAAAGTTGTAGTAAGATCAGTTGGTTATAGGTAATTGTTACTTCTGAAGTAAATAGCATAAATATTTCTGGACTTCTGTTTACATTATTAGTTCACATTAAAGTGCTTTTTAAAAAGTAAAAGTCGAGGCAGTCCCAACTCGAAATAATAAGACTCAATCAAGAACATAGCTGGATACACCATTCCTTGCACTCTGCAAAGATAATCTCATTTAATCCTCAAACCACCCTCTAAGGTAGGTAATAGTATTCTCTCCCCTTTTACAGATGAGGAAAATAAGACATAGGGAGATTAAGTAGCTTTCCCAAAGTCAAACTCCTGGGCTAAAGGCTGGAAGCCAGATTTGAATGCAAACAGCATGAGGTCATAGCCTGTGTCCCTCACCTTGAGGCTGTGTTAGCTTGGGTCATCAGTGGGTGGAACATTATAAATAGGCTTTTGCCAACTGGCAAATCTCACCCAGGAAGCATCTGAAATGAACAATATTCTATTTGATCTGTACAGGTTCATTTCTAATAGCCCGCTTGCCTCATTTTTGAGACAGTGTGCTATAATTTGGACTACTAACTTAGCATCACATCAAATGGGAGGAAACAATGCAATGTGGTTTCCTGGATCAGATCCAGGAACAGAAACAGGATATTAGTGGAAAAACTGGTGAAACTCAAATACAGCCTGGAGCTTAGTGAATCGTAATGTACCAACGCTAGTTTCCTTGTTTTAACATTACAATGGTAATGCATGATGTTAACAACGGGGAAACGGGGTGAAGGGTGTATAGGAACTCTCACCACTAACCCTGCCATTTTTCTGCAAATCTCAAATTATTTCAAAATTAAAAGTTTATATAAAAAGAATAAATTACAAAGTAAAAGCTATTGAAAAAAGATTAAAATGTATTTTTAGCTCAATGAAAACAAACTTCTGTCCCTAAATTTCTAAGCACTACAGTTGCAAAATTCGATGCTCTTGTTTTGATTTTTAAGGGAATGGGGCATTCTGTTTGTTAATGTTCAAGAGTATTTTCAAATTGTACTTCTTATCCGTAAGTACCATAAGCAACATATCCTACAAATGCTTGATTTCATCACTCAGCATGTATCTAATGTTCAGTTACGCTGTGTGCTCACCATGAGTGAGGCCTCTCGCCAGCTTTGTGTCTGCTACACAAAGGGCTCCTTCATCACAGATGCTTACAATGGGTGACTCAAAGGTACTGTTGTGGACATTGTACTCTCGCTGGCCTTCTGACCTTCTCCCACTGTGGTGTCTAAAGAATTAGGTGGCAGGAATGACTGACCTCAGACCCAGCTCCAGACGCCCTCTAACTAGTTTAACTCCCTCTGGCTAACCTATCCTTGCCATGGCCACTGGTTCAGGTAGCCCTGGCCTCAGCCCGTCGGCACACAGGATTCCCCCGGCAATAGGATCAGCTGAGAACCAACTGGGGATTACGGGATATGAAGAGAGATGTAGTTGTTCAGAGCTTCTGTGGAAAAAAAAATGTCTTCCTTCTCTTCCTCTAGATGTTGTAGTATACAAAAAATATATATATTTTTTTAAATCTGCAGCTTGTTACCATTTTTTCACCTGGTGGAAACTACTCTGAGGATGGAAGCAAACAGAGAGAGGAGGGCCGCTCTCAGGTAGCCAGGCCCCCTAACTCAACCTCCCAGTCTCATTCTCACAAATATAAAATGGCAATAATAATACTTTCTGCAGGTGATTATGCAGATAATACTTTCTGAAGGCAATATCTGCATCGTGGTTATGTTAATATGCATAAATGCATAACCCATGGACACAGACAATAGTGTGGTGAAGGCCTGGGGCAGGGAGTAGGTGGGAGTGGAAGGGGTCACTGGGGAAAAAAGGGGACATCTGTAATACTTTCAACAATAAAGATAAATTAAAAAAACAAAAAACAAAAACAACCAGCACTGTGATTACATTGTAACAGAGTGAAGTGCTTGGTCTCTCTGACTCCACCCGGTTCAAGCTGGAGTTGTCCCCATGACCTTCAGGCTCCTGCTCCTGCTTTAGACATGCTAATCACCCGAAGAATTCTGCTTGGGTCATGAGGTTTTTGTTTGTTTTTGTTTTTTTTTAAATATATCTTTATTGATTTCAGAGAGAGGAAAGGAGAGGAAGAGAGAGAGACAGAAACATCAATGATGAGAGAGTCACTGATCAGCTGCCTCCTGCACACCCCAGACTGGGGATGGAGCCAGCAACCCGGGCATGTGCCCTGACCATGAGTGCCCTATCTCCTGGATCCTAGGTTGATGCTCAACCGCTGAGCCATGCCTGGCAGGGCAGGGGTCTTGAGTTTTTACACAAACAGCCCCTTCCATTTTCCCTTCCCTTGACATAAAAGAAGCCTGAACTCTGTACTTTCTTCAGATGGATTTTAGGATTAGGTCTCCCCCCTGGTTTGAGCCTTCCTGAACAATAAACCTTTCCTTACTCCAAATTCTGACATTCTGAGTTTTAGCCCTTTGCTGCATCCAGCACACAGACTTTGGAACAGTAACAATACAAAGGTACTGCTCACATTGAGGTATGAGTTCATTTGGGTTACGTTTTAGAAGTCTTTACGAGTCAGACAGCCATGGTGAAACAGTCACAGGTGAAATTATACCTTGGGTGTGCTTTAAAGTAGTCCAGAATTTTAAAAAACACAAGAATGAGGAGTGGTAACTAAAATAAAAACTGTGAAATATTGAAGGTGAGGGATGGGTACATGGTGGCTCACTATTATTTTCTATTTTTGTATTTTAATCAATAAAACATGAAGACAATCATGATGCCTGCATATATCTCAGTATTATGATCGTGTATGTACGAAGCTGCCTTATGTATTGAAAAGCAGGATACATCAAGTAATCCATGAGAACCCAGATCCCAAGGAAAACATGTTTGCTTAAGCACAACGCAGTTAAAACAGACTTGAAAAGCCACCTAATTCAATGCCTTAATTTTTAGCACTATGAAAAGTGATAGCTAATATAGTCAAACTCTCATGTTGTCACCTAAGTAGTAATTCTAGTGTTGTTGTTTTTAACCAACAACGTGTCTGAAAATTGAAAACCCCAGCCTACACCCGCACCCAGGACCTGCTCCCCCTCATGACCAGTGGATGGTTCTGCATCCTCCCCTAAGGAGGCCACTCGGCCACACCTAGCACCTTCCTTCTTGTACTGTGTCTACCATTCTTTCTCTCCCGCCTCACACTTCTGGGTTTCCTTCTCCCTCTAGACGCTATATGGATAATTCTTTGCTCATGCAAGTGCCAGGTTTTGCCTTCCGTTCTCACTCTTTCCTCATTCCACATGGTCTTCCTAACAGCAACTTTTATGCTTTTTCATCTTTTATGCTGAGCGACCCCCCAGAGACATATTTCTAGCCCAGATCTTAGATATCCTGAACTCCAAAATCAAATAGCCTCACCCACCACAAAGACTCAACAGGTCCCCAGATGAAATATCCCCCCTATTTCAGTTTTCATTTGGTCTCTGGTACACGCACCCATGGGAGTCAACCTGCTGTCTCACATCTGATCATGAGACCTTGGGGACTCTTGTAGTCATCCCCTTTCCTTTCCAACTTGCCTTAGTTCAGGCTTTCAAACTCTTCTTTCTCAAGTTTTGCAAACTTCTCTTAAATGAGTAATGCTTGAGGGTCATCTTCCTAAATGCAAAGCTCATCATGCGACTTCCTTCCTTAAAGCTCTCCGGTGGCTTCCCGCTGTCTGAGGCTGAAGTCCAGCCTCCTTTGCAGCTCTCAAGGCTAGTGAGCTGGTCTCCCCCCATCCCTGTCAGCAGTTACTCTGCTCTTCTGATTTTCATCTCCTCTTAGAAGACTCAATCATTCATTATTTATTCGGCAGACAGCTACTGAATTCTTGCTCTGTGACAAGCTATACTACGTAGGGTACAGCAGTGGACAGTGACACTGTCCTAGACTCAAGGCGCTCACAGCCTAGCAGGGAAACAGATATTAAATGAGCTGGGGGTGGGGGGTTGGAGAAGCCTGGTGCGTAGAGAACAGCCTCCCCATGAAGTAATATTTGAGTTCATTGGCATTTTGTTACAATATCCTCTCCTGCCTCTTTGTAAACTGAAATGATTTAGAAGCTGCCTTTGCTTTTGGTGAATCTGGGAGTTTGAAATGCCTTTCCGCTGAGACGATATTCTGCCCTGTACTTCCTCTTTGTAGAATCCACAATCCCAGCAAAAAATCTGAAGATTTCAAGTCAGCATTCCTAAGCACCCTCCGGCCTCATCCCCCCCCCCCCCGCCCCCGCACAACACCCTGGGGCAGAGCAGAACTGCCCTCTCCCTCCCTAACCCTTCTCCAGCTAACACTCCCCTCCCTAACCCTATCCTACCTAACCCTTCCCTTTCTAACCCTAACCCTTCCCTACCTAGCCCTAACCCTTCCCTACTAACCATAACCCTGTCCTACAAGAGATGTAGAGGAGATACTTAGTTAACATCTACTGAATGAAGAAACTGTTGTGTAATTATGAAATAGTTGTTTGAGGGAACAAAGTGTCTAATAGCTGCTTCACAAACTCACAAAGGAAAATATCACTTGCAGAAGGTATCTTAACAATATGGTTACCAAGCTAAATAAGTTAGGATTTTTTTTTTAAAAAAAGCACACAAACTCTCATCATATAAGTAATCTTCGAACTACCAAGTTTACCAAAAAAAAGGGGGGGGGGACTCCTTCCAAATCAGTTTAATTTACAACCTGGAGTCTGGCAGATCCCTGGCAATCATGAGGGTAATAAAAAGATATATGAAAACTTGGGGGGAGAAGGAAAACACAGACCCTGTAATAGAAGAAAATCAATAATGGCCATTAAGCCTTAATTTTAATCTACTTAGAAGTGCTTATTTGGGGGGGTAATTAAGTTGTAGCTTAGACTACTGAGGCCACCTTCATCTAAAGACCAAGGTGCCCAACAAGCAGCCTTATCTTCAGATCCTAAGAATGCCCCAAAGATGGGAGGCCCCCCATGATTGTGGATGCTGGTGGGAGAGGTGAGAGCTGGGAAAATGAAAGACAACCAGCGTTTTAGGCCTAAGGAGAAAGCTTGGAACACTTCATATTGAAGCTCTACCCCCACCCCTTTTCAAGGAAGCTGCAGAACAGGTAACCAAATGTCAATTCATGGGAAAGTAGTATCTGTATAAATCACGGCCACCACGGAGCCCAACTTGTTTGGGGGCAGTTGGGTCCAATAGTCTGTTACTTCTAAAAACATACTCCCTGGACTTTCCCCCCAGTCACTACAGCACTCAAGAATTCCTTTGAGAGGATGGTTTTCATCCTTCCTGTGAAAATACAAGGTTCCCAATAGGCTGCCACCAAAAACCAGTAACATGTGGAACAGGAGAGGTTCAAACACTTCCCTGCTAAATTAGTGTAACAGGTGCCCTCGGAAATCTCCAAGCCCACCCGGGAAGAAACTCTTCCAAGGTCTACCCAGCCGGAGGCTTTCCCCCCTTAGCAGGGACTGTCTAGAGAAAGATGTCTAAGCTCACCGGGCAACCAACCACCTACTGTTTACTTACTGACCTTGCTCCCCAAAGGTCCCAGGCCTGGCCCGGCCCCCCGCCCCTCCCCCCTGAGCGCGCGGCCCTGGTTTTCACTTCTCCAAGCTCACAGTCCTAGGCACGGGGCAGGTGCCCATGAAGCACCAGATTTAGCCATTTTATGGCACAAAACTAGGGGGGAGGGAAACTTTGGACACCATCTAAAAGCACCACATCTGTTCACTCTGGCGAATAAATAGTAACAAATGGTGATTTTTAAAATTACCGTATCCACCTGAAGGGAACCTACAGGACTCGGGAGCCGCACCACCCCCGCGAGGCCCCCTGTGCCCGCGCGGAGGGAGCAGCTGCGCCAGGAGCGCAGCGCAGCGCAGCCCGGCTCCCGGGCCCGCGGGAGACCCGCCCGCGCCGCGTCCGCGGACTCGCCGCCCGGGCCGCGGCGCCAGACCCCGAGCGGGGCCGGGGGGTGGAAGGGACGGGACCCCGGCACCCGGGGCACGGCGGGGAGGGGGCCCCGTTTCCTTGACAACCGCGCCCGGGCGCAGCCCTTCCTCTGGGCCGGGGGAGGGGAGGTAGCCAAGGGACCCCCGCGCGGGGGCGGCCGCGGCCCGGGGGCGCCTCCCCGGCTCAGCAGCCTCGGGCCGGCGTCGCGGGGCCCGCGCCTACCGTGTATCCCCGCTCCAGGTCACTCTCCTCGTAGCGAAAAGAAGGGATGTAGACCTCCATGGCCGCGCCGGCGGCGGGCGGAGAGCGAGGGGGACGGGCCCGCGGCCGCCGCTCCGCCCCGGCCCCGCCGCCCCGCCTCCCTCCCCCCGCCCGCGGCGCCCGGGTCCCCGCGACCCCGCGACCCCGCGCGGCGCTCTGGGCGGGCGGACGCCGGACCGGGCCCGGGAGGAGGAGGGCTCGGGGCTCCGGGCGCGCGGGTCGGGCCTGAAGGCGGCGGAGGCCGGCTGGGCCCGGAGGAGGCGGGGCCTGAAACCTGTGAGTCTGCAGAAAGGGGTGTGCGCACCTCGCGCTGCCGGGCCTCCCGGCGCGCCCTGCCCCGCGGGCTCCGCGTGCGCACCATTGGCCGTTCGCGGGACACCCCCCTGAGCGCGCTGCGGGACCGCGAGGAACGGAAAGCGGGGAGCCCCTCGGTTGTGTTTTGGATGGTTGGATTTTCATTTTAACTCTCGGCTGGCGTTAGCCCTGAACCCTCCAACTTTCACCAAAACTTGCCCGTGTCCCTGTGGTTCCGAGTGAGCCGTCAAACCTGGGACGGGGGCTCAGCCGGAGCCCGAAAGTCGCCTGGTCCCTGAGACAGGCGCTGGGGCTCCTTGCTCCGGTTCTAAAATGTTGCCGAATAACCTGAAAGTATCTAAAAGATGAAGCGATCAGGTGACCTTTGTAAACGCCGAGTGTCTCCCTCGGCTTCCATCCAGCACAGATCAGGATGGAAACTTGGAGGTGACTCGCGGGTCACTGAGAAGCGACCTCAGCGCAGGGCTGCGGGAGCTGCGGGCGGACAGCTGCGCCCCGCAGCCGGGCGAGGCCGGGCCCCGCAGCCGGGGAGTGTGGTTTCCGTGAGACCGCGAGCCGCGGAGGGCGCGGGCTCGGGCCCTGCGCTGCGGGGCCTCCCCGCGCGGACGCCGCACCGCCTCCGGCGCTGGCTGATGGGAAGACCACCCCGCGCCCACACCCGCAGTTCCAGGGTGGGTCTGCCTCTCGGAGCTCCACGCTCCCGCAGAGCTGTGCCCTGGAGAGATCTCCCCTCCTCTCCCTCTGCGGGCCCGCACCTCCTGAGGCAGCCCAGTCAGAGCCCAGCCTGCGGGTTCCCTTGAGCCTCCAGTGACTGCCACACTGTCCTGTGTGGTTTGTTTATCTGCCTCACCCACTAGGCTTTTGGAGAAAGTACCCTGAAAAAAAAAAAAAAGTTATGGCCTGCTTGCCATGTTGCCTGGCACATTTTTCTTGAAAGCTTTATGTAAGTTTTTACTCATTTCTTCAAAACCAGCGGGATGCGGCAGGTGCACCACGCTGCCGCAACCGTGGCTCGCGGAAAAGGCATGGCCACCCCATCCGGACGCGTTATGCGCAATAAGACTTACGTGACAGGAACCAAGGACTCAGGAGCAGCATTTCTGTTTTTTATTTTAAATATAGTAATAGGCAACTGATGTCAGAAGACCCAAAACACGATTTCAGGAGTGGTTGAAACAGGTTTTAAAAGTCTCAATGGGTGATGTAACCCACGATTATGTAATTAGAAAATCACTGGGCTACAGCTTGCTGGTCAAGCGTTTAGGATGCTTTCTCTACCATCCTTCCAAAGCAATCTGCTAGTAGCTTTTCACATATATTTTTGTCTGGCGTGGTTTACCTATTTACCAGCTGGATTAAAGAGGCAGAGATGTGTGGGCCGGTGAAGATCTGACAGATGGTCCAAATGAAACCCATTTGCTATGTACTAATAAGCTGTGTATAATTTAATTTTGCCTCCCTGAAAACGTATACAAGCTCTCAATACATGGGTGTGTTCTTGAAGGTCTATCAGCTCAACCATAAGTGGAGTTCTTATTTTAATTATTACAGGTGGCATAATTGAGGTTCAGAGAGGATAGATAACTATGAAACTACTAGCTAATCATTAGAAGAGTGAAATTTCTAGCCAGGTTCTGCAAGTAACCAACCACTAAGAAGGGGAGAGAAGAATAGCACTAAAGAGAACATGGCAAATGTATTATCCTATTGTTTCTACAAATCTTTTAGCCTCACCCTACAATCTGTGACAGGCCAGCTAAATATCTTCTCAGAACATTGGTAAAAATATGTGGCAAATACAGATGTAAGACAATGAACAGTTAGTATATATTAATAAAAGCAACAAAAAAATTCGCATAAACAAAATAATAAAATTCGGCTGGAATCTGGGTAGAAAATCTTACACTAAAAATACCACATTTATCTCGTATTGGGTAGGAATATATTTCAGCAAATTTAATGATAAACTGCCTTCAGTATTAACATATTAGAAATTTTTACCAAAATCTATATAGAATGTATTTTACACTCAACTTTCAATTATAAGACAATCACATGATAACCAAATAAGATTTATCCCGGGAATGTAAAGAAGGCTAAACATTAGGAAATCTGTTGATGTATTTCTCAATATTGTCATATTAGAAAATAAGTATCACAATTGATCCTAAAAATATTAATAAATCTGTATACCTCTTCCTAATTACTCTTAATAGGCTAGAAATAGCAAGAAAGTTCTTTAATTTGATAAAGATTAACTACCATAACACTATAGCAGATATCCTATTCAACATCATATGAGGAAGCATCATAGCAGTGTCAATAATTTTTACAACTATAGTCTAACATTTTGCTGTAGGCCCTAGCCAATGCAATAAGACAAGTAAAAGAAATAAGAGGTGCCACTATTGGATAGGAAAATAGAAAACTATGGTTATTTGTAGATGAAATGACCTACATAAAACAGAATCAACTATAAATTATTAGAATAAAAGAGTTTCATAAGTTGCCAGATATTAAAATCAATATATACAAGCAATAGATTTCATATACAATAGCTTTCTTACACACCAATTAGAAAATAACATGGAAAACCAAAAGATTTCATTAATAACAGCATTAAAAACTTATAATGTCTAAGGATAAACTTAACAGTAAATGTGCAAGACCTATATTGAAAAAAAAACAAAAAACTTGACTAAAGGATACACAAAAAAAGATCTGAAAATAGTTATATCATGTTCCTGGATGGGAAGAATCAGTATTTTAAAGATGTAAGCTTTCATCAAAATGATTTGTGAAGTTTATACAATCAAAGCTCCAGCAAGCTAAGAGAAGTGACAAACTGGTTCTAATATTCCTTTGAAAAATTAATAGCCAGGGCAAGTTTGAACAAAAAGAAAATGAATGAGGGAATAAGTTAATCTATTACTATAAAGCCATAGTAATTAAACCTTACATGACACTGGAGCAGAATCACACAATGACCAAGGGAACCAAACAGCCCAGAACTAGATCTCTGGATATACAGCAACATGTTATTTCATGTTGTGAAATAACAATGGTATTTCACACCCATGAGGGGAAGACTAAGCTATTCAAACGTGTTTAAGTAGTTTTAATAAATGTTTAAATAGGAAAGTTTTAATAAACCTTAAAAATAGTTTAAATGGTATAATAGTTTATGGGTAACTGGATACTGATCTGGGAGAAAAATAAAGTAGGTTTTCAAAATGAATTCCATGTATAGTAGAAAGCTCTATGAAAAAAAACAAGATTTTAAGGTAGACAGAGTCTAATAATATACAAAATGTCAAAGACACTAAGGGAAAGATTGTATTTTAGACTAGAGATCTAAAATTAACATAAACCAAAGACCATAAAGTTTAAAAACTTTCAATAAACAGAAAAAGATTGAAAACATGTATAACAAAATGTGTATTTCATATGAAAGAATACATAAAATTGTTAATGGCACAATAGGAAATGTACACTGTGAATAGGCAATTTCCAGAGGAATATAAATGGACCGGAAAAGATGTTATCTATTACCACCTAACAAATTACCCCCAAATTTAGCTGCTTAAAGCAATAAATAGTAATTATCTTCCACAGTTTCTGTGGGTGAGGAATCTTGGAGCAGCTCAGGTTGCAGTGAAGATGTCCCTGAGGCTACAGTCATCCCAAGACTCTACTGGGCTGCAGGGTCCACACAAGGTGGTTCACTCACATGCCTAGCAAGTTAAAGTTGGTTGTTGGCGGGAGGTATTATTCCTAGCCACTTTGACCCCTGCATGGGGCTGCTTGAATGTCCTGAAGACATCAAGGCTGGCTTCCCCCAAAGCAAGATCCAAAAGAGCTCAGGGCAGAGGTGACGATGACTTTTTATCACCTACTCTCAGAAGACATACTTCATCATTTCTGCAATGCCCTACTGGTTACACAGGTTAGCCCCCTTCAGTATGGGAGGGAATTTCACAATGGCTTAAATCTCGGGAGACAAGAAGTAACTGGGGCCCTCGTGGAGGCTAGCTACCACATACCCATGAGCAGAGATGCTGGCTTAAATTCAGCAGTAACCAAAGAAATGCAAATCAAAATAATGAAGTACCATTTTTTCAACTTTTAGATAGGCAAAAATTTCAAAGATTCTTCCAGTGTCAGCAAGGAAGTGGGGACATGAATACTGCTGGTAAGACAGTAAACTAGACAGCCTTTTTGAATGACAGACAAATTAACAGTAGCTATTACAGTTTCACAGGCACATTTTCAGTCCAGAAATTTCAGTTCTAGGAGTAGTTCCATATGTACAGGGCAGGAAGGGTATGTATAAGAATAGTGCATTGTAGTGCTAGCTGGTATGGCTCAGTGGTTAGAGGGTCAGCCCTCGGATTGAAGGGTCCGGGGTTCGATTCCAGCCAAGGGCATGTACCTCGGCTGCAACCAATGGGTCACATCAATGTTTCTCTTTCTCCCCTCTCTCTCTCTCTTTCTCTCTCCCTCTCTCTCCCTTCCACTCTCTCTGAAAAAGCAATGGAAAAAATATCCTTAGGTGAAAATTTAAAAAGAATACTGCATTGTTTATGATGGCAAAAATTTGGAAACAAATTTTATATTGTGGATAAAAATACTATATTGCAGTTTAAAACGCTGATGTAGAGATTTCTGGGTTAAGATAGTAAATTGAACATAGATAACTAATTTCATTCCTTCTTCCAGCCCCAGTAAAACTATAATAAGGAATTTTTCTTGTTTTCTTTTTTTTTTTTTTTAAACCTGTAGAGATAGGAAAAACAGGAGAAGAGAGAACAGAAACAATATTTTTGTAAGCTAGAGAACAGATGGATGAGAAGTCACTGTTTCAGTAAAGAAGAAAAAGCTAAATTTAAGCCAGCAGTGGGAAAGCTGAAAGTCAACCTGATTTACACAGTACAACACTCCAAAGCTCAGAGACAGGGAACAGCAGGCACCTCTAGAATGGGATGCAGTTGGCTAAAAATAAGGAAGACTCAGTGAAAACCGAGAATCAGGAAGATCCTTTAATCCCCTCCTCCACCTCTGTACAATCCTAGAGGACATATCCTTGAGAGAGGGGAAAAGAGTCTTTGCATTGAAAGTTGACTTGGCCCAGTTGAGGGCATGGAAACTTACCAAAAAATAGTTGGAATCTGGAGGTAAGTGACCATATACACATCAAATGACCAATGCTGAAACCTTCCAGAGGCCGGCAGCTACAACTTTACTTTCCAGGCAGGAAACAGAAGTAATTCTCTGGGAAATCTGACCTGCCAAAGAGGAAAAATCTAGAGAGAACATTGGAAATTCCCTACAAACAGCCCAGTGAGATCACTCTTCGGTGACACTCAAATCTGACAGGCCCCATGACTACACTCGGAGCTTCTAATCAGCTTTTAATTCCCACTGTCAATCATCGGAGACATCCAAGGATTAACAGATACCTCAGGAAAGCATTTAACATGAAAGAAAGACCAAAATAGAAAAATAATTTTGAGGAAACAAACGGAGGGAAAAAACTTTGAAAAGTAGCCCTGGCCAGTGTGGCTCAGTTGGTTGAATGTCATCCTGTGCGTTTGAGGTTGCTGGTTCAATTCCCGGTCAGAGCACATGCCCAGGTTGTGGGCTCGATCTCCAGTAGGGGTCATGCAGGAGGCAGCTGATCGATATTTCTCTTTCTCTCCCTTCCTCTCTAAAATCAATAAAAACATATTTTAAAAGTAAACTATCACTTATATCCTCAGAGAGAGATACAGGAAGATATTGTATCTATAAAACAGTAACAAGAAGCTACTTAAAAATAGGAACAATCAGAAAACAAAGTACACTCAGAAAGTAGAACAAAATGACAGAGATGGAAAATAGGAAAGAAAAGTAACAGCGGCAGTGCAGGACATCCACTATCCAAAAAAACCAGGTCTTCCAGAAGGAGAAGACATTGAGTACAGAAGGAAGGAAATCATGAGCAAACTAACTCAAGAACATTTCTGCAACCGAATGTCCTGTCTTCAGGCTGAAAGCACCCACACAGGATGAAAGCAAACGTACACTATAGCCAATCTCTATGAAAATGCCGAACCCTGGGGATGAAAGATCCTATAGTCTTGGGACATGGGGGGAACAGCTCATATAAATAAGATCAGGATGGCTTTGGAATTCCCATCAGCGACACTGGAAGCTAGAAGACAATAGAGCGATGTCTTCAAAATTCTAGACCAAATGATTTTCAGCACATACTCAGCTAAATTACCCACCAAGGATTAAGGTCAAATAGTCCCAAAAGTATAGTTCCTGTGTATCCCTTTTCGGTACTCGGCATATCCATCAAAATGAGGGAATAGATTGAGAAAGAAGGAAACATGGGGGTAGAGAGAACAGGAGACACAGCCCAGGGGAGAGGCAAAGGGACGCTTCAGGGCCACCATACTGCTCTAATACTGTTCTAAAAAAGAAAACTTATTTTTCTTAAAACATGAAAATAATCATGATTAAATACACAACTTTCAGTGGTGAAAAATGCTTGTATAGGCATAATAATGTAAATACTGAATACTGATGTAACCAAAAATTATAACCACCACACTGGAAGTGAGGGGCGTGAGTGTGTGAAGGAAAGATGGCAGAGTAAGAGAACTCAACTCTCGTCGCCATGAAAAAAGACAAGTAGATGATGCCTGAAATTGATTCAAAATATAGCAATCTATGCATTTTTAAACTTTTTATATTTAGAAATGTGAAGGCTTATAAATGGCAGAAAAGTAGGTAAGAGTAAAAAGGGGTTAGCTCTGAGAAGACTGGGGAAACTGGGTACGCGTGAGGCCTGGAACCACTGTATTTTGTTACTTGGCCTTTCCAATGCTAGTTAGTTTTCAAGCTATGTGCCAGTATTAATTCGATGAAATAAAAATTAATTTAAAATGCAGAAACCTGAAGTCAATTTTTATTTCCTGACATGCCAAAGCTTTCAATACTTTGGCAAATCAACAAGTAAATTTGAGGAATCCACAGAAATAACCCTAGTTGCGCACAACGGAAGAGCCCTGTTTGCCATATTGAAGTTATTTTTAAAAAGTGACAATACACTAAAAACTCATGTCATTTCTGAAACTTAGGTTTGCTCCTTGGACCACCCCTTCTCTCCGATTCCCTCATAACCAGAAAATCTTTCACGTTGTCACATCTTTTATCCCCAAATTTATGCCGGTCGCCTCTCTTGCCTTCATCTCTCCTTAGGTTTTTAAATGGTTTTTTTAAAAAAGTCCCCCTTGGTATTCTCTCACACCCAACAATCTTGAATGAATCCAACAACCTGTTTTAGTCCTGCTTTCTCACGGCTGAAGAAATACCTTCTTTGGTTGGCTCACTGTAAATCCGTGATTTCCAAACTCATTCGAAAGTCGCTGCTCACCAACAGTTCTATCTCCGGCTTTCTGAACAGGTCCCGTTGCTCTCCAGCCTCCCCTCGTGTTGTGTTTTCCTTTCCTCTGGCGTCACTCCCTGATGATGGCTTAACTTCCTATTTCACCACCAAAATAAAAGCATTCAGGCTTTATTTCCAAACATACTCCTCCTTTCCTTCCCTTTTGTTCACAGGAAGAAAACGGCCCCGCCTCTTTAGGAGACACCGTCCCTCTGACCTCACCTCCAATCCTCCCTGAAACGTTGGTGTGGCCCCGCACTGTGCCCTCAGCAGGCTGGCCTCGCCGTTTGCTCTCTGAGGATGCCGTCCTTAACGACCATGGTCTTAAGGGACAGAGCGTGGTCATAGTTCTCAGTTGATGATGGACTGTTTAGTCCTGAATTCCGTTTTCATACATCTTCATGCTGGACGTCCAGATGCACCTCATGAACAGCACGCTCTAAAGAACATCCTTCCCCAAACCTGTACCTCACCTCCTAGGTTATGTCAGCTGATGGAAGCAGCAGCACCCTAAGCCATCAAAGCCAGAAATCCCGGCGTCATCCTGGACACACGTCCCCCTTCTCCTTCCCTGATACCCAATCCATTGCTTTAGTGCAGGGGTGGGGAACCTTTTTTTCCCACAGGGCCATTTGGATATTTATAACATCATTCACGGGCCGAACAGAATTATCAATTTAAATATTAGCTATGAAAAAAGCTCCTAGATGTATTGAATTTCAAGTCCTGCCTGCGGTTGCCTCGGCAGGGCCAGACCAAATGATTTCCCCACCCCCGCTTTAGTGCCTGACACATAGTAGGGACGGAACAAATATTTAGTAAATGAATGAATAAAATTTAACCATTTTTATCTCCATTTCCCTAGATTCCTTTCTTACTTCCACTGCAGTGGTCAGGCTGGATGACCACCACTCCGTCAACTGTTGTCATCCTTTAATTTTCCATGTTTTTTCTTCATCGATTACTACTTCCCTTAGTTTACAACATAGTCAAGGTTCTTGTATGTGTTCCTGGGTGAAAATAAACTTCTCTCTTCCTAAGCAATTACCGTATTTCTGAAGTCGAGCACTCCCATTTCAGCCTGGACAACGCTACTTTGAAGGTAAGCCAGAGCAACAAAATTTGGTAAACAATGCCCTCTTCCCCTTCCCCTGGCTCTTTGTAAACTTTGTAAAAGGTTTCCGCCCCTAAAAATTCCAGGGAGTAAATTCCAGGGAATAACCAGGAAGGTTAATGAACACTTATCTTAGCTCCTGTCTGCCGCCTCGCTAGCCCCCACCCGCCCCCTCAGCCAAACAGAATGTGGGGTTTGCCTTTATATTCTCTCTGCGAAGACTATTCAGGCTGCGAGTCTGTTTAGGGCAGGACCCCCTCGCAGCCGCCGGCTTAATAAATTCCAAACACTCAGTTCGGTCTCTGTGAATTAATCTCGTGAAAACTGGGTGTAACATTTCTATCTTGACTTTCTTTTCTTTTTCCCCAGGCTTTTAAGGTCTCTGGCTCATTTCTTGACAAGACTCATTTAACTAGAGTATCTCTGTAGTAGGAGTAATTCTAAACTATTGTTGGGGATTTTGTCTGCAAGCTTTCCTCCCCTCTACCTCTGATCCTCAGCCCCCAGGGCTCTGAGAGCAGATCTCCGGGTCAAACTGTTCTGAGAGGAAACCCTTCTGGTAAACCCACTGAGACCCTAGTGAAGCATACACCCATTGTTTTGAAGTAGCCCTAAAGACTGGTGAAACAATCAAAATGCAGGTAAACACTTATTGGATGCATAATAGCTATTTATCAAGCACTTGCTATTGCTGAGAAATTCATATCAATCATCTTAAGCTCCTTAAAGAGCACCTGAACAGGTACTATTATTACTTTCTTTTTTACAAATAAGGAAACTAAATTTTAGAGAAAAATAACTTGCTCCAAGTCAATGATATAGATTCTTGAGCCAGGGTTCAAACTGGCAGGCTAAATGCATAACTATTCTTAATCATTCCATTACACTCTCTTGGCTGTACCACACTAGGTTCTACAAGAAATAACAAGGACAGAGTCATTTCTCAAGAAGCATACAGACTAGTCAAGGTAGGACAACCAGACAGACAACGCTAATGCAAGACAGACATGCACAGGAATAATCTGAAAGGTGCAAAGTGTTGCTAGAGTACTACTGAGAGATCAATGGAGGTTCCTAGCTTCCAACTAGCTAGGAGACTAAAAAGCATATATACAAGATGTGGACTTAAAGTTTAAAGGATAGATGGGATTCAAACAATTGCTGGTAGAGGGAAAAAGGTAACCGAGACACGGTAACATCAACAGCATTGAGCTAGGGAGGAATTAAGCATGTTCACAAGACGAGCACCATTGGATTAAAGCAAAAGGTGGGTGAAGGGAGTAACAGCAAGACAGGAACAGTCGTTTGAGACAAGATTCTGGATAATTTCGACTGTATCTTTAGTCTATAGGGATCTACTGAAGATTTCTATGCATAGTACCATAATAAGACTTGTTTAGGAAGATCATTGCAGCAGCAGGTTGTAGGACTGGCAGGGGCAAGGAGACGGAAAGAATGTGTATTTATTTCACAGGATACTTAAGATAGTTCTGGAACAAGGTCACAAGATCTTGATCTTGAGAGAGAAACAGTAGAAATGAGAAGGGAATAGGTTTCAGAAACAGAATCAACTCATTGGGTTTGGCAAAATAATGATACCTAAGCAATGTAACAGACAAGGTAAGTATTGTACTTTATGTCTCAAGTTACTAGAGGCCGGGAAACATTTTTCACTGGAATTTAGACATGAAAACTGTTGACAAACTTACTGTCATGCATGTACACATGCAAATCCACACATACTTATACACATATATAGTAAGGACATTTGAAATAAGATCTAGGAAATAAAATATAAGTTAAAATCAAGATAATGTGAGACTTGACTACAGAAGCAGTAAGAAGGCAATTTATTGTTTAGTATTGCTAATTTTGTCTGATTTTAGTTATTAAAGTTACATATATATAAATTTAAAATAGAATCTTTTTTTCTCTCAAAGTACTTCCTTAAGGCAGTTTATCCCATTAACTGGCCTTAATAGAAAAATAATTCTGTGTATGAACAAGTGGCAGCTTTATCTTAATTGACTTTAACTACAAAGTTTCCATTTTGCTCAGTAAAGAAAAATACTTCAACTTATTCCATCTTTAGTGAATTTTTTTTAAAGTATGTGAAAAGAGAAAGGAAGACAAATACTTTATATTTCTTCATGTTCATTAAAAGATTAGATAGCAAGCCACAACTTTCCTGTTTTGTACAATATTCTATTCTTAGCCACTTCTGAAGGAATCTTTAAGAAATAAATTCTCTGTATCCCAAAGGACTTCCTAGAATTCTATGTTAATGATTAGAACAAAAATCTTGAAAAGCTTACCAATACATTTTCAAGAAAGAATGCTCATAGACAGTTATCACACAGATTTAAGAGGTAAAATCAGTTCCACCATAATGATTTAAACTCTGGATCTGCCTATCTGTAAAATAAGGAAGTTGCACTAGACAGACTGTAAGTTTCCTTATGGCAATACAGTGCTACAATTGATTCATAGTAGATATTGAATACGCACTACTTGCAAAGCAACATGCTACAAAGTCTTACACATAAATTGTACCTCCCCTTGAGAGCAACACCTACTAGTCCTTTTTATTTAGCTTCAAATTCTTCACTGAATTTGAGATAGTAAATAACAGACTAGCTGTTGGACTTACTCTCCATTTCCACTTCCACAGGCATTGTCTAAATCAGCGCTGCCCAATATCACAGGCACCAGCCAGGTATGAGAACTGATCACTTAAAAGGTGGCTAGTCTGAGCGGAGATGTGATGAAAGCGTAAAATACACACTGGGGATCAAACACAGTATGAAAAGTAGAATGTAAAATATCACAATAATTTTTAATACATTGGATTACATGTTAAAATATTTTAGAGCTACTGGGTTAAATATTAAAATCAATTTGACCTATTTCTTTTACTCTTTAAAATTTGGCTATAGTGGGGGGAGGTAGAAGAGGTATGTACAGAGGAGATAAATGGTGAAGGAAGGAGACTTGACTTGGGGTAGTGCACACACAATACAACATACAAATGATGTATTATAGAATTGACACCTGAAACCTATATAATTTTATTAACCAATGTCACCCCAATAATTTCAATAAAAATAAAAATAAAATTTGGCTATAGAGAATAAAAATTATACATGTGGCTCACATTATACTTCTATTGGCCCAAATTCTAAGGACCTCATCCACAGATTACCATGACGTCTCTTCTTGGCCCTGATTACACAGAGTGATGAACAATTATTCATACCATTCTTCAAATTCCCTCTTAGTATTTCTGTGTCTGGCCAGCCATCTACATTCCTTATTACTTGAAACCATATCCTTCACTGTGGGGTTAGGAATGATTGCAGTGTCTTTTTTCAATACCTTGAAACAGAGACTGCGTCACACAGAGTGACAGCATGACATACACATCTCCCAGCTAGTGAATACACACGGAAATGCCTCCAAAGTTCCCAGTGAGACTGGACTTCCTTTTCTCAGGTTTCTTTCCTCCTCACTACAGTGACCTCCCTTCCTTTAAAACAGGGTGAAAATGTTGGCCCATCCTATCTCTAGCTACTGTTCCTGAACTCCCGTCTCTTGGACTCGTTTTAATCAGATGACCACCCATGCAGGGGTCACAAGAAAAGTGAAGTATCCATTTAGCTTTATACCTAGTCACGTGCTTTTTTTTTTTAAATCCTCACTCGAGGATATTTTTTCCATTGCTTTTCAGAGAGTGGGAGAGAGAGAGCGAGGGGGGGGGGCGCGGAGAGAAACATCAGTATGAGACACATCGACTGGTTGCCTCCCGCATGCATCCGGACCAGAGCCTGCAACCGAGGCACGTACGACGCGCCCTCGGCTGAAACTGAACCTGGGACCCTTCAGTCCGCAGGCCAACGCTCTACCTGTTGAGCCAAACTGGCTAGGGCCACGTGCTTTATTTAAGACAGAAAAATGAAAGTCTTTGACACCAAGAAGCACTTTTTAAAGGAATATAATCTTTCTTTTCTGCTCATTTGATTTCCTTCCTTTTAAGACACCTGATTAAAGAGGTTTATTTTATATTTAAAAACGATGTATAAAACAATTTGTATAAGGGACTTGTAAAACTTTATTAGATCTTGATAATAAAATTAGTAAATTTAAAGAACAGCAACAATGAAACAAGGGTATTTTGAGGCTAGTATAAATATATATAGGGTGTCCCTCAAAAAGTATACACAATTTTTTCTTATAGCTCAATTGATGTTTCTTTCTTTTCAGATCCAACCCATTGGAATTAATAATTATTCAAAGTGTGCATACAGTTTTTTGGACACCCTGTATGTATAAAACAAGCTAAAGAGTTGAAAATAGCTCATCAAAAACACAATCAAGAAAACTTTTTATGTTTTAGAAATCACACTTTGAAATACATTTATTTTGCCCTAGCCTTGTTTTACGTTAATCAAAAATGGTTTTGATTAGAATTTGATTTTCTAATAGTTTATATTGAAGTTTGGTATTTTAAACAAAATACTTTAGAGTAGAAGGCACTTCAGAAATCAGAGTATTATACTCTTGTTTTACAGATGAGATTTAAGTGATATGCCCAAGGTCACATACCTACTAAGCAAGACGGAACACATGTATGTTGACCCCAAGTTCAGCTTGTTCCACTGTATTATGCTTCCTTAGTCCTTCAACTTTTACTTGGTTAAAGAAAAATTCAAATTCAAACCTACACAACTGAAAAACTATGTTATCAGGGCTAGTAATGCTTTTGTGTTCTATTTATTTGTAATGAAAGTGTTTTAGTAATATGAATAGATGTGAAGCTTGATGGGTAGAAATGGGCAAATGTGGAAGAAGTTAAATCCTGTTAAAATGCTGATAGGTACCAGAGGCTCATATAATTTACTTGAAATTATTGTTTAGCAAAGGTTAAGGAGAATGGAGTCTGGAACAGGGTGTGTAGGTCTGTCACTCTCTTCAGCTTGATCAAAACTGAAAATACTTATTTGAAGGTACTGTTCTAATGAACATACCACTGTGGAATGGAAGATTTTGGCTTAAATAACTAAATTGTTATCGTATGTTTAAACTATCTTTTTGGAAGGGATATAACTATGAATTATCATATTAGGACATCAGTGTAGTGAAACTATTCCCAGTACGCCTATATTTTGGTCAATATTGATGGGTAAAAAAGATAGCACCTGATATAAACGACCGTGAATTACTCATTTTTCAAGTGTGTAAGTTGTCTCCAATAGAAGCAATAATAGAAGGCTGTACTCTTTCAGCTTCAATTTCTTCTTAAAAGAGCAAACATTTTGCATCTTCCAGGATTATTTTTTCCTGTTCAAGTCTTTATATTAACCTATTATGTGTCAGGTACTCTTCTGGGTTCTAGGAATATAAATATGAGTAATACCTACAATATGCTTAAAATTTCAACTAAAATAAGTGGTAGAAGCCAACATCCTAAGGATACACTCCTCTAATACAATATCTAGTAAGTTGCTAGAGAATACCCAGTTATACATACCATATCTTACCCTTCTGGGAGGAGACTTAGTTGGTAAGCTTAGGAAGTGAGACATCTTTAAGAATATTTTTTAAAAAATGAAAATAACTCTAATGCCACTCACAAGTTAAATTTTCACCAGTATTAAGGGTCAGAAATAGCCATCTGAATAGGATACAGAATAGGTGAGAAGGATGCCTAAGGCAAATTTCATTTTACTACAAATTGCTTTAGGCCATCCTTGGTTAGTCATTAAATCACAGAGTATTTTAGCATGGTACCATTCTTTGTCAGTTATGATCACAGATGACTGACTTTTAGTTTAAAAGAAAAACAAAGAAAGGCAACAGAATAAATTAAATATATGCAGTCTTGGATTTTGAAGGTAATAGATGAGCAAAACCTGTAAGACCTGTAACAGAAGCACGTAAATATATTTTTCTTCTTAAATTGGCCACTTGTAATAGGGATGAATAAAAACTAGCAAAGACAATTATTCTCTCCTTTACTCAAGACAAGAACATCCCTAGAGATGAGTCATGAGACAAATATTCTGCCCAGCCAGCGTGGCTTAGTGGTTGAGCGTCGACCCCATGCAGGAGGCAGCTGATCGATGACTTTCTCTAATCATTGATGTTTCTAACTCTCCCTCTCCCTTCCTCTCTCTGAAATCAATAAAAATATATTTTTAAAAAATTAGTTTAAAAAACAAAAAAGATAGTCTTTGGTTTGTCATAATTTCATAGGAAAACTTAAGCTTCACTTAGTCATTTAATGATAAGAGTTCAGCTCTGTCGATTAAAATATATATAAATTTAGAAGGAAGTTTCTGCCCATTAAAAATGCTTTTAAAAGATCCCTAATATGTTTATATACACAAATAATTTGTTACTAATACTTCACAAGGAATATCATTTTATTACTATAATCACAATATCATAATTTCTGTACAGGAATGTAAAAATGAACAATAATCAATACACTGATAATTCACTTCATAAAGAGGGCGAACACACTACAGAACATATTGTAAAGAAAAAATATCGTAAAATTTTCTGGCCTTGAAGTGCACTTTTTAGTGCAAGTATTTAAGACACAATAGTGTTCAATTCAGCAAAGTACTGCAGAATGTCATGCCACAGTCCACTTAATTCAAAGAGGGTCAGGACATGCAGCTTGTAATAAAATGTCAGAGTGTAGATATATATATAAAAACCACATGTAATTCATAAAATATATAGTGGTTTATTTAGATGGTTTTAAATGATTTCACTGTGGAATCAGCAAAACTGGAACAAATATCCAAGATCTTCTTAACAGCAACAATCTTCTTGCTAGGCAATGGCTTTGGCTTCAGGTAGGAATGCCTCCCAGTATTTTATCAGCTGTGGATGATAACAAAAGTGAAAGATAGTCTCATTACTTTTTTGTCATTTATATGCATGTATCCTGTAGAGCATTAAAAAAAATTCATACAAATAGCTAATAGTGATTACCATTTACTAAAGTCTGGTTTTTAAAATCATTTTAATTCCCTTATTTAACTTATTAATTACTTCTGGCTAATTTGTTTTTGATGTAAGCAATATGATTTTTAAAATACCCAAACAAAAGACCTTTTTGTTTTATACAAAGCTGTAAATAGAAGCAGACTGTTAGTATAAATTAAATAAGATCATCTTAAATAATAAAACTACAATAAGCTTTTCCAATATAAAGCAATAACATCTAAATCAGAGAATATTCATATTTTATGTTATTGCTAGCCAAAAAGAATAAGAAAAAAGGAGGAAGAAAAAAATATTGAGCAAATACGAAAAGAGACTGGGAAAAATTAGCTTCCAGTCTTTCCTGGATAGTCTGGAAAATAGGCTGAAATAAAAACTAACGTTACATTTAAAACAATTCCTTTAAAAACAAGTTCAAATAACATCATATTTTAAATATCTGATTTGATGAATTAAGTACTTAATATAAAAATATATAATTTGAAGATATAATGTCATCACCTAATTAAAAAAACTGTATAGGCAAGCTTCTAATCCACATATTTTGAAACTAACTGGAGAAAGAAATCCTATTCAAGACATTAAATAATTTGATCTATTACTCAAATTTATATAAAATATACAGGAAAAAACACATGCTATTTCCTTGTTAAAGATTTTGATTTAATGTAACATGAATACCACTGTCCCCTCTAGTTAAGGAGGCAAATGCCACTTCTTGTGGAATACAATCACCACCAACCCCACATAAAATAAAACATCAAAACAGTCTTTTTAAAAACTTTAAGAATATTATTTTTAGTTCAAGTTCTGTCTTTTATGAAAGAGAAGAACTTACAATAAGAATTTACTCAAACAGGTATGATCAACAGGGAAATAAAGCTAGGAAGACGGGGAAAGGGAAACGTTGCCCAGCGTATTTTTCATAGCCTCAAACTGGAAGAAGTGTATCGCACCTAGTGGTTAGAAAGAATAGAGGCCAAGAGCACTGAGAGTTTACAATTACTTTACCATATTTTCCTTTGCTGAGTTTACAATTACTTTAACTACCATATTTTCCTTTGCTGAGTTTACAATTACTTTAACTACCATATTTTCCTTTGCTGTTACTCATTTTCTCTACTTCATTTCTTATTCTTCTTTACGTATAAAAGCTCCTTTCATTGATCATCATCTTTAAAATAAAAAAGTACACAAAAATAAATTCTAGAAAAAGTTTGTTATAAAAACATTTAGCTTACCTGTTGTTGTGTTTGTACTAATGATTCTAAGTACTTGATAATAACAGTTTTAAAATCTTTCACTCGTTCCTTCTGTTAAAGTACAATACACAAAAAAGGTCCATTAGTACAAAACTAAATTTGATTTTACCATAAAATTGGATCAAATGTGAACACATTGTTAAGAAAAGTGTAAAATTATTATACTTGCCTCAAATCTTCCCACTTCTTTTCGAATTGTTTTAGAGATCTGTTCAAAATCTCTTTCTCCTTGTTGTACTTTTGCCTCCCACTAATAAAAACAAACAAAAATGCACAATTTTTTTATTCTTGTCTGGAAAAAATTATAGAACTAGCTGTCATGACGACTCATTTAATTTAATGTAATGCCTGAAAACCCTAAGAAAGCTCAATATTGGCAAAACCCAATTTAACATCATTCACAAACTTGTATCTAACTTTCCAGTAGTTGAGATGCATATCAGCTTAATTCCATTAATATTCCATTGTCAGATTTATTCAAGATTAGGACAGTCTAGTACTTACTGAATTACAATGACCATCGCTGAACTAACTATAATTAACATAAATAAAATAATTCTGAGTACAAAATTCACTATCAAATGTTAGCTTTTATTTTCTCATTTTCTATATCATTAATTATTTCAAAATATATCAAGTACATTCTGCTAATTTCAAGACTATATGTTCATCACAATTTATATACCCATGGAAATACTTTAAGTTAGGAAAATTGTATGACAAATATTTAAAAAAAGGTTTTGTAATGGTAAAATGTCCAGATCAAAAAAAATTATGGAATTATGGTCTACTGAAGACCTATCGGTAAACATTAAATTTCATATAGAAACAACAAAACGTGATTAGTGACCAATGAAACAGCTAAAATAAAGTAACTAAAGACTTAAGCTATGAAATGATATTTTCCCACTATGTAACCAAAACACTGGTACATACTCTTCTATGAGCAGGTACATTTACTTTGAGTAATATAAAGGTTGTCCTACCTCTTCAATTTCCTTATTGAAGCATGGCAAAAAAAGTGTATAAATTATAATAAACTTATACAAATTTACTAAAATACCATATATAATACATATATATGGAGGATAATGTTGCCTGTACAGCTAAATGAGGAAAAAGTTCACCTCTAAAACTATTTTTAGACACAAAATAAGTAATTATCTGAAATCAAACTAATCACTTCAAAATAAATGTGTAATTATTAAATATAAATTTAAATCTTTTCCTTGTATGTTTCTTTATTCATTGCATGATCATGTGAAAGTAACAAAGGACTCTGAAGATTTTAGTGAAAATCAAAATGTTAAGGTAATTCTAACACAGTTCATAAAGTTAAGGAAAAATAGCTAGGTATCAGTTCAATGGCTCAGAAAAAAATTTATGAAAAGTTATGCATATATGAATGACTCATGGAAAGTTTGAGTAAAGAGATAAATAAAACATTTTGTATTAATCACCTCTCTTATTTCATTTTTAGCTTGCTGTACTTTATCTGGTTTGTTAGCAACCATCATTTTTGCCTCAGTTTCACGTTTTTTGAGCAAAGTAATTTGAGCATCTTCCCATTTCTGCCAGCACTTCATTCGATGGTCAAACACACCCTATAAGTGAATGACATAATGCTATTAAGTGACAGTTAACATTAAAATACTTTTATACTAGAAGTACTGTAATACTAAAAATAAAACCCAGTATTTAAACTCTATTCTAATATACTGAAGTACTGAAAATATACATGCCTATATAAAAAAATAAAAATTTCCATATTCATTTGCTTAAAAACAGAAATCCCAGTGACTGTAAGAACTCAGAATTTAAAAAACAAACAAAATAACATGTATAAAATCCATGTAACTAGTTCCTTAAGATTTTAAATGTGGCTTATAATAAGATTTCCAATGGAGTTTTACGCTTTCAAGAAAGACGTTTTCAACAGGAAAATGCTGGTGTTATATCTACAGTGGAAGTTTTCCTACTAGGTAATATCAAAAGTAGATTTAAGTATTGGAAATATGCCAAAAATTGAAAACAGAAAATGGGAAAACCCATAAGATAACATAAAGTAAAGTAAAAATGTAGTGGAAGAGATTACCAATAGCAAATAAAAGAAAGGCAAAGAAATTAAAAACAAAAAAAGATAGTCTTACACAAGATTGAAAAGGGCAAATGAATACACACACACACACACACATACACACACAATTATACATATATATTTCTTTATTTCAAGTCCATTATTTCTTTTCAAGGGGCTTAGCAGAGAAAGAACAAGTCAACAGAGGAAAGAAATGAGTAATTGAAAGTCTCACGACAAAAAAATGATGGATAGTATGAGAGAATAAAATAACCCCTTCTCTAGCTTTATGCCGGGGATATAGTCATATTACTTTAGTACTTATTAACTAAACAATGAAGCAAGCGATAATAAACTGGGTAAACCAGAAAGCACGAAACTAGAGTTATTTTCATTTATTTCAAATAAAGAGCTTTTTGGATCAAGAAACAGTAAATAAATACATTTTCTTAAAGGGACCTGCTGAAGAGAATAGTATATAATGTACTTAAAAAATGTAAACTTTAGAACAAAGCTGGCTTCAAATGCTAACTTTGTCACTGCATGGTTTTGGGTAAATTCATTTAATTTCTATAAGCCTTAGTCTTTCAAATATAAAAGGAGGAAACTAAGATCTATATTTTTGGATTAGAAATAAAATGAAAAGTATGCAGCAGAGTATCTTACCCTAGTGGACTTTAGTAAATGTTAAATCACCATTAGCTATTTGTATAATTTTTTTTTTTTTTAATGCTCTACAGCAGGGGTGGGGAACCTTTCTTCTGCCAAGGGCCATTTGGATATTTATAACATCATATGCAGGCCATACAACATTATCAACTTAAAAATTAGCCTGCTATATTTGGTCAAACATTTAATTAACTCATCCCTAATGTGATCACTGGAACTGCTTCTCCTTGGTGAGGCCTTGGCAGGGCCAGACCAAATGATTTTGCAAGTCATATACAGGGCCTGCGGGCAGGGCATTCCCCACCCCTGCTCTATAGAATAGATGCATATAAATGACAGTAAGTGAATCTTAATATCCCCATTGTCTGCTTTTCTTATATTTAAAAGACTACATTTTCCTTAAAATCTTATTATGAATTAATTTTGCTTCAGCCAAATTAATTTGGGCCCAAATCACCAAATATACCTAACATAAATAGATTCAGAAAAAGTCACTACCATTTTAAAACAAACAATCCCTGACTCTTTCCCCCTATACATGCACATATATAAAACCAAAAAGTAATTTAAAATTTTAGGCCTAGTCTTTCTTTAGGGGAATGAGGCCATATCAGATCTTCATTTATAAATTTCCTCTGTTGAATAACAATTTGATTACTTAAAATACGTAGCAATACAGGGCAAAAGCTAACCCAAAAGCCCTTGAATTTCAATATTTGTCTAAGTTCTAAATACAGGGTGGAAAAAAAGTTGGTTTGCAGTTGTTCATATGGAAAATTAATACAATTAATAAATAAAAATACAAGAGTAAACTGTTTCGAGCACTCACAACTATAAAGGTACTTTTGCCCCACCCTGTATATCAAATGGATTTTTCAGTGATATGCTAATTTAAACTAATATGGTTCCTGACCAATTTATCATCTCACAATATTCTAGAGCCATCATATCTTTATTGTGGTACAGATGTAGGAACTATGAGAGAGATCCAATATGGCAGCAGATTAGGTGGAAGCTATACTCACCTCCTGCCCGAACTAAACTGGAATTACAAGTAAAGTATAGACAAATCTTCCTGAATAACCAACTGAAGACTAGCAGAAGAGAAGCCTTATAACCAAGGACTTACAGAGGAGGCCACGTGGAGACTGGAAGGAAGTGAGGAGGCATGAGAAGGCTAAACAAGCACTCATGGGTAACTGCTAAAGTTCCGGAGGGATATACTGCTGCAGGGAGGTTCCTTTGAAAAGCGTGGGGTCTAAACCCCAAGTCAGGCCCCCCAGCCCAGAGAATCAGGACTGGGAAAGGCACCCATATAACATCTGGCTATGAAAAGTAGCGGGGTTTCTGTCCACCAGGGAGAGATGGCTAGAAACACAGGCCATATTTCATAATTTCTCACTTGCTTGGTGTGGTTGACCTGCACTAGGTTTCATCAGAAAACCAATGTGAAAGAGCTTAATTTACCTCAAGGTATAACTTGACCATAACTCTTTAACTCTTTTAGTCAATGAATCACTAATTTAGTATTTCCCAGAAAGTGTTCCATACATGTAAAAATATATTAAGTGGAAAATGATTACTGTTCATACGAATCTGGAAGTCTCTAGATTTTAGAATTTTTTTTACTTGTAGGCATTTCTGAGCTTTTTACATGCACCCCGAGTGTACAAGACAGGGATATTGTATACATTAACTCCCAAACTCAGCTGACTGGGGTGTATCTTTTGGTGTCAGTGTTCTGTAGAACATTTTCTAGGAAACATGAATATAACTGTAATCCCACAAAACGTAAAAGAACAGTGAGATGTAGGCAGTATGAAGAAAACTGTTATTGAGGGATCAACGTCGATTACATAGACAGGCCATCCCTGCCAGAGAGTATTTTCCCAGGTTAGCTCTTCTCAGCAGATCCCTCCTCAGAGACACTGCCCAGCTTCCCTTTTGGACCCACAGGTTTTTTGCAGGTATTATACTTTTCGCTGTATATCTCAAGTTGCCTATAAATAAAATGAAGTACACTCTGATAACTGCTATCTATATTAACATTTTTAAAAACTTTTAAAAAAAATTCAAGAAAGAAAAGAAAAATAACTTTTAAAAAAAGAAAAATTAACCACCCAGGAATATAAACAGTACATCTAAGAGTAAATTCAAGCAAAACTGGTAATTTTACCAAACCTAAGAAAGCACCATTCTTGAAGTGCTAAGAACTTTCTAGTAAACTCTCACCATTAGCTCGAGAACCAAACCATCAATAAAAATGCAATGTATCAATGTTTGTTTATAGATGAATACTAATTTCATCACAGATGTCAGCTGAAAAATTTTGCATTAGAAAGCAGGACTCATTAACTTTCTAGGTGTCTGAATTCAAGGTAAAAGGTAAATTCCCAGTTGCCCCATTCCATAATTAATGTTCATAACAATAATTCAAAACCAAGATAAGATCTTAAAGTATCTTCTGAAACGTAAGATAGATAAAATAATATTCAGTTCAGTTGTTTGAATATTGGAGATAACTGTAGAATATTGATTTTTATTAGTTAACTGGATTACTTTTCCAACTCTTCAGAAATTGAAGACGGTTCATCCTTAAACATTACCACTAGATAATACTCAGTAACTAATCTAGTCCCATTTCAACTGTAAATACATGCTGACTATACATTTTGGAATATACACAGAATGTTTGTTTACAGTCCAAATTCATGCTAAAGCCACCGTTAAACACATTCAAGCAACAATCAATTCTGGTTTTGTCCTGCTTCTCATTATAGCTTTACAAATGATAGTAAAATCCAGTGGGTAATTTCAGTTTGTACTATGATGTGCAAACAAATGCTGCCAGCTAGTTGCAAACTTGTATGTAAATATGTAAGTAAATGTGTATTGATTTACCTTATTTGGCATTTCTCAGACCTCTTAAAAACATCAATTCTGTCTATTGTACTCTCCAAATCATAGAAAAAAATTAAAGGTATGAATTATCATCTTGAAGCCATTTTAGATGTACTAGTACAGTATTTACACAGTTAGATACATTCCAAATTCTTTTATAAGCAAACCACTGAAGTGAGAAGAATTCAAGGAAGATTGCAAAATAAGGCTTACTTTCACTGCAGCAATAAGACGAATGTAGTCACTAAGTAGTTCTGAAAACATGTAAAAGTCAGCAAAAGCTTGTTCTTGATGTAACTGGTCTATCTTCTCCTCAACCTCTGCAAGCTGAGACAAAGCTCTAGATAAAGCAGTATGATCCTCAGAATTACCTAACATGGCAGCACTTTTTGCAAAGGCAGCTGTGTTGGCTGAAAGTTCTGAAATAGAGAAGTATTCACTTTTAATGTTCACTAGTAGTTTCTAAATATTGCATTAATTTTTACCTTCTCTCTAAATTTTATCTATTCAAAAATTGCTCAAGTAATATTTTAAAATAATTAACATAAAACAAGTCATTACAAAGCCTTGGGCGTAAATGCCAGCTGCTCAAAGCTCTACTGCCTATCTTCGCAGATGAACTATGTTTAATAATTTAATATAATAATCTGCCTCCCCTTTCTCTCCTGAGGTACTTACTCTTTCTGTCTACTCCTTAAACTAAATATAAATTTATATTCAATATGGAAAGCATTGAGAACACACAATTGACTTATACTACTTTGCTTTAAACATTTATTGGTCATTAAAAATAATGTCTATAATTTTTAATGAGAATATTATTTAGCCAACAGGAGGAAAGCAAGGTAAAACTGTACATACAGTTCTCATAGGTCTTATTTTTTTCTTTGTATGCAACAATGCTTAGTGAAATATTAAGACTTTCTAAAGTGATTTTTGAACATGATCATTTTAGATGCTTCCAATAAAAATAGATGTCTATAGGCTGTTCAATGACTAATAATTACACTGCCTGGAAATTGCTCTGTTGCTCGGTATCATAGAAAGTGATCTAAAAGAACCTTAAAGCCCATTCACTAAGAGATATAATACAAATAGGACAAGCTGTTATTTGATTAAAACGTATTGCTGGCAATAGCACATACTATATTACTTATCAAGAATTTTAGAAATCTGATATTAAAAACTTTCTTTAAAAATTAAAAAAAAATTAAAAAAAATTAAAGAATTGCAACTCAAATTTTCTATAAATTTTTAACAAAAATTCCCAGATTTTTAAATAAAATGGTTCAAAAATGAATAAAATATTTCAGTCTTCTAGAAAATACAGGCACAAAACAAGTATTTTAAAGAAAAATTTCAAATATCAATTTTTGAATCTCATATTTTTTATTATAAATTAAGACATCTCATTAGTTGAATAATAAATGTTTAACAAAGAATTAGATGGACAATTTAAATCCATAACTCAAAATTTAGGTCCCAAAAAATGTATACACATAATTTGAATAATTATAAAGGCCGTGTTTATATTTCATTTTCAAAATTGAGCTATCAGCTGCTACACTGTGTATACATTTTCTTGGAACACCTTGTATACTTTTATAAACAAGCTCTGGATTTTTCTACTTCTAAACTAGAAGTTAAATTAAAATAGAAAAAAAAAAAATCAAACAACAAAGCTGAAATAGAAAACATTCTCTTAAACTATTGTTTTCTCTCTTCCATAATAACTTCACAATATTCATTTTAACAAAATTTAAATTAAATGTTTCAACAATTAACTCATGGTGCTAAACACATAAATAATAAGGCAAACAAACCTTTCCTATGACAGACCAAGGCTTCAACATTGGCATGAAGTTTCCTAAGTTGCTGATCCAGATTTTCAAATTGCTGCTGCTTTTCTTCAAACCACTAACAAAACAAAAAAAACAAAAAAAGAAAAGAAAAGAAAAATGGAGCCAATTTAGCCAGAACAAACCACTATAAATTAGGTTACCAACAGCAAACTACATTCCTTGTTTTAAAGCAACAAATTAACCATGGATGACCATGGTGGTCAACTGATGTGGCTGAGAACTAAACTCAATAAGCAAATTAATATCCTATTTTCTACTTGTACAGCTTTAAAATGCAATTGTTGGGCTCATTAATTCATCTCATTATTCAAGTCGAAAAATCAGCTCTTACTGCATCCGATTCATTCATCTTGATTGTCATTTTGTTGACAGCGTCGGCAGCCTTGTTCACCATCCTCAATATTCCTGCTCCACTCAGAGCCTGTGTATTAACTGCTCTAGGCAGCTGGAATTGAATGACAAATAAGGGCAAACAAACCGGTTAAAAGCCTGGAGGTTTAACTGGGCACAAAAGGGATTGTCCCCCCTCCCCCACAAAAAAAGGAAAGAAAAAAAGGAGGTGGTATTTTCTTCATTCTCATACATTTCAATAGTGAGATCTAATTTTTCAAATACACTACTTGTATATTCTCAAAGGAAAACGTGAAAAATAGACTTTCCATTTGTTTTTCTTCTGCACGTTTACATTTAGATGGAACAGTCTGTTTGTCAAAATATAGTAATTGCCAAGCACCTTAATGCTAGCCACCTGTTTGCTAGCAGAAATAAACTGTTTATAAGGAAAGAAGAAAGTCTTGAGAAAAATCTCCTGATGCTCAGTTAAAACTGCGTGATTTTGAATTTTTAAATTTTGGGATTCAATAAATTTTTAGAAGATCTCTAAAGGTAGCAATTGCCAAACATCTCAAATATAAAGAGCAGCATGGTTATTATAATTTAAGCTCTTTCAAGTTACAAATTTGCATTTCAAAATCTTAATGAGAATATTAGAATGTACATGTAAACACATTCATCTCTAAAAATGTGTTCTGAATAAACTTATTTCAATACGGTGCCTAAGCAACAATTTAGGGCACTCAAAATTATACTACACAAGCCATTCTTTTAAATCTGGTGGGGACTATAATTATCAATGCAAAGAAGACATTTTGCTAGTAATTTAGTCAGGTAATTAAAGCTAATTAAAGCACTAAGCAAAAAAAATTATTGCTTTATTCCACCTATTAAACCATTTATTTATTGAGCATCTCTATTCTTATATAAATTATTACACTGAAAAATATAAATACTGAGAACATTTATATACAAAATTTTAAAGTAGAAATAATACCTCTGAACTTTCCAAGAACTGCCTTAAATCAGGATCCTGTAGTAAAGTGGGATGCTTTACTGTTCTTTGAAGATACCTAGATTTAAGAATAAAATTGCACCTTTATTTATCAGTAGCATCTTATATTAAAACTATTTCAACAAAAGGATAAATCAGTAAGTAGGTAAAAAGATGTCCTCAGTCTACCTCCTATTATATCAGTCTGCCTCACTCTAATCACTTAGATTCTTACAGCAATTTAATGATTAAAAAGCTCTTTGTTCATCATTTGAAAATTTGTATTTATGTAAAAAGAGATATGGCAGGGGATGTGGTGGGAGTGGGGAGAGGTTAAATAGCTTACCAAATTTCTCAATGCAAAGTATAAAAGGGTATGTGAGTTTGTCGAATATTTTATCTTTTGGTTGAATTACTATGTTCCCAGTTATTACTTCAGAGTTCTAAGAAACACATCACTATACATATATGCCAGTAAACTATTTTTTTTTTTTTTACTATGTATTACCAAAATGGAGAACAGCCTATCAACTGTTTTCCTTGTCAGCAGGTTTAAATTATCAAATCAGTTTTGGTCTTTATTTAACAAGGACTAAATTTTCTTCAGTATTTCTATTTTCAAGGTTTTGCTTTTATTGATAAATGTCGTTCTTATATGAAACCACATAAAATAAAAATGAAAAAAGAAACACCATTATTAAATTACTATTAGCCCAACTTTAGACATTTTCCTTAAAAGAAAACCCCACATTTCCCTGTCACCCATAATAAATTACCATTCTTTCATAAAAAGAAAAAAGGCCCACTATTGATGATTCTTGGTTACTTACTTATCTAATCCTATTTTTTTAAAATTGCTCTTTCCTCAGATTAAAGTTTACAGAAATAATATTTCAATTACATTTTACCTCACAGTTAATATAACTTTATTCTATTTCCACAGAATAAATATAATCAGTAATTGCTTCTACCTTTTTCCAAGATTATGCTAAGATAAAGTTTCTAAAAAAAGTGAATACCTTCTCTAAAGTCAAATTCTACACAATGGTTACTACACAAAATTACTATTTTATCATGTGTTTTTTTGTATATTTAAGTAAAATATATACCATATTAAGCTTCATTTTAAGTCATTAGGCCACATAAGAAGTCTTTATAATAGAAATAGAGCATTTAGTAGATACGTGAACTTACAACCTATACTGTGGTTTAAAATAGTGTTTGGTGCCTATATTATCAAGCTAAAAAAGAGATGCAGCAGGAACACTAATCCAGTAAATGTAAGAAATGTTGGTATTTTCCCACTGGAATTTTACTGACAATTTTAATACTGAGGTTCTCCAGTACTATTAGGTAAGTTATTTCATTGTTTAGACTGCTTATTGCCTAAAGCAGTTTGCAAAAGTTGTTCATCTGAGTGCACACAACAGCTGGTAAATAGGCAGCACTCAGACATTTGTGAAATGAACAAGCAAGAAGGAAGACACAACATCTAGTACACAACCTTTAAGAAATATTCCAGTGTTTCGAACCTAAATGAAAATATCTAACACTATTTATATTCTAAAATAGTTTTCCAAAGTGAGTTCACATTATATACATATTCTTTTCTTTAAGATTCAAAACGAACAACAGCGTATTAGTGGTGTGAGAAGTCCTACAGGAAGTAAACCTGGTTTAACTTTGTTAAACCCTATGTTAACAAAACTCAACTGACTACAGACTTCCTTTATTCACCTTACCACATATTAGTATTCTGAGGAATTTCAGGAAATGATATTCTAGAAGACAGTAAAATTTTTCTTCTTCTTAAGAGTTACATGAAAAGTAAAGAGCAACTAACCATTAAAAACAAAAGTATCAAGCTTACATAATGTTAAAATTAAGGACAGAATCAAAATGAATTTTAAAATTAGTATTGGTAAATATACACCAATTCAGAATTAAGGTGACGGAAGGTTGTTGATATGTAAAGGAAGGACACAGAACAAAAAGAGGAAAAATATGTAGGAATAACACATGAAAAGGGGCATGGGAAGAAATAGGAATGCTGAAGGAAGACAGAAATAAAAGATGCAATGGAATTAATGAAAAGTAAGTATCAGACTTAACAAGAGGTGATCAGTAGTTATTCTTCTAATAAAGGTTACTCTAAGAAAAGGTTACTGATAAATTTAGAAGAATCACTTAGGGCTTTCAAGTTCCTATTTACTTACCACAAACAAAATAAGTAGGCTATACAAAATGCTTGACAGGAACAAAGTAAAAAACATATCCTTGCTTGAAACTCAAATGCACGTGTTAATAATGAGAATAAAAAAGGCAAAAAGAACTTGATTCTTTGATGACATACAGTTGTTCATTCAACAAATATTTACTAAGCATTTACTATGTATCAGTTATTGTTCTGAGGACTAAGAATGTATCAGTGAACAAAAGAAAACAAGATCCCTTCCCTACTGGAGGTTTTATTTTCATGAGAAGATAGACAATAAACTATACATGTAGTAAATTATGTAAATTATATAGTATGTGACAAGGTGGTAAATGCCATGGAAAAAAGGACAGAACAGTAGATCAAATGGGATCAAGTGTGTAAGGTGTGGTTGGTGGCAATTTAAATAGAATAGGTCTGAATGAAGCCCAATGATCAGAGAACATCTTTCACTGGAAAGGTGTTATTAGAATATTTAAACCTGAAAGAGGTAAAAGAATTAGCCATGCAGATACCTGGGAACAAAAGCTTTCTAGGCAGTGGGAGCAGCCAGTAAAAAAACCATAAGGTGGAAAACTGCCTGAGATCTTTGAAGGGCAGCAAAAACGTCAGTGGCCTAGAGCATAGTGATCAAGGAGGATATGAGATGGAATATGTAACAGTCAGTAGTGCAAGTCATAATGTAAGGCTTTATAGGCCATTATAAAGACTGGCTTTTACTGAGTGACATGGGGGGTGGTATTGATATGACCTGATTTATGGTTTAAAAATATGACTCTAGCTGCTATATTGAAAAACAGTAGAGTACTACCTGAAACTATTATAATATTGTATGTTAACTGTAATTGAAAAATAAAATACATTATTTAGAAAAAAAAGAAAGAGTAGAAGTGAAAGGATGGAAACAGAGAAGAATTAGGAGCCTACCGCAGTTATTTCAGGTATGTGGGCTAGAAGAGGACTGGTGAAAAATGGCTGTATTCCAGATAATGGAAGGAAGCAATAGGATTTCCTGATGAATTAGATAATCCTAAACATCTGCCTACCCTCCAAACTTCCTGATATTAAAGAGTGGATTAATCAATCCACACTGACTGTTTATGCCTTTCCAGTGGATTTTTAGGTACTTGGCATGACCACATTCCTAAATGATACACTTAGAGATAAAGAATGAATTGAAGTTAAATAACTTGCCTAAGGTCGCACAGTGTGTGCAGTGCATAGTGAAGTGCAGGCTTCAAAAGAGAAAGGATTATAAATGTGTGCACTATATCATGCTACTCTGTATTTATATTCGCAGAAGTGTATTCTTACCTATAAGGTAATATGTGAAACACTCTCAAGAAAATCAAGCAAGCGATCTTGGAGATACTCTTAATAGAAGTAGTTTCTGCTTAACTCACTGAGCGGGGCACAGGGAAGTACTTGAGTTCTTAATCACTTCCTTTCCTTCCAATAATTTAATACCAGATGTTTACCCTTTCTTTCAAGATAGTCATCTGGATTCTCTAAGTTGAACAAACAAATAAATGTGTAAATGACTATCACTGTATATACAAAGAGAAGTACTTCTCTGACCTACACGATTCAATGAGTGGATATTCCACAGATCTGCCTATCCTAATGTTTAAATTTTAAGAAGTGCCACAGAACAATCACTTTAGCAAATTCATTCCAATTCCTTTGTTTCTATATTTTGACACCTATGTTTTCTTCAGTCATCTTTGTAATTTAAAATAAACCTTTCCCTCAGTAGTACACTGTTTCTCTTCTTACACTACTGCAAATTCCACTAAAATAGTACTTAACCAGTAACATTTATCAGTAAAGAAACTGTCTCGACATATATACTAGGTTAGGTTTCAGTATTTCCTTATAACTCTCCTCAGTGTTTCATACTATATGAAGGTATGGTAAGTACTATGCAATGCATTCAAGTTCCAAGAAGGGTGAATGTAGAATCAGATTATATGTGCTTGGTACAATAAATCTTCATTAAGTTCCTTATCAAGCATGCCATCTGAAATATTTCAAATTTACTCATAGAAAAATAGGACTTGAAAGGTTTCTCAAAGGGTCATGGTTACACTTTAGGAAAGAATAAGCAAAACCAAGGCAGAGCATTATCTACCTTTATTCTTTAAAATATTCTGTCTATGACCTCTTTTACAACAGAAGCAGTTCTAATGGCTACCCTCAACATCTCTTGATGCAATAGAAATCCTTTTCCTGAGTAATTGTTGAATGTCACAGACAAAATCTCATCTTTTTAAATCATTTTTTATTTTCAATTACAGCTGACATCCATTATTATATTAGTTTCAGGTGTATAACCCAGTGATTAGACATTATATAACTTATTAAGTGATCATCCCATTAAATCTTTCACCCGACACATAGCTATTAGAATATTAACTATATTCCCTATGCTATACTTTACATCCCTACAACTATTCTGTAACCAACAATTTGTATTACTTAATCCCTTCACCCATCCCCCGCTACCCCCTCCCATCTGGCAGCCATCAAAATGTTCTATGAGTCTGTTTCTGCTTGTTCATTAATTTTGTTTTTCAGATTCAATTGTTGCTAGATATGTATTTAGTGCCATTCTATTCGTATTTTTAAACGTTTTTTTGTTCTTCTTTTTCTTAAAGAAGACCCTTTAACATTTCATATAATAATGGTTTGGTGGTGATGAACTCCTTTAGCTTTTTCTTGTCTGGGAAGCTCTTTATCTGTCCTTGGATTCTAAATGATAGCTTTGCCGGGTAACCTTGGTTGTAGGTCCTTGTTTTTCATCACTTTGAATATTTGTTGCCAATCCCTTAGGCCTGCAAAGTTTCTGCTGGGAAATCAGCTGATAGTCTTATGGGAGATCCCTTATAGGTAACTGCTTTTTTCTTGCTGCTTTTAAGATTCTCTCTTCTGCACTTTAATTATGATGTGTCTTGGTGTGGGCCTCTTGGGGTTCATCTTGTTTGGGACTCTGAGCTTTGTGGACTTGTATGTCTTATTTCCTTCACCAGGTTAGGGAAGTTTTCTGTCATTCTATTTTCAAATAGTCTTCAATTTATTGCTCTTTCTCTTCTTCCATCACCTTCGTGATGTGAATGTTGGTACTCTTGAAGTTGTCCCAGAGGCTCCTTACATTATCCTCAATTTTTTGGATTCTTTTTTCTTTTTGCTGTTCTGACTGGGTATTTTTTGCTTCCTTATCTTCCAAATTGCTGATTTAGTTCTCAGCTTAATCTACTGTTGATTCTCTGTAAACTATTCTTCATTTCAGTTAGTGTATCCTTCATTTCTGATTGTTCCTTTTTTATGCTGCTGAAGTTCTCAGTAAGTCCACGGAGTATCTTCATATCCAGTGTTTTGAACTCCGCATCTAGTAGATTGCTTGTCTCCATTTTGTTCAGTTCTTTTTCTGGAGTTGTGTTCTGGTCTTTCATTTGGGACATGTTCCTTTGTCTCCTCCTTCTGGCAGCCTGCCCGTGTTTGTTTCTATATATTAGGTATTGCTGCTACATCTCCCAGGCTTGGTAGAGTGGCCTAATGTAGTAGGTGTCCTGCAGGGACCAGTGGCACAGCCTCTCTGAGCACCCAAGCTGGGTACTTGAGCTGCGTGCCACCCTCCTCACCCCCCTACTCCTGTGTGGGCTGTACACCTTCCTGTTGTAGTTGAGCCTTGATTGCTGTTGGCATGTCAATGGGATTTACCCCCAGGCCGATCAGCTGCAAGGACTGGCTGTGAATGACTACTGTTGGGTAGTGGTGCTTGACATAGTCTGAAACTGTCCACTGGGTGCTCTAGCTCTGGGGCCTCCCAGGAGGTATAGGCCAAGGTCAGCCACCACTGGTGTTCTGCCTGGGCCCATGCGGCATGAGCTACAAAGCAATCTGCAGATGGCTGCAAGTTGTGCTGGGCTTGGAGGTTCCCAGGCAAAGCCAGCTGTGAACCAAGGCTGGCTGCTGCTAGCACCAGGCCTGGAACACTTAGTGAGAGAGATATGGGGCTTGCTGAGGCCAAACACTGCTTGTTTTGAGAGATTTTAGGAAAATATGAAGCATGAGCCAAGACAGGCCATTTTTATGGAAAAGCCACAGGAAACAGCTTGGATGGGCCTGAAAGTTGGGTGATTCCAGGGCCTCAAGGAATCACCAGGATGGGGCAAACAGTGTAAGCCAGGTTGATGGAGTCTCAGATACGGCATGCCCACCTGCCAGCTATGTTGAGGAGGGCTCAGAAAAGGAATGGCCTCTGCCAGCACTTCTGTCTGGGAGAAAGTTGCCCCCAACTCTCGCCCTGATGCCAGATACTTTATTGTTTCTCCATGTCTCTGGTGCCTTTCAAGCTGCTGCCCTGGTACTGGAGCTTAGAGGGAGTGAGTCTCAGTTGATCCATGCACGGGCCCTTTAAGAAAACTAACTGGGACTCTAGTAGCCTCTGTCTCCCTCAGCCTCAATCCCTGCTGGTTTTACAGTAAGAACCTTATGAGGACTTCTTTTCTTGGCACTGGAACCCTGGTCTGGGGAGCCTAGGACCCCTCACTCTGCATCAAGATATCCCTCCCAATTTTTATCTGCTACACATTGGTGTGGGACCACCCTGTTCCTCATCTCTGCCCCTTACTAGTCTTCATGTGGCTTCTTTTTTAATTCCCTAGTTGTAAGACTTCCATTCAACTCGATTTCAGGCAGTTCTGTAATTAGTTGTAATTTTGATGTGGTTGTGGTAGGAGGCAAGTACCATGTTTACCTATGCCGCCATCTTGACTGGAGGTTTAAACATGATCTCATCACTTAAGTCTTCTCTAACATAAGATTTTAAACGGCACATCCTTTCGTTTTTCTTACTGCAATTGTTCAAACCTGACTTTACTGTGGCATTTTCTTATAATTTAAATAATTTATTACTAAAACCCAGAAATATGCTGCCTTAAAAATAGTTTTAAAAAATAACTTGTGGCCCAGAGATAATATATATACTACTCACTAAAATCTCTCCTACCCCCACCCCCACCACTGATTTTAAGCCAAAATAGAAAATAAAACAAATAACAAATAAGCCAATTCAATTAAAATAAAATTGAATGAAAATAACAAAAAAGAAAAAACCTGTGAAATCAGAAAATGTCTTAACTTTAGGTAATGTTATGTACTTAGGTTCTAAAAGTTGGACTTTAAGATAGTTTCAAAATTGTTTTCTCACATTTTCAGCATAGCAAGAAAAAAATAAATGTTAAGATTCTAAAAACAGGAATCCTCCTATCCATTCCACTTTTAGTCAGCAACAATGACAAGTCTTCAACACTATAGGAGATGTGCTAAGTCAAGTACTTAAAGGAAGGTAGGGCATATATATTAGCCTTTAAACACACAGTCTAGTCAAGAAGTCACTAATACTTTTGTATACTCAAGTCAAATCAATTATACAAATTAAAGGAGGGTGCACAAACCTAATTATTCAGTGAACTTAAAAATCATACACAGTAATAAGCAAAGGAAAAATTTAGATGAACTATAATTAGCCAAATTATCCAACACAGAACTGAATGTGAGTATAACTTCCTAAGAACATAAATAATACTAAAGAGATTATTTTTGTCCAAATACTTTTATTAAACCTATACCCCCATTCACAAGATTCATGTATTCTTTTTTTACTTTTTTTGTTGACTACAGCTATCCTCGACTAACTCATACCTTTATATTGCTGTTTGTAATAATACAAAAATATGTGGTATTTTGATAAACTATTAATGAGGATTAATAAAAGCAGAACAAGCCTATAGTACTGTGTTGTTTAAAGAAGCAATTTTCTTAATAAAAGTTTAAAGCACTTTTGATAAGTCATCAAATGGTATTTTGAAAAAAATTTAATCGCTGAAATAGTTATACCAATATAATGGAATTAGACCTATAGTACTGAAGTAAAAACATGAGTGTAATAAAGCAGAACTGTCTAGCATTACCTTTCAAGAGCTGCTCTTCGTTTTTCTACAAATTCAGTGGATGATAAATCTTCTTTTCCCACTTTGACCTTAGTCATGCCTTTGAAAAAAATTGAATGAGACTCATGATGATTTTATATTATTATGAAAGTCTTTTATAATCATTTCTGCCTAATTTAAAATATACTCTAAATCTGAACTTGAAAAAATCTAACTTTATAATTACTAATACACTTTTGAGAAATTAACACACATGCTACATTAACACTACTTGGTAAGTACTTATAAAGAAGTTGAGCTGTGTCTGTAGTTTACTGAACAATAACTTTTGGATTCTTTATCTGTTATATACTATATTCCTAGTAAATTAAAATGTGTTTATATTTCAATGGAATTCGAATTAGTAAATATAAGCTCAATTAATATTTTCATTTTTTTATTAGCAATAATTAAGGTTCTTTACCTTGGAGACAGGAAAAATAAAAATAAATGTAATCTATAAATTTCCACTTTAGCACTAATACAGAAGAACGAAGATTTTTCTTTCTTTTCCTGTTCTTTTTCCTTTCAAAAGTCAGTCCTGTAGCGATAAAGTACTGATACATGCTACATGGATGAACCCTGAAAATATTATGCTAAGTGAAAGAAGCTTGTCACAAAGGATCATATATTGTATAATTCTCTTCATATAAAGGAAAAGGCAAATAGGCAAATTTATAGAAAAAGAAAATAAATTAGTGATTGCCTATGGATGGAGAGAGAAGGAAATAAGAGGATGGCGGCTAAGGGGTGATAAAACTATCCTAAAACGGATGTGGTGATGTATGGACTCTGAATACACTAAAAGCCATTGAATTACATGCTTAAATGGATAAATTATATAGCATATGAATTATATCTCCATAAAGTCATTAAAAATGAATTATATAAAACCATGTAATTCTTATTTAGGTTGATATATCTGGTGAATAAACATGTATCACCTATAAATGTTCTATTTAATTCCTCTGAAACATAATAGTTTGAAAAAGAAAACTCAAACATCTATCCTGCCTGGACTACAAGATGTGAGACGTTAATTATTTCACATATTCTGTTTACCTGTAGAAAACCTTACCAAGATATAGTTCTTTCCTTTTACTTCCTTCAAGAACCTTCTGCCCATGCTATTTACTAGAGGTAACCTTTATATACCATTGTGGGGAAAAAGAAAAACAAAAGCCCTACTCTAACCAGTTACCTTTAACTTTGTTGCTTTTTTCTAAAAGCTTAGTGAAATAGTGTTTTTAAGTCAACTAAGGTTCTATAAAAGAGTAGTAACTGCTATGTGCTAACGAAAACAATCTTCTTCCTTCTGTGGCAGTTCTAGTCTCCAAGCATAGAAGTTTCTACTCTTATTCCCCCACCCCATCCATTATCGTTTGTTATTTGAAAACCACTTAGTATGTAATTAAAATAACCTCCATATCTTAAATTGTTCTTAGACAATGAATTCGTTTTTACTTTTAAAAAGTTGATGAACAATATGAAATTTTAAAATGACTGCTTCTATACTTGATTAGTTTCCAGGAAGCTAAGAGACCAATTTGTTACCCACCTTTAATAACTGTTCAGACTTTTGCACACATTTTGAGGGAACTTTATATTAGCTTCATCTTACTATTTGACTACAGTTATTTTTCCTGCTAATTTCTTTCTTTACATCTTTTTAAAAAATAAACCCTCAAATGTATATTTGATAATTCTACAATCACATAGCATTGGATTCTTAAAAAAAAAAATCAGAAGGTTTTCTATTTTAGGTAAAAAATAAAAGCAAACCATAATAGTACTGACAAAAAATCATACCAAAATTAGAAGCACAATAGAACAGTGGTTAAGAATACAAGTTCTAGAGTAAGATGGCTGGCTGGCATTTAGAGTTCAGCTCTGCCACTTGGTAGCTGTATGACATGGGACATGTTACATAAACCTTGATGAACCTTAGCTTCCTTACCTATTAAATAAGGACAATGAGAAGTTAACCTCTAAAAATCGTTGTGAAGATTAAATGAGAATGCACAAACTACTTAGCATAGTGCCTTAGCACAGTAAGCACTCAATGAATGTTAATTATTCCTATAATTTAACTGATAGTCTTATAATTTAACAGACTATCCTGGCCATATCTATGAATAATATGAACATAACTGTGTCACTGTCCCCTAAGACCCTTTGAAGGCTGTCAGAATCAGTATCAGAATGCTCTAAGGATTTAGTTTCTTACTTCTATTTTGAATTTATATGTGCTACTTATTATACTGCAATCATTTGTGGAAGGTTGAAGATTACTGAGGTAAAATATTAGTTTGAAACACAATGAACTTGAACATGAAAATTTAGTTTTTAAATCTTTTCTTTTTGGTCAATGTTTAAAGACTAAACTAGCATATCTAGCCACCAAAATGAGAGAAATAATTTTTCTCTTTTGGTATATAAAAATAGTGTCACAACTTAAAGAAAAAACGATATTAATAAGTAATTTATGATGGATAAAAACTTAAGTTCCCTACATAGATAGCAGGATGCCCAAAGATACCACTGTTGATAGTTTAGAGAAGAAAGAAGTAAGATAAGTAACCAGATAAGCAGTTCTCAAAGTATGGTCAGAATTCCCAGAAGGTTTCAGAGACGCTTTTTGGGGTGAAGGAGGGTAATGCAAAAAAGTCTATTTTCATAAAAATACTAAGCTATAGTTTATCTTTTTTACTCTTATTCTTTCATAGAAGCTCCATAAAGTTTTACAAAGATTATATGTGTTGAATCACAACAGATTGAGTGCAGAAGCAAGCATGAGAATATAGCTATCTTCTATTAAGCCAGAAATTAAAGAAATTTGCACAGGTGTCAAACAAAAACAAAAAAGCAAGCTACTCATTATTTTTTGTCTTACAGAAATTATTTTTTACAAAATCTTATTTGTCAAAAGGCAGTGAGTTTGTTATTTTTAAATGAATAAATACAATTTAAAACATTCTCCTATAATAAATATTGATATAGCCCATAAAAGCAAAAGCTCTTTAGAGTTCTCAAATGTGAAGAATATGTCTTGAGACCAAGAAGATGAAGAACTGTACAACTAGATTTTTGCATTAAAAAAAAGAGAAAGAATGTAACAAATCCATTCAAATATATCAGGTTTAAAAATCATAAAAGGACAAAATTATTCTTCAAACCAAATGTTAGAAAAAGTAAAATAATTTAAAGATCAGCAGAATTCACTTTAGAATATTTTTCAGAATAATCATCTTATGTATAAAGAAATATAAAGGTACATAAAAACCTATGACTGAAAAGACTGGAAAAAATACTACCAAATTTTAAGAGATGACATGTCTTAATGGTGAGACAATGGAGGTTCTCCTCTTTTGTAATTTTCTGCATATTCTTAACTAAGCCTTCATTACTTAAATAAATACCAATGTTTTTAAACATGAAACTGAGGTATGAAATAAACTGAGTTTAAATAGTTCCTATCTGAGGAAGGCTAGGTCAAATCTTCTTTTTGGAAAATAAATAGCTGACAGCTTCCATCCTTTAGAAAACATTATTAATATGTTAATATTATTAAATACCCTCTGAGTGTTACTCAGTAATATGGTACTCTAATGACCCTGCAAGGGGTTTTCAATTGCTTTCAACTTGGCAAACTCTGACCCAACACTTAACATCATTGTAGTATATGTCAAAATCCTCAGTTATTAGAAAACAAAACTATTTGCTTATATAGTCTTCAGTTGATGAATTGTCATATATAAAATATTCAAATTCAGTATCTCTACACATTATGAGATGTCATGATAGTGAACGATCACAGAATTTAGAAACCTATGCAGTTAAAATTGAACCAATAACAGTAACAAACAAAAGTTATGTTTTTTATTCACACTTACCTACTATACTCTTTTCTGGAGCTGGTGGCACAATATAACCGACATGTAAATACTTGCTTGCTAACTTGCTATGCAAACCAAGAAAGTCACTAAATCTTCTTTTAACTGAAAATTCACTCTTACTGAACATGGAAAGAGAAGTCTACAAGTGAAAAAGAGGTATTTCAAATTCTGAATACTAAGCAATTATTCAGAAGTTAATGTCATATATAATTGTGAACATACATGTGTATACACACACTGGTATACTTTACAAAAGAATCCATAGTAGCTAACTAATTTGGTATACAAATAGCTAACAAATGAAAAAAACCTAAATCATAGATGTTTTTTACAGAAACTTAAGAGGATAGAAAATATTTGCTTTACACCATCCTTGACATCTCATTGACTCTATTTATATTTATGTTACTGATTCTTTTTTTAAATCTTTATTGATGAAAGTATTACAGATGTCCCCCTTTTCCCCCCCCATATGCTAATGATTCTTAAGTCTTTACCTCTGACCCAGATTGCCCCTGAACTTCAGTCCAACATATTGGAACACTCAAGGAACACCTCCACTTAAATCTCACCGCCCCCTCGAATTCACCATATTTTCCCCTGCTGGAACGTAAGTTCCATAAGGACATTTGGCTATATAGTTTACTACTATATCCTAGTATTTGGAAAATAGCCTAACCTCATGATGTTTAATAAACAGCTGTTCAATGAATTAACAAATCTCAGTCCTGTCCACACTGTGTTCCTCTACTTGTGTTGCCTTTTCTCCAGGATCCCTTCAAGCACCACAAAGTTCGTCTAGTCAATAACTTAAGCATTCCCTCCTTCCTCACTTCTTACATCCAACCCCTATCAATTCTACCTCCTACACAACTCAAGAAGCCATTTATTTCACTCACCTCCAGAAACAATTTTTCTTTTTTTAAAAAAAATATTTTTATTGATTTCAGAGAGAGAGGAAGGGAGAGGGAGAGAGAGAAATATCAATGATGAGAGTGTCACTGATTGGCTGCCTCCTGCATGCCATCTGTTGGGGATTGAGCTCGAAACCCGAGCATGTGCCCCTCGGAATTGAACTGTGATCTGGATCATAGGTCGATGCTCAACTGCTGAGCCATGCCGGCCAGGCCAGAACCAATTTCTTAATGTTAAAGTATTACTTCTCATAGCAAGGATTCTTACTTACAACCCTCTCTCTTCCTTTTAAGACTTGAAGGTCTACAATCCTTGTAAGAATTGGAATGGCCACTTAATTAGAAATCCTGATCTCTACTTTGATACTCCCAATTAATACTGAGTCAGAGTTTTTCTAAAGCAAAAAATCTAATTTTGTCACACTCTTGTCTGAATCTCTTCAATGGCTCTCCATTATCCTCAGGATGAATTTCAAATTCCTTAAGCTGGCTGTTCATAATATAGGGAGGCTTACTGCCAAACAATTCGAACAGGTACCACTTCTTGCAGATCCTAGAAGGCACAATGCTTTCTAGACTTCTGGCTTTTACACAAGCAAATTCCTTTGCCTGAAACACACTGTTTTCCTTTCTTCCTCCCACCTTTGTCTGTATTAGGTCCCTTCCTGCATACTCTCAAAGAACATTCTACTTTACCTACCAAACCACTCACAACTCATTGTAACAACTTATTTGCAATCTTTATTGGACGGTCACCTTGGTAAAGACAGGAATCATTTACAACTTAATCATCTTTGTATTATACATAATGGGGGCTCAATATTTATTAAAGGAGCAAAAGGCTCACCTTTGTTGTTACTCTATATGCCATGTAAGCATTCATGCCATCACCTATAAGAAAAGTCAAATAATACTATTAAAACACATGAGCTTAACCACACACACACAAAAAGATAACTATGTGAGGTAATGTGCTGATTGACTTGACTGTGCTAATTTCACTATGTATATATACACACACACGCACATTAAATCAACACACTGCACATCCTAAATATACACAATTTTTATCTGTCAATTATACCTCAATGAAGATAGGAAAAAACAGAGTAAGAAGCAAAAATCCTCCAAAAGATTAAAAATAAAAGTACCATTTTAACACTGTAACAATGTACTTAGTAAAAAAAAATAGCACAAGAATAGAGCTGATTATCAAAACGCAAGTAAAAAATATAAGTATTGACTCACCAACTTTCTCTGGATCTGATACACCAATTTCTATATCAAAAACATCTCCATTTGCTTCTTCTTCAATCTAAAAAAGATTTTTTTTTTCTGTTAGAGATTCCAATTTATATTATTGTCATAACACTAATCACTGTAATTTTTATCATCTAGCTTTTACTAGGGTGTCACATCAATCAATTTAAAAAGCCATTTAGCACTCCATTTCTAAAAAATAAAAGCATTCCTATTTCCTGACTATGTAAAAACACACAACACATACATACACACAAAGACAACGGGAAAAGGATCATTTGGAAAAGTAACACAATATCTTGTTTTCTTATAACTCCTTTGATGTAGAAAAAGCATTTTAGTCTTCTGTAGGAATACTGTGGATTTTTTTTTCTATATATCAAATCTTCAGACTCGGATTAAAATTAGCTCCTTAAATACTTTTAATAGTAGCATTTGTCAGTTGTATGTCTATTTTTTAATAATCAGGAGGCAACCATTACTTTTGCCAGAGATTACTCCATACTTACAGAAATTATTATACTAATAAGCAACTTTAACATCTGGTTTCTTTTTTTTTTTTTTTTTCATTATTCCAAATATTACAGCTGTCCCCTTTTCTCCCCATTTACCCCTCCCACCACCTACTCACTCCCCTCCCCAGTGCCTTACTGACACTATTGTCTGTGTCCTTGGGTTATGCATATAAATTCTTTGGTTAATCTCTCCCCACCCACCCCAACCTTCCCCTGAGATTCATCAGTCTGATCCATGCTTCCATGTCCCTGAATCTATTTAGTTCATCAGTTTATTAAGTCCTTTAGATTCCACATATAAGTGAGATCATGTGATGTTTGTCTTTCTCTGCCTGGCTTATTCTGCTTAGCATAATATTCTCCAGGTTTATCCATACTGTCCCAAAGGGTAAAAGATCGTTCTTCTTTATAGCTGCATAGTATTCCACAGTGTAAATGTCCTTCAGCTTTTTTATCCACTCATCTACTCATGGGCATTTGGGCTGTTTCCAGATCTTAGCTATTATAAATTGCGCTGCTATGAACATAGAGGTGCATATATTCTTTCTGATTAGTGTTTCATGATTCTTAGGAAATATTCCTAGAAGTGGGATCACTAGGTCAAAAGGCAGTTTCATTTTTAATTTTCTGAGGAACCTCCATACTATTCTCCACGGTGGCTGCACCAGTCTGCATTCCCACCAGCAGTGTACCAGGGTTCCCCTTTCTCCACATCCTCGCCAGTATGTGTCATTTATTGATTTGTTGATGGCAGCCATTCTGACAGGTGTGAAGTGATATCTCACTGTGGTTTTAATTTGCACCTCTCTGATGATTAACAACATTGAGCATTTTTTCCTATATCTCTTGGCCATCTGTATGTCCTCTTTGGAGAAGTGTCTATTCAGGTCCTTTGCCCATTTCTTAATTGGGTTGTTTGTCTTCCTCTTGCTGAGTAGTAGGAGTTCTTTGTACAATTTGGAAATTAGCCCCTTATCAGATACATCCTTGGCAAATATGTTCTCCCATACCATGGCGTTCCTTTGTATTTTGAGGCTGATTTCTTTTGCTGTGCGGAAGCTTTTTAGTTTGATGTAGTCCCATTTGTTTATTTCTTCTTTTGTTTCTCTTGCCCTAGGAGATGTATCAGTGAAAATTCCACTATGTGAGATGTCTGTGACTTTATTGCCTATGTTTTCTTCCAGGATTTTTATGGTTTCATGACTTACACTTAAGTCTTTTACCCATTTTGAATTTATTCTTGTGTATGAAGTAAGTTGGTGGTCTAGTTTCATTTTTTTGCATATACCTGTCCAATTTTCCCACCACCATTTATTGAAGAGACTGTCCTTACTCCATTGTATGCTCTTGCCTCCTTTAACTGACCATAATGGCATGGGTCTATTTCTGGGGTCTCTGTTCTGTTCTATTGATCTATATGTCTGTTGTTGTACCAATACCAAGCTGTTTTGATTACAATGGCTTTGTAGTACAGTTTGATATCCGGTAAAGTGATCCTTCCCACTCTGTTCTTCTTTCTCAAGATGGCTGAGGCTATTTGGGGTGTTTTTTGGTTCCATGTAAATTTTTGGAATATATATATTTTTAATAACCTAGTAAACACATGTTCTTCTTAAAGCCAATGAAAGCACTATAAAGCTCACTGAAAAAAAGCAGTAAGTAGGGAAAATAATAACCCTATGAGACTAGAGAGAAGTACTTTTTAATGGCATTTTAAGTAAACAATCCTAACAGCAACTCTACAGGAAAGTTTTGTTATTCTCAAGAAGCACAGATATTGTTAAATATTGCTAATTTTTTAAAGCAATATTAAAGCCTAAGACTATCTAAAAGAAAAGTGAGTTTTTTAACACTAATCTTTTTATTTCAAGGTTGCCCTCTTGTGCAGATTTTTAAAAGTAAGCTATATTTGAAATATAGTATATATAAAGTATATAAATCCTAAGTGTACAGCTAGATAACGTTTACAAAGCGAACACATCTTTATAAACAGAACCTAGATCAAGAAACAAACAGTATCGTTATACTCCAAAAGGCCCTTTTATGCTTTCTCCCCAGTCAGAAACCATCCTCCACCATGCCAACATAACTACTAATGTTAATTGCATGCTTTTATCAAATAAAATTACTCAAATTATCATTTTGTTGTGATTAAGTTTTCAAAGCACTTTCATACATTACCTTATTTGACCAACATAGGAACCCGAGAGGCACACATCATCATAAGATCACAAATGACAAACTCCTTAACTTAAGAAGGAAAATGATTTTGCCCTAGCCAGTTGGCTCAGTTTGTTAGAGCATCACCCTGTGCACCAAAGGATTGCAGGTTGGATTCCCAGTCAGGGCACCAATCCAGGTTGCAAGTTCGATTCCTGGTCAGGGTACGTATAGGGGGCAACCAATCAATGTCTCTCTCTCTCATCAAGGTTTCTCTCTCTCTTTTTCTCCCTTCCTCTCTTTAAAAATCAAAGGAAAACACATCCTTGAGTGAGGATTAAAAAATAAAAAAAATAAAAAGGAAAGTGATTTGCCCAAGTAACTGGGTTAAAAAGTGGTGGGGATAAAATCAGAAGCCAAATCAGCAGACTCTTTAGTCCAACGTTCTTTTCCCAAAATATCTAAAAGGCTTTGATTAGAAATGACTAACATGAGAGTGATGTTGGACAGGGAACAAAAACTTAATATTTACATATTAATTTAGAATACAAACATGTTTCCATACCTCCTCTCTAGATCTATCAAAGATCACTGGAGCAGACATACTCTTTGACTCAATTCTGGGAGCAATGAGTGTAGTAGGGGTCACAGGTGTGACTGCAGGAGAAGGTTCAGAGGAGAGGATAGGTTCCCTTTCTGGACTGTCCAGAGAAACTTCTTCTGTGGCTTCTAAATACAAATTAAACAAGTTAGTTAAGGACACTGTTAACAAACCCCCAATAGACTACATAGCAGATAATGAAGTATGAAAAATATTTTTATACTACCTACAAAAAAATACCAAAATAATGTTATTTTAAAATAACTATTATAATAATTTTATGAATCCTTCCTTAGTTGTTTATCAAAACTTTAAAACCAACAGTGACTTTGTTGATTTTAGGAAGAATTCCAGTAAGTCAGCTTAAATATTTATATATAATTATCTATTGGTAGGGATAAAGCTAGTAGGAAAGCAATGATGTGAATAATTCCACACTCATTTGTGGCTTGGATTTATAATATATCTTATACTTGTGGTAACTTACCTTCCAAAATCTTTTATTCAGACTAAGAATGATTATTTTATACATATAAACACAAATTTTATAGTAAAAGGCTGCCCAGAAATATCCCGACTGGGATTAAAAATTTGTTACAGAAAATTCAAAAAATTAGTAATCTAAAGCAATTAACTGCTAAAGATTACTGGATATTAGTTGAATACACGAATATTACACAAAGCAAATAGGTGTTTAGGTTTTAATTTAAAATGCTCATTCACTTGAAAATTCTAAAATTAAGTATATTTAAAACCAAATAAACAAATTATCTACAAGCTATGTAACATTGTGCTAAATGCAATGTAGAAACACAAAGAAATGTAAAATATCATACCTGCCCTCAGGGAGTTTATAATCTAGTTGGGAAAATAAGACATAAGCATGTGGAATGTTAAATAATAATAAAAGACAAGTAATAGCCAAGTGAACAATAAAAAGAATGTTACAAGACATTTAATAGCTATATGAACTACAGAACACTACAAACTGAGCTAAGATGGGAGACAACACTTTAGGGTAGGGAAAATCAGGAACAGCTTACAAAACTGACTGGAGAAGATTTGGATGGGTAGTGTTTCATGAAAATGAACAGCATAAGTAAAAAACAAAGCCATAAAAACAAAAATTACAATCAGTGGCCATAATGAAAACCACAGCTCTGCTGGTTTACAGAATTGATACCAGGAGAAGGAAGACAGGACTTTAAGGGAAATAGGATCAGACCACTGGTTTCTAACCGAGGTTCTTAGATTCCTAGAAGTTTTCGAAGGTAATAATGGCAGTCAGTGAGCTATTTTAATTAGAACACCTGAAAAAGCATAGCAGTAATAATGTATTTATCTGAAATAAGGTAAATATGTTAACATTTAAATGTAAAGAACTTAACATTCTATCAATCTACTCTTACTGGTTATCTCATGTTGATGAGATCCTTATTTGGCACTGTTCTCTTTATTTTTTATATTAAAAATAAAATAACCAAAATCTTTCAAACTATGGTAACCAGAGGAAGGAAAATAGACTATAAATGTTGAATAGACGATAGATGACCCTAACATAACAAATTAAAATCTTACATGCAACTTTAGGCTGTTAAGAGTGATAGTATTTATACTTTTTTTAAAGAAATGAAACTAATGAACAGTAAATATAAGAAAGTAAGAAAGCAGTATCAAAGCTAGGAGGTATGAGATCTTTAATCTACAAACAAGTAAAACAACAAGCAGCAAAGAAAACAAGAGACCAAATTTCTCTGAAGGAGGTACTGTTACTGGCAACAAACCCACAGACAAAAAACTGCAAAAGACATTGTAACTTTATTGATACATCAGTACAGATAACTCAAAGTCTTTCTAACTTTTCAATCACATTTTACTTCACTAGTAAACCAGGTTTTGTAATCTTTGTACATACTCTGACAGGCTGTTTTATAAATAGTAGCAGGCCTCAAAATAAGAAAAGCTAAATATGATGTAAGTAACTAATGGGGGGGGGGTGGATGGAAATAAATGGATACAAACTTAGGTTCAACATGTTAATATACAATCTACCTTAAATTCTTTCATGACTTCTTTTATCAAAAGTAAAGTTATATACTACAAGTTCACAAAGTTTAATTTAATTTAAACCAGACCTAAAGGTTCCAGAAGATGCCCCGTAGGTACTAAGTATAAAGATTAACTTTTCCTTGGAAGAGATAATTTGAGGACAACCACAAATGTCAGCTAAGTAACATTTCACTTGTATGACAGACACCAGAGAATCTTTAAACAAAGGAATACTCATTAAACTTACAATTGGTATTATTTGATGAAAAAACATACGTGAAATAAGCTAAGTATTCTGGCAGAAACAAGTTCTAAAAGTCCAGGACAATTTCAATATGCTCACCCCCACTAATTCCTCTAGGACAGTTTCCTCAAGTATGTTCAGTCAAGTTTAGTGCAAGATTTAGCAAATGGTGGAGAGGGGCTTTGAAGCAAACCTTATTTGGTGAGCATTCTCTAAGCTAAAAATAGTAATATACACCCTTGAACTTTTTCTGGTACCACTTCTGACATACTAGTGCTTGAAATGCTACACAAAATGCATTAGCATACATAACAATGTAATCTAATCCCCTTATGGTTTTAAAATCAAAATGGCTAAATCACCGAGCAATATCTATATTCTCTCCTCTGATATAGGAGAAATAAATTAAGTACACGTTCTTATTACTGGATAATAGTTTTCATCATCCTGGTAATATCACTACTCTCTATTATGGTTTCCTAGAACCATACTACTCCACAGAAGGGGGAATGACATACCTACTTAAAGGCTTTATAAATAAGATGCAGGTGTATTATTAACTCATTCATATAAAAATGATCAGATTAGGTCTTAGACAACTAATGATGTCATTATGAAATGCAGCTAAGTTTAAGAAAAAAGATAAAGCGTAAAAAGTGTTTGTACATAACAGGAAGCATGACTATGTTTAGTGTTTAGTCCCTGTTTCTCTTTTCTTTTAAAACAAACATGGACACTGACCATATTTGAATCACATATTTAGCCTTTAAAAGATGGCATTTAAATTCCCGTAGTGGAGCCTCCCGGCCGGAGCTTTCGTGAGCATTTAAATTCAGTTCTGCAGGCATTTACTTTTTTGCCTCTATCTTATCTATTTTTTGAGTTATTTATGAAAAGTAAAAACATTTATAAAGAAAATGTATTGTTTATTATTAAAGTTATCTTTTATTTGGCCAGCGGGACCCACTCCTTGCCGGGAACTAAAGTTCCCTTTCGTCCGATAAAGGTTAGTATAGACTGCTAGGCAGACTAAAACATGAAAAAGATTTTTCTAAACAAGCTAAGTGGGAAAATAAAAATTGTTTAGTCCTCACTTGGCAAATTGCACACACTAAAAAAACCACAATCCTCTTTCCTTCTTGCATGCATGTGCATGCATGCACACACACACACACTTCTGTTGTTCGAGTTTCAGTACACTTTATGAGTCTTTAATAAAATGGATAATCTAAAACTTCTATGTATGACCCTATATTATACGAGAAATACACACAATTTTAGATTAATACTACCTATTTTAGTAGAGAAAGGAGCCAACTTTTAACAAAACAAATGCTATGAAAAAGCTTTTTAAGGACTACCCAGGAAAAATCCATGAAAGGAAACAAACATAAAAATTTACAACTTTAGTTAACTATGATTTTTTTAACTGTTAGGTAGCTATTAAAAAGGAGGATGTTACTTTCTACAGTGAAAATTTTTCATGGAACTAATGAAGCAAGAGAGTATATGGACCTTTGTGATAGAGGACTATATCTTCAAACATTATTGTACAAAAAATTCAGAATGGTTTGAATATTCAAACACTACAAAAACTAAGGACATAATATTAAATTTTTACATGAAAGCCAGTTCATGTAAATTAAACTGTTAAACACACAGAGTTACTATTTTAATTTTTTTATGTCATTACTTCTAAGGAGGATTTGGCTTTTTAATATCCAAACATTAAATTTTAATTTTTAAGCAGAACATTGTTTTGAAGAGAGTCCAACATTTTTTAAAGGTAGGATAGGCTACACCAAAGCCTGACCTCGTATCAAAATTAAATTCCTCAAGCATAAATTTATTCACCTAAGTAAATCAAAATGGTAAATACTGAAGCATTAAAACAAACAGATTTCAAATATATATAGACTATAAATCAAGTGATTTTTAAATCCAGAGTTTAATTTTGGTTTGTGACAACATGTAATAAATAAAGAGTAAAATCACTGCTATTTCTCAAAGTACTGATCAAAACAACCAGATTACATGTGATTTATTTTCACATGCTTAAAACCAGAAAAGATCACATTTTTGCTTCTCTCAACAGTTTATATTTTTCACAAAGTTATCTAACTAGAAATTTCTTATCTATCTAAGTTGTTAACAAGAAGAGCCACCACTAACATTTTATACAAAATTTCAGTTTTGCTTTACAGAATACTTTCTAGCAGGATATAAACTACAATTGTCCACTATTAAAAAATAAAGATAGTTACATTTACCTGCAAAAAGATCTTCTCTGTCATCATCTAGCGCAACTTCCGCAGGTTTTGGACCATTGGAGTTTGTACTGATATCTTCTGTAAGAAGACTAATTGGTTCTGGAGATGATGGAATTGACTATGAAAATTAAAAAACAGTAAGAGATAATGAATTGGCATGTTCATCTGTTATGACTATGTCTCTATACATTACAGAAATAGAACACTCCCTTGAAAGGAAGGGAAGAAAGAACAAGAACAATTATTTATAGTTCCTCCTCTGAGGGTAAGAATGAACCAAAAACACATTTTCACTCATCTTCTCCCTTTTTTAACAAAAAGTCATTTAAGACTGAAAAAAGAAAATCTTTTCTAGTCACCCCTTTTGAGATACTAATTTGTGTTAGTTGTGTTATAATTAACAAAAACAAAATTTAATACTTTGGTCATATATAGTAAGATTATTATGTAATAGTCAAAACCAAATCTTGAAAACATGTTACATTTGTAGGAAGTTCGAAATACTGCTTTATTGTAAGAGGAAGGTTTAATACTAGTTGAATTTAGACTACTATATTCTAAAATTTTTAGTTTCAAACTAAAAATATGTCCTCTTCCCAAACATTTACATTTTAACTTAGCTAAGGGACTATTTTTGTACTTCTTAACCTTAAAGTATAATGACCAACATAATAGAGTTGTAAAGCTTTTAGCTTTATTAGTTTTCTTATAATATTTAAAACCAATACTCTTTTTAAAAACAACATAACATGTCAAAAGTGGACAGCTAGCCCTGGCCACTGTGGCTCATTTGGTTGGAGTGTCGTCCTATACACCAAAAGGTAGTGAGTTCAATTCCTGGCCAGAGCACATACCCACGTTGTGGTTTCGATCCCTGATTGGGGCATGTGTGAGAGGCAACCAATAGATATTTCACTCTCACATCAATGTTTCTCTCTCTCTCCCCCGCCCCCCCTCTCTAAAATCAGTAAAAGCATGTCCCGGGTGAGGATTAAAAAAAGAAAAAGTGCACAAGTAGATATTTTCACAAACCCAATAGCCCTGTGTAACCAGCACCAAGGAAAAGAACATTATCATCAAACCCAGAAGCTCTACTCATGCTCCCTTCTATTCTTTACCCTTTCCCTACATGGGCTCTACCACCATAGATTAGTTTTTCCTCTTCATAAAATAGGAATCATACAGAATACATACTTTTGTGTTTGGTTTTTGTTCTTAATGTTATGTATGAGATTCTTCTACACTGTTGTATGTAGTAATAGTTTACTCATTCTTGTTGCTGTAAAATATCCCATTGTGTGAACATACAATTAATCCATTCTACTGCTGATGGGACTCTGGGTGGTTATCAGTCTTTATAACTATCAATAGTGTTATGAACTTTCTAGTATATATATCTTTTAGCAAACGTGAACACATTTCTGTTTGGTATGTACCTAGAAGTTACGGAATAGCTGAATCACTAAACAATCTTCTAATGTGGTTATATAATTTATACTCCCACAAGCAATATATGAAAATTTCAGTTGTTCCTTGTCAACACTGACATATTCCATCTTTTTCATTTTCGCTATTATGCCAGGTGTAGAGTGTATCTTACTCTGGTTTGAATTTTCATTTCCCTGATAAACAATGATGCTCCACAATTTTTCATATGTTTAATGGTCATCTGAATATCCTCTTTTTGAAGGGACTCTTCAAGTATTTTGCCCATTGTTCTTATTTGTAGGCGTTCTTTATATGTTCTGGATAAAAGTTCTTTGTCATGACAGACACATATTCCAAATATTTTTCCCCATATGCGTGGCTTTCTTAATGGTAAATTTTAATGAATTGAAGTTCTTAATTTTAGTAACGGTAAATTATCTATTTTTTCTTTATAATTAGTAAACTTTTTGTACAATGAAAAATCTTTTGAGCCCACCACTCCCAATTCACATGATTTTCTCTTCAGTTCCTTAAGTAAACTATCCTCTATGACATAAGAACATTTCTTCAGAGCTTTAAAAATATCAATTCTTTATGGGAAAATTTAAAGGAGAGGCTTTCTTTTCTCTCAGGAGCTTATTCTTACACACCCAAACTCTCACAAAGGTGGGCCTCCATTTACCTAAGCATTTTCGCTTGAAGGAATTTAAAAACAAATAAGCTTATAAATTACTTCTGAAAGATGTTCTGACAAACTCAACCTCAACTCTTAGCTGAGTCTGGGTAGGTAATTGGCCTATATGCTCTCACAGAATATCTACTTCTTCCATCATAACTTCTCTTATCACATTATAGTATAATTATCACCTGCTTATAGACTACAAACACTATACGAAAAGGAAAGTATCTTTTGTTATTTAATAATTTTTACTTAGTTCCTGGTAACAAACACTCAATGACTCTGTTAAATGAATTCTAATAATTATGAATATACCTAAGAACAGGCCACAAGTTTGTCAATCAGACTGTGTATAAAACTGAAAAATTTTAAATACCTTACAGCACAGCTATATGAAAATGTAGCTGAGTAGATCCAATACTCACTCCTGACAAAAATTGTCAGTAAACTAGGAAGACAGGGGACCTTCTTCAACTTGAGAAAGACTATCTACAAAAGACCTACAGTTAACATTATACTTAATAATGAGGAAGTTGAAGCTTTACAACTAAGATCAGGAACAAGGGAAGGATGTCCCCTTTATCACTGCTTTTCAATACTGTACTGGAAGTCCTCCCTAAAGTAGTAGGACAAGAAAAGGAAATAAATGGTATACAGATTGGGAAGAAAGAATAAAACTCTTTGTTCACAGATGACATGATCATCTAAGTAGAAAATCCAAAAGAACTGACACACAAAAAAAGACAGCAACAAACAAAAAACCCTCTAGAACTAATAAGCAAAGTTGCATGCTACAAGGTTAATATACAAAAGTTAATTGATATAAACAAGAGTTAAGTTCCTACAGCTTATTTCTGGCCACAAAAACATCACCAAACTTCTAAATAAAAACTCAAAACGCTTCTAATATTAAACACTGAAATAAATGTAAACTATACACATACATTTAAGAAAACTTAATTTAAGAAGACAATGATTTTCTAACCCATGTATTCCAGAACAGAACTGTGACTGGCCTGAGCCAGTCCCAGCAACTCAGGGCTCAAGGTGGGAACTGCCTTGGAACCAACCCTTCCTCAAGTGTTCCATCACAAGCCCTTCCATCACAAGGTGTGCTCACACACACCCCCACACTCATTCAGACTGGGACAATTTAGACATATCAATTACCCTAATGGTGCACATGTTTGGGATGTAGAAAAAACCCCCCAACAGTGGCACCAACCGGGAATTGATGTTTTCCCCCTTACCAACATCACAACAAATGATGTTATCTGAGGACCTGCTGTACTTTTCCCCTTAAATCCTTTGAAATATATAGGACTGTTCAAAGTAAAAATTCTAACAGTATATAGCTATAACACATATAGACTATTTACAATCTATAATGTATTCTTATCATAACTGAATGTTCACATCAGCTAGTATCTTAGGTATTCAGTTCTCTGACATTAGAATGAGAAAAAAAGACTAGCACATGTTTGTATAAGAAAAAGGATACCTTGTCTCATAGTTCAAAGCCCAGGAGTAGCAGGCAGTTGGGAATGGTGTGAGTATGGGCTACTCCAGTAGTGGCTGTGGAGGCAGTAGTCACCCCACAATGGGAAGGCTATGAGGAATGCTATTCCTTTGGGTGCCCATCCACCAGCAGCTTGGAGTACCCTGCCCCACTGCTTAGAGATTGGCCGTGAAGCCTGGCCTCTGCCTCTGCCTCATGCCCCTTTTTGTATACTAATGAGTACAAGAAGAGCTGTTCTCCACTGGGTAGAAAGCAGTATGGAGGCAGTGGCCACTGAATGAGGAAGTGATGGTAGAAAGGAACCCTGCTAGCTGCTTTGCCTGGAGCACAGGCTCTGGATCATCAGAACTGTATAGTTGTGCAAGATAAAATGCAGTTGAGGAGATGTCAATATTTTTAATAAGTGTATGTTCTTTTCTTCCCCAAAATCATCACCTAGTAGTGTGCCAGACATTATTTTCATAAAAAGTTCCAAGGTTGTTGCTAAAACCTCTTCAATTAAACGGTAGTGCTTTACAACAGTATGGTGATTACCAGAGGGAAAGGGGTTGGAGGAGGTAGAAGAGGGTAAAGGGGGGATAAGTAGTGACGGAAGGAGACTTGACTTTGGGTGAACACACAACATACAGATGGTGTATTATAGAATTGTACATCTGAAACCTATATAATTTTATTAATCAATGTCACTCCAATAAATTCAATAAAAACTTTAAAAAATAAATTAGAAAAAAAAGCAGGGCTTTAAATTCCAACCAAGATTAAAGAAGTCCACTAGGGCCTCTCTCCCCCACTGATTAATACTAAAAGCTCCAGATGGAATACAAAAGCAATGATGTGAAAGTAAATAATAGCAGGGAGTTGGGGACGGAGCCAAAAATGTGAAAAATAATCCTTATGAGGGTGAATTTTAGAATTTTTTTCTTCTTTTCTCTCCCAGCTTTTCCTGAGGATGGTGCCAACTGCAAAACTACACTAGGTGTGTGCAGCAATGACTCCAAGAAAAACTGTCTTTCTGGCTATAACTTCAAGGCTCCTGCAACTTACAGAATATAGGTGGAAAATCCACTTCCCCCCCACCATTGAGTCTCCTGGCCCTGTCCTGAGGCCAGAAGTAGTTGCTAACTAAATGACAACACTAGCATCTAAAACCCCAAGAGAAAATATATAAAGTAATTATTAATGGACATAAAGGGAGAAATCCATAGTAATACAATAGTAGGGGGTTTTAATAACACATATCAATGGGTAGATCATTGATAGAAAATTAATAAGGAGCCCGGCTGGCATGGCTCAGGGGTTGAGCATTGACTCATGAACCAGGAGACCTCAGTTCAATTCTGGTTAGGGCTCATGACCGGTTTGCAGGCTCGATCCCTGGGGAATGCAGGAGGCAGCCAACCAATGACTCTCTGTCATCATTGATGTTTCCCTCTCTCCCTCCCTCTCCTTTCCTCTCTCTGAAATCAACAAAACATATTTTAAAAAAAAGAAAATTAATAAGGAAATAATGTCTTTAAATATCACATTAGACAAGACTGACTTAACAGACATTTATAGAAGATTTAAACCCAAAACTGTAGAATACACTTCTTTCCCCCAAGTACACAGAGGACAAAACAAGTTTCAATAAATTCAAGAAAGCTGAAATATCAAGCATCTTTTCTGACCACAATGGCATGAAACCAGAACTCAACTACAGGAAGAAAACTGGAAAAAACACAAATATGTGGACACTAAACACGATGTTACTACACAACCAATGGATCAAAGAGAAAATCAAACAAGAAATTAAAAAACAACAACACTACCTTGAAATAAATGAAAATGGAAATACAACTTTTTAAAATTTATGGGATGCAGCAAAAACAGTTCTAAGGGAAGTTCATAGCTATACAGGTCTACCTCAAGAAACAAGAAATATCCCAAATAATCTAACTCTATACCTAAAGGAACTAGAAAAGGAACAAACAAAACCCAAAAGTAAACAGAAGGCATGAAATAGTAAATATTGTAGCAGAAATAAACAAAATATATATTTTTTAAATAGTAGAAAAGATCGATAATACTAAGAGCTGGTTCTTTGAAAAGATAAATAAAATAAACCTTTAGTCAAGCTCATCAAGGGAAAAAAAGAGAGTGCCCAAATACATAAAATCATAAATGAAAGAAGAGAATTTACAACCAACACCACAGAAATACAAAAAAATCAGTAAAGAATACTATGAACAATTATTTGCCAACAAATTCAATAATATGAAAGAAATGGATAAATTTCTATAAGTATATGACCTTCAAATTGAACCAGGAAGAAATACAAAACCTAAACAGACCAATTACTAGCAATGAAATTGAAGTAGTAATCAAAAAATGTCCAACAAATAAAAATCCAGGAACAGATGGCTTCACAGGTGAATACTACCAAACACTCAAAGAACACATATCCTTCTTAAACTATTTCAAAAATTTGCAGAGGAAGGAATGCTTTCAAACTCATTCTACAAAACCAGCTTCACCCTGATATCAAAACTAGATAAAGACCTTACAAAAAAAATTACAGGCCAATATCCTTGGTGAACATAGAGGTAAAAATTCTCAACAAAATATTAACAAACTGGATTCAACAACAAATTAAAAGGATTATACACTCTGACCAAATGGATTCATCTCAGGGATGCAAGGAAGGTCCAGTATCTGTAAACCAATTAATACATCACAATAACAGCATAAAGGATAAAGACACCATATGATCATCTCGATAGATGCAGAAAAAGCATAACAAAATTCAACATCCTTTTAAGATACAAATTCTTAACAAAGTTGGTATAGAAGGAACATATCCTAATATAATAAAGTCCATATATGACAAACCCACAGCAAATATCATAATCAATAGTGAAAAATTGAAAGCTTTTCCTCTAAGATGGGGAACAAGACAAGAATGCCCACTATCACCCCTTCTATTCAACATAGTATTGGAAGTCTTAGCCACAACATTCAGATAAGACAAAGAAATAAAAGGCATTCAAATTGGAAAAAAAAAAGTAAAACTCTCATTATTTGCAGAGGACATGATACTGTATATATAGAAAACCCTAGACTCCACCAAAAATCTATTAGAATAAATTACTTCAGTAAAGTTGCAGGCTACAGAATACACAGAAATCTGTAGTGTTTCTATTCACCAATAATGAACAAGCAGAGAAAGAAATTAAGAAAACAATCCAATTTACAACTACATCACAAAGTATGAAATACCTTGGAATAAATTTAACCAAAGAGGTAAAACACCTGTACTCTGAAAGCTGTAAGACACTGAAGAAAGAAATTGAACATGATACAAAAGTGGAAGATACACCCTGCTCCTGGATTGGAAGAACTAATATTATTAAAATGACCTTACTACCTAGAACAGTATACATATCAATGCAATTCCATTTAAAATAACAATGGCATTCTTCTCAGAATTAGAACTAATCCTAAAATTTATATGGAACTACAAAAGAACCTGAATAGCCAAAGAAATCATGAAGAAAAAAAAAAGGGAGTTATTTTGGCTCCTTGACATCAAACTATGCTACAAAGCTTCAACAATCAAAACAGTAATGGTACTGGCATAAAAAGAGTTATGTGCTAGATCTATATGCAAAATAATATAAACACTGATAAAAAAATAAGATCTAAATAAATTGAAATAGTATACGTATGGCTTGAAGGCTCAATATTGTTAATATGTTAATTCTCCCCAAACTAATCTATGGTAGAAATCAATACATTGGTTATAAAATTATATAGAAAGGCAAAAGAACTATAACAGTCAAAACAATTTTGAAAAGAACAAAGCGGATTCATAGTACCTGATTTCAAGACTCAGTTTCAATAATCGAGGCAGCATAAAATTGGCAAAAGGATGGTCAACAGATCAATGAACAGAACAGAGTCCAGAAATAGACCCACACATATATGCTCAACTGATTTTTGACAAAGATGCAAAGACAACCCAAAATGAAGAAACTCTCTAAGAGCTTCTTTAACTTAGCATACAGCACCTGAGATTCAAAAATGTTGTTGCACATACTGAAAAATACTATCAACCAAGTTGACTAACATTTATAGAATATTCCACCCAATATCAGATTATATATATTTTTTCAAGTGCACATATAATATTTACCCTGACAGAACATATTCTGAGTTATAAAACAAACCTTAACAATGTGATTACCTCTCAATAAATCGTGGTAGAACTGGCTACCTATAAGCAAAAATAATGAACCTCAATTCATATAAAAATTAACTCAATTTAGGCCTGAAGTCCAGGCCTAAATGTTAAAGCTAAAACTATAAAACATAAGCTAAAACTATAAAACATAAGCAAGAAGAAAACATAAGCAAAACCATTGTGACCTTGGGTTAATGTTCGCAAAGGATTTCATATGTGATAAATCTAAAGTATTATCGATAAAAAAGAAAGGATAAACTTGAACTTCATCAAAATGACAAACTTTTGTTCTGTGAAAGATACTGTTAATAGAATAAAAAGACAAGCCAAAGAGGGGGGAAAAAATATCTGCCAAGGGATTTGTAATTAGAATATATGAAGAATTCTCAAAACTCAATAAATAAACCCAGTTTTTAAAATGTGCAAAATATGTGAAAAGACACTTCACCAAAAATAATTTTCTGATAGTGAATATGTACATGAAAAGATACTCACCATCATTAATCATTAATGATGATTAATCAGCAGGGGCCGTGCAGGAGGCAGCCAATCAATGACACTCTCATCATGGATGTTTCTATCTCTCTCTCCCTCTCCCTTCCTCTCTCTCTGAAATCAATAAAGATAATATTTTAAAAATAAAGAAATTAAAAATAAAATGACAAAATATTTCTTACCTTTGTTTCTAATATATTTAATTATAAATTTATATAATGTAATTTTTAACAATGGCTATATTTACTAACCAGCTTACAAAATTCTTGAAAACTGAACAATCATTTTTGAGCCAGTACAAGCTGGCCTCAAGCTTACCACTGCCTAAAATAAAAACTCACACTAACAAGTGCTGTCAAGGATATGGAACAACTGGAATTCTCCTTCATTGTTGACAAGAATGACAGCTGTTCAGGAAAACAGTTTGGCAGTTTCTCTCTCTCTGTCTCTCTTAGAATCTTTTAAAATTTTATAAGATTTCAGAGATCAAATGAATGCAAACGTGACCAGAGATTGAAATAGACATATCCAGCTTCAAAGGTTCCTTGGGACCAGCCTTCAGGATTCAAATATTCAATAATATATGCAACATGACTCTTTGATTAGGGATAAAATTTGATATGAAAATAACTTTTATGATACTAAGAAATACAATAATATGTGTGTTTTTTCTTGAAGCAGCATGCATTTATTTTAATGAACCCATAGGTAATTGATTCTCAAAACACTGTCCTATTGAATATGGTCTCGAGTCATATTATAGTACAGCCATTAATTCATGGGATTAAAAGCAAGTGACTTCATCTCCCTATACCTTATCTACATTGAACCTTTTTGGGAGAAAGTTTGGCAGTTTCTTACAAAGTTAAACATATATTAACTATACAACCCAGCAATCCTACCTGTAAGTATTTACACAAAAGAAATGAAAACTATGTCCATACAAAAGCCTGTACACAGATGTTTATATTGGCTTTACTCATTAATGCCAAAAACTGGAAACAAAAGAAATGTTCAACAACAAACTGTGATACACACAATAAATTCAGCAAAAAAATAAATGAACTATTGGTGCATGCAACAACACCTATAAATCTCAGATGCTTTATGCTAAGTTAAAGCTAGACTCAAAAAGTTTCATACTGTATGATTACATTTATATGACATTCTGGAAAAGACAAAACTATAGGCAGAAAACAGATCAGTGGTTGCCAAAGTCTGGGAGTGGAAGGGGTTAACTACATGAGATAATTTTTGAGGGGTGATGGGAGTGTTCTGTATCTTGACTGAGGTGGTAGTGAACTTTACTAAATTGAGGTGAATGTCATCTCAACTAAAAACTACCATGACAGGGGGAAAAACATGAGTTCATTTTCATAGGAAAGTTTGCATTTGTAAAATTACCATTAAAGAATAACTTAATCCTTTTAAGAAAAAGGTCTGCAAAAAATAGGCATCTCTGCTTCAAGCAACTTCAGAGAATAATATTTTTATAGGCAGTAAAAAAAAAATTCATTCTAAAATCCTTAAATTTAATGGTTTCAAAGGAAAGTGGTCAACTAGAGTTGTACCTCTTCATAAATCTCCTTCTAGTAATTTTCCATGCTGTTGCCTTTAAAATACCTGGTCATAAAATGCTTTTTTCCTGAAACATAGATAATTCATAATGAAATTTTCAAAAAAATAATACATTTTAAGTTGAAGGCCTATCTAAGATTACAAAACAGAATTAAGAAATTATACACTGTTATCACCCTGTTGAGCTGGGACAACAGACCCTAAACTTTAGTTTCTCTTTATCAAGAGTCTCTACTGCCCTGGTGGGTGTGGCTCAGTTGGTTGGAACGCTGTTCCCTACACCAGAAGGTTTTGGGTTTGATTCCGGGCAAGGCACGTAGCCTAGGTTGCAAGTTTGACCCTGGTGGGGGAGTGTACAGGAAGCAATCTGTCTCTCTTATTTTTTTTCTCTCTCCCTTCTCCCTCTCTCTAAAAAAAATCAATAAGCATATCCTCAGGTGAGGATGTAAAAATAAAAAAGTCTCTACTTACTCTTAATGTCACGCACTTTCAGGGTTCCAAAGATCATTTCTATGGAATTAAGTCACTCTGGTCTTCTACAGTATTTCCATACTACATGCATGCTTCATTTATACATGTATCACCTGGTACTGCATGTTTTTGGTAACACAGCTATATTTATTATATTAAACTACTATTGGTTCGTTCATACATTCCATGAGGGCATGGACTACATCTCCACACAAAGTCTTGTTTAGTGTTATCACTCAAGAAATTTATGACAGACTCTCAAATTTACATCCCTAGCCCATAAAGCATTTCTAGCTAACTAATGTTATCTTCATTGGTGTACCACCTTATGCCCAAGTGAAATAAACTCATAATTTCTTCTCCTAAAAATCACCTGAAGAGAAAGATTATGAATCCTAAAATGTCCATCTTTTAATCTGCTATTGCATCAATTTCATTCTTTCCTTTTTTATTTGCACGGACCTAAAGCACTTATTAAACATGTAAAACTTCAGTGAGGCAAAGGCATCTGCATTTTAAACAAGTATACTATGGCTTCTCCTGCACAATGAAGTATGATAAGAACTGTGTAAAAGAAAAGTGAAGTACTGAACGAACATCCCTTTAGAGACAGTTTGGTGTACTAAGAGATACTGCTATATATCCTTCCCCAAATAGTTTCCAAAGAAAAAAATAAAAAATTGAATTTACAAATCTTAGTTATATAATCTTAAAATAACCTAAATCAGTCTATGAAATAAGGGGTTTAGATAAACAATTAAAACCAACTTTATTTACAACTTTCATAGTATAATACTAATCAATAAATAATATGTATTCATACTCAAACTTCTGTAGACATTTACTGGAAAAAGGTCAAATACTTTATTAAAAAGTCCCATCCAAATGGAAACACAGACTATAATTCCTTTTACTCAACTTTAAAAGACATCAATTAAATAAGGATTAGTATTCACAGTATTCTCCTTTACCCTAGGTCAGTGAACTTTCTCCTGATCCTTGCTAGTGCAAAACCTTTGTTGCCATCAAAGGGAACACAGACCTTAGGATCCTGCATAGACATTAACTTTCAATACATATTAAGGTAGCTGTACAGTATGTATAAAGGGCTAAAAGGATACTAACCCCAAAAATTAATTTGTTTTGCAAGATCATTTTTATGAATTCTTAGGAGATGCTGGTTTTGACAATCCAGCAAACATCTACAAAATGCAAATGCTCAAGATTTTGTGAGGAACACTCATATGATCAAGACACTATCCTTTAGCCCCAAGAAGCATATAATCTGAGGGGAGGTAAGGTTTAGCGGGCACCTGCAAATACAATTAGCAGAACATGATCAGCGCTGAAAACATTCCTGGAAGTTGCCAGTTTGAGGTAACTGAATTTCAGATAACAGTTATTTTACAGCAATTTCCAATTGATTTGGTACAGAGTTGAACAAGCCAAGAAAGCTTACTAAAAAATAGTTTATAAGAAAGTACATCCCGAGGTAAACAACCCTCTGGAAAAATTGCTCACATTTTAATACACATATGCACAATTAAAATTGGGCTAAGAGGTGTGTGTGTGTACTCTCTTCAAATGCAAAGCAATTCAAACATGAACTTAATGTAGGAGACTCAATACAGTTAAGTTCATAGAGGGTGTTTCCTTTGACAAAAACAGGAACACTCAGTTTCATAGATCGCTGACCATGCGAGAAAAGAGGAAAAGGGAGTGAGAACTTGTTTTTATTTCTCCCCTGGTAACTTAAAAAAAAAAAAGTTTCCTGGACTACTCTCTCCCTCCCCTCAACTTTATTTCTCATAAACATTATGATCCTTAAAAAAATCTTGGAACTAAAGAAGACAAAACTGGTCAAATGCATTTACATACTTAATAGTTCGAAAAAGAGGCACCACCTTCAAGAGCATCTAGCAGTGCCGGAAGAGCCGTGGCTGGGGAAAGCGCATCCACACGCTCCCTAGAGAGGCTGGGTCACCCCGCGCTCACTTCACTGCTCTCCCCTTTCGGGGGCACACTGTCCCTGGGGAAGGGAAAAAAAGCAAGCACCTTTCCATGGGGGCTGCGGAGGTCGCCGGGGAGAGCGGCGAGGTTACCGGGCGGGACCCAGGGGAAGACCTTCTCTGCTCTGGAAGAAGAGGTGCAAGTGTGACACCAGGAGGGCCAGCAGAACAGGAAAAGGGCGCGGCGATGCTCCGTCCAGTCCCTGCCCCTCTGGGGATTAGGTCAAACCCCCGGCCCGTCGGCTGGTCTGAGAATGCCTTACCGCCCAGACCTACTCCAGCCCACTGACAGGTGCCTGAGGTAGGGCCCGCGACACAGGTGTCGTCTGGACTAGGTCCTTGCATACCCGGGGGGTGGGGAGGGACAAGTCGGGGCGAGGAAACTGCACCTAAAGGTGAGACGAGCGGCCGAATGCAGCACCTACGGGGACGCGGTCTCACCTCTAGGGTGGTGACAGTGCTGGTGAAAAGGTCCTCTCCATCCTCCTGCTCGTCAAAGTCGGTGGCCTTCCCGTCCCCCAGTGGAGGAGGCTCCCTCTCCGCCGCCATCTTCGCTCCAAACGAAAGCGCGAGCGGGCCGCGCGGACCGGTCACGTGAGCACGCACGGCTGGGCTCGCGCGCCGGCCGCCCGCTCCCGGGCCCGCCTCCCTTGGCCCCGCCCAGCCGCGGCGGCCCCGCCCCCGGCCCGGGGTGGAGCGCCCAGCTCAGCCCCGCCCACCTGCCGCCTTCCTCGGCCGGGCGCGGGTTTCACCGGCCTTTCCCCGCCCACTCGCCCAGTTGACTTCAGTGGAAGAATCTGGGACTTTTGTTGCCACATCACCTTCTTAGCAGAAGTAGGCCAAACGATGTCTGTTGGCGTTACGAGTTTCAAAATCTCCTTCAGGGAGTGGAAGTGCTTGGGGACCGCTTGGATTACACCCAGGCCGAGGACAAGACTGAGGACTGGTGGGAGACAGGTCTCTTATAAATCTCTGCAGGGTGCCCCGAGACTCCTCCGATGTGAAGGAGATGTTCTGGATCAGCGCGGTCCTGCAGAGCAGCCACTGGCCCTGCGTGACCGCCGAGCACTGGGAATGTGGCTAGTGTGACTGAGGGACTATGTAATCTCATTTAATTTTAATTAGTTTAAATCTATAGCCACAGACGGGTAGAGGCTACCTGCTGGGTAATGCGGTTCTAGTTAACAAAAAGACCCTGTATAATTGGTTGTCTGAAGATTACTCCAAGTTCATCACGAGCCACACATTACCAGGGTTTGCAAAAGTAGGTTTACAGTTGTTCACGTGGAAAATAATATAATAGTTAATAAATAATAACACAAGAATTAACTGTTTTGCGTACTCGCAACTGTAACCTACTTTTGCCAACACTGCATTTTTACTCGGAAGAGTCAGAAGGGCTGGAAAGATGACAATTAGGGAAATAAGTGGGTGATTAGTGAAGAGCATCATACTCAATTCCCTCAACCAGTTACTAGCTCTTGATCATGGAAAAGTCCCTCGAAGACTTCAATTTCCCTGTCAGTAAAATGGGAATGTTACTGAACCCTCCACTCACCGCATTGCATAAAATTTTTGTCAGGATGGAATGAGAAAATAAGTGAAAATATTCTGAAAGCTAGAGTGCTGTGCCAATGCAAGGTATGCTTATGGAAAAATAAAAGGGGACATTGCAGATAGCAACTTGAGGTTATAATTTTGCTGGAGAAAGAAGTTTCACAGGGATTCTTTACAAATAAAGCACAAACCCTCAGCTCTCATTGGGCTGGGAACCCTGGGTTTTATTGGCTATGTGCAAAACTTACTTTGTATCTCTGGGGGTATTTCTAAGTGCATTGGAGCAGAAGGTTTTTCCCATTGCTAAGATTTCTTCAACCCCTAAAATTTTAAATTTCTATGATTATTTTCAAGAAGTATCAAGCCAGCCCTAGCCGGTTTGGCTCAGTGGTTAGAATGTCAGCCTGTGGACTGAAGGGTCCTGGGTTCGATTCCAGCCAAGGGCACATACCTTGGTTGAAGGCTCAATCCCCCGCCCTGGAGTTGGCACATGAGCAGGAGGCAACCAATGTGGATGTATCTCTTTCACATCAATGTTTCTATTTCTCTCTTTCTCCTCCGCCCACTCTCTCTGAAAAGCAATGGAAATAATATTCTTGGGTGAGGATTTAAAAAAAAAAAAAAAAAAAAGCACATGAACCCAAACCACGACTAATTTAAGAAAGTATACCAAGGTCAAATGTTCCTTGGGTGTGCTTGATACAGGGGCCAATTGTCACTGCCATGGCACCATCACCATTGCTTTCCAGAGCCACTGCTGGAAGAATGAGCTGTGGAGGCACATTCCCTAACTCACACTCCACCACCTAGGGACAGCCTGGAGTCTATTACTGAGCAGAAACTTCAGCCTCTTTAGCAAGCTCACTGCCTGGCTTGAGGGGATTCTTCTCTGTACCCTTAATTTTAACCCATGCCTTTGTTTATTGCTTACTATTTTCTGTGTTATGCTATGGACATTTATATTCTTAGCTTACCTTTTTTACTGGACATCTGAATTAGTTGAAATATAGGTCCAGTTGCTTAAAACAGAGAACCACATTAAAAGCAGCTTAAAAAATATAGTTTAATTATCCCCCATGTAGTATCATAAAGGCTCTATGAGATCATCCAGGAATTACAGGTTCCTTCTGTTGTTTTGCTATCCCTAGGATATAATCTCTTCGTCATGGTCCAAGTTGGCTCATGACCACAACTACATTCCAGCTGGCAGAAAGGGAATAAAAGGGAACTATAATGCTATCTCCTTCGCTTGAAGGGCACATAGTCCAGAAGTTGCACACACCACTTCTGTTCACATCCCTTTCATCAGCTCACTAGTAACAAGGCTATCCCTAGCTGTCAGAGACTAGGAAATGTAGTTGTTTTCCACTCCCTAAAAATTAGGGGTTCCTTACTCTGGAAGGAATGGAGACTATTGTAGGGAAGCAGTAGTCTCTGTTTTAAAGCACCCATTCACATCACAGCAGCATACCTGGATAAACATGCCTTTCCCACCCTTGGCTGGAAGCCTCCTCCGCCTCGGGAATGGAGTGCATGGCCTAGGCTTAAGCCAAACGTAGCCCTGACTCGCTTAGCCCTAGGGATTGGTTGGAGGTCAGAATCTACCGCATTTTCCCCAACTCTCAGCAGCTTTGTTTTCCTTTTCCTATTTAACCTAAATTCCATGAACCAGAATTGTAAGGATTGTCTTGCTATTTTTCTCAGCTTCCCCCCCCCCCTTGGCCCTTTGCTTTCTGTGTTATCTTCTCTGAATCCAAAACTCAACCATCAACTTCTCTATCATACCCATATCGCGAAGAGCGTTTGAAAAATAAACCCCAACTTTAACTGAAGCTCCTATAGGTCCATTATCTCCAAACCCAAATTCGCACTGCCTAGATACCGTTAACTATTCTTTCCAGTAGAGGTTCTAAAAATTCATTTTCTCCTCAAGTATTCCACCATCTTTTCTCATTTTCAATGACAAAACAAAATCTGCTGAGTGAATCCTTCAGCCTTCAAGTGTGACTGAAACCCTCTTCTCTCTGAGCTTCCGTCACTTGCTATGTGTGTTTCTTTTGCACTGCAACCATGGCTACTTTTCTATCAACGCTAATAGAGGGTTTTTGAGTTCAGGGGCTAGTTCTTATTTGGCTTTGGATCCTGGGGTAATCCTGCATTAGTTATCTATTGCCGTAAAACAAATTACCCCACATTTATCCGCTTAAAAACACAAAAGCTATTTTCTCATGATTTCTGTGGGTCAGAAATCCAAGCGCAACTTAACTGAATGCCTGTGACTCAGGGTCTTTAGGAGGCTGAGTATCTACCAGAGCTACAGTCAATTCAACATTCAACTGGGAGAAGATCTGCATCTAAACTCACTCCTGTGACTGGTGGAGGTTTCAAGTCCTTGCTGACTGTTGACTGGAGACATGGGTTCCTTGCCACATGAGCCTTTCCATAAGGCTTTTCACATAACATGGCAGCTTTTTCCCCCACAGCAAGGACTCTAAGAAAGAGGGAATGAGACAGTGCCAAGAAAGGGCAACAGAGGGTGAGCAAGACAAAAGCCAGAGTCCATTTGTAACCTAATTTTAGAAGTGGCAGCTCATTACTTTTGCTGTAATCTGTTCATTAAAAGCTCACACTCAAGGGGAGGGGTAAAACAACTGTGTAAATAACAGAAAGCAGGGATTTGTGGAAAATTTTAGAGGTTACCACAAACCCTCATTGTGTTTAATAACTAATAAAATAAATAGCCTATTAGTACCTTAAATGAGTAAATGAATAAATGAATGAATGTATGAAACTCAGCATAGAGTGCTAAGTGGAAGATACAGATTGGTAGTTAAAGTTGCTAGTAGTGAGGGGATCTGTGATAGGCAGTTAGACATATAGGAGCAGAGCAAGGGTGATGGGCCAGGTACAGAAGGTCACCAGAGAGGAAAGCAAAGGACAATTGTAGGGTGGGACCTCTCCCCCAAGGTAACCATTCCTCCTCTAATGTATCATTGGCCAAGTGGTTTGGACCCCCTGACCTTTCTATCCTAGAGATAAATTTTAGATCAGTTGTATTTCAGTTCCAGGCCCAGAAATGCAGTAAAACCAGACCAGTGACCCTCACCACTGACCTCAGGACCAGGACCCCATGGCACCAACCAATCAGTGGAGACCTAGACCCTGAAAGGACACACCTGGAAAACTGCCGAAGATTCTATTAAGATCTTCCCCTGGGGACCTTCCCTAAAATCTCCACCCTTAAAACCCTTAGGACACCTGGCCGGCGTGGCTCAGTGGTTGAGCATCGACCTAAGATCCAGGACATCCTGGTTCAATTCCTGGTCAGGGCACATGCCTGGGTTTTGGGCTCTATTCCCCACAGGGGGTGTGCGGGAGGCAGCCAATCAATGACTCTCTCATCATTGATGTTTCTATCCCTCTCTCTTCTTCTCACTCTGAAATCAATAAATATATATATATATTAAAAAAAAACAAAAACCCTTAGAACAGAGGACCCAGAGCATTGTGCCTCTAGGGAGCACACCTTCGCCCTCCCCTTCCTCCTACTCTTCCCCAGCCCCCAGGCACTTACCATTAGCTTCCTCACTCCCAAGCTCCTGGGGCCCTTCCTTTGTCTTCCACCTCTGTGATTCTATAAATAAACGTTCTCTTATAGTTGGAGTCCTAGCTCTGAATTCTTTCCTAGCCAGAACTCAAGTACTGAGGCTGCTGAACTCAGGTCTGGTCTGACCTCGTGGATCTAATACCTGGTGCTGTTTCTGCCGCCTACAACAGATTCAGGTAGTCTGGGAAGCACAACCTTAAGGATCGTTCAGGAAGCAGGGGAAAGAAGCCATGCCATAAAGAAAACTGAAAAGCAGCAATCAGAAAGATAGGAAGCAATCTAGGGGAAAAGTCTATAAATGAAATAAAGACAAAGAAGAATGAGATTGTTTGGCAGTATCAATTCCTTGGGTATATTGATAAGATGATAACTGAAAAGGGTGAATAATTAATGGGTACCAAAAAAACGGATACAGCAACTTATGATGATAAACTTGTGTGTCTACTTAGCTGGACCATGGTGCCCAGATATTTGGTCAAACATTATTCTGGATGTTTCTGTGAAGGTGTCTTTGGGATCAGATTAACATTTAAATAGTGTACTTTTAGTAAAGCAGATTACCTAAAATAATGTGGGCGGGCCTCAGCCAATCAGCTGTAGGCCTTAATAGAACAAAGACTGACCTCAGCTGAGCAAGAAGGAATTCTGCAAGCACACTGCCTTTGGACTTGAACTGTAACTCTTACCTGAGTCTCCACCCTGCTGGCCTATCCCATCAGATTTTTGATTCATGAAGCCTCTACAATTGTATAAGCCAATTCTTTATAATAAATCTCTCTGTCTCTCTGCCTCTCTCTCTCTTTCTCTCTCTCTACATATATCTACACACACACACACACACACACACACACCCTAGAATAAGTCAGTAATTTGCAGAAGATACAGGTTTTTTTGTGTGTATGTTTGTTTTATTTTCATTAGAGATATTTAAACATGTTTATATCTTTAGGATAGAAGGTGAAAAGAGAGCAAGAGGTTGAAAATACAATATAGAGAAATATAATCATAAGGGCTGAGATCTGAAAGCATCCCAGCAGGAGTGGAATAAACACCAAGTGGAGAATGTGCCTTTAAAAAGAGGAGGTAGACTTTTTCCTCTGAGAATGGAGAGAGGGAGGTTAGAGTTTGTATTAGCTATTTTTTCATAACAAAGCATCTAAAAACTTAGTTGTTGAAAACAACAACCATTTGTTATTTCTCTCAAACCTGCACGTCAGCAAGGCTGTTCTGTTGGACCAGATTTGGCAAATCTTGTCTTAGGGCTTGTTCCTAGATCTGTGGTCAGCTGAGGAACTGCCGGGGGCTGACTGGACAAGGCTGGTCTTGTCTAGGGCAGTTCAGCTCTGCTCCATGTACCCCCCCCGCCAGGCTGGGCTTCTTTTCAAGGCTATGAAAGGGCTCCAGAAAAGAAGGTGGAGACACACAAGTGCTTTTTCAAGCCATCACAAAAGAAAGTTTTATACAAAACCCAGGGTCGGAATGGGAAGGGATTACGAAATTGCAGGGCAAAGGGAATGGAAAAGGGAGGCCATTAATTTGGGCTATTAATGCAATCAGTTTACCGAAGGGTGGGTGCATTTATAGACTTATTTGTAAATATGGGGCAGGAAATGGGAAAATTCCACCCCTAAGAGTAATATTTTTTTTTTCCTACGGGGTAAGAAAGGTTAATTTATAAGAAAAAAGAGGTCAGTATCAGCACAGGAGGCATGAGGAAATTGAAGAATATTTTCAGTAGATCTTGTGAAGATTTAGGGAGAACATTCATCAGGGACGTATACGGAACTGGCACAGAGTACTGGGAGCCTAAATGAGGTGGAGACCGTATGTTTCTGGTGGCGGTAATCGGAACATTTGTATGATTTTCTCCGTTAGTCTAGCATTGGAGGTGTAGGAGAGGAGGTGGATGGTTAGACTGATTCAAGGTTAGACATTTTTAGGATAAGCTTGGTGGAGAAGAAAGGGGGCTGAGGATTTTGAGGCCCCTCAAAGGGAGAAGTGACTAGAAATCGGTGGTTTTCAATGACAAGAAGGGATAGCAGATGGCATGTATCTCAAAGAAGGAGAAATTTTTTCCAAGGGTATTAAAAAGTGATAGCATGAGAGTAATATTTAGAACCCAATATAAGCTATATTTTTGGTGAAAAGTGACACATTATGCAAAGCAAGGAGGTCAAAGGAACTTTCTGGGAGGAAATTTATGATATAGGAACATTTGTTTACATGGGCATTGGGGCTCTAGGAGGCCTCGTGAGAAAAAGTGAAGATGAAAGTCAGCTATGGGTTAAAGGGTATGTAGAAGGTGAAGGGAAGGGGTCCAGAAGACCCTGAAAAGACCTTATCCTGAATGTAGCTTCTGGTGAGTTATGTGACATACAGGGTAGGAGCTATGTACAAATAAGATTCATTATGATTGTCTTTGCAGTTACACTTGGTTGCCTAACCAAATAATTAATTGTTTACGTAATTTTAACAATAGTTAAGTAAAAATATTTAAGCTTATTATTGAGAGATAATGAAGGACTTCACATTTGTTCAAGGAAGGAAGTCAGTCAGTCAAGAATAGTGTCTTCTTTCTCACAGGTCATAAATGCGAACAAACCACCATTACTCTAAAAGCGTCGGCCAAGTCACTGACTTGACCTAAAGCTGTGAAATGGTATTATAGTTGTGGCCCCCAAGTTTCAGCCCCTCAATGGCAACAGAATCCTACAGACTGAAACATTCTTTCAAAATAACTGTTTTCTTCTTGAACACCATAAAGGGAGACATGCAGATCATGAGGAGACTTAACAAACAAATAAACAAAAACCTTTATTCGTCCCCCCCTTTTTTCCCCTCATACTGAAAACTGTTCCTGTGCCTCTCTCACCCCAAATGCTCCTGAAAAAACCCTCCGCCTATGTCTCTGGGCCATGTCTCCTTCTGCCCACTTCCCTGGTCACAGTGTCAGTGGATCCATCACTAAGGCACGGCCGGCTTCATGGCCATGAGACCTGTGCAGCAACACAGGACCCTGCTCTCAGAAGTGCCCGTGCTTAGTTTAATGCTCTGCTGTCATTGTCTTCAAATTCTCAATAATTTTGAACAAGGGCCCTGCAAATTATGTAGCTAGTCCTGAGTCCAGTGTGCTGGTTAGGACAGCTCCAGAGGACAGTGGGAAGATTGTGTGTCTCAGGTCGCCCAGGGAAGACCAACCTGTGCTCCACTCTCACTGCTTTTCCTGAGAGAATGGACTGAGTGGCTCTGGTGGCTTCACCTTGACTCTCGGCTGGCTCTCTACTTCTGGGAGGAGCAGTAGTGAATGTTGTCAACACATATTTTTTTGTCCCTTCGCATGCTTTTGAGGATAATAGGTCAAGTTTAGACATAAATTATTATGTGTATCTGTGTACGATTAACTTGACAAGGATTGTGACATGTAAAGAAAAGCTTAAAGAAATTTTTTTAGTAAAACAGAACATTGGCACCAAAATAAGGAAGAGTATTTGATATTTCCAAAAGGTAAGTTTCTGAAACAGAATTCAAGGAACAGAGTTATTCACTTGGTTGAACTAAAATAGGAGTGGAAACTATTAAACATTGATGAAAGACCTAAGGAAATAAGATATAATGTTGAGGATCAGGCAAAGACACTGGGCCCAAACCAACACAAAATTAAAAAAAAAAAACCCAAAAAACTAAAAAACAGAACAACCTCTTTTTTTCCATTCTAGTCATGAACCCCATTTCTTACATCAGACACTTTCTTGTTCCAATGAAATTATATCTTTCTGTCCTTCGTTGCCCTTTATGTGATACCTTACACGTTGTAATCCTCAATCAGTATTTGTTGTTTGATGGAAAATAAATCTAAAAAAGAAATTCTTTTAGATCAAAGGAAGCAAACTGTCAGCCTGCAGGCTGACACAGATGGGTTTCATTTGGCCTATACTGTTTTTAAAAAAAATATTTTGATCAACTGGAAATATTTAAAAATCAGTAAATGCCACACAAAAATCCATATTTCTGGCTTCTTTTTTAAAAAAATTGAAAGATTTGGCTACATATGACCATATGCTCACCAGCACTCCAAAGTCCCCAGTTTACACTGCTGTCCCCCCAACATGAATACATTTCCATCCCCTGTTGCAGAGACTGTGAACTAATCCTCCAAGTCCACCCCTGCCCTATTCTTTCTTCCTTTACAACAACTATCAGGTTTCAGCATGGCAACCAGAATAAAGAGAACTTTTCCTCCATCCCTATAGCCAGAGGTGGCCCTCTGACTAGTATTGCCCAGTCTATTCAATGTAAACAAAGTTTTATGTACTAAAAACGGAGAAGACACGTCCTTTCCCCATTTTTCCTTCTGCTGGCTGGAGTTCCAATGTATTGCTGATGCTTCCACAGCCACCTTGGACCATATAGTAAACTTGGGACTGGTACAGCAGTAAAGGAGAGGGGGCCTGAGTCTCTGGCTCTGAGAATCTGCCACAGCAGCCCAGGGATGCCTACCTCCAGGCTTTTACATCAGATGGAAGCAGTTTCTATCTTGTGTAAGCCTCCATCGTTTGGGAATTTCTGTCACATACAGCCAAACCTAATCCTAAATAATGCAACTATAAATCATCTCTAATAAACAAGATTTTTCTTCTTTATCATGACTATTATTATTAAAAGGTACATACTATGAAAAATCTCGGTCTTTGGGAAGTGGGGTGTATGCAGTAGATCCCGTAGTTTGAGAGCGGTAGCTGGGTGCTCCATGAATACAAATTGCTGCAGCCTCCTATGTCTCTGGTAATATTGTGCGGTGGGAAGGCACACAGGCTTTGGAGTTTCTGAATATCCCTATGCTTCGATTTGAAGATAATAAACATAGGAACTTCCTTAATGACTTCCTAGAAAGTTTAGATTAGATAATGCACGTGTAGCCAAACAGAAAAGTTCCATTTCTTAAATTCTAGGCAGATGAGACAGAATGGTGGCCGGGAGGTGGAAAGGCATGTGGAATTAGAGAGAAGCACATGTATTTTGTGCTTGCTCTGCTCTTCCCTCATCAAGTAGTAGTAAAGAGTGTGGGAGTAACAGTGAAAAGGTTTTCACCAGAAGCTGAAATAGCCCAGTATGTTATTACTTCAAGCCATCATATTTAAAGTTAAGACTAATGAGGGAATCTCAAATCTTCATGTTTTATATCACACCTAAATCAACCCCTTAAAAGCCGTGAATCTGATGACAGTTGAATGGGATTACATTTTCCTTCAAAGTACCAATATTAGATAAGTAAATTCTCAAAATAGCCCTGAGTTTATTAAGAAACATAATTCCTGCTGTTGAAGTGAGTCAGAATAGTTTCCATAAAATAGGAACAATGCACATACAAAACACAGACAACATTTCTCCTTCTGTTAATAGGACAACTTCCATATATTTGCTTTTTTTTTTTTTTTTGAAATCAATTGTGTCAGCAAATTAGAATCAGAAGAAATTCCATCTATTTGGTAATTTTTATAAAATTAAAAATTTTTTCCTTAAACCCTTACGTAACCCTTTCCTAAAATTATCTCTGGAGAAATCTAGAACTTTAAAAAGATCTTTGGTTGAAAGTAAACATGGGGTTTAGAAGAAATAAAGAAGATTGTGTCATTTCAAGGAAGTAATTTAAAAATGGCTTTTACTTGGCAAATAGAACATAACTGGAAAATATTTGCATAGATGGAAAAAGAATATTATACATAAAGTCAATGTGTTATTTATGTAGAATTAGATTGTGACACTTTTGCTCATTACTCACAGTGTCTGTAGGGAGAATGTCTTAATCTCCCTGTGTTTTTATGCATTAGTCATTTACCAGTGAAGAAGCAGCCTTTATATATCATTTACTTGTTGCTCTCTACATTTAAAGGAATATTCTAATTAAATACAAAACCTAGTCTTCCTTAGGTTTAATTATTACATGATGCTTCAGGAATAAATTACACAAAATGGCCCAAAAAATGATTTGAGAAATCATATTGTAATTGATAGAGATTATACTAATACTATTTACTAATTATACGAATAATATTACTATTATACTAATAATATTTTTCCAACAAATTTTTAAACTCTATGAAAGTGTGATTGTGGGGACATTTCAAAATTATAGTCCTCAGTTTGTTTTTGTGAGAATTCTCTTGGACAGTCACTTTGGATAGGGCCAAGGCCCTCCAGGTAAATACCAATTACGATCAGGCTTTCTATCTTTGATGCCAGATCCTCAAAGTATTTGAAATCTTTCAATGTGAAACAGGCTGATGGAACTTGATTAAATATAGCAGTTTAGGTTTGGGTACCAACGTTCTGTTTGCAATGTTAGTGTGTGATGTATGTTTTAAAAGACATAGAGAGTTTCTTTTGTCTGGCAGCCACTTCCCTGAATGCCTCGTTCCTTTGATATAACTGGGCAGTGCTGCCCCTCCTCCTAAGAGGACTACCTCCAGCCAGCCCAATGGGATGGAGGGCCCTATGACCATCTCTTTGGAACAGCAGAATGCATAAAGCACACATCTAGTTCATGCTACCAGTGTTACAGCTTTGGAGCAAGGTCAAACTCAATTTCCCTGAAGGCCTGTTGGCTGTAGGTATGCCTCCACCCACCTATCTCTTCCACTTTTCTCCAGTGGTTAGAGAAACTAACCCTTAGCTCCACCTTGGCTAAAGATCCTTTCCTCTTGCTCCCATTTGGTCATGAGAGCTTGGGGGTGAAAACAATCAATTTGTTTATGTTTCCCCCCACTCTGTGGGACTGTGTCTTTGTGTAAACGTTGACTTATGGTGAACAGTGATCCTCAGACTTTAGCATGTACTAGAATCTCCTGGAGGGCTTGACCAAACACAGATTTCTGGGCTCCAACCCCAGAATTTCTGATTCAAATGGTCTGAAGTAGGGTGAATAATTTGCTTTTCTAAAAAGGTCTCCATAAAGTTGATGCTATTAGTTGGAGTATCACACTTTGAGAATCACTGATCCAGAGGCAAAGAGCCCCCCCCCCCCCCACCCTGTGTTTTTTTGTCTCTGCCTCTGCAACTAGAAAGTTAGGTCTTTAATAAGCTGATGTGTAGTTTTATGTCTTCCAGATTTGGGGGTATTTAAGTATCCTATGGCTTGCTGTCATAATATACATCAAATGGATTCCTTTGCATTATTTAAATAAGTGTTCTTTGATAATCAAAACCCAAGGCTCTGGATAGAGACCTGAGTGCACAGGGGAACAACAGCCGCCCTCATGACCGACCTCCTCCCTCACTGGCTTCTCATTTGGTTGCCTCCCCAGCAGGGTGACCTGAAATTTCTACAGCCACTTTCTAGTTTAAATAATAAAGGTCAGAGCGCTGTCTGCTGAAGAAGAATAAGGTTAATAAGAAGGAAAGAAAGAAAAAAGGAGAGGAAGGAAGGAAAGGCGGGAGGGAGGGAGGGAGGGAGAGAGGGAGGGAGGGAGGGAGGGAGGAAAGAAAGAAAACTTTAATGATTTTTTAAAACATGTTTTTTAAATGATGCATTTAGAGAACACCTGGAAGGAACTGTGCTGAGGTAATCATAATTAACACGCTAATGGCAATTAATATTTACTGAATGCTTACTTGTACCAGGTAATTACTAAACGTTTTATAATGTGTATCATTTAATCTTTACAAAAACCCAGTGTAGTAGGTACTATTATCCTTATTGAAAATGTTTTTGGTGACATTGAATCATAATTAGAATCAGAATTTAATGAAATTTTAATGAAAAAATTTCAATGTATTCTACCAAAAGGTAAGTAGTGTTTACATTTCACATAAGCTGGTACCCTGTTTATTGTTCCCTGATCTTGCTTTTCTACTGTTTCTGCTTGGGATGCCTTTTCTATGCCTTTCCCTCATAGCTGAAATTCTGGCCTCTCTCCTGGTCAAACTCAGTGACATATTTTCTGTTCTCACCTCATCTTCTTTTGAACAGTCACATACAATGGAGAGATGAGTGTGTTTGGATAGGTATTATTCTCATTTTTGCCACACAAGAACCAGGGAACTTTGAGCAAATTAACGCCTTCATTTCTCTACTTTAAAAATGGGACTAATAATACATGAGTAAATGGAGCTGTTTTTATCTTATGGAACTTATGAATCAGTAATTAATTGAATTTCCTCTGTGCTGGCTTGTAGAAAGCTCAGCGATTCATTGGGAGACCCCTTTACAAACTGTACTGGATCTCATGGCATATCTTCTATGTACTATTCATTTTTTCTTCGACTTACCTGAAAAAAGCTTAAAAATTATTTTACGAATGTAATTCATCTCTGTGCATACAAGTTAGATAATACATGTTGCCCCCACTCACTCATTGAGGAATAATTACTATGATATACAGTTGACCCTTGAGCAACACAGGGGTTAAGGGTGCTGAACTCCCCCCCTCCTCTTCCCCATGCAGTCGAATATTCACATAAAACTTTTGACTTACCAAAACCTTAACCACTAATAACCTATTATTGACCAGAAGACTTACCTATGACAAAAAGTTGCTTAACACATATTTTGTATGTTATATGTATTATATACTGTATTCTCACAATGAAGTAAGAGAAAAAATGTTATTTAGAAAATCATAAGGAAGAGAAAATATATTTACAGTGTTAATTGAAAATAATTGAACTTCCTGCAAGATGACTATGTAGATAAATGTGGAACTCGCATCCTCCCACAACCAATTTGAATTACAACTAAACTACAGAACAACTATCATTTGGAAACACCTGAAATCTGGCTGGATGGAAGTCCTACAATTAGGGAATTAAAAATGAAGCCACACTGAGACTGGTAGGAGGGGTGGAGACGTGGAAGAGGCTGGTCCCACAACCATGTGTGGTGCATAAAAATTGGGAGGGATATCTTGACTGCAGAGCCTCGCTGAGAAGCGAGGGGTCCCCACACCAGGCCCCCCATCCCAGGGTTCCAGTGCCAGGAAGAGAAGTCTCCATAACTTCCGGCTGTAAAAACCAGTGGGGATTGAGGCTGAGGGAGACAGAGGGCTGCTGGAGTCCCAGGCAGTTCCCTGTGCAAGGACTTACTTGGACTCAGTCCCCCTGAGTTCTAGCCCTGAGACAGCAGTTCGAAAGGCACCAGGGGAACACGGGGAGGAAATGAAGTGTCTGGCATCAGGGAAAGAGCTGGAGAGACAGCTTTTTCCTAGATAGAAGTGCTGACAGAGCCTTTGTTCCTTTTCTGAGCCCTCCCCCACAGTGCCAGAAGGCGGAAACCATATCTGAGTTTCTATTAATATGGCTATCACTGTTCACTCCACCCTAGTGATTCCCTGAGGCCTGCTCCATCCAACTTTCAAGCCCACTCAAGCTGTTGCCAGTGGCTTTTCCATATGAATGGCTTGTCTTGGTTCATGCTTCAGATTTTCCTAAAATCTCTCCAACAGCATCTGGCCTCAGCCAGCCCATACCTCTTGCTAAGTGGCCTCAACCCTGGCACTAGCAGCAGCTGGCCTTGTTTTGCAGCTTGGCCTCGCTTGGCCACCTCCAAGCCCAGCCCAACTGGTAGCCATCTGCAGATCACTTTGTAGCTCATGCTGGGTAGCCCCAGGCAGAACGCAGGTGGCACCTGACCTTGGCCTACACCTCCTGGGAGGCCCCAGAGCCAGAGCTCCCAGTGGATAGCTTCAGATCACATCAAAGCACCCCACTCAACCACCTCCACAGCAACATACTCAAGGGGTGGACTTCAGTAGGCACCAGAGCCCTGCTGAAGTAAGTACTGCTCTGTGGGGTGGTCCCCTGCACAGCTGATCCTCCACAATGATTGTGGTCAGAGGAGGTCGCTGGTTGGTGGTCGCAGCCAGTCCTAGGAGCTGATCACCCTGGGGGAAAATCCCTCCCATTGACATGCCAACAATCAAGGCTCAACTACAAGAGTAGGGTGTACACAGAGCAAAAGGGGGGGACACCTTGAGTGCCTAGCTTGGGTGATCAGAGAGGCTGTGCCATTGGACCCTACAGAACATCCACTACACTAGGCCACTCTACCGAGCCTGGAAGACGTAGCAGCTCTTCCTAATATACAGAAAGAAACACAAGGAGGCTACTACCAAAATGAGGAGACAAAAAAACACGTCCCAAGTGAAACAAGAGAACAAAACTTCAGAGAAAGAACGAAACAAAATAGAGGCAAAGCAATCTACCAGATGCAGAGTTCAAAATAATAGACATAAAGATACGCAATGGACTTAGTGAAAATCTCAACAGCGTTAATTAAAATTTGAGCAAGTGGAAGGGGTTGGAACATATAGGGGAGGGACTGCATCTATGTCGGGGGAGAAACTTTTCTTCCGCTTTAACAGGAAGAAAGGATGTGTGCAGATGGTATATATATGTTTGTTTGTTTTTTCATGAGGTAAGAGGCATGTACAGTGTGGCCAACATATCTTCCTTTGGCGATTTGAATGATGAAAGTAGTTTGGTTCAGCCACTATAGTAAAACAATATGGAGTTTCCTCAAAAAATTAAAAACAGACCTAACATATCTAGCAATCTCACGTTGGGGTCTATATCCAAAGGAAATGAAAATATAATATGAAGGGGCATGTGGACTCCAACGCTTATTGCAGCATGATTCACAATAGCCAAAATATGGAAACCAACTAAGTGCCCATCAGCACGTGAATGGATAAAGAAGCTATGGTATACATACACAATGCAATATCAGTCAGCCACGAGACACTGTGCCATTTGTGACAGCACGGATAGACCTTGAGCACATTACGCTAAGTGAGATAAGTCAGAAGGAGAAAGACAAGCACTGTACGTATCACTTATATGTAGAATCTCAAAAAGCCAAACTCAGAAAAACAAAGAGTAAAGGGGTGGTTACCAGGATTGGGGGCGTGGGAATAGGACAGATGCTGTTCAAGGGTACGCATTTACAATGAATAATAAATAACAACCCTAGAGATCGAATGCATGGTATAGTGACTATAGACAATGATGTTGTACTATGATCGTCAAACTTGCTAAGAGACTAAACTTTAATTATTCCAACCACTATAAATAAATGTTACAATGGCAATCATATCACAATATATAAATGTATCAAATTAACATGTTATACACCTTAAATTTATGTCAAGTATATTTTAATAACGATTTTTTTAAAAAGCAGAGAGTAATCAAATCTCCTTTGCCAGAGGTACGTTCAAAGGAAAGAATGGCAGCAGCTCGAATGGAATTTAGTGAATAAACCTAAAGAGTCTGGGAGTCATTTTATTTTATTTTATAGTGTGTCCTACTCAAACCTGGAAATTAGCATCTAATGGTGTCTAGGAATTTCATAGTGCTGTATTCATGTTTAGTATTTAAAAATAACCCTATTTTAAATTGTTTTCTAATTTTCGTGAATTTGTGTTAAAGTCTTACCGAGTGGGAGCCCTGGCCAGGTAGCTCAGTGGGTTAGAGCATCGGCCCCATACACCAAGGATGCCGGTTCAAACCCCAGTCAGGCCACATACAGGAACCAACCAACTAATAATAAAGGAGTGGAACAACAAATCGATGTTTCTCTTTCTCCCTCTCCTTCTCTCTCTCAAATCAATGAATAAAAACAACAACAAAAACAAAAAACAAAGTCTTACTGAGTGGGAAAGCATGCTATACATTTTTACTCAGGTAAGCACTTGTATGACAAATACCAGGTGTCTTTCCTGCTTCTAACTCCCTCCTAGCTGTTTGCTCTAAGTACACTGTCATTTGTGGGTTGCTTTGTCTCTTTCTAGTAAATGAGGGTGATTAGGCCTTAGATTTTTCCCTGCTAATAAAGAATTTGAAAAGTTGCTCCAGTTGCTACTCAATGAAGTTTTGAAGCCCTGAGCACAGCTGTTCCTGGCTGTCAGCTATGTTGTCAGGCCCCTAAATTACTTCTGGGGAGATGGCAATAAGATTGCTTTGCCTCCTTATGCCTAGGACTACAGGGCTCACGTTTCCCCTTCTCCCTTCCCCCTGCCAAAAAACTCACCTGAACATCTGCCCACCAGCTTTCTGTGGCATTCTTGCAAGCAGCCATTTCCTGGGGATTGAGCCTTGATCTATCTCTTTCACTTGGTATATTTTTTTCACTGACTTTCTTGGCTCTGTATGACCTTCCAGCACCCCACTGCAAACCCCTGAAGGTGTACCTCTTATCTGATCTAGATCAGGCACCGCTCCCTGCCCTTCCATTAGCTTCCCCATTACCTCCCTGCCTTCAGATCTCTCCCACCACTCCCCAAACACTCCAGGACATTTGGCTAAATGCATCAAGAGACTGTGCCTGTTGCATGCTTCAATGTCTCTGGATCTATTCAGTTTGTCAGATTCTTTTGTTCATTAGCTTCATCTTAAACATTTCATGTAATACTGGTCTGGTGGTGATGAACACCTTTAGCTTTTTCTTATCTGTGAAGCTCTTTATCTGACCTTCAGTTCTAAATGATAGCTTTGCTGGGTAGAGCAATCTTGGTTGTATGTTCTTGCTTTTCATCAGTTTGAATATTTCTTGCCACTCCCTTCTGGCCTGCAAGGTTTCTGTTGAAGCATGTAATAGTCATATCTCAGAGGGAAGAGGGAAGGGGGGGTGGAGGGTGGGAAGAGATTAACCAAAGAAGTTGTATGCATATCTGCATAACCCGCAGACACAGACAATAATGGGGTAAAGGCCTGGGGAGGGGGTAGGAGCGAGCTGGAGGGGGTCAATGGGGGGAAAAAATGGGATGCCTATAATAATTTCAACAACAAAGATAAATTAAAAAAAAAAAAAAAAGACTGTGCCTAAACTGGTGACAAATACCCATTAGAAAACAACCCCTAATGGGATTATTTAGAAACCCTAAAGTACAAAGAAGAGCAAAAACAAGAGACATGTCAGATCAGTGAAGTGTCACCCAGCAAGTGGAAGCCACCCAGTTACTCTGTTACCACGTTCAGTTTTTGACCAGGGAACCTATTCAGAATTACTGAGCAGTGAGTGACCTATGGAACACAGTGTTCTTAAGTTGCATCAGAGAGGAAGAGTAACGTGTTTACATTTATGTAAAATTCAGTTTATTCAAGTTAATGTTTAAATGACAAAGAAAAATTTCCAGCTGAGGGAGGAAAATCTACAACAATAATATGTAGTCACTTCACCTTCACATCTTGTATTCTGGGTGGAGGTTTTCTGTAGATAATATCTACATTACTTGTTTATTTGACTTTAACACAGACTAGTTCTCAAATGTAAACATGTGGGATAAGCATTCACATGGTTAAAGGCCTGAACAATATAATTCCCTAATGCCATTAGGTTTGTAAAATGTTACAATAAAAATATCAAAATAAACCAACAGATACTGACACAAAAGGTAGAACCAGTTTCCATGTTTAGATATGCCAGTCCTTAACTAAATGAAATTGTGTATTGCCTAACAAAAGGTTTATTTTTGACATGTAGAATTGTGGAAAGTAACATGATAAATCATTATATTTACATATAATTAATTTTAAATGCTATACATGTGCTCAATTAAATATAAAGGGCTACAGTGTGTAGTAGGTACTTGGGATAAATCAATAAATAAAATATATGGTTCTTGCCCTCCAGGAATTTACAATATGAAATTTATAGTATGCGAAGACTTAAACAGAAGTGTAAAAACATTGGAAGTGCTGGGAAGTCAGCTTAATGTGTTAAGCGCTTGTCCAGGCTGGTTTGGGAAGAAGAAATGATGGTGGGGCGTGAGAGGCAGTAGTTAGCAAGAGATAAATGAGGTTATATAAACCCGTGAGCAGTAAATGATAGTAGATAAGCAGGCAAAGGCAGATTAATATGTATTCATCTAAGAGTCACAAGACCCAGAGGTTTTTATCTAGGCAAGAATAGGAATTTTGAAGAGCCCAAAGGTCAAGTTGCAAGACCCAAAGAAGGGGCCCAGCCTTTCTGTGGCATTCTCTAGTATCCAGAAAAATGTCTTTTCTTTTCTTTTTTTTTCTTTTCTTTTCTTTCTTTTTTCTTTTCTTTTCTTTTCTTTTTTTTCTTTTCTTTACTCTTTTCTTTTCTTTTCTTTTTTCTCTTCTCTTCTTCTTTTTTCTTTTCTTTTCTTTTTTCTTTTCTTCTCTTCTCTTCTCTTCTCTTCTCTCTTCTCTTCTCTTCTCTTCTCTTCTCTTCTCTTCTCTTCTCTTCTCTTCTCTTCTCTTTTTTTTCTTTTCTTTTCTTCTTCTTTTGCCTTCCCTTGCCTTGCCTTCCCTTGCCTTCCCTTGCCTTCCCTTGCCTTCCCTTGCCTTCCCTTCCCTTCCCTTCCCTTCCCTTCCCTTCCCTTCCCTTCCCTTCCCTTCCCTTCCCTTCCCTTCCCTTTTTTTTCTTTAATCCTCCCCAGAGGATATTTTTTTCATTGCTTTTTAGAGAGTGGAAGGGAGGTAGGGAGAGGGAGAGAGAGAAACATCGATGGGAGAGAGACACATCAAGTGGTTGCCTGCTGCACAAGCCATGACTGGGGTGGAGATCGAACATGCAACTCAGGTATGTGCCCTTGACCGGGAATCGAACCTGCTCTAACTACTGGGTACACTAGGCCAGGCAGAAAAATGTTACATTTCTAATAATGTCACCTCTTCATTAAGTTCCATAGCCAACTAGGTGTTAGAAGTCAACTACGTCTGATAAAATTATTCAATCAGAATTTTACAATGATTATGTTGATGGCATACTTTTGGAGTAAAAGAAGTGCAAATTTTACTCAGCCATTGTCCACACCGTCTCTAGTGGGAATAAGGAATGAGGGAAAGGCAGAGGCGCACCTTAGCCACCAACATGTGTGCTGTGTGCTTCTGAGTGGACCTCTTATGGGGAATGAATGTGGAAAGGGTAGACAATTCTTCCTGGGTGTTCTTGGGCATGGGATAATTGCTACTGTGTGCCCATTTGCGGGTGGAGCTGAGAATTTGACCCAACTCATTTTCTCCTGCTCCTCAGGATTGAGGAGAGGAGTCCGAACCTGTGCACCCTGATTCTCTATCTTAACTAGCAAGGCAACTTCCTCCCTGACTCTTTTCTATTTCTTTTAGTGTCAGGGTTAGGGAGAGGCAGCCCATATATGTACAGCTAGTAATTTTCTTCACAGTCCTTGCCCTTGTCAGATTAAATCTGACCTCTTAAATTGGCAAGATAGGCATGTACCTCCAAGGTTTTGGAAGGAGCTGACAATGAAAGGAAGGCAGCTCAGATATCTGTCAATTTCATCATAGCAATGAGATACCTCAATTTCATTGATCACAGTCCCGTGGTCAGAACTAGTTACACAACCCACCTATGTGCAAGGAGGCTTGGGAATGAGTCCTTGGCTAAAATGAAGTCCCTGGATTCCTTCTCTCATATTCTGTGAGCATCCTGCGTAATCTCTCAAAATGCCATTAATTGTGGGCTGAATTTGTCTTCACACAAATCTTACTTGGCCCATGAGGTCTTGGTCGGGACAATATTTAAATCTTTCTCAGTTATCAATATTTAAAAATAGGGATATTTTTACATTGAAAAAATAATCTGCATTTGGGGTTTTCTCTCAAAAAAGTAAGATTGTCTGTCAATGCCAGGCCTGTATTTCCACATGGTAACAGCTGGCAGGAGCCGGATACTACCTGCTTTCCAGTTTGCCTCCCTTCCCTTTAACAATCCCAGTTAGTCCAGCCAGCCAGATTCACTGCTTTGGATCACCTGCTGGGAAACTGCTGGCATTTTAGTTTGTGATTCTGGAGCAGAAACCCAAATTATGGCCTATCTGGGCTGGGGAGGAAAGCTTATTGCTTTGCCACATGTATTAGTTTGTTAGCACCGCTGTGACAAAGGGCCACAAAGTAGGTAACTTAGAAGTTTATTATCTCACAGTTCTTGAGGCTAGAAGTCTCAAATCAAGGTGTAGGCAGGGCTGGTTCCTTCTGAGGGTTACAAGGGAAAAATCTGCTCCAGGCCTCTCTCCCTTGCTTGTAGCTAGCCATATTCACGTTCACATAGCATTCTCTGTATGTGTATCTCTGTGTTTAAATGTTCCCCTTTTATAAAGACACCAGTCATATGGAGTTAGGGCCTACTTTAATAAGCTGACTTTAACTTGATTACCTCTGTAAAAACTCTATGTCCAAATAAAGTCACATTCTGAGAAATGGGAGGTTAGGATGTCAACATGTGAATTTTGAGGGCACACAAGATTTAACCCATGACACCATATTTACTTGGTTTCATATGCATTTCACAATTAAATTAAGAAAGGAAGAAAATTCAAATGTTTTCAAGTAGAAAGCTTACCACTGTTTTGAAAAAATTGGGCATATTTTACAGGAGAGTTGAGATGCAATATCAAAATGCATTTTCTTTCTTTGCAAGGAATGCCACGATCTTGGTTTTCACTGTGCAGCTGACATGGTCTGTTCTTGTTCTGGGGTGACCCGCGACAGACGACTACCAGAGTTTGTGTTTGAATTTTGGAGCCCTTATTAGCTGCCAGCGGCTACAGTTGCGGCGTCTCACCCATGTAAGAGCCAAACTGCAGCCCTGACCCTCAGTTCTTCTCTCACTTTATGCTCAGTAACCACAAAGGCACTGCAGTAAAGGGGTTTCCAATAATTTGTCAGGCTGTCAGCTTTGGGTAAAGGAAACAAGGGGGGACCTTTAGCAACACAAAAGGAACGATTTAAACACAATGTCTTACAATGAATAATGGGGTTATGCTTGGCCGGAGTGTGACTGGTTTATTCTTTCTATGGGAACTCAGGGGGGGCGGCGATTATTGGGCTAGCTTGTCGGGCCTTGTCCTGCATAGTAGGGATCTTGTTCTACCTGTACTGTTAGTTCCTTAGGTATATTCTTCTGGCCATGGTGGCCAGAACATTCTGAGGCCCAGAGGGAGCTCTCCATCCTGTGGGGAAAGGCTTTCTTGAAAGAGAAGGGGCAATGCGGTAGACACTGTGTTCCTTGACAAAAGAAGCAACCTATCGCTATAGCTCTGCTCAATCTTGCATGAAATTTTCTTCTCTTGCAGAAAAGTACGTTTCCTTTCATGTAATTGTCCACCCACATTCTCGGTCCCGAAGCAGTTGTGAAGCTACCCACGTATTCATCGGGCTTCCAAGTCTGTCAGTATCGGGCATCCCTCCACAGAGCAAGCTATAAAATGTCCAAGTCCAAGTTATGGCTAATTTAACCTTTTACTGAGGTTAAATGGAAGAGTTCCAGCTACCATTCATATTTTTTTTCAGCTTCTCTCACCAAAGAGTTTGCTGACTTGTCTGAGGGGCATGGGGACACTTTCCAGGGATAGCCAGGATAGGCTCTGGTGGTTTGAATGAAAAGAGCTCCCAGCAGCCTGAGCACAAGGGCCTGAAGGGAGACACACCCTTTCTCTTTCGAATCCCTTTACTAATTATATTCCAGGGAAGGGAAAACAAAAGGCAGTTTAGAAACACCAATTCTCAAAACTCTGTCTATGTACACTTGTGGGCTCAAAGTGCCCAAATCAAATGGCCCAGTTTAGATACAAAGATCTAATGAATTGTTGTTAAAAGTGGGAAATAAGGCCCAATTTTTGAGCCTTCATGATAGCTTCCTTTTTTCTACATGCCTGTGATTTGATTAACTTCACCAACCAGATCAGTTGTTTGGGGACACATAAGCATAGTCCCACATAAAACAGTATTTTTAAATCTTTAAATTAAGTCAAATCAGAGTTATGAAGATAAACAACTCTGGTGAAAAAAATCAGCAAAACATCCTGCTTACTTAGAAAGACCTAAATTCAAAATTTTTGGAGTTACTGAGACAACTCAAGAGCACTTGGTGCCAAAGCAGTCAAATGACTCATTTCCTCCCTGATGGTGTGAGAAGCTCATGCCTTCCTTCATGAACATTGGTTGGAAAAGAGAATCTGCTGAGGTTCTGAGTAGCTGAATATAACTGTGCAGAATTCTGTAAATCAGCACAATTGAGATACTCTATGACCTGGTCTTCTTAGGAACAATGTTAGGAAATAACCCATCATCTCTTTTCCTGAGTGGAGCTTTCCTTTAAAAGCGTGTGGCTACACCTTCTTTTAATGAAGTCTCGGCTGCCTGGGGCTTCCTGTCCTTCTGTCCTTCTAGGATCACCTTTCCTTTAATATACAAGTAACATGGCCTGAGCCCATCCTACTCACCACAGTCCAGATCCCTGCTAATAAACCCTCCTAGAGGCTTCTGCACCCACCCCAAGGCTCTCTACCTTTATAGGGCCCCCTGCTTTTCCACATCACTCTTGGCTTTCCCAGTTGCCCTACTTCAATATTTCAAATATAAGACTATCAGACTTGTGCTGAAGGCTGGGAGAAACAAAGGGTAATTACAGCTCAGGATATTAAACATTCCTGTCTTAAAATTCCTCAGTTTCCTTCACTGTATAAAATCTCTTCTTGTACAAGTTTATGCCCAGCCTCTGCCTGCCACCATATTGCTTGGCCCTTCTCTCTGCTCCTCTGCCCTACACTCCCCTCCTTCACCTGCCAGTAAGGTGCCAACAGCCAAATCATTTGATATACTGTCTATAAAAGTAGGCTTAGCTTGTCACTCATGGCTATGAGAAAAGTTGTTTCGGGTGTCTCTGATTCTAGATCTCAAATCCTCACCCCAATGTCTTATTGATATACAACTCCATCTAGCTGAAAAAATATTTTCCCAAGCTTGGTCTAGAAAGCAAACACCAAATTATGTTTGTATGACATTTTTCCTTTAGCTCTGGGAAGATTTGGAATTAACTATAGAAATGAAGTAAATAATAAACATTATTAATACATTTTTTGTTAAGGAACAATATCTAGATTTAGATATGTATAATGTTTAGGTAATTTGAGCTGTGAGAAGCACCTCATGATTCCAATTTAAAGTGAGTAATTGGATAATTATTTTATATTTGTGATTTTAGTTAAAATCTTACTAAGTTTATAAAGAATACAATCAGAACAATTAAGAAAACATAAAATTAATCTTATCTATACATTTAGGTTATTTGATTTATAAGAATCTATGAATAATGAAAAATAGACTACCTCATGCATGCATAGTACATTCCTATAGATTGAAGAGAGTGAGGTTTATATGATATAGTCATTACAATATATATTAGCAGTACTGAGAACACTGTATAACAGATTAACAAAAATTCCAGCAATATTGGGGTTGAAAAATCCAGTAATTCTGAAACTAGAGTCAACACCTTTAACCAACTTCAGATCTAACAGGTTATATTTTACAGGACAAAAGCTGGCAAAATGTCAACTTTATCTGTTTTCTTCAATGTAAAATCAAGAAAAGTATCTGCCTCCCAGGACTGCTATGAGGATTAAATAAGATAGTACATGTAAATGGCTGAGTTATTGGCATAAAGAAGGTGCTGAATAAATGTTATCTATTATTACCAGCTGGTCAATGATATGACATCTTGGGTAAATGCATAGAGTGGACATCTGATGTCCTTGTTGTTATTTTTGGTCATTTAATGTCCATTCTCCCCTCCCAAGCCTTGATTTCCTTTTCGAGAAGTTGCCTACTTCCCAATGTGCAGTAGCAGCCTTGGTGCAACTATCTAGGTGCTTGTCCAAGCCAGACTGGCTGGTTCCCTGACCTCTACCTCTGGGGAATTTGATTCTTGAGTGAGGTGTGGCAAGAAGGGAAAACGTTTTCTCATCCAGAATATGGGCAGTGTCGGTCCATAGCCAAGGATCATGTGGTGATCCCGAGACCACAGTTGGTCAACAGTCAGAATGATTGTTGGACTTGGCACGGAGGACAGCGAGGATGAGCTGAGACTTGCCCGGCACCTCTGCATTTGTCTCTTACTGTATCTGACAACCTCCCAAGAGGTTCTTCTTTGCACAACTCTAACTTGGAACAATAGAGAGAAGGGGATTCTGAGAAAGAGAACCCTGAAATAAATCAAGTTGACAACCACACATTGTAGCACAGTTTTAAAGAAAATAAATGGAGATGATATACGTGAACACGTCAGCACTCGGCCTGGCCCATAGTTAGTGTTTACTGAAAGCTCGTTTATTTATCATGGTGTTCGTAAATCAAGTGACTTGTACTAATAGTATTTAGACTTGAAGTCATTGTTCGTGACCATTTTAAACATGCGAATTGCTGACACACATTTTGTTAAAGTGAATAACATTGCCGGTCCTCTGTATCTCTGCCTAGCAACATGTTTGGAAACTGTTTATATGGATAAAATACCTGTTAATTTGCTAAAATAAAAAACAATAAATACAGCTGTGCATTTCTTAGATTTATTTTCACCAGCTTTGTGGCTGTATCTTTAGTTTTAAAAATAAGTAGTATACTATCTTTTTCTCATTTTCCTATCAAACTTTTGATTTGTATTTGTTAGCTCAAGACCTTTTTCTTGGTATGTGTTCTTTATGTCTGTGCTATTCTTACCAGAGAGGTAGCTTATTAGCTCTTAGATAATAATCTCACTAAGTGTAATTATATCAGGAGGGTTCTGGCAGGCAACAGAAGGCAAGCTCGGCTAGGATTTTGAAGAGAATTAAATGAAGGGGTGATTTAAAGAGGTGTAGGCACGGCTAAGGGAACTAACAAAGAATGTCGAGGCACCCGGGGATCTGCCACAATTGAAAGCTCTTACTTCCCCTAGGTATCCAGGGCTCTGCACTTGAGCACCTACCATTCTGGCCAGAGGAGGAAATGGCCTAGTATGTTTTGGAGCCAAGCAACAGGGGTTGCCCAACAGGAACTATAGCTGTAAAGGAACAGAGCTTCTTCCAGAACCTTCCACTGAAGTAGGGCAGGAGTGAAAAAAGAAATGTTCACTTTTTTTCTTCTGCCCACTGATCTCCTGCTAATGAGCCAAATCCATTTTTCTAAGTAGTCCTCTTTGGCACATATTTCTGGATGGATATACTTCGAATTTTACACTGCCTGTTCTCTTTCTTATGGGGAATTCTAAGTATTTCACTGCTAGCAATTAACCTTGACTTCCAATTTTCTTAAAGATATATTATTTCCTATATATATAATTTTGTTCTTTTTCCTATATATATAATTTTTATCCTTTTGGGGAAGGAGATAGTGTTTTGTTCTTGGTTAAGTTGTCAATACTGTCTGCTACACAAGTAAAAACACAGCTTTCCTAAATCTTGAATTATAATGAACAGGTTACTTACAATGAAATATGTAGCAGTATTCTTGATTGTTCTATTAGAATGTAGGAGGACAAGTATTTCTGAAATAATTAAGATTTAGTCTCCTTAAAACACACACACACGCACACACACACACACTCTCTTCTGGCCCGTGAAACCTGGAGAGAAGCCTGCTGTATGTGAAAGGAGTAGATTCTGGGAAACTTCTTGATTTTAAAAAGAGACTCAGGGAAGAAAAAGGTCTCTCCCCCACTGCCTGTCTCCGAGTACTGTATTAATTTCTGGAATTATCCATGGGGGGAGTTAGTCTGAGGTTGAGGATGATGTGCTGAAGAGGCAAAACAGAAAGATGGAAAGAACCAGAGTCCTTGGAAATGTCACTGAGCCGCCAGCTGGACCAGTCATGACCTCGCCTACCTCATGACTTCTCATCCCATGAGAATCGGTTTTCCTATTGTTTCTGTCCCCAGAAGCCGAAGGGTTCTAATTAATAAATTATAGCACAGGCATCATTCTAAATATTTTGGAGTAAGCCACATGTGTTGTACACTTATGGTCATTTGTTAATTCTTAGAGCAGAGGTTTTAATGACAATAGATGTACGCAGCTATGTATTTGTATATATGCTATGTAGTTGGTTAAAACATTTATAAAACTCTCATTACATGCCAGGCATTAGCTTCAGTTTTGGGAAAGAAAAGGAAAATAAAACAGGGTCCTTTCTATTAGGGAGAAAAACATGATTTCCCCCAATAATTTTTATTTGTATCATGTGTCCAGGAATGAAAAAAATTAGCTTTGTTCCTTATACGTTTATGCAGTTTCTTTCTTTCTTTAAGATCTTTAAAGGGAGCATAAAGGAATTATGCTATTTGAAAACCCTGGAAAGAGAATGAAGGACAAATGGGAAAGGCTCAAGGACGACCCCTTATTTATAAAGAATGCTATATCCATGTGTATTTTCTGCAGTTCTGCATAGGAAGGCTACCCCTGAAAAGGCCAAAGGAAGCATATTGTTTGGATTTACAGCACATCCCACTAGAGAGGTGAATTTGTATATTAATGTCCTAATAAATCTTAGCACATATTTTATGAGAAAGATGAAATATTATAATATTTTTGACAGCTAATCAATAAGGTATTCATTTAGTTTTACTCTTTCCAGGTTATTAGGATGTTGAGTGAAAGCAATATAGCTAGTTAAAGGACGTATCTATTTAATAAAAGGCATGTAGAATGCTAATTGGTTTTTAAGATATATGCCATGTTCCTAGTTGCCCTCTCTGATTTCCTTAGCTCGACATCTAAAAAATTAAGTTCCAAAGTTCTCAGGCACCTTTCTCTTTCCTTTATTGATCTTTCTTTATATCTGTCATTCACCGACATTTAAACACAATACATAAATCATACATATAAAGTTATAGGGCTAAAAGAGTAATATATCAAGTAATAAGATGAACCCTTGAGACCCTGGTTAGAACCTTTTTTATATGAGGGAGTTGTTCTCCAGTGACCAGTGCCACACTGTGAGGCCCAGTCCAGGAATTCACACCTCCTGGCACTTTCCCACAATGTATGCTGTGGGAGGAACTGAGTGGCTTACTGCTCTTTGAGTTCATCGTGCCATTCCTATGTCTCTCACCTAGGGGATCCTGTTGGCACCTTCAGGTCACCTTACCAATGGACCAAAATTTTTCAGAAGGTCTTTTAGGGCCTTATGCTTCAATCCTGCCTCTGATGAAGTCACAAATAACTCTTTATGGGATATTCTTGCCTTTCAAACTGATTCCTGGTCCTTCAGAGATAATTTCAAGACTCACTGCAGTCACTAAGTACAGTCAGATTCCACATAACGATGTTGCAGTCAACAATGGACCACGTATAGGACAGAGGTCCCATAAGATTATAATGGAGCTGAAAAATTCCTGTCAACTAGTGACATTGTAGCCATTGTAACATCTTAGTACAATGCACTACTTACCTGTTAGTGGCGATGCTGGTGTAAACAGACCTACTGTGCTGTCAGTCATATAACGTATAGCATGTCATACTTGATAATGATAATAAATGACTATGTTACTGGTCTATGCACTTGTTATACTATACTTTTTATCTTTATTTTAGAGTGTACTCTTTCTACTTATAAAAAGTTTGCTGTAAAACCATATGCCATGTTTTGCCAGTAGCAGCCTCATGCATCCTTTGTTTACTGCACATCTTTACTGCATCATTTTCTTTTGTGCTTGATTTAATCTTGTGTCATTTTATAAATTTAGTGTAGCTGAAGTGGACAGTGTTTATAGAGTCTTCAGTATTGCACAGTAATGTCCTGGGCCTTCATGTTCATGCACCACTCACTCATTGAGTCTCCCAGAGCAACTTCCAGTCCTGCAATCTCCGCTCATGGTAAATGCCCTGTACCGGTGTACCAATTTTTATCTTTTATACCATATTTTTACTGCACCTTTTCTATGTTTAGATATGTTTATGTACACAAATATTTACTATGGTATTACAATTGCTTAGAGTGTTCAGTACAGTAACATGTTGTACAGGTTTGGAGCCTAGGAGCAATAGGCTTTCCCAAAGAGTCTAGGTGTGAACTAGGCCGTACTATCCAGGTTCGTGTAAGTGCACTTACATGAAGTTCACATGTAACAAAATCACCTAACAACGCATTTCTCAGAACAAATCCCCATCATTAAATGGTGCATGACTCTAAAGCTATGAGCCTTCTATAGATGTGACTGAGATCTACCTCACGTTCTGCTCAACTATGACAGGTTAGCAGACCTTGCAGGTGTGCAGTGAGTATAGCACAGACACACCAAGTAATTTGGGAAAGGTGCTACGGGGAATAAAGAGAAAAGAAGAGACCAAGTCCCAGCTTTCACTGGGAAGCTGGATAGCTTCTCTGTGCCATTCCAGGTTCATTCCACCTTTTTCTCTGACCTCTCTCTGCCCCAGGAAGTTGGCTGGTAGGGGTCCCATCAGTGACTTCCTGTGGTTCCTAGCTTCTGGTTGGGGTTAGCTGGTGGGTTGTCTTAAAAGAAATTAGAGAAAAGGAGGAGACTGAGTTCAGGGTATTTTATGACCCCAGCTACCTCCCTGTGAAGTCACCTTTAGTTGGCAGTTATGGAAAGTCTCACCTCCTCTCAGGGAGGCCCACTATCCACAACTCTCTCTCCTTCTGGTAACAACTTCCTCCCTTTGTGCCTTAGGTGGCCACAGCACCCCTTAGGAGGCCTGGATTTCTAGATTCTCTCTTGTAGTTTCTGTACATCTTGCTCAGACCCATGTACCAAGTTCACTGTGAATGATCCCAATGTGTATGTGCCATCTGTTGAGTGTGGGGGCCCTGACTGTTATATTGGGCTTGTAAGACATACATGCAGATATGCGAAACGAGATAAATTGTGTTGCAGATAAACAAATATGAAAAGATTTCACAAAAGGGAGCAACTCATGCTATCATTGGGTAATGGAGGGCTTTTCTCTAAGGAGGAGGGTTGAACAGGGTACAGGGGAAAGTGAAGCACTGATCTCTATTTCTCATACCATGTTTGAGCACAGGTCTCCATCCACTGTGCACATTTTGAAAAAAGAGTGGAAGGTAAGACAAATGGTTAAAGATAGTCATCGTAACAGCCAAGTATATTTATCAAGTACAAAATCTGCTGATAAGCACTCCTTTTCACATTAACAAACTCTTATCTTCATTATTCCATATATTACCTGAAAGATGCTACAAAACATCTTCTTGCTCATTTACTACTTTCTCTAAATTTTTACCCTGTTCCTAAGGGATAAAGGATGTGAATAAGTTACAGCCCATTAGTCTTTAGCTCGCTCACTATTTCACAGGTTGTGAATTCATCACCTATACCTCTAATTCTATTTGCTTCAGTTAGAAAATCTGGATGTGATTGCCCTAGAGATAAATAATTACATATCTATGAAAAATGTTTATCAGAATGCTTACATAATTTACTTATTCAACAGAAATTTACAGAGGGCCTACTATGTACCAGGCACTACTGTGGTCCCTAGACATGGGACAGAGAATAATAAAAAACATCCCTGTCCTCATGAACCTCATATTTAAGTGGGGCAAGATTGACAGGAAATAGCAAATAAGTAAAATATATAGAATGTTAGTGTCATAAAGAAAAATAATTCAGGGGAGACGGACAGTGAGTGTTGGAGGCAGAATCATGATTCCCGACTGAGTGATTATGGAGTGGAGATTGGCTTTGTTATGTGTAACTTGATGAGGTTAAATTATGTTTGCCTTCCCTGAATGTTTCTTGTGTGAAGTAAAACAGCCATCGTTTTGTTTTTTTGTGCTTGAAAGGCCGGGACAGGTGTTACCATAACCCATGTATGTTGTAGCTTATGTGCTGGCTCACTTCGTTAGCATGGGGCAGTGGCAGGCCTGCAACTGCTCCACCCTCCCCTGCATTCCGCTTCAGCCTCTCTGGCTCCTAGGCCAGGTGTGTGCTTAGATCTGAGGCAAAGGAGGCCAGGTTCTCCTGTAGGACACCCACATCAGCAGGCTGGGGGCGGCGAGAACTGATATGGGTTTTAATGTGCTCTGTTAGGTTCCAGCATGTTCTCCCTAATTTTATACCCATCTTTCCTTAACACTTTCTTACATGTGGACTTCAAGCTTCAGCATCAGATGTAAAGAAAACAGCTTTACAGAGACAAACAAGCTCCCACAATTGTGTGGAGTCAAATCTCTGTAAGAAATCAGAGATATTGAGATATTCTCTCAATTTCCCTCTCTAAAGAAAAAAATAAATTTATATCTAAATTATATATTATATATAAATCAATTTATATCTACCTCTATCTATATGTAGATAGATAGATATATCTTTCTATATAGATTGATTTGTTACAGGATTTGACTTTATGTAATGTGTATCATCTATCTATCATCTATCTATCTATCTATCTATCTATCTATCTATCTATCTATCTATCTATCTATCATCTATTTATCTATCTATCTATCTCTCTATATCTATCTATCATCTATCTATCTATCTATCTATCTATCTATCTATCTATCTATCTATCATCTATCTATCATCTATTTATCTATCTATCTATCTCTCTATATCTATCTATCATCTATCTATCTATCTATCTATCTATCTATCTATCTATCTATCTATCTATCATCATCTATCTAGTTCCAAGTGAATTTGCTCCTTTGATTAAACTCTGTCTGAAACAGAAGTTCTGACTGAAAAGGTGCCATCTGGCACAAGAGTATTTCAGGCAGAGAGAACAGCAACGGCAAAGGCCCTAAGGCAGGAGCATGTCCGGTGTGATTGAGGAAGAGCAAGGGAGAAAATTGAGGATTCAGTTATAGCTATGATAATTCTGAAACATCTATTTTGCATTTAAGTGGATGGTTCAGAGTTCAGATGAGGAAAGATCCAGGATGGAGAAATAAATCTGTGAGATGTACAATGGAGTTTAAACCATGGAGGAGACTGAGATTACTTAGGGAGCTGGTGACTTCACCAGGGCTGTTTCAGTGGGGTCATGGGGATCACAGCTTAGCTGACACATATTCAAGAGAAAATGGGAGAAGAGGAAGTGAAGACAGCAAACCTAGACAATGCTCTTGAGGAGTTTATCTGTCATCAATATTGATTTACCACCATAGTCAAAGTATACTTAGAACACCACCGATCATTTGTATCTCATAGACACTTCCATTAGAGAGTCAATGATGACATTTTATCTAATTCTTGTTCATATGAGTGCCTTTCCAACTAGCCAACCATTCCCGGAGAGATGAATTTGTTTTTTTTCATCTTTCTGTTCTTGCCAAGCACAGTTATGAAGTAGATGTTCACTGAATAATAACCATTTTTATTAAGTGTTTCTCTGAGTTCAATGCTTTGTCTATTTCTATACGGTTTTGGGGGATATTGAAGAGTTCAGCTGGCATGATTTTCATATCATCACAGAAGTCAGAGAACACATCAGCGTCTAGGGATTAGGTGAAAAGCCTGTCCATTTTAAATATAAAGGTTATCAGTCACATGTAGAAAGTAGGTAATGGCTCTTTTTAAAGAATTGTATACTTGGTAGATTGAAATGAAAGAGCAGAATAGTCAGATGAATTCAGAAAGTAAAGGAAGGGTACTAGTTTCTATAATCTTCTTGAAAGTAAATTTTTAGATTTTTTTATATACTTATCTTAATCTTAATATAGTATAGGTAAATACTTATAAATATTACTTGCATTTATGGTAGCTTATTTATGTATCCAAAGTTAAAACTTTTAAGAAGCATTGAAACAGTCAATTGTGTTATTAGAACTCTGAGGAATCTAGAAAAGTGGTCATTATTAGAGAAGTGATCCAAATGAGACTCTATAAGTAAGGTGGATAGAGAACACCAAGGAAAAACAAAAATTGGAATGAGGGGAACATCAAGACATCTCAGAACCAAACAAATACAGTGTTGCTATAATCAACATAGATGTGTCTAACAGAAAATATTTGTTACAACTGTGTGTACTGCAATGCTGTGTTATTGGGGATGCTATGAACTGAACTGTGTCTGCCCCAAATTCATATGTTGAATTCCTAAACCTTAATGTGATTGCATCTGGAGAGAGGGGCCATTAAGACGTAATTAAGCCCGGCCGGGCGTGGCTCAGCGGTTGAGCGTCGACCTGGGATCCAGGCGATCGGGGTTCGATTCCCGGTCAGGGCACATGCCCGGGTTGCGGGCTCGATCAGTGACTCTCTCATCATTGATGTTTCTCTCTCTCTCTCCCTCTCCTTTCCTCTCTCTGAAATCAATAAAGACATATTTTAAAAAAAACAAAACAAAACAAAGAGGTAAGTAAGATTATGTGAGGTCCTCTGGGCATGTCTGACGGGATTGGTGTTCTCGTAAAGGGAGGAAGAGGCACCTGAGCACTCTTTCTCCACCGTGTGAGGACGCAGTGAGAAGGCAGCCGTCTGCAAGCCGGGAAGAGAATCTTTACCAGCAACCAAACCCTGCTGGAGCTTTGGTCTTCAGCTTTTCAGCCTTCAGAACTGTGAGAAAATAAATGTCTGTTGCTTAAGCCACCCAGTCTAAGGTATTTTGTTTATGATAGCCTGAGCTAAGGGCAAAACAGTTAAAAATTTAAAAAATGTATAGTACCATTTTTTTAATACAGGCAAAAAAACACACAACACACCCAAATCCCAGTACCGTTAGATTGGAATGGATACATGATGCCAGGCACATTTAGTTTCACTTACTCTTCAGAAGAATTCTCTGAGTCAGGGATCGTGCTTCCCATTTTAGTGAGGCTCAGAGAAATTAAGTAATCTATTTAAGATTACACAGCGAGTAAGCGGAGGAATCAGGCTTCATACTTACTTCTGTTGGTATAAAAAGCCATGTCAGCCATCCATTTTATTCATTCTTAACTGGTACTTGAGTTTCTACTATATGGCAGGAACTGAAATGGTTGTAGACTTAATTTTAGACTTGTTCCCTGCCCCCAAGGGCCTTACAACTTGAGGTGCTAGGGTCTAGGCCAAGATATCCTGAAAGACTGGACCAGACATAGGAAAGAAACATCTGAGAGACTGAGATGGAAACACAAATGGTAAGATTTGGAGTGAGAGGTAAGAATAAAGATATGGAACATTCTTATGTGTTCTAGAGCAGTACTTCTCAAAATATACCATGCACATGAATCACCCAGAGATCCTGTTAAAATAGTTTCTGATTCAGTAGATATGGAATGGGGCCTAAAGTCTGCATATCTAACAAGCCACTCAGTTGGTACAGAAGGTGCTGGTCCAGGGACCACACTGGAAGTATCAAGAGATGGAAAGCAGATGCGATATTTGTTCCATAACGTGCCTCTACCCTCCGGCCCAGAGAAAACCCAGATAAAAACAGTGATCTTGCATGAACACATATTCAAGCTCACTAATGCCTTAGAAAACAGGGCCCCTTTGGCAAGGAAACATGTGTTTTTTAACTGAATTATTCTTTATTGAGCGCCATGTTTTAATTAAATAAGGTTTTATGGTTCTGTATAACCCCAGGTGATCAGTTTGACAGAATTTTAAATTTCACAACTAATGTGTTTTGTTTTTCATTAGAAGTCCGGGTTTTGACTCCTTTATTTGAAATCACTGTGACATTCCTAGGTAGAGGGTATAGAAAGAAATTAAATTCCCCAAACAAAAGCATTCTATACACAACGAAGTGTTTTTAGATGTTCTAAACAGTTGGTCATGTAATTAACTTTATTTCAGATATGGAAACTGAAACTTGCTACCTTTCCTCTCCCCACCCCAAACCCACCCCAGGTTTATTGAAATATAATTGACTACCTTTCCCCCTTCTTCACCCTCGCTTCCAATGACAAATAGTATCTGAGGCTGACCAACAAGATAATTCTTTTTTCGAGCCACAGATAGCTAGGGAACTCCATTCTATTTTGGAATAAAATACAATTTTTTAGTAGCAAGATTTTGATAAAACTATTTGTGATGATTTGAGCTGAGGCTTTCCACTCCCTTGGGCCATGTTTTATTCTTTCTCATGAATTTAGAATTTTCCAACTGCTAATGTTTTCATCCATGAAAGATGCGAAACATATAAACAACTTTCTAAAACTGGCTCTAACTGAGACTTTTTATTCAAGTCAAATACAAACGTTTTTAAATGTGAGGGTTAAAAATACTTTTAAGAAATTAAAGTCTTTCTTAGTTTATTTTGTGACACTCAATTTATCTTCATGATAATTAGCGCTTGATGTTTACATAGTGGCCTTTTCCAAGTTTCTCAATATGGGTCACACACTTAAAAATATTGTCATAATATTCCTATGAGAGATATAGGTTGAAAGGAAGAGTAAAAGCAAATACTATCTTCTCTCCTTGAAAACAAGTCTTAAACTGCAAACAGAACAAAAACTTTTACAAAGGTCAGGGAAATTTGGGTTTAAATGATAAGAGGTTTACTTTATGCAAAAATAAAGGGTAACCTCAGGGAGGGAAGTTACACAGGAAATAGTGGCTATTAGACAGGAAGCAAGTGCAGATTTTTAGAGGATGTGGCCACCCACCAGTGCAAGATTTTTCTTCTTTCTGATCTTACTATCAGTTCCCTAGAAGAAACCATTAGCACCATTAAGTACAGGCTTTTGCATTGACTCCAAATTGACTTCTTTGCCTCCCCCATCTTTCCCTTGCATCCCAGTCCATCTTCTCTCCTGCCACAGACTACAAGGCCATAGAAGTGTAGAACTATCACTACAGACCCACCCTCGTCTCCCACTCAGCTAAGAATCCTGCAATGTCTCTTTGGGTGCCTCTAGAAAATGTTAGCTGCTCTAACTAATCCTAGACCTTCAGTGGCTTAAAACTGTGGAGATTTTTCAAACATATTCCAAACTAGAGAGAGTAGTAAAATGAGCTCCCGTAACCCCATCAACCAGTGTCACCAACTGCCAAAATTTTGGCCAATCTTACTTTATCTCTCCCTCCAACTTTTGGTTACTATTGCTGGATTATTTATTTATTTATTTATTTATTATTTATTTATTTATTTATTTATTATTTTAAAATATGTCTTTATTGATTTCAGAGAGAGGAAAGGAGAGGAGAGAGAGAGATAGAAACATCAATGATGAGAGAGTCACATCATTGCACACCCCCTCCTGGGTATCGAGCCCGCAACCCAGGCATGTGCCCTGACCGGGAATCGAACCCTGATCGCCTGGATCCTAAGTCGATGCTCAACTGCTGAGCCACGCCCGGAGGGGCTTGCTGAATTATTTAAAACAAATCCCAAACACCATAGCATTTCAACTGTAAATACTGTAGCATGTAACAATAAGAAATAAGGGCATTAAACATGATGCCATTATCCTACTGAACATGCCTAACAACATTACTTTAATATCATCTAATACCATGTCCTTGAAATTTTCACAACTGTAGAAAAAAATTATGTTTACAATTGATATGTCTGAGTCATTGCAACTTGGTTAACATCTCTTAAATCTCTTTTAATCTGTAAGTATTCCCCCATACTATTTCTTCGCTGAAGAAATCAGGCCTTGTTCTTTAGATTGTCCTACATTCTGGAATTGACTGATTGTTTCCCAGTTGTGTTGTTTAATTTGTTCCTTTGGGTAAAGGAACAGTCTTTATTCCTTAATTGTTTTCTATAAATCAGTAGTTAGATCTAGTTGTTTGATTAGATTCTGGAATAGTTTTATGGGAGAGGCGGCAAGAATAATTCATAAGATTTCTTCTCGTTTGTGGTAACTGGCCACCAAGACAGCCTCCGATGACCCTCACTTTCTCATATTCATGCCCTTGAGTAGTCCTCTCCCACATTGAATAGAACAGAATTATGAACCAATAAGATACAGCAGAAATGGTGATATGCGACTTTTGGGGCTAAGTTATAAGTCAGCTTCTTCCTCTTTCCTTCTTGGATCACTAAATCTGCCAGATGTCAGGGCAGGTGCAAACTCAAGCCATCCTATGGAGAAAGCCTTGCGAAGAAGAACTGAGTCCTTCTGCCAACAGCCATGTGAGTGAGCTGGAAGTGGATCTTCCAGCCCCAGTCAAGCCCTCAGATGACCTTAGTTGACATCTTGACTGCCAGCTCAAGAATCCTTGAGCTAGAACTGCCCAGCTAAACCACTCCTGAATCTCTAAGCAGAGAAACTGTGAGATGACAAATGTTTACTCTTGTTTTAAGCCACTAAACTTTGGAGTAATATGTTAGGCAGCAGCAGAAAAAAATTACCAGTGTATCACAAACTGTCTGCCTGACATACTTGTAATGATACTAAGATTGATCACAAGGTTGAGGTGTTGTCAACCTGACCTATCCATTATAAAGTTCTCCATGAACATTTTGCTAATGGTATTAACAGCCACTGATGTTCACTGACTAGGTTTATTATTTTATTGGGGGTTGTATATAATTTCCTCTGCATTTTTTATTTGGGATTCTTCTATAAAGAACAACATTCCCTTATCAACTGCCTTAATACACTAAAATGCCAATTGTAAAGAAAAAGCATGATAAATACTCTATTTAAGAGTTTCTTAATGATGAATGTAGAAAAATCACCAAGGAACTAATTATTTGATATTAAAATGTGCTCAAAACTTGGAAGTTTTATGGAGGCTAAATTAAGAGACACTTTAAATTCTTTAATTTGCCCAGCCGGGCGTGGCTCAGCGGTTAAGTGTCGACCTAGGATCCAGGCGATCAGGGTTCGATTCCCAGTCAGGGCACATGCCCGGGTTGCGGGCTGCAGCCGATCAATGACTCTCTCATCATTGATGTTTCTATCTCTCTCTCTCCCTCTCCTTTCCTCTCTCTAAAATCAATAAAGATATATTAATAAATAAGTAAATAAATAAATAAATTCTTTAATTTTTATTACATACCCTTCATTGATTGGCCTAAATGAATTAAAAATCAGTGTCCTCAAAACAGAACACTTTAAATTAAAATGACATGAGGGTGAGGTGAAGGGGGCATTTATGACGTGATGCTAAAGAACTAATCTGGAAGCTTTGATATCAAGTAGTGAATGAGATGTGAGATTCAGAGCAAATGGTGCTGGTTGTGGTTCCCAGTGAGTGCTGACTTTTACTGGGGGACAGGTCTAATATAATTACCAGCATTTTCTGTTTCATTCAGCTTTAAAGAGTCTCCTGGGCTAAGTGTTTTGCAAAGCAGCAAATATTACTGCCTATGTACTTCTTATTATAATCACTTAACACAATTTTATGTAATCACTTCTAGGTTATAAAATGATATAATTTCCAATGCTATAAGGTCACCAGAATTATAGTTAAAAATATACACAAATTTTGCCCACAATTCCAGAAATTATTCCCCAGCCAGATCAGGTTATGAGGATGGATTCCCCCCCGTCTTCAAATACACCACCTACCACGCATTATATTTTCTAAATAAGTGAGTCCATTAAAATATTTTATTTCTGGGATCATATGCCAGTATTTTGCTTTAAATAATTTTTAACAATTTCCTGAGGGAAAGCTTTTATATATAGTAAGAGTTTATTTCACCTTTTGTGAAAACACACTTTTTGGGGAAAGAAAATTCTGTGTTCTTACATTTTAAATGTTCATGTTAGAAATGTGTATCCTTAATTCATGATTAGCTTTAATCAGTTACTATTGTCATTAACTTATTTTTAGGTTTTTGCCCTCCATTCAATTAAGTTAAACATTTGTTGAATATTTTCTAGGGGCAAAGCTTTATGCTCATGAGATATGAACTATTAGGGTTACAAATGTGAAACAAAAAGGATATAGTGCCCAGTGTTCATCCAAAATGGCCAGTAAGTTTTATTTTATGAGCAAACTTTGATTGGTTACTAGGGACACTCAGGAGTGCCATGTGATGATATCTAGGGCCACATTCAAGGTCAACAGTCAAGACTGTCACCATCAGAGTGCTATCTTCCATGTCTAGAGTGGGAACTGGTGGGAAAATAGCAAATTTTAACTTAAAAATGATGAAAAACCTTAGAAGAAAAGATCATTATTTCTCAGATGCTTCATAGAGAAAGTAACTAGAAATTAGGCCCTAGAAAAGAAGAATTTGGATATTAGAGAATGAAGAGAGGAAGGGACATCCAAGGCAATAAGAATCTGAAAGATCCAGACGTAGACGTAAGCAACCCAGAGCAGCCCGTAGGTGAGCCTGGAGCAGTCTACACAGACAGATGTTGTGGGAGACTAGGTTGGGAAGAGCATAAAGTGACTTCAAGAAGAACAAAATCAGCCCTGGCCAGTGTTACTCAGTGGTTAGTGTTGGCTTCCTCACAGTATGATGGCTGGCTTATAAGAGCTATTATTCCAAAGGACAGGAAATGGAAGCTGCTGTGCCTTAAGGCATGGGCCTGGAAGTTGACACAGTGTCATTTCCATCACATTCAATTGATCAAAGTAGTCACGGTGCCCATTTAGATTCAAGGGGAAGGGGCAGAGACCCCCAACTCTCAATGGGAGGAGTGTCGAAGAACTTGTGACCACCGTCAATTTTCTGTATTCCTCATTGGTAAAACAGGGCTAATATTTACTTGTAGTGTTGCTGTAGAAATAATGTCTGTAAGGTGGCTAAAAACGTTCCTACTACATGTCTAACAGTTGATGGAGGAAAAAACTCTTAAACATGTTGACTGTTTGGATATGTATGAATACATGAATGCTGTGTGTTCTTAATATTTGTGGGTGTGGATTTGTATAAAGATCACTTATCAAACTGATGAGGTTACAGTCCTTCCCCCCAGAAACATGTACACATGCACTTATGCACACTCTTTGGTTGACCACTTTAGGGGACTTCTAGACTAGCTAAAGATCTGTGGGAGAGGAAGAAACTTTCTGCTATCCTAGGTCTTTTAGGCTGGTTTAATAATTCAATCAACATGAGACAGAGTAATAAGAAAATAACCAATTTAATGATAAATGTATGAACGAGAACCCCACATACATGAGAGTCAAAGATCCCACATAGATGATAGGTTCAAAGACAGAAAGTTAAGACGAGGTATATATGACAGTCTGAGCTAAGGATGAGATAAGGTGCTTTAGGGCTCCAGGGGGGAGGAAGGTCACTTGCAGGGCACTAAGAAGAGAAGATGTTCAGTAATTAGTAGTTTGCCCTTCCATACAGATAGGTTTAAAAAGCTATTTCTGGCAATAACTCTTATTATGGGTAAAGTCCCTAATTTAAATTCTTTAAGGGAGAGGTAAAAGTTCCTGAGAGGCTGCAGGATCTTGATTGCCTTCAGTTCAAAACAACTCACAGGCCAATGTGGCACATTTTGGGGAGCCTGTTCTGAACCCCTTTGCATCCTTAGCACTAAGACATAGAGTGACAGTAAATGAAAGCACTGCAGGGAGTCTGTGCATGTGCTGTGGAGCATAATTTGGATTTATTTCCTTTTTAGACTGGGGCTGGGCAAAGTTTTCATCTCTCTTTCCAACATAGTCTGCTTTGCTTTCTTCGTTAAGTCAGAGATGTAGGGAAAAGATGTTCCATCAAAAGTATTTAAAGTGCCTTCATTTGTTAACTTTTTTTTGTTCATATAAAGGAAATGCTATTAGATAGTAATTATATTAAAGAAAGGGGCTGTATTTCCATTATTCTTGCCAAAGCTCTTAATATTTCATTGTATTTTCATTTTATTTTGTTTTCATTTCTACTCTGGCTTCCTCTATACATGGATAATTGCACTTTTATGCTATTTAATCATTTATTGTTTCAATAGTTTAAAAAAATTTTAAAAATAGGTTTATTTTTTTCCTAGTAATTAAAGTCATAGATACTCCTGAGAATTTAAACAATACAGACATAACGTAAAAAGGAAAAGGTCTTTAAAATGTGGAAGGATAATCACTGTTTATGGTCTGGAATATGTTTTTCTAGACTAATTACTACGTTTATATACACATGAAACAGAATGGGACTATAATGTAGATGCCATAGAGCTATTTTCTTTCTTTCCTACATATATCAGACATATCTTTTTTTTTTTTTTTAAATATATCTTTATTGATTTGAGAGAGAAGAGAGAGGGAGAGAGAGAGATGGAAACATCAGTGATGAGAGTCATGATCGGCTGCCTCCTGCACTCCCCCTGCTGGGGATCGAGCCGCAACCCCGGGCATGTGCCCTGGACTGGAATCAAACCGCAGTCTCCTGAATCATAGGTCCATGCTCAACTCCTGAGCCACACCAGCCGGGCAGACATATCTTTCTATGCCAGTGTTTGTTGATCTACCTCACTCTTTTTAATGGCTGGATAATATCCCACAGTGTGAATGTATTAGAATATAGTTTACAAAAAAATAAAAGAAGATTAATTAGAAGATTTTTGTGGGAGAGGGCTTTAATAACTCAATGAACACAATGGAAAAGGAGATTATTTTATGTTCTTCTTTCCCTACCCCAATTTATTCTCGTACTAGTTTTACTGGAAGACTCTCCTAGGAAATTTGGCTTGAAGATTGCTTTCTTGTCATTTATTTGTTTATACCCTGCCACAGTCTTCAGGGGCTTGCTGCTGTAGGAGCTCTGAGAGTCCAGAAAGCTGGGATTGAATCTAAATCCGATGCTCAGTGTGTAATGGTAATGGAGAAAGTAAAATGGAGTAAGCATTGCTAAGAGAGCCTCTTAGCACAGCAGGAAGGCCATTGAGGAAGTGAGGCCCATGCATGTCTCCTGTCCCACTTCTTAGAACTGTTGTTAAGTTGCTGACCTGTTGCTAAATTTAGCTCAAGGCCAAATAACAAACATTCTGGACCCATGATTGCTACATGGACATATGTGAATTTTACTTCCTCCTCCTCGTAGTGACCAGATTATCTGCATTCTGCATCTTGAAAGGAACCAACCTGTTTTGAAAACCAGCATCTTCCACTTACATAACAGACCTACCCAATCCCAACTGACCTAGCCAACACCCTTCGTTTACATGGAGGACTTAAATGAGAACAACTCCTATGGTTTTGCCTTTTATAAACCCTGCTGGTTTTTTTTTTTGTTCCCTTTGGATCACAATTTAGGTTGCTACCTGAATCTGTGCCCTGGAATGTAATTCCTCCTTTGCTCAAATAAATTCTTTTTATTCTTTATTGCAGCCTAAATCTTTTTTTTTTTTTTTTTTGGTGGGGAGGGTGGTTAACTAACTCTGGGCAACTTCCTTCTCTGGACTCCAGTTTCTTCATGTGCAAAAGAGATAAATGAATTAGATGGTCTCTGAGGCTCTTGGCCATTTCTACTTGGGTTTCTTAAATCTATCATGTGCTAAGCACTACACCGGGGGCTTTCCAGGTTGTCTTTACACCAGTCCCAGAAATTAGATAATATAATCCCCATTTTTTCACACAGAGAGAGGGGGGGTAGGGTGAATGTAAGAACTCAGAAGTGTTAAAAAGAAAACCACAGACCCCCAAATGGCATCACTAGTGCTAAAGCCTATGATACCAAACGTAGATTTAATACCTGACCTAATTTCTGTTCCAACCTCTCCCAGAAATATAATCTTAATTAACCAGGTTGGAATTTTCTGGTCAACATCAATGAGGTAATCTGTTACATGGGCCCTCTCCATCCCCTCATAGAAAAAAAAGGCAATATTCATGATAAAAACCCTTCTCTGTTCACTTCCCCCCCAGACAATGATGTCCTAAGTACTGTATATTTCATTTATATGTGGAATCTAGAGAACAATATAAATGAACAAACAAAGCAGAAACAGACTCATAGATACAGATAACAGGTTGATGGTTGCCAAGGGGGTTGGAGGACTGGGCAAATGTAAAGGAATTAAGAAGTACAAATTGGTAGTTACAAAATAGTCATGGGGATGTAAAGTACAGGGAATATAGTCAATAATATTGTAATAACTATGTATGGTGCCAGGTGGTACTGGAAATATCGGGGGACCATTTTGTAGAGAATATGATTGTCTAACCATTGTGCTGTACACCTGAAACGGAAACAAAATAATATTGAATGTAAAATGTAAATTGGAAAAAAAAAAAAAAGATGATGTCTTGGTCTAAAAAGGATCCTTTTGTTTCTTTTGTTCATAGTTCCCTTGCCCCATCCTTCTTCTTATAGAAACATTCCATTTTGTACGACCCCTCAGTGCACCCTTCTAGTTTCTGGATGGGATGCTGCCTGATTCATGAATTGCTTAATAAAGCCAATTAGATCTTCAAATGTACTAACCTGAATTTTGTTCTTTCACAGAAGGCAAGAAGGGAACCTGACATGATTAGAACAGAGTTCTAATACTGAGCAAGAATCAGAGTTGGAGGCCTGAGCGCTGCAAGGCGCCTTGCTTGAACTGAAAGCTGGAGCTCACCTACCCTTGATAGTTTATGGTACAGTTCACAAATGTTCTTCTACTAGTGCTTCCCCAAATCCTGTGTGTAGGTAAAAAAAAATATTTTTATTCTCATTTTAAAGGTGATAAAACAGAGAGCTTAAGGGGCTTGCACATGTCATACAAATAGGAAGTGGGGTTAGAGAGAATTACTGTCTTGGTTAGCAAATAACAAAACCAGGCCTTCTGACCTAATTATGGTGGTTATTTTTGTAACCCATATTGAATTACTTAAATTCACTGTACTAATTTCCCAGTTATTATAGAGAGAAGGACCCTGAAACTCCTAATTGAGAAGCATACATTTGGAAGATATTTTTAGAAATCAATATACAATATTTGCATAGACTATTCCATTTTACATTCTTAAAATTCTGTTAAAATTTTATTTTCTAACCATTCTTTTTATTGTCTCTTTTCATCTTTAAATATCATTATATTTAGGAAGTCAGCAATAAGAGTATCCTTTAAAATGAGTAATGAACTCTGTTGAGCAGGCAAAGATTTGTCAAAGGAACAAGAAGGAAGAAATATTTACCAATACAGTGAATATCTAGTTTTAGTTCAGTTTGTGAAAAGTTGCTAGGCCCTTAGTCCATGAGGGGACCACCTTTATGAGTATTTAAATTCAATCCAAATCACATTATCTGAACGAAATCGCTAGTCAAGTAGAACTTAATGTTTCTATTGCAAGACTTTTAATAGCTCTCTCTCACCTTAATTTCATTTCCATTGTTGCACTTCAGAAAACTCAACATGTATAAAGCACCAGGAATTTCCCATCTAATAGTTCTATCAAATGGGAATGTGTTAACTCATTGCTCTAAGTGTCCCTTGTTAGCCCACAGTTTTTGGCACCAATTCAACACCAACAGTAATCTCCAATTTGGGGTGCAGTGAAGAAGGAAACTTTATTCAGTGCAAAACAGCTCAAGTGTGAAACAGCACAGCTGCGAGGCAGCCCTGGGGCCAGGCTTCTCGCCAGGGTAACAGCTCGGGTCTGCTCTGCACTGCGCTGTGCTGGTCAGCTGCACTCTGCTCTGGCCAGACATCCATCCTACATGTTCCGGCTCAGCCACGGAACCTTCCTCGAGCCGGGGGGTGGGGGGGGGTGGGGGGGGTGGGGGGGGTGGGGGTGGGGGGTGGGGGGGGTGGGGGTGGGGGGTGGGGGGGTGGCTTATATAGTCATAAGTCCCTGCCCTCGGTCCCTGATTGGGCCATCCTGATGCAAATGAAGACTCCAAATCCTCACAGTTTGATTGGTCCAAAAGGCACTGTCTCAATTGGTCAGAAATGAGCTGCTCTGATTGGTCAGTGAAGATGTTGATGGGGGGCGGGGGGGGGGGAGAGAGAGAGCGGGACATAGCTGCTCGCTCTGATTGGATGGGGAAAGCCTCAGTCCTATTGGCTGAAGTAGGGTTCCAGAAGCTCCTTTGCAAGGGCTGCTCAGACGGCAGAAACATAGGAAAGGCAGGCAGCGCAGTGCAAAGGCAGGCAGTGCAGTGCAGGCTTCTCCCTGAAGAGCAGTTTGTGTGAGAGGCCCCTGTGCAGAAATGGCTGCTAGGCTCTATTTTATTTTATTTTTTTTGAAGAATTTGAGCCTGGTTAGTCACCAGGAACACTTCTTAGCAGGTATTCTCTTTCTCAGGGTCCACACCCAGCTGAGGCTTGCTTAGAAAAGAGATCTCTGAAGCCTCTCAGGACTTACTCCATCTCTATGCATAAGTACTGTGCCTATTCAGAATTGGCTTTATGATCTCACTTTTTAAACTTCTGCCTTTGTCCCAACCAGTTCTGGTTTCAATTATGTACTTGGCGCAGCTCTCTTAATCAGCTCTCGCCACCCTTCTCTCTCTGTAACAGCCTTACTCTTTTTACCTCCCTTCCTCCTTACCCTCATCAGCAGTCATTTTACAGATTCTTTTCTTGAACCAGGTTTCACACAATTTTCTCTAAACTTATCAAGTATGCTTTCTCATTTCCGTGTAAATGTTTTCCTACCTTTATGCTCCTTTATACCATAAAGAAATTTTGTTTTTTACCTTCTGCCTCCTCAAAGGGACAATTTGCTATTTGTCTAATTCCTTTTTTTTTTTTTTTTTTTTACTCCAGCTTTGACATAGGACATATGTAAGCTGAAGGTATCCAATGTAATGATTTGATGCTGGTATATATTGCAAAATGTTTACCACAATAAGGTTAGTTAACACATCCTTCACCTTACATAATTACCATTTAGTTGTTGTTGTTATGGAGATAACATTAAAACTCTACTCTCATAGCAACTTTAAGGTATAAAACCCAGTCCTATTAACTATAGTCACCATGCTATACATCAGATTCCCTTAATTTATTCATTGTACTTTTTGACAAACATCTCCCTATTTTCCCCACCCTTTAGCCCCTGGCTACCACCATTCTATTCTGTGTTTCTATGAGTTTAATGGTTTTAGATTCCACATGTAAGTGAGCTCATGCAGTATTTGTCTTCCTCTATCTGACTTAGAATAATGCTAAGGTCCATCCATGTTGTTGCAAATGTCAGGATGTCCTTCTTTGTTTTTGGCTGAATAATATTACATTGTTTACAATACCACATCTTTATATCCGTTCATCCACTGATGGACACTTACATTGTTTCTGTGTCTTGGCTATTGTGAATAATGCTGCAGTGAACATGTGAGCACAGATATCTTTTCGAGATAGTGATTCCATTTCCTTTAGATATATACCCAGAAATGGGATTGCTGGATCATACGGTAGTCCTATTTTTAATTTTTTGAGGAACCTCCATACTGTTTTCCATAGTGGCTGCACCAATTTACATTCCCACCGATAGTGTACCAGGTTCCCTTTTCTTCATATTCTCTCCAACATTTGTTATACCTTATTTTTTTTTATAATAGCCATTCTAACAAGTGTGAGGTAACATTTTTTTGTGGTTTTAATTTGCACTTCCCTGATGATTAGTGATGTGAAGTATCTTTTCATTTACTTGTTGACCATTTGGAAAAATGTCTATTCAAGTCCTAGGCCCATTTTTTAAAATGTATTTTTTATTGATTTCAGAGAGGGGAATGGAGAGGGAGAGAGAGAGAAACATCAATGATGAGTCATTGATCGGCTGCCTCCTGCATGCCCCCTGCTGGGGATCGAGCCCGCAACCCTGGTCAGGTACGTGCCCTCACCAGGAATTGAACCACGATCTCCTGGATCATAGGTCAATGCTCAACCACTGAACCATGCTGGCCAGGTTCTATGCCCATATTTTAATTGGATTTTTTGCTATTGAGTTGTATGGGTTCTTCATATATATTAAATATTAACCTCTAATCACATAAGTGGCTTGCAAATATTTCTCCCACTCCATAGGTTGCCCTTCATTCTGTTGATTGTTTCTCTTGCTGTGCATAAGCTTTTTCATTTGAGGTCATCATACTTGTTCATTTTTGCTTTTGTTGCTTGTGATTTTGATGTCATATCCAAAAAATCATTGCTACAACTGATGTCAAGGAGCTTCTTTCCTATGCTTTCTTCTAGGAGTTAACGATTTCAGGTCTTATGTTTAATTACTTAATCCATTTCAAGTTAATTTTTATGAGCGATGTAGTGTTAGGGTCTGAGTTCATTCTTTTGTACACACATATCCAGATTTCCTAACACCATATCCGTCCTCCATCGACTATTCTTGGCTCCCTTGTCAAATATTAATTGAACATATATGTGTGGGTTTATTTTTGGGCTCTTGATTCTGTTCCATTGATCTATGTGTCTGTTTTTATGCCAGTACCGTATTGTTTTGATTATTTACTTTTGGGATACAGTTTGAAGTCAAGAAGTGTGATGCTTTCAGCTTCGTTTTTTCTCGAGACATTTTTTTGCTATTTAGTCTTTAATGGTTTCATACAAATTTTTCTTTTTCTATTCTTATTCTAGTTATATTATAATTTTATTTATTATTGTTTTGTTTACTTATTATTCTATTTCTATTATTTATATATATTTTCTTTCTATTTCTGTGAAAAATGCCATTAGAATTTTGATAGGTATTTGCATTGAAAAAAGGTGGCTTTGGATAGTATGGACCTTTTAACAATATTAATTCTTCCAACCCATGGACATGGAATATCTTTCCATTTATTTGTGTCTTTTTTCATTTCTTTCATCAAAATCTTATAGTTCGAAATGTACAGATCTTTAACCTCCTCTGTTAAATTTATTTCTAAGTACTTTATTGTTTGTGATGCTATTGTAAATGCTATTTTTTTTCAGGTAGTTCATTGTAAGTGTATAGAAACATAACTGTTTTTTGTATGTTGATTTTGTATCCTGAAGCTTTACTGAATTCATTTATTAGTTCAAACAGTTTGGGGTGAAATGGTGTTTTTTTTTCATTTTTAAAATTGAATTTATTGAGGTGCCATTGGTTTATAAGATTATATAGGTTTCATGTGTATATTTCTATAATACGTGATGTGTATATTGCATTGTGTGTCCACCACCCAAAGTCAAATCAGCTTCCATCACCAAATATTTGGCCCCCTTTACCCTTTACTACCTCCACCCTCCTTCCCTCTGGTCACCACTATATTGTTGCCTGTGTCTGTGGGTTTTTGTCTTTCTTATTTGTACATTTGCTGCTTTCAGCTTTATATCCCACATATGAATAAAATCATATGGTTCTTAACTTTTTCTGTATGACTTATTTTGCTTAGAATGATACTCTCAAGGTCTATCCATATTGTCACAAATAGCAGTATTTCATTTTTTCTTATGGCCGAGTCTTTAGGATTTTCTATATATAGTCACAGGCTGCATAATGATGCTTTGGTCAGTGACAGACTGCATATACTATGCTGGTCTCATAAGATTATAATGGAGCTGAAAAATTCCTATTACTAGGTTACATCATATCCATTATATGTCAAAGTACAACATATTTCTCACAAGTTTGTGATGATGCTGGTATAAACAAATCTGCACTGCCAGCCCTATAAAGTATGGCATACACAGTTACAGGAGTAGGCTATAGCAGTTTGGTTTGTGTAAGTGCACACTATGATGTTCACACAATGACAAAATTGCCTAAAGATGCATTTCTCAGAAAGTATCCCCATCTTAAGTGGTGCCTGACTATACAAGATTATGTCATGAGGGAACAGAGACAATTTTACTTCATTTTTCAGATTTGGATGCCTTTTATTTATTTGTTTTTATTTTTTGCATAATTGCATTGGCTAGGACATCTGACACTATGTTGAATAGGAGTGGTGAGAGTGGGTACCCATGTCTTGTTCCTGATTTGAGAGGAACACTTCGCCGTTGAGTATGATGTAAGCTGGGGTAAGGTTTATTCCTTCTGTACCCAATGTGTTGACAGCTTTTTATCATGAAAGGATGTTGAATTTTGCCAAGTGTTTTGTCTGCGCCTATTGAGATAGTCATATGACATTTGTCTTTTATTCCATTAATGTGGTGTATCACATTGGCTGATCTGCATATGTTGAAGTGTCCTTGCATCCCAGGGATAAATCCTACTTGACCATGGTGCATAATCTTTTTAATATGCTGTTAAATTTGTTTTGCTAGTATTTTGCTGAGAACTTTTGCATTTACAGTCATCAGGGTGATTGGCCTGCAGTTTTCTTTTCCTGTAGTGTCCTTATCTGGCTTTGGTATCAGGGTACTGCTGGCCTCATAAAATAAGCATGAATTCCTATGGTCTGAAATGCAGTGAAGTTTGCAGGGGGTCGAGGTGGCTGTGTGGGCTGTTGGTTTCGTCAGCGGTGAAAGCTGCTGGGTCGTCTGTAGAGTATGTCACTGGGAAGTGTGGTGGCTTCCACTGCATGAATGATATTGGTGCCTCCTGCTCTTCTTCCCGTTCCAAGCTCTGTGGGCCTCTGAGGGGGGCAAAGTTGAATCAGGGTTCTTTGTGCAGTGTTGCCAAAGGCTGAGAAAGCTGGTTGCTCTTTCCGCTGTCCCTTTCCTGGGGAGAGGAGCTCTTTCTAGTTGAGGCGTTTCCTCTTGGCCCTGAGCAGTGCTGGCCTGTTCTTCCTTCCCTTTCTGTGAGATTATTCTCATTCTCCACAGCCCCCAAACTGTGTTGCTGGAGTTCCTGAAGTGGGCTCCTGAGCTCTCTCAGAGTAGTTTTTGTTGGTGGATAACTGTCTAATTGTTGTTCTTTGTGGGAAGATGGAGGTTGGGGTGTCCTGCTTTGCCATCTTGTTGACATTACCCCACTGCCCAAGTAATTATTTTTTAAACTTTTTTTTTATTGATTATTTGCTGCTCCACCCATTTATGCATTCATTGGTTGATTCTTGTATGTGCCCTGACTGGAGATTGAACCCCCAACCTTGGCTCAAGTAATTCTTGATTTTAGGGCCATGTTGGGTCCTTTGTGTACACAGAGGTACCTCAGCTTGGGGCACAAGAAAGAATGCTAAGTATCTGGACTTAGTATCACATGGGTACTTTTCATATGCAGTCCCAATGAGGAAATGCCTAGGCTTCTGATATCAATATATGCTTTCAATTTTCTTTAAAAGGGTTATAAACTCACAGATAGTTCTGGGTGTGGGTATGAGAGAAGGCATGATGGTCTCTAAATTTATGAGTAGGTTCTTTTCTCTTGGCTCTCTCCAGGGTGACTGCCTTTCCTGTTTTCTCTGGTTATGTTCTTATTAACATGGAAGTTTGGCTTCTGCAATATACAGTCAAAAGAACAGATACTAAAAATGTTTTACTGTCACATAATATCCAAGAATACTCAGTCCAGGGTTTCACAGTTGTGGGAAGCTTTGTTCCATCCAACTTGTTGCTCTGCCATTTTCAACATGTGGCTTCTGTCCATAGTCCAAAGTGGTTACTCTAGCTATTGCCACCATGTCCACATTGCAGCCAGTAGGATGGACAAAAGAAGGAATCAGAGATCCTTTTCTTTTCTTTGAGGCAACAATAATAAATTTTTGCATCACTTTTTGCATATTATTTGCGAGAACTTGGTCAAATGGTCAAAGCTGAGTGCAAAAGAGACTAGTGGTCATATTCCTAGCTATAATTTGGGGATTTTATTGCTAAGGAAAGATATGGAGAGTAGATATTAGGGGATAATTAATCATCTCTACCACAGCCCACTCCTCTAACCACCCATAATCCTCTCATTGTATCTGGATGTGAGTCCTTGTGGCCTAGCAACCTTTGAGCTCTAAGACAAGTAATCTCTTCCCTACAACATAATAGCTGAAATTAAAACTCCCATATAGAGAGGGAGGAAGGCTGTTACTAGTCCAGATGAGTGGAACTGTGAGGAACCTTCCCCGGGAGTGGATGCAGTTCCACATGGCTTCTTTAACATGTGACTCCCATGTTTTTGCCCAGAATAGGTTCTCTAGCTCTAATTAGAATATCCATGTCCCAGTTATAAAAAAATCAAGAAGAAAAAAAGGAAGTGGGGAGCACGACCCATTTTTCAATTGATTTTAGAGAGAAGGAGAGATTTGTTGTTCTACTTATTTATGCATGCATTGGTTCATTCTTGTATGTGTCCTGACTGGAGAGCGAACCCACAACCTCGGTGCATCAGGATGATGCTCTAACCAACTAAGCTACCTGATCAGGGCCCTACTTCTTTTTGAATATAACCAGGGAACTGTAAATACCACTTTTACTCATAACCTATTGATCAGAACTTGGTTACAATGTCACACTGAGCTTTAAAGGAGCTTGGAAAGTGTAACTTTACTCTGGGTGGCTATGTGCCCGACTAAAATTGTGGGGCCCCACCAATTAAGAAAGGAGAATAAATGTTGAAATAGCTAGCAATTGTCCCCACATTACCCGAATCTAAATCATGTTCCTTTAAAAAGACTGATGTCTGTAACCCTACAATAATGAGTTATGCTGGTTCCTCAGTTTTCTTCAGTGCGTCTCAAATATTTTATCTTCAAAAATACTCAGACTAGAGATCTAACTAGAACCCTCTGAATGTTGAAAATAATCCCTTAAAAAGAGGGCTTTTGTTACCCTCTACCAAGAATCACATCATTCAATATTTTGTTGAAATGGTAGATGGAATCCTCCAATCTCCAAGGGAATTATATTTCTTGATGTATGAGGAACTATAATAACAAGGAGGCCAGAAGTGAGCTGGGGAAATTATAACCTAGTTTGCCTCAGCCAAAGTTTAAAATGGTCTTGCAAGACTTTAAAATTTTTTTCCAAATAACTTACTTTCTGGCAAGTATTTCTGTATTAGTCAGGGTTCTCCAGAGAAATAGAACCAACTATATATATAAAATATAAAATAAGGAATTGGCTCACATAATTATGGAGATGGAGAAGTCCTACAATCTGCCACCTGTGAGTTGGAGAACCAGGAGAGCCAGTGGTGTAATTCAGTCCAAGTCCGAAGGCCTGAGAATTAGCAGGGTTGACACCCCAGGGCAGGATCAGATGGATGTCTCAGTTTAAGGAGAGAGAGCAAATTCATCCTTCCTCTGCCTCTTGGTTCTGTTCAAGCTCTCAACAGATTGGATGATGCTTACCCACATTGGTGTGGGTGATGACCTTTAGTCTGTCCCTCAATGACACACCTAGAAAGAATATTCTTTCAGCTAGTTGGTCATTCCTTAGCTTAATCAAGTTGACACATGCAATTAGTCATCACAATCTCCAAGTATTATCATCAGAAAGAGACTGAAATATAAGAAAACGCCCAGGACTGACTCTAGAGTTAGAAATATTTTGTTTAACTCTTTCCTTTTCTGCACAGAGGATGCTTATTTGGATAAGCGGTTGGTTCTAGGACTGGAGCAGAAAAAGTACAAGATCAACTTGAGACATCTTGTGGTGCCAGAAAGTGAAAATGGTTAAGGGTGATGATGAGTCATGTTAAAAGGACATAGAAACCAACTGGAAAGAATACCAAATGGCCCAATCTGGTACAGCTGAACAAATATTTTTAAAAAAATAATTGATTATAACCGATAAGATAAAATGAATAGTTATTAGTCCATATGATATAAATAATCAAATGAATAAATTAGAGAGAGTGGGCAGTTCTTCCTTTTAGTACAATTCTAATTAATAAATGTTGAAGCAATAGGGAAATGGAGACTCACTGTTTGACAAACACATCAGTAATAGTTATGGGGAAGAGTCATTAATGGATGCTAAAATTAGTAAGTGAAATTTTGATGAGAAACAGGATATTTGCAGAGGCTCAAAGTATCTCTCCATGAAATACTTATTAATTACAGTGAGGAATTAATACAGTGGGAGAACTTGGTAGACCTGACCTTAACAAAGAGATCAGTGAAAATCATCAGTGATGAGCCATATTACGTCATGTTCCTCCAGATAAGCTGCACTGAGAAGGTCACAACATAACTTCTGTGGAATTCTTGCCAAAAATTCATAAACTGAGTTTATCATGAGAAAACATCAGACAAACCAAAATTAAGAGACAATAGTGGGAAGAGGGCCCAGGGAGGTGGTGGGAGGGGAGTCAATGGGGGAAAATGGGGGGGGGATATCTGTAATACTTTTTTTTTAATGCTATCCCCATATTTAATACATAAAATGGATTTCCATAACATAAAAGGAAACTGAAAACAAAAAAGTATAACATATTTGTTTTATTTCACAGAGTAATACTTTCAACAATAAAGATAAATTAAAAAAAAAGAGAGACATTGTACAAATAACTAGCCAATACAGTTCAAAAATATCAAGGTCAAAAAATATAAGGGTGCACAATTGTCCATATTAGAAGAGATAAAGGAGATATGACAACTAATGCAATGTGAGATGCTGGATTGGATCCAGAAAAAAGTACTGGGAGAATTGGTGAAATTTGAATAAGTACTTTAGATTAGTTAATAGCATAAAACCAATGTTAATTTCCTTATTTTGGTAACTATACTATGATTATGTAGTATTTGGGTGAGGGTAAACATGAAGTCTTTGTACTCTTTCACAACTTTTTTCTAAGTCCAAAATTATTTCAAATAAAAACTTTAAAAAAGGAAGAAAATGGTATTAAGGTTTGGGAGGTTGCCACAGGTGTTGTGTAGGTTCTTCCTCCCCTCAAGGGTAGTTGAGTTGAACTTTGAAAGCACTCTGATAGGTGTATTTTTTTAAGCAAAAGCTATGCTGTATATCACCCTTCTCCAGATCTTTATTTTTCTTGACTATATTATAGTTTAGCAACCAGAACTCTATGCAGTATTCCAGATATGGCACAAAACAGTATCTTTTGTATCCAATCGCTTTTCCTGACAGGGCCTGGCATTTTATTTAACTTGTCTGCTACACCATACTGGGTCTATGCTTTTAGAGATCTGTAAACATGACTTTAAGATCGCTTTAAGATTTTGCAAGAGAGGGCTTGAATTATCTGTCTCTTCCCTCCCCCCCTCCAATGGATTATCTCAATCCACATAGATTTTTCTTTTGATATTTTGTTTTCTACTTTTCTGATCTTTACGAGAATCTTGTGGTTTCTCTGCAGTACAGGAAATGCTTGAATATGGCATGCTCAGACATGGTTGGTGCTATCTGGCCAGTGCTGCAGAAGCTACTTGGAAGCTTTGTTGCATTGAGGCTGAAAAGCTTTCTGGGAAAGAAGTCATGTGAGTCCTGAGCTGGAGTTCAGACAAATCTGAGCACTTCTGAAAGTACGGTGGAACGATCTTATGGAAGATGGTAAATTGTAATAGTGCCTGATTGTTAAATGTCAGACTTGTGTTTCTATTACTTCATTATATATAATGTAGCAATGAAAATGATTGAATATAAATCTGTGTGAATCTGCATATTTAAAATTCTTAAATTTTATTTGCTAAATTGTATTCCAAAAATATTATACCAATTTATACTTCTACCAGAATAAATAAGAAAGACCATTTCCCTGTATCTTTGCCAATACTGTATATTAACATTTTAAAAATTATTTTAGAATTACTACAATTATATTATATTATAACAAAATTCTTATTTTATTATCCATTTCTTTGGATGCACTAAGTTCTAAGAAAACTTTGTTACCTGAACTCTTACATAGGAAATTTGCTGAGTAACTCTCTTTTCGGATTGTTAAAATGTTTTCCTGTTCATTTAGAACCAAAGTTTTTAGCTCAGGTTTATCTGCTAGCTCAATATGTGACCTTGGATAACTGATAAACTACTCTGGGGCTCTTTTCCTTCAATTGTAAAATGATTATTACTAATGTTTCTTCTGTAATATTAAAAAATACGATTTTACTGATTTCAGAGAAAAGAAGGGAGAGGGAGAGAGACAGAAACATCAGTGAGAGTCGTTGATCGGCTGCCTCCTGCATGCCCCGCACTGGGGATCAAGCCTGCAACCTGGGCATGTGCCATGATCAGGAATCAAACCACGATGTCCTGGATCATAGGTTGATGCTCAACTTCTGAGCCACGCTGGTTGGGCTGCTTCTTTAATTTTTAAATGAGAAATCAGTTGTACTTAATATATGATTTTTGATTGGATGATTCTAAAACATCACATCAGGATCGGGCTGTTGACTTAAATAATTAATTTGCTATTTAAGGCTAAATAGCACAGAACTGCTGCAAATTCCTACATTTCTTATTTTAAAGAATTCAGTGTGCATAAGTTAGTGTTTAAACTTCACTTTTTTGTGATAAGTAACAAATACGTAAATATTCTAATATTCTACATAGTCTCTATCTTTTTAAAAGTATTTACCTTTTTTTTTTTTAAAGAGAGAGGGAATTGTACTTGCTCATAAGATTCACAGTTGGCAATTAAACATCATAATGTAATTTTTATCCTATTTCAATCATTACTGTACACACTCCCTCTAGTGGTTCAAGCTTTGTAAAGTATTCGTTGAACATTCCAGACCAACTTAGTTTCTAGCTGTACTGATGCTAGCATTTTCTGTCCCATAGCCTTTCTTTGTATATCCAGAACCATTGTTGCTTTCTAAGACATCATTTAAGGTGAAGGTGAAAAATAAGATGGGAGGGATCATTTTTGTGCTATTTTAATTTAGCATAAAAGAAAATGAGGTAATCCATCTACTCAATTCAATAACAATTTGTTGATCAGGGTATGTACAGAATTAAGTTAAACGAAGAACTACAGGACAGTCTGTCCCCAGGGAGCTGACAATCTAGGGGCGGGGGGTTATCCCAGTCATGGTCTTAGTTGCTGGCTTCCCTCCTCACTGGCATCCTCAGAGATGTTTGTGACCCTGTGGGGTTTCCAGGCCCACAGTCCGTGCTCCCCTCCACAGTCGCGTCCTTTCAACATAGCCACGAGCCCCTTTGAATCTTGGGGCCTTCTCTCAGAACTCCATCATCCCTCTGGGCAGGGGAATAGCGAGCATGGGAATCTCCTGTTGCTTTACTGTGCCACTGCGGCCCAAAGGAAACTTTGCCAGGGGCTGTGCCGTTTCCCACGGCTCCTTTCCGCCCGCCCGCTGGCTGCAGACTCAGCCTCGATGGCTATCGGGGGGGGGGGCGCGTGTTCCGCGGCTCGTTCCAAAGGGCTGCTGCACCCAAACACCTCCAGATCCCCTCCTCTCCCCAACTCTGAGAACACCATGGGGCGAGTGGGGAGGGGGTGGGGGGAGTCACACGCCTTTCTGCCAAGACTTCCGACTGCAGGGCCCAAAACTAAAGTGTCTGTCCCTAGTTCCTTCTGACACTTCCATCCTGCCCCTTTGGAGCAGTGCCAAGCCTCACAGCCTAGGTAGGAGAGGGTCACAAGGAAAATAGTTAATTCCTCCTTTATCCCAAGACGAGGGATATCCCAACAGGAGGGGCGGCAGCCTTATAAAGCTGTACAAAGTTTAGGAAGAATGAGGGAAACATGAGAATAGCCCTTCATTTTGAAATTAGGAGGCCATCATTACCTTTAAGAGATAAATGTCAAGCCTCTGGTAGTCTGGGGATGGAGGAAAATGTAGAAGGGAAGGGGTTTAACACCTCACGCTTATTGGAAACTTACTACCAATTACTGTTGTGAGTGCTTTAGATGAATTGACTCATCTAATCCTCAAAACAACTCTATTTACCCCCCTACTTGCAGATACAGAAACTGATGTTCAGACTGGTTATTTGTCCAAGGATAGCACCCAGCTAGCAAGTGGGAGAGGCAGCCTGGCTCCTAAATTCCACATATTGTGTGGTGCATGAGGACCTGGTGAAAGATCAGAGGAGAGCAGAACCCAGGGATTTAATTTTGGATTGAGGATAGCTGAACAACTGCAAAGAGAAGAGAAGGAACTGGGGGAGTGGGAAGAAAACCCACCTTTAATAAACATTTACTCAATCACTAGCAGACGAGAGAAAGAGAACAGGAGGTAAGAGAAAAAGCGGGTAGGAGACAAGACCACAGTAAGGAGCTAAGCCTGGGCTAGGGCGGAGATGCCTCTCCTGGGGGACACGGGGAGGGAAAGGTTTGAATGAAGCTCTGAGAAATTCTGAGCTCGATGAGGGTGTCGGGACAGCTGGACCATTCATAGTCAGGAGCCTGTGAGCCACTGGCAGAATGACTTTGATTTTCTTATTGTACAGAGATCAGATCACTGAGAGTGAGAAGGAAGCCTGGGAATCTTAGGCTCTGGAAGCTGCTGGGGTAGTGTCTGTGAGGAAGGCAATAAGGAACCAAACCGAAAGAAAGGAAAAAAATGCTGAGTCCTATGAAAGTATTGTTCTTATGGACCAATTATGTACCAGACATTACACTATGTACATTATAGACCTTTCTTCACAGTAGCCTTGCACCATAAAGATAATTACCCTACCTTAACTGAGTAGGGAAATGACAACTAGAGAATTTAAGTGATTTGCTCATGGTTGCTCAACTAGTAACTTATTGTCAAATTTGGGTGTTACAAAGTGTGGAAGACTTTCCAGCCCAGCACAGGTAGCTGTGACATAGAGCGTCAAGAGATGGCATTTGATGCTGTGAGAACGGGGAGACCATGGAGAGGGTGGAGATGAGGGACTGTCACCGAAGCCCATGTGTTTCGATGACTCAATGGTAGAGTAGAATGAAACTGTAGTAGGCCCCATGGGCACACTTTCGGCCTTTCCTACATGAGTCTTGGCAACTTGAGAGTAGGGAAAGCAGATGATGAGAGGCATCCAGAGTTGGGGGCTGATGTGAGATAATGGCCAGGCGGGTGAGAAATGCTGGAGGAGAGTCCTGGCAGCTTCGGGTCCTCTCGAAGTGTAGTAATATGTTATGACACTTCAAGCCAGTTTACATTGAGTGCCTTTAAAATTCATACCTTTGGTCTAAATTTGTACATTGTGCAGAGTCTTGGCTCTTTAGATATATTTCTCTGAATTTTTTCATCTTTCTTTGAGATCACATTGTGCCGCAGGAGACCACAGGTTTAGTTCATCTTGGTAGAAAAGTCTGCATCTTCAGAATTGGTTGGGAGTATGTTTTTCTAAAAATTTTGTGGTTGATATCTATTTTCTTTTCACAGCCATGTAGATGAATAAATTCTCACCCTTTATCTTTCTAAACAAAATAAAATATGATATCTGCTCAAAAACATTGAATAAGAAAAAGGAAAAGCCAATTTGAAAAAAGGTCAGCAAGACACAAGGATGTGTGATATTTGCTGAGAGCGCCTGTCAGAAGAGTCTGAGTAATGCAGATGGGCCAAGGAAAACAAGATACAATTAAGGCAAAATTCACTCTCCCAAGATCGGAGAAAAAGTAGGTTTATAAATCCTGAGAGATAGGAGGCTAAATGAGACCTAATCGTGTCTTATTTAACTTGGCCTTTTCAATGGATAACCCCTGGCTCTCTCTGCAAATATCACACTTTTGTCAAGCTGACCTTATGCTGTGTGTTTTTATTTTTGTAAATGTGAAGTATTTTTGATCATACAATAGCCACTCATCTAATGAGGTTTTCAGCTGCAAATGTAGACTCTGCTCTAATGGAAACCATATTACCAGTGGAAAGAGTTCCATTCCTTATTATCATATTCTAGCTACTCAGATAGTTCTCACAGCGGGACCTCTCACAGGGCCCAGAAAAACAGTTCAGGAACTAATACTTATGCAAAGATTCACACACTCAGTTAAAATATACTGGAAAAATAGGAGACTAGGTCATCCAGCTAAATATGTGTTCATGATTAGAGAAGAAAGTCTGAGATATCGTGAACCCCATATTATTTTTTCATTGCACTATGGGAATGAGTTGCCCTATAGAAAAATCCAAATCAGACATAGTTTTCAAGCTAATTGTTTTAGGGTTTATATTGAAATATAGAATAGTTCCTAAAGGAGATTTTACTTCTTAATTTAAATTTTTTGTCTCGGTTTCCACGAAAGTCTTAAGGCCTCCACTCCAGATGACCAGGGTTCTAGTCTAAACTGGGCTCTCAGCTCATAATGTATGTTTAGGCAAATCGCCCCTTCCCCCTGGGACTCCACTCCCCATCTGTAAGCCAGTGTTCTGCAGTAGATGATTGCTGTGTTCTCTTCCAGTTCTAGATGCATGGAACTTTATTTGACTTTGAACCTTTGTAAATAATCTGAATTTGAATTAATGTAGGAAGGAGAAGGTAGTCTCTCAATGTCTTTAGTTTTTTAAAAAAATCATATTTTTTCCATTGATTTTTTTAGAGAGAGTGGAAGGGAAGGAGGAAGAAGGAGAAAGAGAGGGAGAAGGGAGAAGCGAGTGATAGTGAGAGTGGGAGGGGGGGGAGAGAGAGAGAGAGAGAGAGAGAGAAACATTGATGTCAGAGAGGCACACCGAGTGGTTGCCTCCTACACCCACCCTGACCAGGGCCGGGATCGAACCTGCAACCGAGGTATGTGCCCTTGACCAGTAATCAAACCTGTGATCCTTCCATGCGTGGGCCGATGCTCTAACCACTGAACCACGCCTGCCAGGGTTTGATGTCTTTAGTTTTGTTCTCTCTCTCCTTCTGCCTCCCTACCCCTCTCTTGTTTTTGGCTTCAAAAGAACTTAAGAAGTGCTTTCCCTTGAGAAGCCAACATGCCATGTCCTAGGAGAGCTGGGATCTGACATGTCCCCTGTGGGAAATACTTTAGGACTGGATGAAAGAAGGAAGAGCGACCACAATAAAGGCATGGGGGTAGAGAAGCTGTGGTTCTGAGGATTTGTCATTGCCCTTAACTCCCATAGACTGAGTTCTTGCCTGCCTATCTACCAGAGTCTTGTGTAAGAACATTTTTCCATAAAATGTTAACAGTGGGAGTGACCTTCATCGGGCTTAACGATTCAGACTGTAAAACACGTTTGACCTAGAATAACAAGGAGTATGTGTTTCTGGAGCCTGTACCCACTGACCTGGAAGGAGGCCCCCCAAGAAGTGTGCTAAGTGGACAAGGGAAGCAGGCTAGAGTTTATATTTATCTAACTAGATAATTGAGTGAACTAAAAGGTCTTTTATTATCCTTATGTGGATTATATACTTTGTAGGGTTTCCATAGTCATTATTAAAACCATGTGTATTCCTGTCTCACTTCTGAGCACCTTCTCTGAAAATCAATCCATATGCCCAGGGATACAAACCACACTCACTTTATAGTCAGTGTAAACAAACATAATTAAGGAGGCAAACTTACTTCAGAAATTATCTAATGCCTTCTGCATTAAAATAGAAATGACTTTTGGCTGCTCCCATTTACTCATGCGGATCATGCTTAAGTTCAGATCTGATTTTCCTGGAAAAACAAGTGCGAGTCTCAACAGGCTTGACCTAGTCTTGCATCCCCATGCTCCTCACAGTGACAGGTAATTTATGGAGATTACTGTCTCAGAATTTTAAATACAACATTCTTAAGACTAGAGTCAAGATAATCTCTGGCAGGTAAGATTGCAGGTAAAACTCCTAGTTCGAGAAATGGTGCTGAAGTGAGCAGAAACTCTCACAGGATTCTTGAGTCAAATATTTTTGTTATTAGGAAGAAGAAACTTGCAGATGCATTCTTCATTATCAAGAGAAAGGAAATAAAATAGTTTCAAAAATTTCCATTAAAATTGTACTTCAATACATTCTTGCCAAGACATAGGACTTATATAAACTAAGTAATATTCTTAATCTGCACTGAATTACATATGATGTCTTCTGTTCAGTGCTCTTTCTTAAAGCAAAAAGAGGACTAGTATTCATGTCCTACTTATGCTACAACAAAAATGTAGTCCATGGTAGCTGATGCTTTTTTGTGATCAAGGACATTTTAGCTTGTAAATATTCTTTTAGAAAATAATAAATCAGTAAAATATGAAAGTGAGACCTAGGAGAATAATTTTATAAAACAGTATTTCATGATAATTTAAGAATATTAAACACATCCTTTTTAATAGCCATTCTCATTTATTAAATAGTTTTGTTTATTCATTATAGATCTAAAAATTCAAGTATTGTATCTGTGTCCTTCATATTTTACTTTACAGGTGTTAACACATTTAAAGTTAAGTTCAATTTATTAAAATGATATTTAAATTTAGAATTAATATCTAGATTCATAAATATGTTCTTTTAGTCCTTTTAATTTTAAAATTGTTTTTAAAATATTTCGTTTAATTATACAAGCAGTAAATGGATACATTCTCCTGGTGAAAAGTAAAACTAACAATACGAATAAAGTCCTTTACTCACATCTGGAATCTAGGGCTCCTTCCCAGGTGATGTGAGCACTGCTGTCTGCTTACTGTATATCCTTCCAGATGAGCGCTATTTGTATATATATTTCCTTTGGAAAGTACAGAGCATTTGAAAGTATGTTAACATAACTGCTATGAAATGGCTGTGCCATTCCATAACTTGCTTCATCACTTGGCAACACATCTTGAGGAGTTTACTCTGTTAGTACATATAGTCAACTTTATTATTTTAAGCTGTTCCTTAGCACTTTAAGGGATAGCTATTAAAAATTTATTTTCTACTCTAATTTTAATAGGTATATAGGCCATTTCCATTTTGTTTACAATGACAAAGAATGCTGCAGTGAGTTGTACGCCTCCTCAGGACGGTGAGGCCTGAGCAGCACCGTAAACAGCTTTGCTTTCTTTTCCGAAGCTTTGCACAGCCCAGGCTAAGTCTCCTGAACTATTACCGTTCACCGCCGAGCCTCTATCCAGGCATTTTCCTAAACAAAGACCATTCTCTCTCTCAGAAGCATTTTGAGGACAGTGGCTAAAGTAATTAAAATTTCCCCCAACTTGTTTTGCTTATGTCCTAAATGCTTGGCACTTGGAGCAGCAAATTGTTGACATTTGGTGTGTCTTCGTTCAAAGAATAGATGATGCGTTTCAGGCACAAAGGACATTGCACTGGGAATGAGAGGAGCTAGGCTTTTGTGACTTGGGTTTGTGATCCTAGATATGGGACAAATCGCTTGCAGCTCTTCCTTCCTTCTCAGGAGAGAGGTGGTGGAGCAGGAGGTTTCAGTGGTCTTGACCATAGCTCTACTTTGTAGTTCTTTTTATTTTGCTGTGGTTACTTTCCACGGTGCTGCACATTTGATAGATGCTAAGAAAGTGTTTGATTATATAATAGCTCATTTAATTTTTGGAGTTTTAAAATGTAGCAAAATTTTAAATGTATGTTTATAAATTCATCTAAAAAGTGTGAGTAAAATAAATAAGTCAGAGCTTGAGGTAATTTGTCACACTAAAGGACATATTTATGAATCTGGGTATTAATCTTAAGTATTAAAGGTAGAAAATACAGATCTCCAGGGATCAAAGGGAAAATATATTGGTGATCATTTTTTATGAAACTATTATACTTCTTTAAAGTAAGGAATCTGTGATTAAATTCCCATTTTTCTAAAAGGAAAGTATGTTTATACTGGACTGGAGACAATAACTTGTTTATTAGGCGCTTCTCTTATTCTCCGAGACTCTAGTGTATTGATTACTTAAGAAGGTATCTACACTGTCTTCTTGCTTTTAATCAAATGTGCCTAATTGCTATACACTAAAAGAATCTGTGATACTCTGTTTCAAATAAGTTAATTCTTTTAGAACTGCTTTAAAATGCTCCCCAGAGCTGGAGCTGGGGGCTAAATTTAGATTTATAAATCATGAGGAAAAAAGGGGATATGTAGTCATATGTAAATGGCTCATTTTTTATAAACTTCTTTCCTATTTTATTGTTAGAGTTCAAAATGAAGGAGGTACACTTTATTAAAAAAATTTTTTTTAAAAATATGGTTTAAAAAAAATTGATTTTAGAGAGAGAGGAAGGGAGAGGGCGAGAGAGAAACATTGATTGGCTGCCTCCTGCAATCCACCCCCCCACAGGGGATCGAGCCTGCAACTCCAGACATGTTCGCTGACCGAGAATTGAACCTGGGACCTTTTGTTACATGAGATGACACTCAACCAACTGAGTCACACTAGCCATAGCAAGGAGGTTCACTTTAAATATATTCTTTTACTGAAAGGAAAGGCTTCAAGAATTAAAAAAAAACCTAACAAGTAAAAGATGTATAAACTGCCGAATTCTCATATCATTGTGTAGTTGGGTAATTTATTTTTATGATTTAAAATGTTTGACCCTTGAGCATATTGAATATTTTAACTTAAATGGAACTCAGTTATGTTTACTTAAGTTACTATTTTCTTAGAGTCAATATGGCTCTGATTGAATCACTAGAGTTTTATTTGAAACTATCTGATTAGAAGTCCCTCAAGGGTTTTATTTCTTCATTTTTTAGATTCATGTACTCTTATTATTTTTTCAATAACAATAGTCTTTGCTTAAGAATTCTTATATAAGAGTAACATGGTAATTGTGTTTTATGGTATGGAGTAATGCTCATTACTATATTATTATTTTTCACCAAGTTGATAGACTAGCCTGAGGTTCTCAACACTCTTTGAAAACACTAATTTAACAAACATGCCATAGTCTTTATTAAACGATAATTTTATTAATTTTAGAATTAGGAAACAGAGGGATTCAGCAACTTATTCATGTCAATACCATGATTTCATTGCAAAGGAAAAAGTATGTAATGACATTTAGTTCTTCTTGATTATTTAAAGAGTAGTTACAATTTATTGAGAGCTTAATGTGTGCCAGGACCAATGTTAAGGTTGGTTAAGCTACTATAAAGAGACTGAACAATAAATTAATGGTTTAAGGAATGTCAGAATTTATTACTCTCTTAGGTGAGAGTCTGGACTAGTTGTTTAAGTCATTCAGGGACTTAGGCTCACAGTAGTCTGTGTGGTCTTCTAAGATCCCTCTGATGCTATTCCAGCAAGCAGGACTTGGAAAGTCAGTGTAGAGGATTCTGTGTGCAAGGTTTATGGTCTAGGAAGTGTCATTTTGCTTATAGTCCATTGACTGGAGCTAAGTCACATGGCCACACCTAGCTGCAAAGGGGACTGGGAGATGTAGTTCTGGCTGGATAGCTATTTCCCAACTACAACTCTACCACCATAAAAGAAGGGGAACACAGGTGGTAGATTCTGTGATTCTGCCATGACATTTTACATAATTATTTGATTTAATTACTACTCTAAATAAATAGAATTTTATAGAAAGGGGAACCAAGGCTACCAGGCTAATACTTATCCAAGGTCATTTAATTTGTAAGTGACAGAGTCAGAATTTGAACCTAAGCCTGTTTGGTTCCAGAGTCCATGTTATTTAATTCTATACCAGAGGATAACAAAAGCTGAGATATAGCCCAATCAGTTGGGTTCAGTTTACTGTGTGTCATGCACTATTCTAAGAATAATCTGCTCAATTAATCTTCACCACAGTCCTATGAAGTAGATCCTAATATCCTCATTTTATAGATAAGGAAACTGAGGTGCAAAAAAGTTCAAGGTCAAAGAAGTGGCAGAACTGTGATTTGAAGCCAAATCTGGCTTCAGCATCTGAGTTCATAATCACTATACTATACTGCCCTTGAGCTAGTTAGAACACATCGAGGATGGCTCACTCACCTTTTTTTTTTTTAAAGGATGCACTTTTTTTAGTATGTCTTTATTGATTTCAGAGAGAGAAAAGGAGAGGGGGAGGGAGAGGGAGATAAACAGCAATGATGAAAGAGTTATTGATCGGCTGCCTCCTGCATGCCCCCCACTGGGGATGGATCCTGCACCAGGGCATGTGCCCTGCAGGAATCAAACCGTAATCTCCTGGATCCTAGGTTGATGCTCAACTGCTCAGCCACGTCGGCTGGGCTCACTCATCATTTTAAAAGGATTTCTTGAGAGTTTTGGGTATTACGCTAGGTACCAGAGTAAAATGGTTCATCAACCCCATTTTGGTTGAGTTTAAGATATTTGTCGTATTGTCTTTTCCTGAAGTTTTGAGGCAGTAGTATTGTCATGATTTTCTAAAGTGAGTTGAAGACAGGAAACAGTGTGACAGATTTGTCAGGGTCCTTTGGCTGCGCAAGAGCCAGGCTAGGATATGGCTCATGAAATTCTAGATGCTCCTTGCTGAAGACTCCCTATTACTCTACTAGATTCCAAAATGAATAAGCACGAATCTTACCTTCCTCCTTGCCCTTTTCTTTCCACTCTTCTTCTCATACCACGGATCTCTTCCCTCCCCTCCCGTCTTTCTCTCCCGTATGTTTTTATCTTATTGCCTGAGTGGGAACTCGGAAGAATGACCCAAGTCTTCCCTACTAGTGAGAAATATGCTAATTCAATAATCTCACCAAATTTATTTAAAAAAACAATGCTAAATGAAATACACAAACATTTTACTTCTGAAGACAGAGGCTCAAATTGTGTTTTATTAAAGAAATTGGGTGACCCAAACTCACTCTTTTATGGTCCAATAAGTTGAATGTGAGCCAAATGAACTCACACAGGAGGCAGCGTAGGAAAAGAACAGGAACACACAAAGAGGCAAAAGTCCATCAGTAATCATCACGTTCCTTGTATGTTACAGTCTGAGGCCAAAGAACTTCTCAGTGAACACATTTTTCCTCTTAGGTTGATCTATATTGACAACCACCCATGGACACTAATTTTTAAGAAGTAGACTGCAGCTTGAAGGACGCAGATGCAACCCTATACTATATTTCACTGAAGCACATTTGCCATGAAAATAACGGTTATTGCTGTTGCCACTCAATGGTCAGTGCCTCTCAGTATGAATACGGGGAGTTACATAAATTATGTTTATACCAAGTTCCTTGAAACTGTGACAAGTTGGAGGTAGGGGGATGGGGAAGCCCAGGTTGAATTATCCCTATGTTCTGTAGTTGTTGTTAGGGGTGGGGGAAAGCTGAAATGGCAGGGCACACCAGGGTAAAAATGTAAGCAATGTTTAACCCAGCCTGTTAATAAAGAGCAAGGTTTGCTTGCTGGTACCCCAGTAAGCCATGCCTCATAAGCATTGTGGTTTCCAAAATTATTTCAAGTTAGGCATTGCTACAAGTAAAATATGCTGCTGGCTGTGAAATAATGAGAGGGATAATAAATATATAAAACTTGGAATCTCCTGATGAAAAATGAAAGAGATTTTATGAACCCAGCCAGTCAAACTCAGATGAAAAACCCCCAGTGTGCTCACCGTGATTAATATCCTGGCCTTCCATGTGAGAAGCTCAGATTCAATTTCCTATTCTGATATCTTGTTCTGAGGCAGCTATGGTTGGGGTCATTACTGAGATAGCAAATTCATCTGGTGTTGGTAAACATGTGGCTCTAAGGTCCCTATGGGAAATAATGAAAACCCAAGGCCATGGTATGTCGGCATGTACCCAAGAAGATGGCCACATATCTCTTTAGGATTGGGTACAAACATTAGAGGGGACATTAATGACAGTAACATTGAACTGTGGTATATCAATATGGAATACTCTTATTAACTATTCTTCTGTTCATTAGGGCCTTGGGGTCTCATAAAATCATCTAACAGTTGAGGAAACAAAGGCTCAGGGAGTCTTGCCCAAGGTGACAGACACAATTGGTGAGTGGGATGTGGTGGAGTCTGGAGGAAAAGCCTAATCTTACTGCTGGGGAGAGCCCTTTCTCTTCATCTCTTAGAGTCACAGTTTCCCTAACCTGCTGTTACACACACACACACACACACACACACACACACACACACACACACACACACACACACACACCCTCTCTGTGGGGTATGAACAAACCAGGCATCCTGTCTAAATTAATTTATTTCATGAGATCATTTCTCCACACTCCATTTCACATTGCCTGTGGAGACATAAACCTAGTCTTGAGTAAAAGAATGAGGACTTTGGTCCCTAATTTGGCACTAAATGTCAGGCAGAAAATGTTTTCTTAACTCAATGTGAGGCCTGGAAGGCCTGTTTGCTTGACTTTCAAATGCTGCCAGCCAGAAGACACATCAACTCTAAAAGGCTTTTATAGGGAAGGCTGAGTCCTGATGGAAAATTTATGCCTGGGAGGATGTCAGTGTACAGAAAAGATTTGGGGTGGTGGTGGTGGGGGGTGCATGAGGTTTGGTAAAAATTCTTCCTCAGCTGGAAATTTTGGCCTATGGGTTCCCAAGAAAGCTTCATTTTGTGGATGCTCTCTTTTATGAATGATTGTGATGGTTGGTACAGCCTCATCTCAAATTTCTTAAGTAGAGGAATGTCTCCTAATTAATCATTAAGAAAAAAATGGGAGAATAAAGAAAGAGGAAAATTACATGTTTTTTTAAATTCTAGATAAGGTTTTAAGCTCTTTGACCCTGTGAGCCCACAGAAACATGCTTGTGACACCAAGAAGTAAAATAAATTGCCAGGTCATCACACCTTGCCCACACCAGACCTCCTTTCACATTCAATAAATGATGTGTGATTACACACAGGCCATTACCATCGCGAAGGTGGATGTTTAGGAGTCCCTTTCCTCTCCCTCTGAACCCTGGGGCTGCGGCTGGGTGGCACGGTACTCTAACCTAACTGTCAGGAGCTTCAGGAGAGATGTTGCCCGGCCTCTGAATGTGCATTCCGAGATCCCTGTCTGAAGCTAGCCTTCCTGTCATCGTTGCTGTTCCCAGGATGGTGGGAGCCAGCATCCGCTATGGAGGATGGTTTCTGGTACACACTGGACATCTTCTCCCGATTTTTACATGGCCATGCTGTTAGAATGAGACTTCAAAGGCCCCTTTAGAGAGCAGGTTCATGACATCTGAAAGTGACAACAATCTATTATCCCTTATTTTTAAACAATGTTTCTCAATTATAAGATAATCTTGTGAAGAGCATATAAAAGATTATCTCCCTCTCTCACAATTCATTAGGTTAGGGCTGCGCAGAAAATAAACATTTTTATAAGTTCCCGTGTTGTGCTGATGATGCTGGCAGGGGCGTCGCACTCTGAGTAGCACTGTTCTAGGATTCAGTTTTCAGATGAGCCAGTTACCTAATGGGCATTTGAAAGAATGGAAAAGAGAGTAGTAGGATGGAATGGAGAAGAGTAAGAAAAGCTTCAGAATTTTGGAATGGTAGAAGGGAGGGCAAATATAAATACAGGTTCCCCAGAAGGGAGCTCTGGGAAGCTTATGAGAGAGGTATGAAGAATAATAGAGGAAAGCACATGAAGAAGACCTCATCAAAAATGTCCGCTTTTCACACATTTAACCAAGGCCAAGGCTGGGATCAACAGTTGCCACCCAGGCACTTCCTACTCCCCGCGCTTATGAGCAGAAGCCCTTCAGAACATCGAGCGCCATACCCTTTGACAGTGAAATACACTTTAAAAATGACAACCAATCAGCAAGATGTGAATCAGCTGTTGCCCTTGAATGACTAGGAACTTCTACCTGCCTTTAAAGTTGAATCTATTCAAATGAACCATGGGAAGAAGTTGGAGAGGGGCATTGAGGAGGGGAGGGGAGGGAATGACATATACTGGGTGTGATTTGGGCTGTGGCATTGGGATTCTGTATACTGTTCCTTTGAATTCATCTAAGAACCTCAGATGTGGATCTGCCTGGTGGCTGTCCTTCCTAAACTTTGATTGACCATGTTTTCTAGACTGGCAAAAGTTCAGTGCTGTTCTTTGTTCCTTCAAAAATGGAAAGATTGAGAACAACTGCCAAGTCTTTGAAGTGTGTGCCTGTGGGGCTGGGCCTCACAGCTGCTCAAATCTGAAAATAATTAAGTATTTCACCATTGCAGTGAGTCAGCTGGGGTTAGAACATCACCAGAGCTTGACTATTTTTAATGCATGAATTTTAATAATAGTTGAGAGGTGTGGCTCAGAATATAACCCATCCAGAAAAACTCATACCCTTATGTAGTTTCTGGCAATCTAAGGTCTCTATGGCACCCTTTATACCCAGCAGTCCTGTTTCCTAAGCAACACACAATTCTTTAGACTTTGGTGATTTCTTCCTATTCCTCCCTCATCAAAAAAAATTGCCTCCTGTGCCCGAAACACACACTAAAATAAGAAGTGACTGTTGCTAGGCTATTTGATGGACAGCACGATTGGCTTTTTCTTGTCATCAGAGTCTTCGCTCACTAATTACCTTTTCAGAGAAACTCCCTGACCATCCCATGTAAAGCAGCAGCCTTTCTTTATCATCTCACACAGTTTCATTTTCTCCATATCATGTACTATACTCTGAAATGACTTTGTTCTCTAACTTATTTACTAGCTCCCTCCCCACCTTCAGTATAAGCCTCAAGTGAGCTGAGATCTTGTCCCCTGAATTGACTACACTATCTCTAGTGCCTGGACCTATGTTTGACACATGACACATGACACAGGTGCTCACAAATATTTGTTGACTACATGAATGTATTTTAACAAGACCCTTAATTCTTTAACTCAAAAAAATGAAAAATGTGGGGATTTCGGATACCCCTCCACATATTGCTCAGCTGTGTCATGGTGATAGCTAGCTCAGGCCCCACACAGATGCTGGCATGCCCTATTACAGAAAGGACTTTCTGGCAAAAGGACTAATTGGGGTATCATGAAGGATATGGAAAGAACTTGTCAACCCAAATTCGCCTGCCCCAGTTTGTGAGTGCCTCCCTAGAGTTTTGTCTGACAGTGACTACCTATCGTTAGGCTATAGATTTTAGAGGAAAGTGACATTACTTCAAAGCTTTGTGCTAAGGTAAAATAAGCTATAAATTCCAAGTATACAAACTCTTCTTATCTTTGCCTAAAATGAGTTCTATTCATCTGTTTTAAATTGAAGACCTGCACTGTCCTGTTTCCAAAAAGAGCAGAGAAGGGAAATAATAAAAGGAAGTGATTGTGATCTTCTCTAGAATTTGTGGAGATGCCATGCTTTTGCTTTTTGCCAGAACCCTCCAATGAGTTCGAGAAAATCTAATTCTGAAAACTTGCTGTTCGTCAGAACTCTCCAAAGAGTTTGGGAAAAGAGGAAATCTAATTTCTGAAAGATATTTGTTTCTCAGTGATAATACCTCCCCAAGAATATGGCCTAGAATAGTAATTTATGAAGTGTGGTCCTGAAATCAATGGTATCACTATCACCTGTGAATTTGTTAGAAATGCAAATTCTCAGTCACCAGCCCAGACTCAAAGTATTGGTAGGGCCAGGTTCCAGTTCCAGGGGAGGCTCTAGGGGAGGATCCTTTTTTTTTTTCTCTTTTCTTTGCTTCTTGGAGCTTCTGGTGGCTGCCAGCATTCCTTTACTTGCAGCCACATCAGTCCAATCTCTGCATCTGTGGTCATATAAATCAGAAACTTGGATGGGGGCAGCAATTTGCATTTTGACTAGCCCTCCAGGTAATTCTGATGCATGCTGAAGTTTGAGTCCCCCTGTCTAGAACCTTGCTACTCAACATGTGGCCCTCAGTCTGGCAGAGTGAGCATTACCTGGGAGCTCATTAGAACTGCAGAACCGTGGGCTCTGCACTAGACTTTCTGAATCAGAATCCACATTTTAACAAGATCCCAGGGGATTATTAAAGTCTGAGAAACACTTGATCTAGACTCTACCTAGACTGGCATATCTGGGTAATAGGGGGTATCAAAAAACAGAGGATATTAAAATATTGTATCATGATTTTGTACTACACTTTTAGGAGCTAAGATTTTAATTTTCTTAAACTAACACACTTTAAGAATAAGATTAATTAGGATTTCTTTCTTTTATGACAGTTTTTCTTAAAGCGTGCTCTGCCGATATATCCTTTGGGGAGTACTTATTAAAATTCATATTCCTCAACCATACCTCAGTTCTATTAAGTTAAAGTTTATGGAAACATGCCCTCACGTCTGCATTTTTAAGAAGCATCTTGGTGGCCCGGTTGGGCGTGGCTCAGCAGTTGAGCGTCGACCTAGGATCCAGGACATTGTGGTTCAATTCCCGGTCAGGGCACATGCCCGGGTTGCGGGCTCCATCCCCAGTAGGGGGCGTGCAGGAGGCAGCCGATCAATGACAACTCTCATCATTGATGTTTCTCTCTCTCTCTCCCTCTCCTTTCTCTCTCTGAAATCAATAAAGATATATATATATTTTTAAAAAGAAGCATCTTGGTGATTCTTACACATTTTGGTCTAAAAGTTATGATTTTTGTCTTAGTTTTTTTAATCTTCAGTTTTGCCCTTGAATGTTAACATTTGTCAATGTTTTAACAAATAGATTGGCATGAAAATCAATGCTATTGGAAGAAAAGCACTGAATAAATTTTATTGCACATTAATGTTTATAATTCTAGTAACTATAGAGAGTTACTTAGGGCTGTAATCTCTTCCTTTGATATTTCTAACATTAGCAGATCTAAAGTCAGAAAGACAACTTTTGTGAGAAGCATAGCAATCCATAAAGGTCTTGAAAAGAAGGCCCCATTTATGTTGGACAAGCATCTCTGTTCCTCTCATTATTTTTCCATCAAATTATTTTTCTATCAAGAATGTAAGTTGTCGTGAAAAATTACAAATGAGATTCAGGAGAACTCATTCCTTCATCTTCACTTATGTTTTCCCTCCTTCATTTTGTTAAGGTTGTGCGAGAGCTGCCAAGATATGCACACTGGTTAACAAATGGCTAATTGACAGTCACCCATCTGTTAATGTGATTTTGGCTGTTTTCAGAGAGAGTCAATGATCATTAGATTTTGTTTCCCCTCATGGGGGAAAGCTGTGACATACTGATTACCTGACAGTGTTAGAAAGATTCCTGAAATTAGTTATGTAGACTGAATACATCTTTTTTTTAGGTGAGTGATCCTGTCCCATATCTAGTTTCTATCTAAATTTATATAGTTTTAGTTATATTTATAATGGCAAACAGGTACTACAATTTTTAATGGTAGCAGTGTGTAAATTGTGGTTCATACTGTGAAATATTGCAGAAATAAGTAATTGAAAAAATTTGGTGATTTGCCTTTCTAAGCTTAAGCATTGCCCCCACCCACCCCCACTCCTCGCCCTTCACATTCTGTGTTTCCTCATATGCCTTGTGATCTCCCTGGTACATAAGATATAAGAAAGCATTTTCAGAGTGAGAGGGGAAAGATGAAAGAATGGTGCCCTAATCTTTTCAAGGCTGAAAACCTTGATTATATTTGGCCCAGAGAAAGGAGCCTTGAAGCAATATATGGCCAGTGACAACTAAGCTTTGAGCTTTGACATGCACATAACTTTCCTCTTTGGACAGTATCTCACTCAGCAGCATCAGTGTGGGACATCAGAGTAGCTGTGTGGTGCTAGTCTTGTTCCCCTTTCCTACCTTTTTGTAATTAACCAATGGCCACCCTTCTCCCTGGGAGATTGACCTCTTGGTAATATTGTGATCCATATGAAGAAATCAGTCTTCTTTCTAGTAATTCTCTTTTTAGGAATAAACATATAGGTCTTATCTAAATCTACAAGGTGAGGGAAGACCACTGGGACAATAGAGTGGACTCTGATGGGGAGTGTGATAGAAGTAAGGCTGGAGAGATAGGTAAGGGATTTGCAGGGTCTTTTAAGTTAAAACTTCAGTCTTTTTTTTTTCAATCCTCACCCGAGGATATTTTTCCATCGCTTTTCAGAGAGAGTGGAAAGGAGAGAGAAAGAGAAACATTGATATGAGAGAGACACATCAATTGGTTGCCTCCCACAAGTGCCCCAACTGCATGTGCCCCAAACGGGGCCAAAGATGGAGCCTGAAGGTACATGGCACTCAAAGCAAACAGCACAGGCCTCAGAGAATTTTTTTCTTTAAGATTGGAAGAGTGCTAGTCTAAAGGAAGGGTTCTCATTGGACATCCAGGCTTTATTTAAGGCCAGTGGTGAAGGGGCTCTAGGAGAAAAGATTCAGGATTTGGGACTGATTGTTTGCTGGTTATAAAGTGTCTGTGACAGAGAGGAATGAACGCAGGTACTATTGTCTCTAATTTTTTCCTTTTTAACAGGCAAAGAAATAGAGGCCTAGAAAAGATGAATGGCCTTCTCAAGTCTACTGAACTAATAGGTAGTGAAGCCAGGACATGAACCTAGAGCCTCTGGTTTCTAGGCTAGTTCACTTTCCACTCTCATGAAGCATCAAACAAGCAGCAGAGCCACGTCTTCTACGTCTATGTGTCTTCTAGTCTCTTCAAAGGCATTTGTTATTTCAATTATTCTGATTTAAGTTTTTGATGACAAAGTTTGGTTTCTTAACTATATACCGTTTAAAAAAATTTTTAATCTTCACCCGAGGATATTTTTTCCATTGCTTTTCAGAGAGGGTGGAAGGGGTGGAGGGAGGGACAGAGAGAGAGTGTGAGAAACATCAATGTGAGAGAGACACATCAATTGGTTGCCTCCCACATGCACCACAACCAGGGACAGGGATCCAACCTGTAAACAAGGTATATGCTCTTGGCCAGAATTGAACCCTGGACCCTTTAGTCATGAGCTGATGCTCTAACCACTGAGCAACCAGCCAGGGCAACTATATAAATGTTTTTATAAATGTTTGAGTGGCTCTAAATGATTCCCTGAATTCGAGTATCATTTATTTCAAATGAGCAAATTGGAAACCAAGAACTATAATACCTCTAAGACATGTCTTCGAGAGGGAAGGGAAAAGAGCAATGATGGTAAAAATTTCCACTGAAAAGTACTTCAATTCTCCTTATTCTAGGAGGCCAAGTGGACATGTGCTTAACAAATACTTTTGCTATAGTGTATAATCTCCCCCCACCCTTGCCCAGATGAAGAGTAACCCAAATTATAGAGAAAACACAGGTAACTTAAATACTTTCTTAAAATAATTTATGGCTTATTATTTTATAACTATCTCCAAGTATTGAATTTAAATCTAGACTTTCACTAGTATCAATTTTATTTGACTGAAATGTATTTGGAGACTAAGATATTTATGTAAACTTTGGCATTAGACTTTGCTTTCCACAGAGAAATATCTGAAAGGATCGTTAAAATTTTAGAATGAACTTATCCGTGACTCGGGTCCTTAGGGCATGTGCATATTTCCGTGTGTGTCCCAAAGTGCATGTTTGGGCACAGTGAGAACCACCTGTGCGCATGCCTGCTAACCTTTGAACCGCCCCCCATCCATGGCTAGTCCTGCGGCCTGCGTTTTCGCGGACCAGGTTGCTCTAGGCCTGCTTAGAAGCCCTGGTAGAACTCAGCTCTTATTCACAGAAGCATTTGCTTTGTTGGAACGACTCATGATGTAACTGCTTCCATAGTAAATACATTACTGTGTGATGGTGTTTAATAGGCTCCTGACATGCATCAAACAGTCTTGCCTGTCCCACTTTGAGGCAGGATACTCCCACAGGATTTCGAACCCGGATGGAAATAAGAAACTACATTTGATGCAAAAAAAGTATCGTGTTGGCGGGATTTCTGAAAAATCCTCTTTATAGCTTGCTGGGTGAAACAGCCGCCTAACTCAAGAAAGAATTAGGCAGTTCAGTAGAGGTTCAAGCCTACACTCATTGGCTACCTTAGAACCCATGCTCCGGCTAGCATTGTACGTGACAAAGGTAAGAGAAGCCGAACAAGGGTTTCAATTAAAAATCCCTCCTTGCTGGGTTTATTTTAAACTGGTGATTGGTAAACAATAAATATCATAATTTTATACTTTGTAACAGGAGAGTGCATGTCCTTTCTTTTAAAGGATGAACCAAGTGGACGATTTTAAAAAAGCAAGTTTGTAATTGGCAAGAGGATGCGACAAAGCAAAAAGAACAAAGTCAAGCTTATAAAGGATGTAAGAGGTAGGAGTTAGAGTGGCCTGAGTGTGGCCACCCAAGTACATTTATAGAACTTGGTTTGGACTGATTTTATTAGTTCTAAAAAAAAAAAATTCTACCCTTACTGCTGAGAACAATGTAAAATTATGTATATATAAATAATATATCTCATATATATTTATCCATAAGATATGTATCTAGTTCCTATATTAATTTGCATGCACATCTTTACACAAAACACCCATGGTATATTTTACATGATTTGAATAAAAGTGGGTATATGAGTGTGTTTATTTATTTATATTTAACTTAGGCTATTATATCCAGCCAGGGATGTAAAAAACACTGGGTAACCACAGTTTTTTAAAAGTAACTTTTCAAAGTTCTTTTTTGTATTGTTAGTTACATTATTGGCTTTTAAGGGATCTTTAGTTTTTCTTTCTCTTTAGTATCTGAATTTTTTTCTTTATAAACATTAATACGCTATACTATTCTTATGGCGGCTAATTTAACCAGTTTCACTCACTCCTTTGAGGGGAATGGAGAGAGGCTGCGAGTGGGAATGGGATTTCTCTTTGGGGTGCTGAGAAGGTTCCGAGGTTAGATAGTGGTGAAGGCTGCACAACCCTGCACATATACTTAAACCACTGAATTACACACTTTATGAGGATAATTTTTATGATACATGAATTATAGCTCAATTAAAAAAATCCTTATCCAGGAGAATAATTGCTAACTTTTATGAAGGGATAGTGCTAGAAACTGTGCTATGAGTTTGTGGGTTACTTTATTTAATTCTCACAAGAACGATAAGGATGTATACTCTTATTATTTTCATCTTACGGAAGAGGAAACTGAGGATTACAGAGACTCAATAATTTGCCTCAGGTTACATGGGATTGGATGCGAGACTCTGGTTTTTAGCGCTGTGCAGCGGTGCTTCTGACAGGCACGGCTAGGCCTTGAATGAGTTCTAGCTCTTCGTGTATTGCAGTCACTGGATTCAGCTCCGGTGTTTTTGGACCTTTTGATATTTTGTTCTTTCAGGATTCCACAATTGGGTGCTCTAGGGGCCAGGAATAGGAACAGAACTGAGAAGTAGCCTGCCCCTCCCCACCCCAGGAAAGGACTTCGTTGAAGATCAACTTCATTCCTTGTCTGTTCAAACGTCCTTTCCTTGGAGCAGCCCTCTTGATGCCCCAATCTAAATGAAAGGTCTCCCAGCAGAGGCTCTCGCTGAGCTGTGCACCTCTTTTCTATAGCAACTGGTACAATCTCATGGAGATTTAATTAATACCTGCCTTCTTCACTAGACTATACCCTTTGTGATGCCAGAGATCCTGTTGCACACTCAGCCAGTAGCACTGAACAAGGCACTTAGGATCACTTCAATGACTAAAGACTGTAAGAAGACCCTCACAATCACCCCTCTCCACTGTCTCCTCCTACAGGGTCCCTTTGCAGAAATTTATATGTAATTCCTCCGGCGCCCGGATCGTGCTCAACCTCGCCGTGGGAGTGCTTCCGAACCACCCCTGGCTCTCACCCCTGGAAAACGACGCCCTGGTGGAAGGCTTGGCTGCGGCTCCAACCTTAGAGGCCTCTCTAAAGCCTTGCTGTGCGGCCTCCTGCACTCTGCCTGGTGTTTTGGCTTTCACCTCGTTTCTTGCCTCCACTAGCCCTCATGACTGTTCGTAATGTCATTTCCCATGAACTCCCCCATGATCCTGAACAATTTTACACCTAAAAATCTAACACCACGACTTAAGTGGTTAAACATGCACATTATAATATTCCCACGGATATAAACAAGTGGAGTATTTCTGGAAATGTTAAGTTAATTGCTTTAGGTTATGCAGCAAATAAGTGCTAGACCCAGAGTGAGGAACTAACTACTACATTCTAAACTCCTTAACGTCTCCGTTTTATAGAGTTGTTTTTCTAACCATGCCCAGCACAGTGTCTGGCACATATTAAAACCTTATTAGATACTTGTTAAATGAGAACCTGAAATTTTTTCTGGAGGGGACTCCATTCTGCATGAGCTGATTCCCAAATGCCCACTTTATCTCCCCTCAGCTAAACTTTCTAAGCTATATGAATTTTTAGATCGGAGTATCCAAATTCTAAATGTAACTAAACTCAGCAAAACTACCCCACTTTTTCATATCACTATTGTTGGCCCCATCATTTTTTTATCCACCTATGGAGTCAGTTTTATCCAACAACACCAATAGTGTCTGGATACTATTTCTAGATTAATTTATCTGATTCTGATATTTTCCTCACAAAAACTTCAACAACTCATTTTTCCTTTCTAGGTACACAGTTTTTCTGGGCAAGCCAAAGCAATTTCTTAGTATTCTCTGGACATAACCCACTTCTCCTCTCCATGCTACTTACGACTTATTCCTTATGCTCAAATGCCCACATCTTGGCCCAAGCATCTCAGATGAAAGGCCTCCAGAAATGTTTTCTTGATTTCTGCCACCAGGTGAAATATTGCCACCTTTTAACTTCTCTAGAGCTCTTTTTTTGCCTCTTCTGTGGCATGTCTACCTTGTGTTACAGTTTTTGTTGTGCATGTCATCCCCTCTGGTAGGCAGTGAGGTCAGGATCCATGATTCACACAACTCTGTACACTGTACACCAAGCTAGTGTCTTATATACAGTGAAAGACTATGGAATTTAAATAGCTTTAAAAAAAAAAATCATCCATTTATATACCAAAAATACCCCCATTTCCTTATATTCAATATATTTTAAAGCTGATAAACCCAACTCATGTACATACTTCACATATATGAAACTATTTACTAGCTTCATGTAATTCAGTAAAATTTATAATTAGAAAATATCAACTTTTAGAGAGGGCCTAGCATATGGTGACTAAAAACTTTAGATAGTTAATTCCAGTTCAATTAATTTTTTAATAGGAAGACAACAAAAGGAAAACTTAAAATACAACATTTAAATGCCCAGTGGAAGGGCCAATAGACAAGTCTTAGTTTACCCCATGGAATGCAAGTACTGGCTCCTAAAACTATTTACAATTATCTTTTTGGCTGCTTTTGAGTAGCAGTGACTGGAATTAGTGGGATTCTCCTCTCTTGGGGATGAAAAATGAAGTTTGAAAGAATGTTCATTACCGTCAGGGTATGTGTTGACCAAACTGATTTTTCATCTGCCAACATGTGTACACTGGCTTCTGTCTCATCCAGAGACCTCTGGAACTGAAAGTAATTGATCAAATTAGCTCGACTATAATCCCCCACTAGTTCTATTACCAATGCAGCTTGTTAACCTCAGTACACTGTTTATTTAAACCATGTGGATGACATCATGAAAACCACCCCCATTTCATCAAAGCATGATGCAGACTATGAAAAACAATTTGGTTTCAAACCACTCTAAGATATGGTCTTTTTTCTTTTTTCCCCCCTATATTCAAAGATAAGACGTAAAACCTCAGTTCTTAGTCATTTGATTTTTTACTCCAGCTGGCCCATCCCCAGTGAAATGGAAGCGTTTTCATGCTATTTAGAATGAAGCAAACTAAAAATACCAAATAAGTTTGCTTCAGTCCTGGAAAAGGTGAACTGATGACAGAAACTATTATTGTGATTTCCCTCTTATCCTTTATTTGCAAAGGTCCCTTTTCCATGCTGTCTAATGGTTTCCTCTGCCACAGCTTGGCAGATAATGCCCAGCAAGGTACTTATGCTAGAATTAGCCACAGGACTCGTCAGCTGTTTTCCCTGGGCTGCGTTTATTCTCCTTCCTGGTGTCCTTCCATCCCTGCAGCGGTGCATGTGTGACCCACTCTCCGCTCCTGAGGCATGCTACGTTCCTTGGCTCCTACAGTGTTTCTGCTGTCACACTTCCAACATCATTCCACAGCCACAACTTCCTTCTTAGCATAGCTACTATCACCCATAAAGCCCGATTTTTTAATTGGTAGAAGACAAATGGATTGACAATTCAGGAGGGAACTATTGCTTTACTGGTGGCACCAATATGAGCCAACACTCCAAAAGGAGACATGAAATACAAATAAGTAATGGAATCAATGATGGATTTATGCTGTGGGCACTTGCAATCATTATCATCGTGGGTGATCAACCTACCCTTTAGGTTTTGAGAATTCATTAAACTAACTAACCTTTCATGTGTCATTAAACCTTATTCTAAGAATAAAAGTACATGAAGTCACGGTCATTGTTCTTGAGAAACTGATAATTTAGTTCAGCATTTCCAAAATTGTCTTCTTCGGAACACTAGTTCTAAGGCCAGCTCTGTGATAGAAGAACTTGACGTACAAAGAAGTTTGACTTTCCTCTTGGAAAGTCATAACCTATTAAAGGCCTTGAGAAATTCTGAAGTGAAGAAATGTTATATTTGTTTAACCTAGAGTTTGCCACAGTTATTTGATCGTGAATCACTTTTTTCATGTAATACTTATAAATATCTCATGGAACATATTTTGGGAAATGCTGACTCAGTAAGCTTGAGAACAGGGATTGTGTACTCTATTTCTTTTCTAGTGCCACAGAAATATCCACAAGTTATTAGAAACACTTGATTAAATGAATTCACTGTCAAACCCAGATGGTTAGAGTGGTGGTTTCCAAATTTCAGACCAGAGACAGGTGTCTGCGGTCTGCATTATTATTTCTGGGGAAGGTGTTATAAATATGAATTCCTGGGCTCTGTTCCTGAAGTTTCTAATTCAGTAGGTTTGAGATTGGCTCTGAGAATCTGCATAAAAAATTTCCCAGGTATTTCTCAGTCATGGCTAGGTTAGGAACCACTAATTAGTATATGAAAAGAAAAAAAAAAATGAAGCCAAAGTTGAATATTCAGTGTCTCTTAATTAAGGTTGCTCATTCCATAGTCACAAACTAAATTCTAGCTTTGGAAATACGTGTCCATTGTAAGTCACCTGGAATATGAATGAATTTGATCAAGTCCAAAGCACTGAGCTTGTAGGTAGGTGAAGTTATTGTCACATACAGAAAATTTTGAAATTTAGGAAAAACCCATGATTTTGAAGGACTTGGATTGGACCAAGAGAAAAGGGGAATAATAATATAAGAGTATAATATATTTATTTATTTAAAGTTGATCATCCCTTCCCCGGTGTGGATTAATAATGCTGTCAGATGCATCATCGATATCTGTAATAATTGGTAAACATGGGCAGAACTAGTGAAAAAGAGATTTGAAATATTTCTGGAATTGAGAGTTCTTTGGACTGGTGTTTAAGATTGTTGCAATGATATCCTCCCCAGACTACAAGTAGGTGACTTTAAAACTTGGAAAGTTAAACTGTGGGTCTGTTACGGTCATAAACTCAATCCTTGGGTGATAAGACTAAGCAAATAAGATAATATTTTTTCAATATCAGCATCATAAATAATATAAAAAGCCATAAAAATTTCTATAAGACCATAAATTTTATAATGTCTCATAACAAAAAAGGGTCTATATAGAAATATGTACTGAAATGGTCTCTATATTTTATACCACAAATATCTGAGGTCAGTCCTGATTTGGTCTTCTTATTAAAATTTAGTTTCTTAGTTATTTTTCATATGTTGCTGATAGAGTTAATTGGTTGATTGTTTACCTTCTGAAACAACCTGAAGAAAGATCTCAAAGGTAGTCCAAACAGCCAAACTAGCTTAAAAGATTTTGAATAGCCTTTAAGATTTCTTGAGGATAAACAATCAGGAGCATTTTAAGGATTGCACACTAGCAGGTTCTTTATTGTTGATATTTTGTGTGTGATCAGTGTGTGCCCTCTCCTCTTTTCCCTGCTCCTCATTTTTCTTCTTTTAACATTATTATTTTTTAATCCCACCCGAGGATATTTTTCCATTGCTTTCCAGAGAGAGTGGGAGAGAGAAACATCGATGTGAGAGAGACACATCGATTGGTTGCCCCCCACGCACACCCCAACTGGGGCCAGGGATCGAGCCTGCAACTGAGGTGTGTGCCCTTGACCAGAGTCAAACCTGGGACCCTTCAGTCTGTGGGCAGACGCTCTAACCACTGAGCACACTGGCTAGGGCTTGACATTAGTTTTTGAAGCCACTAAAACACTTGAAAGATTTAATAAAAGTCTATACTTTCACTTTTTTTGGTTTAATAACCTCATTTGGACCTTTGTGGTAAGGTTATAATATAGAAGAATAGATCCTTTAGAAATGTTTCCTCTAATTAGTTAAATAACTTGTATGTTCATACAACTGAATGCTATGTGGTGATTGAGTGATCATACAGCTTTCTATTAATTAACGTGGAAAGATATTCATTAAATAAAAGGAAACAAGATGCTCAAGGTATATTGTTAAGTGAAAAGGCAGAATACCAAACTGTATGATTCCATACACTTAGATGCCATATATTTAATGTATAAATTTTAAAAAGGAAATAATAGCTGAAGTTTGTTAACCTGAGATGATGTGCCAGGTATTGTTCTCAGCACTTCATATTCATTAACCTATTTAATTCTCCTAATCACCCATTAAGGCACCTTCTCTTTTACCCACTCCCTCCTTTGAGAAACTGAAGCACGGAGATGCTAAGTCACTTGCTCAAGGTCATAAAGCTAGTAACTGGTAGATCCAGGATTTGAACCCAGGCAGTCTGGCTCCACAACTTCAATTCTTAACCTCTTGGCTACAGGAAATGTATCAAAACATTGATGTTGTTACTTGAGGGTGATATAGAATCAGTTATTTTAATTTTTATTCCTTTATGGGTTTTCACAATTTTTTCTTCAATTCGCAAGTATTACTTTCAAGTTAGAAAAACGAAATTTTGGGAGAAAATAAAGAACTCCTCCCCTACCTAAAGAATATAGCAATAAATGCAACATATCCTTAAATGACATCATACAATTTAGGATTCAGTCTAGCAGTCTAAACTAAACTCTGTAAGGATTGTATATTATCTTAACATTACAGCTAAGGATATCAAAACTTTGCCATGTAGAGAGTTCTCTAGTCAAAGATCAGTCACTGGCAAAGAATTGGCAATATAATCCAGTGTATCTAAGAACCTGAATTATATTTTAAAATTTGGATGGTAATGAATGAATAATTTTTTTGTATTTAGTAAGGTAAAAGTCCTAGGGCATAAGTGTACAAGATGAACATGCCCCTGCTCTGGTCACCTGCTCAACAAACTAAAAACACTGCCTTCCACCTTGCCTGCTTACTGATGGATATCTGACACCTTCTCATTGAATAACAAGAAAAAGGTCTTTAAGGCTTCTCTGAACTCAGTCATAAAATGCTGCTCAAATTCATATTATTGTTAAATAATGTAGAAGAATATCTGTCTTATCAGTCTGATGACTTTTCTGTTTTATAAATTATGTCATTTTCAAATGAGAGAAATCCTTCCCGCCTATATATTATAGTTTAACTCTGTTTTGTGTTAATTCAATCTAGAAGAAACCTCAAGGAAGTATAGTTTATTTCATTTTTTTTAGATAACCCAACTTAGCCATTAAATGGATATCAGACTCCCATGTATGGCTCTGGAAAGTTTCTGGAGTCCCTGTGACACTACAATTGAAGCAGTGTTTATTGAGTAAATACTCTATATATTTCTAGCAGAACTGTGCTAGAAGTGTTGGGAAAGAAAAAGAAACATAAATGTCACTGTCCTATCACTCTCATTTATTTCTTGTGTTTCACAGATCAAGGAAAAGTTAGAAATTGCAACTTAAAAATCAGATGTTCCCAAATAGAGAGGAGGGAACTGTTCGGTAACAAGTGATAATTGGGATGTTCGGTATTAGACAGGTTGACTTGTAGAGTCCTGTTGTTTGCTATTTCTAAAACTGGGCAAGGGGACATAAATAAGGCACAGTGGAGACATTTTTCTAATTGTAAGCATAATAAATACAATGCAAAAAAAGGTAAACTATAGAGAGAGAGAAAAAAAATCATTCAAAATCTCACTGCTCATTCTTATTTTAATGTAACTCAGACTTTCTGTTATGTACATTCACAGTGGTCCCTCAGTTTCCGAATGTCTCCATTGCAGAACATTTCGGGTTACGAATGCAATAAACCCGCAAATGCTTCGGTTTCCGAACACGCCTCGGAAGTGGAACAGGCCCCGGAGCTTCCCCTGAGGGCAGGACCCTGAGGCCCGGCTGTGGGCTGTGGATGCCTCGGTTTTCAAACGTTTCAGAGCTGGAGCGGCCTCCGGAACGGATCCCATTCGAAAACCGAGGGACCGCTGTATTTTAAAAAAAAGGGACCAAGGGACTTGGTTTTTCACTTAATAATACAGCTTGGAATTTTCCTGTTAATAAATATAATGATACATTATCAATTTTTAATAGTTGTTTCCATTGTGAGAGAGCATCATAATAAATTATATAATTACTCCCACCTTTTTGGAAATTGGGCTTATTTCAAGTGTTTTTGGAAGTTATATGCAACAGCACCACAGTAGCTCCATACTGCTTTCCCCAGTGGCTGCCCCAGTCTGCATTCCCACCAACAGGGCATGGGGTTCCCTTTTCTCCACACCCTCGCCAACACTAGTTTTTTTGTTGATTTACTGATGCCAGCTATTCTGACAGGTGTGAGGTGACATCTAACTGTGGTTTTAATTTGCATCTCTGACATTGAGCATCATACCACATGTCTCTTGGCCACCTGTATGTCCTCCTTGGAGAAGTGTCCATTCAGGTCCTTTGGCCATTTTTTAATTGTGTGTGTATGTGTTGAGTTGTATAAGTTCTTTATAAATTTTGGATATTAACCCCTCATCAGATATATCGTTAGCAAATACATTCTCCTATTCAGTGGGCTGTCTTTTCATTTGTTGTTTTCCTTTGCTGTGCAAAAATCTTGAGAAAGAAGGACAATGATGAAGGAATCCTGCTGCCTGATGTCAAACTACACTGCAAGGCCATAGCAATCCAAACAGTGTGGTACTGGCATAGAGCAGACACATAGATCAATGGAACAGAGTGGAGAGCCCAGAAATACACCCAGGCCTTTGTGGTGAATTAATATTTGACAAAGGAGGCAAGAACATAGAATGGGGTAAAGACAGTCTTTTTAATAAGTGATGCCTGGAAAATTGGACAGAAACATGCAAAAAAATGAAACTAGACCACCTTCTAACACCATACACAAGAATAAACTGAAAATGAATTAAAGACTTAAAATGTTAGGCTCGAAACCATAAAAATCCTAGAAGAAAACATATGCAGTAGCCCTGCCTGGTGTGGCTCAGTGGTTGAGCATCGACCTAGGATCCTGGAGATCGGGGTTCGATTCCCGGTCAGGGCACATGCCCGGGTTGCGGGCTCGATCCTGTGGGAGGCGTGCAGGAGGCAGCTGATCAATGGCTCTCTCATCATTGATGTTCCTCTCTCTCTCCCTCTCCCTCTCCCTTCCTCTTTCTGAAGTCATTAAAGATGTATTAAATAAAATAAAATAAAATAAAATTAAATTAAATTAAATAAATTGCTTCACCTTTTAAAGAAAACATATGCAGTTAAATCTTGGACATTTATCGTATCGGTATTTTTCTGATATATCTCCTTGGGCAAGGGAAACAAAAGAAAAAATGGATAAATAGGACTACATAAAACTAAAAAGTTTTTGTACTATTTTTTAAGTGTCATGAATCTGACCTTTTTATTTGGTAACTGAAAGGTAGCAGAAAGGACAATAATTCAGCTGTGGGCAATGTAAGAAGTTTTGGTGAATGTTTGCCAAATACCATTTACACCCACACATTCGTAAAGCAAATAGTGATCTTGTTGCACAGCCCAACTCCATGTGTTCAGTCAAATTTCCTCTGAAGAAATCATAAAGTGAGCTGCCACCCACAATTCGAGTTGGTTATATGTTACCTCTGGCTTTTAATGAAAATGTAAAACCCATGGGTCCAATTCTCCCTACTTGGCTCTGTATGTGTAAAGGGTGAGTTGAATAGAAATAATTAAGGACAGACTGGGAGCTTTTGAAAAAACTAAACTAGGTATTACCTCAGATGCACTAGGAGTTGTTTAAATTCTTTTTGACCTTGTCTTATAAACATAGCCTGTTTTAGTAACCTTGACTGCTTTGCAAAGTTGACTGGTCGACATAGCATCTCCCTGTGAGGTAGGTTCCTAAGCATTTAATCAAACAGGAGACTAAGAGATAGAAGTAATAGTATGTTTAGTATTTGAATTATTACTCCAGGACATGTTATACAGACTCTTGAAAAGAAAAAGGGTTTTCACACTTGCGTTTCTGATTCAGTTGGGGGCCATACTTTTATTGCCATATGGACTTTCAGAGACTCCAAGCTCATTTTGATTGCTGGTGCAAGGGTATAATATATTTCAGTAATTTGGCATTTGTTTATTATTATTGTCACTGAATCTGCACATTTGAAATTTATTTTGAGTTAATGAATGCTGTTGTACATGAGTGGGCCTCTCAGACGCCAATAGGATATACCAAGACCCCAGTGTCAATTAAAAGTTGAGTAATGGTTTCTGTATTTATTTTTCTTTTCTTTTTGGCAACTTTTATAGATTTGGGAGCAAATTCTTTCAGCATTCTAAGATATAATCCTTTTGAAGGTATGTACAAGACACTAGCAACTGGTAAAAGGTAAAGTATAAATAAAATATAGATAATTATTTTGGTACAGCTTTTATGAGAGGTTAGAATAATGACATAACCTTTTAATTTTATCATACATTGATGTTGTGTAATCTTAAAGACAAAGTATGGTCTGTGAGATAATAGAATCTGAATTGAAGGAATTTGAAAAGGTGATTCTGACTCAATGATCTCAGGAGTGGGTGTGAGGTTAGAAGGCATTGAGTGTTCAATAGTATTTAGTGAAATATACATAGCAAGGACTATCCATTGGTTATCATGTTTATGTTGGATCTCATGAGGTTTCTGTGAGGATTTAGTAAATTAAACATAATGTGTCTAGCATATTGTTTTGCTAGCATGGAGCAGGGGCTCAAGAAATGTTACTCTCTTAAAGCTAATATATCCAGGCTTCCCTGATTCTGGCACTACCAGGAATTGTTATCCCATTTTACAGATAAAGAAACAGTGATAGAGATGTTAAGGAAGTTTCCTAATTCACATAGTAAGGGTTAGAACTGAGATTCAAACCCAGGCTGTTGATACTTGAGCTTAACCTATAATATTCAACAGTGTTCCCCAACTTTGGCACCTTTACCTCTGGTAGTATATATGAAATTATTTTAGGTGAAATACAAACACAACTTTTAAAATGTAATGTACAAATATGTGTATATCTATATAATTCTACTAGCCTCACAATCCATTTTTTCCCTGTGTTTTGTTTCAGTGGCATAGAATAAGAGAAATCCTTATTTGCAAAGAAAAGTAGTGGCCTTATAAGTAAGTGAAATTATCTGCAGTATTCCTGAGGCACCTTTAAAATTTTTGTTTATTATTTCCTTTATTTAAATAGCAGCTTTATTGAGATATAATTCATATGTCATCAGGTTCACCCTTTTATAGTGTGCAATTCAGTGATGTTTAGTGTAGTCATTAAGTATACTGATCACTACTTTCTAATTCCAGAACACTTCATTATTCCAAAGAGAAATCCCAGAGGCATTAAGTAGTCATTGCCCATTCCCCCTTCCCCCAGCCTACTGAAAACCACTAAGTTACATTTTGTATCTATGCATTTCTCTATCTTGGATATCTATTATGAATAAATATTTATTATGACCATAGTGTCTGGCTTCATTCACATAGCACAGTGTTTTCAAAGTTCATTCATTTGTATCAGGTGCTAATTTTTTATTCTTTTTATGACTAAATAATATTCCATTGTGTGGATGTACCATATTTTGTTTACCCATCCATTGGTCAATGGACATTTGGGTTGTTTCCACTCTTTGGCTGTTATGGATCATGCTCGAATAAGTATTTGAGTTTCTGTTTTCAGATCTTTTGGGTAATGTATCTAGCAGTAGGATTGCTTGGTCTCATGATAACTTGATGTTTAACTTTTTGAGGAATCACCAAACTGTTTTCCACAGTGGCTATACCATTTTACATTCCCATGAGCAGTGCACGAGGGTTCTAATTTTTCCCTATACTCAACAACAGTTGTTATTTTCCATTTTAAAAGTTACAGCCAAGTTAATGAGTATGAAGTGGACCAAGTATTTATCTCCATGAATATTTGAAAATATAATGATCACATTAAACTCATGGTATTGTTTGTTTTCCATTTATGCAGTGATAAGATTTCTTGAATATGACTTTATTTAAGTAGAAAAAAGTTAATCTTTCAAAGAAAATAGTAGATAAATAATATATGGATGAGATGTGTATATAACAAAATACGTGAACTAGTTTCCTTATAAATAAAATATTTGCAGCACCCCTGGAGCACTTGGGGCAAGTTATTTAATTTCTTTGAGCTTCCTCATGTGTAATAAAAGAGGGCATTGGACTGTAATGAGAATTAAATGGGCTTTCATAAAGTGCTTTAAAAAGTGCCTGTATAAATGTATTAGAAAAAAATAGACTAAAGTTTGAGAAACCCTTGCAAACTTACAGTAATGAACTTTATTATCAGGGACTGGCTTCTTCTATCGGGGGTATTCAGTCAATGTTTAATTAATAAAATGAATGGAGGAGTGAATGTAATTGTGGTGTTAAACTGTCCTACTCATCCTAGGGTTGTGGAAATGGAGAATTTTCTTGGAGTGGGAGTGGCCTGGCAACACAGCCACAGGGAAGTCACTGCTGACATTCTGCCACAGGAAAAACATCCAAGCCATCTGCCAGGACCAGCCACTACTCAAGATACTGGTGCTGGCAGGAAAGTGTGAAAAACACCAGTCTCTTTTCCTCCTGGATTCTTGGGTTCTTCCTGTTCCTTTCTATTAGCCCTTCCCTCTCCTCCCCTCCCCTCCCTAATAATTTTCTAATTTGTTGGTGAGGCTAGACTTCCATTCTCCCTCCTATGACAGAAGACGATGATATTTCACAAAGTCTTTAAGGTGGCATTTGGCCTACACATTATTCTCAGGAAGGATCATGGCTGCAGTCAACAGTAGTCACTTGACCTTTTGGGAAGTAAAACATTAAAAACAACTCCCTCCTCTTATCAAATCCATTCTCTTACACTTGGGTGTTAGAATTTAAACATTCATGAGTGAAACGGCCAAATAAAAGTGATCGTTCCACATTAGATTAGACACAAAGAACTTACTTGAGTGGAGCAAGAGAGTTAATGAAGAAAAATATTTCACTGATATAAAAAACGCTTTAATTTTCACTTGCAGAATTATGAGCAGTGTAATGTTCTCTGCTCAGCAGTGCCACTGTTTTATGCATCCTTACAGTTAATAACTTATTCTAGGTATTAAATCTGTCACATTCCTTTTACTTGGGCCTGCAGAGAAGAATTTACAGCAGGAGACCTAGAACTGACCCAGCAATTTCAAAACATAACACAGATATGAATCCAATTATTATCCATCTAAATGCTGACACTTACGCCCTGCATTGATGTGACATCTGAACCGGTCGTATTTAATATCTAACTCATCAAAGCCAATCCAGGAATAAAAGTGAAGGGATTATTTCATACCCACTTTCAGAACAGAGTTTGAACAAAAACAACAATGAGTAAAGAGAGTGTGTCAGCCTGCTCTGTGTAATTTAGATACTGACATAAAACATAAGTTGGTTGAAGAACCGAATGCGCGCTCCCCCCGGAGTGCTGGTCTTTTCCCTTTTACCAACTGTTTTGCTGTGAAAAGGAGTTGCTTGTACAAGTTCATAAAACAAAACAAATCACTTCTGCAGCAGGAATGTATCAGCAGCTCGCTGCTCAGGTCCAAGGGTTCCTGCCAAATGCTCCGATCATTTCTGTTTTTATTCTTTCTAAAATCAGCAACTGGAGCTGCTTAAGATGTTTTCCATATAAAAATGTAACTAGATCAAACAGTGGCCTCTCGAAGGGAAAGGGGGGGGCAGGGGAGATTCCTTTGAAAAAATAATTTGAAAGTTCAGGGTTGTGGTATAAATAAAATTTACTTTTAATACGTGTAAAATGAGGAATTTTATTTTATCTCTCTGTAGCTGAGAGAAAGGGCAACATTGAAACCTGGCTAAAAAATGGTAAGTAAACAGCTTGTTAATTAGTGCTTCAACCAAGGAGGAAAGGGGCCATTTTCTTGTGCTCAGTGTTGGAGGAAGTAAAAGGAACCAGAAGATTAAGAGATAATTAGCATCAGAAGATTTTATATATATGTATATGGAGAGAGAGAGAGAGAGAGAGAGAGAGAGAGAGAGGCTGCTTTGGTGAACGTGCACAACACTCTCAAAACACTCTCACTGCTTTTTGTAAAGATTAAAGTGAAAGTCAAAGCCCATAAAGCAGCTTGGTCACAACACCTTCCTTATGTTTGATCAAAACTGGGTTCTATGTGAAAGAGAAATATTAAACCTTTTGGAGATATGTCTGACTTCTAATGGGTGACATGATCATGAAGGGACCGATTATCCAACCACTTTCAAGAAAAAAATCCCTTAACCATCTTTTTACAGCGTGTGAATTAGATTTTGGCTTTTTACTGTTATGCTATGAGAGACTAATTCCCAGTCTGTTACAGTTACAAAAGCCAACACAATATAAAGCGATCCAGAATCTCCAGAACTTAGCGTGGAAACAAAAGAGAAAGCCGGGACAGAAACGCTCCTGACAACAGCAGGCACAGCCCTCCTCCACCCAACACACAAATTTCATATCAGAATGTATATATTTTAATCCATAAAACACTCTGATCTGGAAATACCCAACGTCTCTGCAGTGATTACAGTTTAGGGGAGCAGTAGGATTGGAGTATGAAGGGGGCTTGCAAATATGACTTCCTATCTCTTCTTTCAAACATAGTGCAGATGGTAATGGAACAAGCGCTCACGTACATGCCACTCAGATTTAACAACTGTTAGCTGCTGGGGTCTTTCAGATTCCCTCCCCTCATTTTGTTTTTTAAGACACAAACTATTACAGATGCCATGGCGCATTGGTTTGTGTTTCCTGAAAATAATTTTGGAACTCCCTCTAGGTTGCTTGGGTAACAGACCAGGTGAGACTGGGGGCGTCTTCATCTCTCTGTTGGGGGGGCCCCTCCCAAGCTCAGCTTCCCAGGGCACTGGTGGTCTCTAACCCTGGCAGGGGATCAGGAAATTTCCATGGGCTCCACCATCCTCACGCGAAGGACAGCTGATTCTCCCAAACATGAACAACTGACATCCAAAATGCTGACCTCCTGGCACCGCGCAGCCTGTAGGTTCCACCCACCAGGCGCCTTCCTCACCCTCCCCTATAAAAAAGCAGGCAGACAGGAGGGCAGCGTGCCCCTCTAGCCTGTAGACTCACTCTTTCCGTGGGATGGTGAGGAGATGGAGACCTTGGTCTTCTCTTCTTGCCGATCCTGGTTCTCCACACAGGGACGCCTTGGAGGTATTGTAGGTCTCATTCCAGGCCACCTTAGTGAAGCCAGCATCACAATAAAGCAAGTCTTAATCTTTTTGCTAGTGGAAGGTCTTGCTTGAAGTGCTATAGTGAAGTAAAATAAAATGAGGTGAGCCTGCCTGGCCAGGAGCTCTCTCTCCGCTCCAGAAAGCCCCTCTCTTAACCCATTCCAGGTGACTCGCAGAATTTGTTTTGAACCCTGGTATAGGACAGATGGTTTTCCAGATAGGATTCACCTGGCGCGGCCAGTGATAACCGTGAAAGAATGTACCCGGCAAAACAGGTAGTTTTCTTCTCTTTTTACCCTTACAAAACCCCTCTTGCACTCTCCCCAGAGGCAGCCACCAACTTGAAGCAGATGTGTGCCCACGTTCCTGTACTTCTAGTACATATGAATCTATTTATACATTACGTACAGAAATGCTTTGTGACTTTAAAAAATTTACATTAATGGTTTTATTCTCTTTCTGCAACTTCCTTTTTTAGTTCATCGTTATTTATCAAAGATCTACCCATGTTGGTTTTGTATTTCACTAAACCTGAGAGTCTTTATGATTTAATAAGCAAATTTAATCTATTGACATTTATTGAGATGATGATGAGGATGTTGATATTGGCGCTTTCACATGCTTCCAGGTGCATCAGGTTCCTTTATGGAATTGCTTACTTGGATTAGGCTGCCTCCATTGATTGTATTTACCTGTTAACCACCACGCACAAGGCTCTTCTATTGCCCTGTGGAGACCTCAGATGTGCACTTGTTTTACATTTCCCTTTACATCTATCAAGGGAAAATATTCACCAGCTAGTTCACTGGCCTATCAATAGTTCTAAGGGACTATGGAAGTTTTATCATCAATGAATGTATGCATTAAGTCTGTAAGTGGGTAAAATCATATTTGTTTTCCTTGAGATGCTATTGATTATAAGATTGAGCATTATTTTATATATTGCTAAGAAGAAAGTGCTGCCTATTAAACTACATGCTGTTTTCTAATAACTTACAATTTTTATTTTGTACTAAAATTATTGTCATTTAAGTCACATGACACAGTCACACCAACTTTTCCTCCTTGCATACTCTTAAAAAAAAATCTGTTCTCAAGGTTTGTTCATTTCTCTTATATATATCACTTGCCATGTGATATCCTTTGATATCCTTTGTGCTTTTTTTTGGTTAATCCTCACCCGAGGATATATTTTCCACTGATTTTTAGAGAGAGTGGGAGGGAGGGAAGGAGGGCAGAAGGGTGGGGAGAGAGAGGAAGAGAGAGAGAAACACTGATATGAGAGAGACTCATCAATTGGTTGCCTCCCACACTTGGGCGGGGATCGAACCAGGTATTGCCCTTCACTGGGACTCAAACCCACCATCAGCGAACAGGAGCCCCTGCTGTTCCACAGTCTCACCAGCATTTCCTGCTGCTGTAAGGGGTCACTTGGCCATTCTAAAGGTGTGTAGCGGTATCTCATTGTAGTTTTAATTTGCAATTCCTATTAACATATAATGTTGAACATATTTTCATATGTTTCTTTGCCACCTGTATATCTTTGGTGAGATGCCTGTTAAGATGTTTGGCCCACTTTTTAATCAGGTTGTTCATCTTATTGTGGAATTTTAAAAGGGTTTTTTAAATTTTATTTTATATTTTCCATAATAGTCCTTTAGCAGATGTGCCCTTTGCAAATATTTTCTCCCAGTCTATGGCTTGTCTTATTTTCTTCAAGATGCTACTGATTTTAAGACATAATTTCAAATAGGTAAAAGTGTGAAAAAATATGCATTTTAGAATCAGTGAAATATAGTAAGTAGTTCATGCAAAGTCTTAATGAACCAGCAATGGCAACCAAGGAGGGGTCAGGTCTTGGTTTATCATGGAAACTAGATGGCAAAAGGCTGAGTTTGATTCCCAAAATCAATAATCTGGAATGATGAGTTAAATAATTTAATAGGAAGAAATGTAATAGTAACAAACATAAAATCCTCTACTGAAGTTCAAACAAAATAAAACAGAACAACAGTGCAAGTATAAGATGGAATAGAACTGATTTACCAAGCATTTGGTGTTGTGAAAAATTGGCTATAAATCCAGCATTGTGAGGTAACTGGAAAAAAAAAAGACATACAGGAGAATTGCATCTTATGTAGCTATTAAAAGTCACATGTAGTGTATTTAGGAAGGAGGTTCAACAACAACAAAAATACACATCTTTAGCTCTCACTATAAGAAATATTAAATTTATGAGCCACGAGTGTCCAGATTCACATTTCTCATCTCATGTTTACCCAGGAACATATGTTCACTGAGTGGGCAGTATCCCTTTTTATTTATTTTTGCTGAAATGTATAGTAGTATTAGTGTAAATTAAATGCATGTCTGATGTGGATTCACTGTAATATTAGACTTGATTAATAGAAGAATAATTTATACCTGGCAGGTGAGGGTACATCTGGAACATTCCATCCAATCCTGTGTGACACATTTATAGAAAGTTGTTGACAAATGTGTAGAGGGCATTGTTATTAATAAGGAATTTTCCTGGTGACAGGACACATTCTATAAAGGAGGATACTTAGTTTGGAGAAGGCAGCTGTCTTCAAATATTTGAAAGGCTGTCACGTTGAAGATGGATTAGATTTAAGATGTGTCTCCCTGAAGTCAATACAATACTCCACGTGTGGTCAACAAGTGTGAGGCTCCCCGGGAAGATGATCTCCCTTTTCCTTAAGGACTGGAAATGTAACCAAAGACTGCAGTGGCTTTCTTCGCAGATACCTCACTTGAGTGGCTCATGTTACACTTTTGATCAATGAAAAGTTCAGTTCTTTCCACAGGATTTGTGTTTAAGACAGGTCTGCCTAACTCTGTACATGCAAAGTTAAGTTTTCCATCTTAGCGACGAGCTTTATATTTCTCTTGTAAAATGAAGTTTTATTAGCTTTGCTCTTCAAGTTCAGTTTGCTGAGGACTTTTTTGGTAATGCTAATAGTCTGAATTTGCTCTCCCATCTAGATTTTTAAAATCCACAAATAAGGTAGAATTGTTCTATAGTTTTCATCCAAGATATTAAAGAAAAATATTGAATAAGATGAAACTAAGTGCAAATTAGGGAAGGATTCGACAGATCTTCCTTTTACTTGATGCCACTCCATAATTGTTATTCTTCACTTTTTCATTAGAATATCACAAAATTGACATATGTTATCTTGATGCCTTTCCCTCAAAAACAGGTGAATAGTATGATTGAAAAAAATAGCTTTGCTTGTTATAAGTTATTCTTATTGCAACCATGCTGGCTAATTGCAATCATTTCTTAAATGCTTCCAAATTATTTAAATATCCTAAGTTTGTTGTTGTTGCTGGAGATCAGTGTCAAATGAATTTTACAGTTTTTAATTTCTAAACCGTATCTTTACCATCCTCTTGAAAATTGGTACATTTGTCTGTTTCCCACTCTTCTGGCGTCTCCTCATTTTCTGTGGCAGACTTTGCATGAATGCACCTGCGGGGTCTTTCAGTTACCGCAGATGTGATTTGTCCGAGCGAAGGCACCTACACTGAATCAAAATAGCATAATTATTACAGTGATCATACATGAGAGTTAATTTGTAGAGCCCATGTGTAAAGTGAAAATTGAGTAGAAAAAAAAATACTCTTGAAATCTCTTAAACTGCCCACATAGGACATGATTTTGGTGTCCAATTCTGTATGTATATGATAGATATACAGTGTAATGTAGCACATTGTAATATACATACATATATATATATAATATACATAGTAATGTATAGTGTAAAAAAAAGGCTACCTATGAAAAAACCCAGTGCCCACACCATGAGGGCACACAGTCTTGAGACTCACCCAGGGACAATAGACTCCTGGGTTTCCTGGCAGGTAGACCACAGAGCTTAAGAGAATTCAATGAACAAATCTGAGAGAAACTTGCAATTTTTCTTAACCTGAGTACCTAGAGTTTCATTCCCATGAATGACATCTCCCTTAATGCCATGCCAGTGTAACCTGTCTTCTATCTTGGGCTTTATTTCCTCCTCAAGCTTGCTTCATTCTGCTCTGATGGGGTGGTATGTATAAAAAAATCTCAAAGGTAGAAAGAATATTTGGTAATCTTGAGTCAAAAAAGAACCCTTCCTGTCACGTGTGGCAGATTTTATTTCCCACTGCGCTGTCCCCTTCAGTCTGTGAAGAATTGCTATATGAAGCTGTCATCATTCCAGTATCTCGTTGGTCTCTTCCTTGCCATCACCTAACCTGTTACTCACACTCCAAATCCTTTCTATTAAAAGGATTTCCCTCCAGCTGGAAGACAACATGAGAGAAGAGCCTGTATCCTCAGTCTCTTACATTTCCTGGTGGTGGGGGTAGTGATATATTTAAAAAAAAAGTCCTTAAGTTTCCTTCAGAGGAAAGAACGAAATGCTAGAAACATCTAAACAGATTCTGAATTAGAGCCCTTGTATCAGATTCTATCTGTGTGGGCCAAGAAACGTGAAACCTGGAGGGGCTCACGGATAATTTAGATACACATGTCCTCACCCCTTCTCTACCCAAGCCACTGGGAATCGTATTTAAAAGCAAACCCTATCTGAGCCGCTTGCATTTCCCGTATTCGCTGTTCGCCTGTGTAGTGTCTCACTCAGTTCTCCTGCAAACACGAAACAGAGAATGTGGACTGTCGCCTGAAACGCGGCCACTGAGACACAAAACAGTATCTTATAATGCGAAACCTGGGCCGTGCAGTGAACGCTACACCCAGCTCTGTGCGCCTGAGGCGCATTCGATCTCCTTTGCTAAACAAGATGCCGTGAAACCGAGGCTGGTGCTACTGGGAGGTACTGGGGTCAGGGTGGCCGTGCAGGAGGGGAGCAGGGCGGGCAAACCGTTGCTTTAACGGGGTCACTACAGCAGGAAAGAGGCAATAGAGAAAAACCCGCTGCGAAGTATTTCATTTTGGCGACTCTTCAACAGTTTACAAAAGCAATGGCACATAAGGGAAGTTTCCTTCTCTTGGGGGCATCATAAATAAAATAGTGCTGTCATCAAAGGACAGAAGAAAAAGGAGACTTCAGGTGTTTAATTCTTATTGACCCCCTTTTACATTATGTATAACTCCTGGGCAGGCAGGGGGGTTCGGGAAAACAATCGCTCAGCCTGCCCTACCTGCCAGCACCTTCCAAATTCTGAGCCTGCTGCTCCAATTTACTGCTTTCTACTCAGTGACTAGAGAAGGGTTTGAAAAGGTCTTGAGGGGAAAAAAAAGGTGGCGAGTTTGCTGCTGGATTTGTTATCAGGGCTTGCTCAGCTCTCTGATTGATAATGCTCTCCACAGTTTAGGGCTCCACCACCATCTCCAGAGAGCCTGTCCTTCTGTTAGGGGAACTTCCAGAAGCTTCTACCTGAGGCGATGGCCAGGAGACAGGAATGGAGACAGCGCTTCATCTGGCCCCCCTGCAGCTTGGGAGGTGCAAGGAGCATTAAGACAACCCTGGGAGCATAAAGAGGCCTCTTTTCTCTCACCCTTTAGCCTGGGATTCTGGCTGCAAATGACAATTTCTTTCAGCCTGTGATCACTCAAGTCATAAGTCAATGCAGAGTCAATGCTCTGCGCTGGTATTTTAGCAACATCCACTGAACATGCTAAGGAAGATGTAATGTGGTGAAAGGGGGGGTAGCCAGGTGGATTCTGCAGAAGAGGACCGGTGACAGAGGCTCAGACATATCCAGAAGCTAGGGATAGGCTGCTTTCTCAAGCCCTTGCTTGAAGTTGTCAGGCCCACTCTTGTGAGGCCAACCCTAAGTTCTTCCCGTGGGAAAAGAACTCGTTGCTCCCCTTTTCATTCTTCTTGAAAAGCTTCAGAAACAAACTTCCAAACACTTCTCTGCACGGGATCCTTTACTAAGGTACACACAACACAAAGAAATCCTACTTTATGTTTGTGTCCCTGTTTGGGCCTTATGTTTTGATTAAAAGCAATGATGACCTATTATTTAAGCAATTGCTAGAGGCCCTTTGTAGGCCTTGGCAATAATATTACCAATAACTTTTCAAACCATACTTTGATATGTATTATTATAATCAAACAGTATTTTTTGATTGTCATATTTTCTAAGTGCTCTCAATATTATTACTTAGCATATTGTTGCAGCGAAAAATATTTATCTTTTCCTAACTCATCACTATTCAGGTAACATAAACCAAGTGCAGAAGAATTGTCACTTGACTAAGGTAATTCAGTGGTAGGAACAAGTCTAGAAAGTAAGTTTCAGCATGAAAACTAAGGCATGAATATGGGTCAGTGAAAAATCTGTACGAGTGCAGAGGGCTTTGAAAGCCATGATATAATTTGCTTCACTCGCAATCAGTGATGGAAAAAAATAATAATCTGTGGTCCAAGTTTCCATTTTTACATAAATTATCTATTTCCCCAAGTCATTAGGAAAACAGGATCATACAATAATTTGCACCTGAGATATTTTCCACACTGAAATAAGAAGAAATTTGTCCCAGTAAAATGGCATGAATGCCCTGCTCATATAAATAGAAATTATCTATATAATTTTTTAGATTGGAATGAAAAGTTGAAAAGTGGCCACGGATTATCATTATCTTTCATTGGGATGGAGAGTTAGGACCAGACACTTGCGGTTGGACAAAATAATAGCTATTTGAACGGGAATTTAGCAGATTGGCTGTTACTACTGTGGGGCTTCGAACATTAGGGCCTGGGTGAATAAGGCACCTGGGGTGCAGAGTGAAGTATACTCCTGTGACCCTGCCTGACTCCTTAATTTTTTCATGTCTCCTCTCCTTCCCAGTCCTGGAGAGAAAAATCAATTATATGAGGTAAGTCTACTATATATGTTGAAGATTGTATGTCAGAGGTCTAAAAATGAAAATAAAGCATAGCCTTGGAAATTGTAATTAATTATTCTATGTTATCCTGTACTACGTTACATTTTTTTTCTCTACCATGTAAAAATTTCAGGTTAAATAAATCAAATATTTAAGAAAAATAAAATCATGCTGTTTTGGGAGAGTTGATGCAGAACCAATGGTAGAAAAATAACTTTATGATATGGCTATTTAAAATTTCTTCCAAAGAACTATTTTTGTTAGCATTTCCCTAATGGCTGCAGATCGTGGGTAAAGACCAAATTGATTTCAAGTCACACTTATTTTAATCTGCTTTATAAATTCTTACCCTAATAGTATAAGCAGGTCAGTTGCTTAAGAAATAATTTTTGAAGTGAAGGAAAATATTTTCCTTAATGTCATATAGTGTTGGAATATAAATTGGTCAAAGATCTCCTTAATGTCTTCCCAATGGTCTAAGAAGAAAAAATTCCAATACGGATTAGTTAATTATGAAAGGTTAGTGGAAAACCTTTGAGGATCTTCTGAAGGTGAAAACATGTTTTCTTGCAAGTGGCTGATTTTGCAGTCTCCAATTTGCCCCCCCCCCCCCCAGCTATTTATATATGCCAGAGCTATATCGGCACAAATGACTTACAACTATAAATTCTCTGTCATCAGCACAATTGCCACAACTGTCTCTGGAGTACAAAAGATGCAGGCCTAAGTTTACAGATGCCCTCAGCTTTTTCCTTTCACCTCTGATTCTTTTTTGGGGGAATGCTTAGCATTGCGCCAAAGACTCTTCTTTGAAATAGCAAAGATGTTTTCTGTGTGTGTTTGTTTGTTTTTGTTTGCTTGTTTTTGCCTCTGTTCAGGAAGAATAGTTATTTCTGATGGTACTTTCTTAAAATAAATAATAGATTGGTAATTGCAAACATTTTAAGGCAACCTACTTGAGTATCAGTTTGCTAATTTCCAAAGAATGATCTTTTGCTTCCTACAAAACCACAAACAACCAGCTATGAATATAGTTCAACAAGCCCAAGGCAAATTACAAATATTGTAACTATGTGTAAACAAACTGTTTCAATGTCAAAGGTTCAATACCAGGGGGAAGCAATGTGCTGATGAAAGCAATAATTCACATTTCCAAGTACGCCTGCCATTTCGTCTCTGCAGACAGATTTCTTCTGCGCCACGGGCGGGAGCTTCCCAGGGCGATGCAGCTTTATTCCCTCACGGCAGACAGGCGGAGGGCGCTGCGAGGAGGCCGGTGCCACCTGGCTGCTGCGGGCACAGGCTGGAACCCAGGCCTCGTCAGGGCAGCTGTGACAGAGGCATTTTTCAAAAGCGAACTGCAGATTTCATGCAAGGGGTCTTTGAAAGAATTTGAAAGTCTCCCTGGATTTTACAGACTTTTAATTAAGAGCAAACAACTCTTCTTTGAAAACCAAAGCACTATTTGCCTATATTATGTACCTGAAGGCAGATAGGAACTTGCAGCCATGTTTTTACAAATCTGCAGTTGATTATGCTATTTTTGGATTTAATAAATTACTATTGATAATCAGCTTTCTCTAAAACAAAAAAACACAAAAAAACCTGGGTACTTTGGCACCTCACAACGAAAATAAAAGAAGTTAAATGATACTACCTTTGAAGAAATCCCCGCCCCCCAAGGTCAGCTTTCTTAATCACTTAGACTCTTAGGAGCCAATGTAAATATTCATTTCGTCCATGCCACAAGGTTAGCAAATGACAGGGTAGGGATAATGGAAGAAATATATCTTCTGAGATCTCACATAAAAAATGTGAGAAATATTCATCTTCCCTATTTATTTTTTTAGCTACCCTCTTCCAGACAGGGTTTGTGGACCAGAGTTGACTCACACTTAAGAAGGATCAATGGGATGGCTCTTTAGGCCAGAGAATCACAAACATGGCAGAAACTTTGAGTAACCTGTCTCTCAGCCTACAAGTAAATATATATCTTTGAAAGGTGAACATCAATTATGAGCTCTGAGGCTTTATTGGCACTGAGAGTATCCACCCCTTTGCCCCAGTGACTGTTCTTGCCAAAGGTGGATCCAGGTTCTGTGGAACGTGGAGTTTACACATTCTGGGGCCTTCTTTAAGCAAAATGCTACAGAACTATACATAAAAAATTAAGTCTAGGGCCTTGAGATACTAAAGCTTGGGCTTCATTTGCCTTATGAAAAATCCACCTCAGGGTCTTACGCCAACGTACAAGCGCCACCTCTGGCAGGCAGTGCAGGGGGCTGGGCCGAGTGTTTGCGTATTGAGAATGTGGGGAGGGTCCTGTCCACATGCGACTCCCAAGGGCGTCGGAAAGACAGTGTGGCCCCTTCACCGCAGGAGTGAGGACTAATGTCAACGGGATCAACTTTCAGAGAAATCTAGAGCAGCCGATCAAATAAGAATAGGGGACTATTATTTCTTTCCCTACTGTCTCTACAAAGTACAGAGTTTCAGAAAGGCTGTAAAGCCAAAGAGACAAATGGTTCTAAAAGGGCACTTGATCCTTTGTAAACAGCTACATGACCACGTATTTCATCCGTTTCTAGGGTACTAGCCAGCCACCCCAATCTGAAAGGGCAATTCCCACTTTTAGCTACGAGGCAGTGAACTGAGTTTGAAGCGGATTGTCAAACTTGGTCATTACATGTTGACAGCATATCTGCCATTACTCCAGTGACCACTACAGAAGAGTGTTATCGCCACGCAAGGGCTGCAACACCCAGCATCACGCACAAGCGCTCATCTCTCAGTCCGTTCAGGGCATGACATCTTCAGACACTGTCGTAATCAATTCAAAATCACTATACCAAAAGTTTCAGCTGAAGTTGACTCATAGTTGAAAAGTGGTGAAAATGTCCCCCAGAACTGGTAGATGTAGATAGAGTACGTTAAACTTCAGCCAGGATGGGGTCAGTACCAGGGCATTACGTGTAGGAAGAAAGAGTTCTATTCAGCAGCCTCTAACCAGCTCCTTTGATGGCTCAGTGGAGTGTGACAGGCCCATGTTTCAGTCCTTTCTTCCACACTCCCTGCCCCTTTGCTTCCTCTGGGGGGGCCCTTTTACACAAACCTCTTAATCTCTTGCTCTCTCTGATGAAATAAATACATAATGAAATGTGTGTGTGAATGTTCCTCTCCTTTAGTAGGTTTTCCTAGAAGAATAAAAACCTGAACATATTTTATCACTTTAGAGTAGAGGTGACCAATACAAATTGGCTAGATTCAAAAATAGAGCCAGGGTCATATAGATGGTAAGGGAAATTTAATTAACAGCCTTATAATTTATAGAATGCTGTCAGGAATAAGTTCTGGCTGATGTCAGAAGCTGGCCAACACTGAGGTTACCCAGCAATATACCAGTCAGCACTAACCAGCCTGGAACAGTACAAGGAACAAAGCTGTACTTCATCAAAATGTATGGTTGGGATTCAAGTCCAGAAAGACAAGAAGACAGAGTCACCCTGAACGTGCAGGATCCCTCCTACCTCACAGAATTTCGATGAGGATTAATGGAGATTATCTACATGACTGCCTTTTATAAACTATATATCCTTGTTTAAGATTTAAACATATGATTGTGTGAGGCTGGGGCATGTTTAAAGGGTTATGGGAGAAGGCGAGGGGAAGAAGTCTCCTCAGACTTGACTCCCAGTGTGTTACTGATTTCTTCAAGCAAAAGTTGACTTGTCTATGGGCAGGATCAACGAGAAAACTTCTGCTTTGGGTGGTGGGTGGGTTTGGGTGGCGAACCAGATGCAGGGTGGATTAAGCAGTGTGTTCTGCAATCTGCTCATATGTGGATCTCACATATGGGTTGCACATGACTAGTTCTTTGATCCATTTCAAGTAGATACTGAGAGCTCAGGGCAGGTATTTTACCAGCACAGGGCTAAGCATATGTATAGTGGGGGCAGATATATTTGTTAAAAAAATGACCATACATATGTAGTCCTGCCTGTCCTACTCTGCAAAGGAGTAGTCACAAATAAGTCCACACAATTAAAACTAAACAAAATAATTTCCCTAAAAGGCAGTTTTCTCCCCAGTGAGAGACTGTCATATGATTTTTAGCTTGCTTGAGGTAAAGAACATAGATGTCATCCTTCCTCCTATCCACTCACTAAACAGGTGTGTGCACTGAACAGGTGTGTGCACTAAACTGTGATATAAAATATTTCTTACTGGGTCAAGAGAAACACAAGTTGGTGTCAACCCTCCTGGTAAAGTCTCCAGAGCAGGTCTGGGGCTTTGCTCTAATACCATGAGGTGGCTGGCCTTGTTTGGCAATGCCAAACGCATGCCACAATTTCTGCTATAGGCTGTAGGCTTAGTATTACAAGATAGGAAACCTGAGCTAGAAATCATAGGACTGGGACACTATGCATACATCCTAATTACAACATGGTGAGCCCTTGAGAATTATGCTGAAAAATTATAGTATTTTGCAGTGAGAGTAGGGTGACCGTGGCTATTTTGGAATTATATTTTAATAAGGGACTGAAATGTATAAATAGTGATGCATGGGCACTTTCGCTCAGTTTCTCCTTTGTCATTTGGTGGTTGGTTCCCAGAGTCTGGCTTCCAGCTGCACAGGAGGTCCTCAGGAGTCACTCAGTGGCAAAATTCTGTAAGAACCAACTTTCCATCTGGCCGATGCTGTCCATCCCAGTCACTCCCAGCTTACATATCTTTGGGTTAGTGCTTTGAACTGGAACTCTTAGTGGGTGAGCTGGAGGGTTGTCAAACAGGGTGATGAATCCACTCCTTGCATGAATTTTCCCAAGTTCAAAGACTTGGGCTCACTGGGAGGACCAAACCAAAAATACTTTTTTGTTTTCTAGTCTTGCTGTTACCACTGTGCGCTTCTAAGGTGTTTTTGTTGTTATTAGAAACTATGATAAATGATTACATCCTAGTAGGCAAGATGTGACGGAATGGAGAGTTCAAAGGTAAAAGAAAGAAGATAATATAAGTCTCCCACCTCCTCTCCCCCAGCAATTTTTGCTCTTAAGAAGGTAGGTATCTTTCGAGGAGGCAACAATAGCACATACCTTTTAGGAACCGATCATTCTATAGACTTTAAGAGGCTCTCAGACTCTCTGATTTTTATGCTTTCCTGCACTATGTCATGTAAGTACTTAATCCTTGCTTCAATAAGGTAACATTTGACACATCTAAGAAGACTTCTTTCTCTTCTTCTTCCACTGTCTTCCAAGGTACCCCCATAGCCTATTGAACTATTATATTACTGAAAAGTGCTGAGTTCAGCTGGAGTAGTTAAATGTACGTTCTCTGTAGAAATTGTGGGAATATGAGATGCTATTAAGCAGAAACAGAATACTCTGTGGGTGCTTTGTGTAGGGGAGTTTCCTTTTATAGCTATGAAGGCAATTCATGTACTTTGGTGAACGTCTAGATTTGGCCTGTATTGGTCTCCTTTAGATTCTGCCTTCCTGAAGGCAATACCTTTGTTTTATTTGACTTTTATACTCCTAGCACAGTGCCTGACAATAATTGTTTGATGAATGAATGTTTCATTGACTTCAATAAAAATAATTTTTTATTATACAATGTCTGTTAGAATAAAAATTATTACAAACAAACAACCACGTAATTAGAAGATTAGCAAGCTCTTCACTTGAATATCTTCACTTTGGATACACCACATAAGGAATTAATATCTGAGAGTACATTGTTGGAATATGATTTGTTTTTTTCCATTTATAAAAGAATATAGCTTTTCAAGATGTAACAAATGATATGGGGAAAAGAAAACAAATGATCAAACCAAAAAGTGAAACTTTAACCTTCTTAATAATTGTGTGTGTGTGTGTATGAGACTGGGTGAGAAAAAAAATTAAATAGCTGAAGGGAGAGATAAATAAGGAGCCTGACAATGTCTCATTTACATCCAGCTGTGAGACCAGATAGTTGTTATTGAATCTATGAAATAAGAGCACAGCTCTTGTTTATTTACATTTGTGCTCAGTTTGAAAGACAGTCCAAGAGGCAAAATAAAATGAGAGTGCCTCAAATGCTTTCTAAATTTCCCCTTAAATTGAATTTCTTGTTTTATCAGGGAACAATACTTGCACTGATGTTAGCCAGACAGCTAAAAGGTCAACAAGTTCCCTTGGTTGCCTTTTGTCAAGGGTTTTTGACTTGTCTGTGAATAAAGATCTCCCAGGAGGATGGCAGACCTGAATTTCCTGTCATCTGGAAGACAGCAACGAATTTGAAAATGTTACAAAAAGCATGAGGGACTTCAGGCACACCTTCAGCCCCACCGCGGATGCCAATTGCTGCACATGTAAACATGTACACAGAAATGTTTGGGATTTGTTCTGTCACCTTTTGGTTGTGAAACAAATTGTTCTACAGCAGCCTGCCTTGAATACAGAATGAACCTCAGGGCTTGTCGTTGTTGTTGTTGTTACTACCTCACGCCTAATCCCAAGGTACCAGGCTCAGTTCACTCGCAAGGCAAGACGCCTGCTCAGCTCAGAGGGGCTGGGGAATCAGAACACGCAAAGCTCCATTTTCCTGATCACATTTCTGTTACTTGAACCTCCTCAGACCTTCTTCATGTATTTTTCAGTGTCTGAGATTTCTGTATGTGTGGTAACAGGTTTATGTTTTCACTGCCAGCATCGCTTCAAAAATAAATGGATCTCTCCCGAAAAGGGTTAGTCAGTCTTTGGAATTCGTGAATTGGTTCCCCACTCCCCGCCCAAAAAAATAGTCCCAAAAGAAGTATTTTCCCTCTAGCTTTCTTTATGGAAGTTTGTTCTTAGAAAAGGTACGAGGACTTTTTTCACCCTTTAAGTTGGAAACTGACTGTTGTCTGCCCCAAGCTCCCCTTAGGCTGAGTGGCAGCAGGTTTTCCTTTGAGGCTATCAAGAAAGCACGCAGTTCATTTCCCGCATTATTTCCAGTTGGTCACAAGTGGATTAAAGATCGTTTTAATCCCTTATTTAAAATGTCACTGGTCAAAGTACGTGCTTATACACTCATTCAACAAATATTGTGTCTTCGTGTAAAAGAAGTTGAATCAGGTGCTGTAGAAAATAACAATATCAACAACAGCAACAAGAACAGCTAATATAATCTGAACGTGACACATGTGCTAGGCAATGTGCTAAGTACTTCATAGTCTTTCAAGTCTCAGAGAAACCCTATAGAAAGGATTTTCTATGAGGAGATTATTCAGAGAGATTAATTCTATGTTCCACGGTTACACAGCTAGAAAGAGATGGAGCTGTATTTGAACCTAGGACATGCTAAAACAAAATACTGTATGAATTAGTAAACATTCTTATTACAAAGAAAGATTTATCAATTTCAAGTTCATGTTTTATTATGGCTCACACAGGCCTGCCAAGAATAGTGAATTATACTATACATTACTGGGTGGGAAGATTCAACATCATAAACAAGCCTCAGTTCCTCCCCTCTTCTCATTAACCAATAAGGTTTTTTGTTGTTGTTGTTGCAATTTCAGTAAAAATTCTTATTGGTGTTTTGAGAGAGAACCAGCAAAGAAATTCTAAAGCTCATCTCAAAGAGTAAGCCCACAGAAATGGCCAAGGAATGTAAAATAGAGCAATGATGGAATTGCTTTACTGGATAATAAAACATTGTAAAGCTATCATATTTAAATTCTATAAATACAGTATTAGATTAGTCAGCAGAAATAGCCCCAAGACCAAATAAAATTTTAGTGTATGAGAAATGTGACATTTCAAACCAGTAAAGGAATATTCGGTTTATGTGCTGAAAAGTTGCTTTACTAATTGAAAAAAATAAGTTAAATTTTTACCTCACATCCTATGCTAAATTAATTCCAGACGGATTCAAGAAGTTTTCTTCAATTTCCTTCAATCATATTTTTATAGCTTTCTGTGTGTAGGATTTTTATATATTTCAATATGTCTATTTCCAGGTACTTAGGAATTCAGATGCTTTTATATATGGTACCTTAAGTTTTTTAAATTTTCTAACTGCTGGCTCCTGGCCTATAGGAATAAAATTGCATTTCCTATATTGACTTTGTATCCAGTGACCTTGTAAACTTCATTATTAATTCTAATATTTTGTCCATAGATTTCCTTTGTTTCTCTTTATTTGTTTTTTAATCTTCACCTGAGGATACAATTTTTTCATTGATTTCAGAGAGAGAAGAAGGGAGAGAGAGAGAGAGAGAGAGAGAGAGAAATGTCTGTTGGTTGCTTCTTGTACACACTTCAACTGGGGATAGAACCCACAGCCTAGGTATGTGCCCTGATTAGGAATCAAACCCGCAGCCTTTTGGTGTATGGGACAATGCTCCAACCGACTGAGCCAGGGCTAGATTTCTTTTTATTTTTTTATATTCATAATTTTGTTACATTAAGGAAGCTCCCTTATACTTCTAGTTTGCTAATAATTTTTTTTATCATAAACAGGGTCTTTTCTGCATCTATTGGAATGCTTATATTATTTTTCTTTATTCTAATGTGATGAATTACACAGATTGATTTTTAAATTGCATTTCTGAAATAAACTCTACTTGGTTGTAGAGTATTAACCTTTTCTTACATCACTGGATTCAGTTTGCTCACATTTTGTTTAAGATTTTTTTGTTTGTTATTAGTGAGATGGGCCTATGGTTATCCTTTCTTATAATGTTCTTGTAAAGTTTTATAGAATGAAAATATTTCCTCTATTTTAATTCTCTGGAAGAGTTGATGCAAAAATGGAATTATTTTTTAAATATTTGGTATCATTCGCAAATGAAATTATCTGGCCCGAGGTCTTGGCAAAAATATTTTAAATTAAAAATCTATTTTAAAAATAATTATAGGACGATTCATACACTCTATTTCTTGTTATGTCAGTTTAGGTAAGTTATACTTTTTAAGGAATTTATTAATTTCATCTAAACTAATAATTTATTGGCATTATATTGTTCATTTCTCCTTATAATTTTTCTTAAACAAAATTTTTATTTTAGAATAATTTAGAAGTACAAAAAGGTTGCAAAGGTAGTACTAAGAATTCCCATGATAACTCACACCACATTTCCCCTATTGCTATCATCTAACATTAGCTGTGATTAATACTTTTTTTGCTTATAGATTTATACCTCAATTCTGTTGTATCCGCAGAACATATTCTGTATAATTTAAATGCTTTGAAATCCATTGAGAGTTGCTTAACGGGCTAGCATATGGTCAATATCAGTAACAGTTCCATGTACATTTGCCAAGAATGGGGATCTCATTACCAGCTATCTGCTTTACATGGACTGCATACCATTCCTGCTAACCTTTTGTGGTTATTAAAACTCTAGCTTCCTTCCTGAGCTCCTAATCCATAGGCCCCACTGGGTTCTTCCTCCAGTCTGATATCCTGCCTGGGCCTCTACAGTGTCAGGTAAAATCACTGTGTTCCCTTTTCATTCTTAGAACACTAGGTTTCCCTCAGACATTTATAAAACTGCTTTCTGTTCTACTCTATGCAGAATTTCTATGTTCTTTTAGTGGGTAAGGTTCTCTGCTATATTGCCACGAACTCCCCCTCCCCCTCCACTAACACATATTGTCTTTATGCAGATATGATTTAGGCTGATGATTCTGGGGGTCAGACTGAATGAGGTCTCACTATCAAGGAAATGGAACCAATGCCACCTCTTCTAAATTGCTTGGGTGCTAGCAAATGTTAACATCAGCATTTAAAAATAGACTACAGACACTAATCAGAAGGAATTTTCCCATCAAAAGAAGAGTTTTGGACCCTTCATGAGATAGGTAAATATGAAATGAAGAACCGCCAGCTCCAATGGGAACTTGGATTGGAAATGGGAATTTGATTCATTTCACCTCAGTGAATGGGAGGGAAAATGCAAAAGGATCCTTAACGTCAACACGTTCCTAAATTGACAGCTGAAAGTTTGAAATGGAACAGTTCCTTTTAAATTAGCAAATGTTCTTTCATATATACCAGAAAGGTATACTTCCCTAAAGGAAATGAAAATATGTAACAAAGAAAGCTAAAAAAGGACAGATGCTTAAACAGATCTATATTTCAAAGTAATAGTCTTCATATCAGTAGTGATAATAATATGGTTACTCCCAAAGTGCTTAATAAGTACTCTGCTAAGGGCTTTACTTGGATTATTTTAATAATTTTGCACAGCAACCCTAAGGTTCTTACTATAATAAGATGTTAAATGGGAACCTATAAATGAAATATTAAAATATAATAGATGCTGCTTTCCAGAAGAGGGTATAAAAAGGGAGATTGAGGATGGGGAAGATCTTTGCTATGATTTCTAGTTTCACTTCAAAGAGGAAGAGTGGAGGTTGCCTCTCATCTTGACTCCAGTGAGAGGGGCTTAAGGAAGCTTCTGGAGGGCTCAGTATGCGTCCCTAGGAGTTGGGAGGGCACAACGGAGTGCTGCCTGCCACAAGCTTGAGAGAGGGAGAAGTGGGCACACTCCCACCAAGGGTGGGCAGCAAGAATGCCGGAGCTTTCTTATGGATCCGATGTGGTCCAGGTGGGAGGAAGCTGGATGGAAGCTCCTTCACATCTTATTTGAGAAGATGGCCTGGGAAAGCAATGGGATCCCAGTGGTCTGCAGGGAGTGAAAGCTGAAAAATCAGGGGCTGAAGCAGAGCAGCAGCAGGAGGAAAACAGTCTCTGCAGCCCAGCAGGACAGTAGCTTGCTCTCCATGGGGACCTCAGAAGAAGCCAGGAAAGTGCCCACGGGAGGATAGGCCATCTTTAATATGTGCGAGGCAGCTTTTCAGACAATATGAAGCCACCTCACACTGGGAAAGACATTATGCTCCTCTTTCCTATCTCTCCTTCCAGTACTCAAACTATGTTGGAGTCAAAACCAATGTGTGTAAGACAGAAAGAGAACAGGATTATGTTCTTGATAAATCCGCTTAAGGAAGTTTTCCAAACACCTGCCTCCTTTCTCTCCCACACTCGTCATCCCGTGCTCGGGTCTCACACAGTTGGGGGAGTGCAAATATCATCTTCCAAAATCAGAGGCTGACATTCTGATCTGTGGCACTCACTCAAACCACTTGTTCATTCCAGTGCTACTTGACCCCTTAGCCTGGATCCCGTGCTTGCCTAGACCCACAGAATACTCAGTTCACCATTTATTGGTTGCCTGCCATGTATCAGACAATGGGGATCAACGGATAAATAACACAGTTTCTGAACACAAGGAGTTTACAGTCCTATAGGGGAAGCAGACATATATACAGAGCCATATGATAAGAGCTAATAGGGACAAACAAAAGTTGAGGGACAAGGGAGAAGATGGGTCACTCTATGAGGGAAATTCGAGTAAACCCTTCTAAGCTGTGTCTCAATGGATGAGAGGGAGGTTCTGAGGTGTAGGGACCTTGAAGAAGGGCTACTTTGTATATGACCATAGATCATGGAACCATCAAAGCATGAAATATTTTGATCTGGCTGGAGCATTGGGTGCCACAGTAGAAATAATAGGAGGTGAAGCTGATGATCTGGCAGGAACAGATCATGGAGCACTTTGAACCATGTCTGAACTTGTTGTTAGAGACTAGTTGTTAGAGAGCCATGATTACAAGGTTTTAAGAAGGGTATATTACTTTATCACATAGTTGTTTTAGGAAGATGTTGTGGTGGTTCCTTGAAGGATGGTTTGGGGGATGACTACTTTACATCAATGTTCTATGTATCTTAGGTAGGTAGAAGTCAGATGTGAAATTCAGATGCTTTGTTTCCCTGTTCCCCCTTTCTCATTACTAATAGCAGTGGAAATGCCACAAAAATTAGCCCAGCCATTTCTGATACGCTGTTGTATTTGAGGTTTAGATCGCCGGGCTATTTCTGAAGTTGATCCACCTTTTTACCCTAACTTTTGGGAATTATCTGAATGCAATGAACTCCCCGTGCGTGGTGTGCTAGATGGTTGCTCAAAGATCTTCCAGGTTCTCAAATAGGTGAATTATGTTAGTGGCTAGAAATCCATAGGTCTTTAATTTTTATTTGAGTCTAGAATCATTTGAGAATCCCTTAAAAATTATATAGGCTGTGTGTGCGCGCGCACAATTATTTTATGTTCTTGGGGGTTCATTGTCTCACTTAATATCATCAATTGATCTCCTAGGGACTATGAACCTCAGGTACAGGATGTCTGCTCTAAAACCACTCAATAAACTGTAGATTAAAATCTTGAGTTGATGATCAAGCTTAAAAGGGTTAAATTTCTTTCATTTAGAAGCTTTTACAGTTTACTAGAAGTCTCTTCATAGCCCAGAGCTAGAACAGAGGCAGGGTTTTATATTTGGGAGGTTTTTGTCAACTGCCATCAACTTTAAGGGTGTCCATATTACCTGCTTAACTGTCTTCCTGCTACTTTGGGTGAACAGCAGTAGGGGCAGACCTGAGCCAGGTAGAGAGATTTCAAGGAAAAGCTGTGAGTGCTGGGCATGTGCTCAAGTGAAAGGTGGTTTTTTTGTAGCTAAGGTGGCAATAGTAGTCATGATAGCTTACTGATGTGGAGCTCATAAGGGATATTTCATCCATCTTCTACCAATGTTGGCCTTGTGGACCATCTTTGCTGAAGACAAGCCAATGTAGTTCCCACATACTATATTTTCTCATGTCATTATCACCACATTTTTATAGCCCTAAACACATATAACTGGACTCATAAAAGAGCCATGTTGAGCAGAAAAAGTAGAAAAGAAAATATGCCTCATCTCACATTACTGACTGCCTGTTCCCTGAGACCCACAAGCCACTGGAAACTCTAAGTGTCTTGCTGAGTTACTCTGTAACTTAAATTTAATTTGTGTGCATTTTTGGCACAGTAATTGTTTTAGTGAGTATTTTTGGCACCTTGATTTTGGCACTTCAAAATGCAACTCGTAGACCTTTATAATTTTTCAAAGGTTGCTTTCCCACATACTAGCTCTGTGTGGCTGCCTGAGAAACCCAGATGCAATGAGATTTTGAGCAATGCAACAGCTAAAGGATTGATTCTGTGTACACCTGCTTTACAAAATATCTAGCATCAACATAGCCCACACTTGTTTTCTTGAGGACAGAACAAAACAGCATTTCTTTAAGCATACTGGTACATATCTCTTATGTCTCCAAAGGTCTACAAAAACAGAAACCTTTAAAAAAATCCTGCCATTTTGGTAAATAATAATAATTATAACAACATCAAAAAAGAATCTTGCAAGCATGCAATCTTATCTGCTAGGGTGGCTAGATTTATTATATTTATATGTGCTGAGACTTTAAAAAATAGTGATCTGTAATCTGGAGAGACGATTTTATCATGGTGCCACTGCAGTGCCCAATAGAATGTGGCTCTCGAAAATGCAGGCCTCCTTTAATCAGGAACCAACACAGGCTAGACCTTATCAAGACTATGAGACTGGCAGACATTATCTATCACGTGTTTATTTATTTTTAAAGAGTGAACTGAAGTCAACTTGCTGAAAGAATGGGAAGACCCCAACAGCCATATTTATTTCTATTCAATGAAGACCCACTGTGTTTAGCAGCGTGATCCTTGTTATTGTGACGCACCACAGCCCCATTCCTTTCAATTTTTAGGTTTTCATTTTGTAAAGAAATGCTATTTTGCACAAATCCTGGACTCTAATGCTTAAATCTGTAAGAGCTTTGTCTGGCTAAATCTCACTTAAAACTCCGTTTCAGAATTGCTTCCTCTAGAAAATCATCTTTGACTGTCTCTGAGACAAGCATTCTTGGTGTGTCATAAATGTAGTACACGGGCAATAACTAAACAAGTACTAAACAAGTAGAAAAAGATGACGTGAATTTGAATAAGATGTGTATAGTTAAAACTATTAAATCTTTTTATATTTTCTCTAGGTTTTCTACAAAGCACTCAGCATTATTTCTTAATATTAATGCCATGTAACTAGATGTAATGCTTTATAATTTTTAAAAGGAATTGGAGTAAGAATACAGCCTTTGAGAACAGACCGCTTGGGCATGACCTTTGACTCTTCTTGTTTAAAGTTGTGTGACCTTGGCCAACTTACTTAACATCTCTTAGCCTTGGTTTATAAAATAGGAGCAATAGTGCTTACTTCATTGTTGTGGGTATTGAGTGCAATAAAATATGCACGTATGTAATTGTGCTTGCCACTGATTAATGCCCAACTGCCTTTGGCTGTTACTGTTATTATTTGCACTATTGGCTGCCCAGGCCACTGTGTCCCCTTCTCTTCTTACTGGGCTTTGTGTTTTCTCCTGAAGCTCAATTTAAAGGGACCATCTTGTCACTCAGGAAATAATTTCTTTTTAGGCACAATTGTGTTAGCATTCACAACATTTGCCCCCTTTAAATGACACAGAATAAATATGCTATGGAGCAGTAAATTCTGGTGATGGGTGTCATCCATACCTCAGTTTGAAGGAGCTGAGACACTCATATTTTTGTTCTTTTGCAACATGAGCTAAAGAGCTAAAAATGGCCTGCCTAGCTGGCTGCAGGGGTAATAACCACTGTGTGCCTTTCATAGCAGGGCTTGGGGATGGGGAGAGGGGTGCTGAATGTGGACTCACACCCTCAGCATCTAGAAATACTGGAGCAGAAGAAAGAAGGAAGAGGAGACGGTTGGGTGGTGGTCTGGGTTAAAGCGAGTGTCATTGTGACCTGCCCTTTGAGGCCTGCAGAAGAAGAAGAGAATGTTCTAGCACATATTCCAGTGCCCCCAGCAATTTCCAGGAATGGGTCTAAGGAACCAGAACTGGGAGACTGTCCTAGCAAAGGAGGAAAACTGTACCCATCAAGGAACCCAAAAAGAATTCAGTTTCCTTTGTTTCCATCTAGTGATTTCAGGAGTGAAACTTCTGCCTGCAGTTGCTTTCTGAGGCCAGAAATTCCACTCAAATGAGCCTGGCTAAGACAAATGTAAGTGCCTAGAAGTGGTTATGTTTATACTGAAACTCATTCAGACTTAAGTTTAGCTATCCATTCGTTCATTCACAGATCAGTAAAAATATTATTTTAAAAATATAACTTATATTGCATCACCTCTCCAATTAAACCGGCCAATGGATTCTCACTGCATTTAAAGTAAAATTTAATAACCAAACTCTTGACCCTGGACTACACGGACCAGAGAGAAATGTCCTTGCCTCTCCATGGAGCCTCATCTGCACCAGTTCCTACCCCAGTGTGTTTCTGCTTTCTCACAGCACCAGGGCTCAGCACTTGATGCTCCTCAAGGCGTTCGAATGGCCAGGTCCTCCTTCAGATTTCAGTCTGCATGTTATTACTCAGAGACACTTGTGTATCCCAACTAAAGTAGTCTACCCTGCACCCCCCTACACTTCATTCTGTCATCTCCATCCTAAAACTTGTCACAATCTGTGACCATCTTCTTTATTTATTTACATATTTCTCCTCTTCTCCCCCATCATACACATTCAGAGTTAATTTCCAGAAGAGTAAATATATTTTTAAAAATATATCTTTATTGATTTCAGAGAGAGGAAGGGAGAGAGAGAGAGACATCAACGATGAGAGAGTCATTGATCGGCTGCCTCCTGCATGTCCCCGACTGGGGATCGAGCCCACAACCCTGGCATGTGTCCTGACCGGGAATCAAACTTCAATCTCCTGGATCCTAGGTCGATGCTCAACTGCTGAGCCACCTGGCAGGCTAATTACCTATTAGTTACTATCGTTTCCTGTTGGTTTAACGTGTCTTCCACATAGTACTCACTAGACATTGGTTGAACAGAAGAATGAACATGTTATTATGAGGTTTCAGAAAATACCAGCCTCTTAAAATAAGGTAGGGGCATGGACAAAGGAGGGGAGTAGAAGGTCATAAAACTGAAATAGTAAAGGCAAACTACACATTATGTTTTGCTTATTTACTGAGCCTATATACCTTTGTCAGATCATGATGGAATAGGAGCTTTGTGTCTAGATATCTTTGCAGTTGCCACTTCGCTGAAAAACTCAGTTTCATGGCTCTCTTTCTCTAAATATAGTGCATTTGAATGCATTGTTAATAATAGCAAAACACGTCTGCAGCTCTTACTATGTGGCCAAAAATCACATAAGGGCTATATATGGATTAAATTATATATCTTCACAATAAGCCTATAAAGTAGGGAGTATAATTTTCCCATTTTATAGATGAGAAAACTGAGGCATAAAAGTTTAGCTATTACCCAAGGTCACAAAGATTAGCAGCAGCATAGCTGAGATTTGAACTCAGGGAGGGTAGCTCCAGAATCCATGCTCTTTACCCCCATGATATACTAATATTTGGTTCTTTGATTGGAAAACATTTACTACCCTTTGGGTACATAGCATTTTTCTAACTCATTTCTGTAGGTCTAAGTGGCTATTTGAGTTACCAAACCATTTCTTAATGTCCATGGATTTTAAATTGTTTTCTCAAGAATGATAACTTTTAGATATTCTTTAATTGGGAAAATTAGAACAGCAGGTCTTTCATTGTGTGCTCGCTCAGGATTCGCGCTGACTGCCAGCACCACACAGTACTGGCAAATCACTCATGAGGGTGGCAGGCTCAAATAGGCGTATATAGGTTATTTCATTATAAATGAAATCTTTTGTTTTTCTGGAGCTATTTGTCCTCTCATCTGATTGATCTAAATATGGAGATTTGTTGGATTAAATTGTTGATAAATAGAGCCAACTTCTAACACCAAGAAATGCTTCTTATCCCAAGAGAAGATAAAATCTCCACACAGGGAAAAAGAAAGCCAGGTTTGGACTAAAATGCTGAACGCAAGCAGAAAAATGCCAAGAGAATAACCTTTAGCCCACGTCTTTTATTTTTATCATTGCAAATGTCTTAATGTAGAAACTGGTTCTTATTTTCGTAAGGAGCTACTTGGTAGTTACTCATGTTAGATATACTTAAAATCTGGCAATTTTTTCATAAGATAAACCACAGGTCTTTTGGTCATCCACCTGTCATTCTCACTGTGAGAAACCCTGCTTGTGGCATAGAATGAGACTCTGCCACACACTCGTGCCACCTCAGGCCAATTACTTAGCGTTCTGTACCTTACTCCTCAGTGGTGGGATGAAGATGGCAATGGACACTTGAGAGCGTAGGTGAGAGGAGTGAGATGATGTAGGTGCAAGTACAGAGCACAGGGCGGGCACATCTGGGATGGCAGCTCCTCACTGTCCCTGTATGCACGCCCCTCTCCTGAGCATCTGTGCACATCTATGGGCCCTTGAGTACTGGCGTGCGCGCCTTCACTGGTTATGTAATGACATGGAACTTTATTCCAATCAGGAACACTGCATTGCTGAGCCAGCCTCAAGAATTTTACCAGAGCCCCGATTTTGTAGAAAAGTGTAAAAATGCCCATTTCCCCATGGGTTACAAAATAATAAGGTCTTTTTTCTCCTGTGTTATCCTTTCAGTTAGTTATCTCAGCATATCACAGCATTAAAATGCTTCCATGGAAAAGGTCACTCTCTCCGATCAAAACATTTCTTTGCTGTTCTGTCCCCAGAGGTGCACGTGGGAACAACAATCAATAAGAGAAGCTGGAGGAACAATGGGACTTACCTTTGAGGAAGAGCCATTAGGTCAACATATTTTGTCATGGTTTTACAACCAATAATTTCTCTCATAATGGCATTTCCTAATCACTGGGTGAAAATAACTACAGTTGCAATAATAGGGCTCCATCAGGATCTTTACAATCTTTTTTCAGGACTTTGACCTTAACATTTTCTTTCCATTTTGGCGTGTTTTTTATTTTTATTTTTTGATGTAATGAAAACAATCCCTGATGTTTAAGACTAAAGAGATGAAACATTTTTTCACTATGATATCAGCTGCAAAATAAGAATTGCTAACCCATGTCTCTTTTTCCATATTTTTTACTTTTTAATGTTTATATATTTCAACTATGCATACGAGGAATGAAGATGTGTTCATCATTACAATTCCTCATGACTTTGAATAACACCTTTTTCCTGGGTTCACAAAGTAATAAGTGGGAATTTATTACTGTAGGATCGTTATTTAATACCTCCTTACTCTGTGAGTCTGCATGCAAAACTTTGTGAGATCCCTTAGGAAGAAGGGCATGCTACTGAGATTCCAAATGGGAGTATGTACAATTGCAGTTGATATGTTAAGCATCACAATTTTAGAGAGTTCCTAGAAACTGTATCAAGTAAATGTGACCCTTAGAAGTTCATTCATGAGCTATGATAGATGGGAGAAAGGCTTATGAATAACATTGGCAAATTTAAAGCAAGACTTACAGATAAACTCTGAAACAGTAGTGTGTTGTATCCTAATCACCTCTACTTATATATCTCTCCATTGTTGGATGCTCAGAAAGTATCTATCAGGATGAGGTCCATGTATATGTGGTTTGATTTGAAGTTCACTGACCTTTTGTTTTAGATAAGATTTTTAAAGTGGAATTTTTATCATTTGATATTTCATACACACAAAAGAATATATGTAAATCATGAGGCATAGTAATAAAATAACCACTAGTATATCTGCTACTCAGCTGAAGACCATGAAAATAACTAAACTGTTATTATTACTTAAGTACTCCTCCCTGCACCCACACCAACTCGTGGAGGTAAATACTACCTTAGATTTTTTTTTTGGCATGATTTTGATCTTTATGCCCCATTATGTTTTTAATATTATCATTGCATAAAGATACCATGTATTCAGTTTCACTGCTTTGTAATAATCCATTGTGTGAAAATACTTCAATTTATTTATTAATTCTTTTCTTAGTAGACTCTTGGAGCCCTTTCAGTTTTTGTTACTACAAGCAGTGCTGCTAAGATATTTCTCATCCAGTTCTTTGGGTGCACATAAGCAACACATCTCTGTGGTGTTTACCCAGGAATGAAATTGGATATATACCTGAGACATTCAGAGTTTGAATGATATAAAAGTAACACCAAATTATTTTACAACAGGTTGTACCATATGCCCTCTCCGGCTGGAGACCCACACTGCCACCTGGGAGATGGGGGTGCTGAGGCAACCTGCTTTGTACTTCATTTGGAGCAACTTCACTTTGACACTGTACTCAGATCCTATGGCTAAAAGAAAAGGTAAAACTTCTCTATCTGCTTCCTGTAATAAGTGAGCAGAGAGAGGGAGCCTTTTAGAGAAAGGATTTACCACTGGCCCACATATAATCCAGCATATTACACAGACCTCAAGACCCCTAGCTACCTAGGATCTCTTGCACAGCAGCGTGAAGCACAGAACCATGCAGAAGTCTTGGAGAAACAAATGGGCGCCCAGCAGAGTGGCGGTGGGCATCTCCTTACTCTTGTTTCTCAGGTAAGACCAGGCTGTTGAAGTGGGACAAAAGTCATCCATCAAGATCATAATTGCTCTACCTTCTATGAGGCCCGCTTAAATAAATATGTTCAGAACCAAATCCTAAATGTGTGTAGGTATCTAAGTTGTTTTTATAAAATCTTCATTCCTTAAGCATATTTGTAAAACTGCATCTTCTCAAGCCGTGAGGCTTGTGTTTAGTTCAGTCAAAACCTATTAGGACAGAGTTGATACATTGATTGAAATTGAATTCATTTATGCCCATGTGAAACATGGCAAACGGCAACCCATAATAAATTTTCCTGTCCTTAACTGAATGAAAATAGGTTTTTATAATTGAATTTCTTTGATGTTTCTCACATTTGCATCCTGAGGAAAATGGGAAGATTTATTATAGGCATGATATAAATTGCCCATCTGTAAAAATATTTTAATAACAGAGGTTTCTACAGTGACTGGAAAGGATGGAGAGATAAGAATGGGCCTGTCAGCTTCCTTGATGATGAATTCAATTGATAAAAGATACAACATTGTTTTTGTGTTAAAATGGTTTTGGTGGAAATTTAAAGAAATCTATAGAAATGGAGTGATCTTTTGGACCAAAAAGTCCAAATCAGTAGATTTAGTGGATTCCCATGAGAGGTGCACTATAGATGTATAGGATCCAGGACCCCGCCCCCCCCCCCCCTTGAAAACCTATCAGGAGGTTTTGTGAACCTGAGGACTAGAATTTTCAGTTGTAACTCGACCCTCACAACTGCTTAACTAGAGTGTTTGCCATCTCCCTTGTCATTTCTCATAAGGCTTATACATGGTCGGCACTTGATACATGTTTGTGGAAATAGTAACTGAATGTACTCAACTGACTCACTCTTATCCTGCCACTATCATGATCTATGATGCAAAGTTAAAGAGAAAGACAGTGATAAAATGGCAAATTTTATACAGAGTCTTTTCTAGGGTTTCACAGATCAAACTTATATTAATCTGATAATAATGGAAACCACAAAAATAATAGGAAGCATTTATTTAGTACCTGTGAGTGTTCTAGATCTGGGTTAGACACTTCATATTTAATCTTTATAATATGATTGCTATATGAATTTCATTACTTCCATTTTATAGATCAGTAAACTGAGACTTGAGAGGAAAATGGCAGAGACAGCTATTAAATTCAGATCCAATTCACTGTGCTGCACTGCCTCCCACGAAAAACATTTAAAAATTATTTCCAATGTTTGGTTTATGATTAAATTTTAGAGGTAACTTTTGAAAAATTAAATATATGCTTTTGATTCAAAGTAAAGACCATCTCATATATTTTCTATATCATATGGAACTTTTGAAAGTTAAGGCAGTCGCCCTGAAATAAACAGACATCAGAAATAAATATTAAGTTCCAGTTATTGCTAGAAATACTTAGAAAAACTCAGAATCCTCAGGGGGGAAATATTGCACAATGGTGTGTGCTGGTGAAAACCACCGTGTCTGTATAAGCCATCTCTGAAATGTGTTTACATTATTTTATCCATGTCTATGCCTGCATGAAACTTTGCTGTCTGTCTGACCACTCACAGCCAAGAACTTTGTCCACCGCAGGGACTTAATAACCCAGGGAGCAGGTTTAAGAACTCAGTGCCCATCTATCTACTTCATGAAGCGTTCCTTCATTGAAAATCACACAAACACAACTGCCCACAATTCTCCTTTTATTACCCACCTTTAACATTCATGTATTTTTTTTTTTTCTCTTTTAAAGACATAGTTAATCCTTTATTGGTTTAGCCAATGCCCTGTACTTTTGCAAGGTGGGTTCAGTGTGTGCATCTTCCTGAGAACAGGCTGATTTTCGTCAGAATGGAAGCAGCTAGAGGTTCTGCCGCTGTTCAGCTCTGACCACGGCCGGTTCTCAGACATAATTGCTCAACACTATAATTGCTTTATGAGGTTTCCCAGACACCAGCCTTTATTCTTACACCACAGGACCACATATCCCCAAATACTAGATATTAGTAACCCCCTCCCCTACCCATTGGTTTCATGCCTCCTATCTGGGACCAATCAATGGCAAAAATAAAGGACAGACACAGGGTAATTCTACACTGCAGCAAAATTTAGCTTGCTATCTTGAAAATAGTCATACTATTTTGGGATTTTACAGTAAACAAAACCCAGACAGCAGACCAGAGGGGCCATTTACGAGTTATAAAATTGCCTGTGTGAGATAAGGCAACTCATAAATGATTCAGTGAAGTGCACAGGATAAATCTTATTTCTCATACCCATGAATCCAAGGAAGATTCTGGGATGTTCTCAGCCCCTGATAATGTAAGAGAGAAACACATGTCACGTTAAGAACCTGACATGGCATTAGAGTGCTATAAAATGTTCAATTAAACATGGCAACTGCAGGACAAATGGTACCCAGGATACAGTTCTTTGTTTGCCTTTAAGAACTTTAATGTGTCTTATTTATTGAGGGCAAGGAACGTAAGGATAGTAAAGTGACAGAGTCTAACCCACCTGAAAATATTTGTGTTAGTGTCAAGACAAATAATAAATGGGGCTGCCTCAGGACCTTAGCCTTTTCAAAAGATGGACAGAGTTGCGTTTGGTGGATTGCACCTTATGGAATTAGAGCCAACTTAAGGAAAACTGTTGCAGCATCTGTCTTCTTTCAAGCAGATTGTCAAGAGAGAAAAAGACGAGGGGGTGGGAGTCAGGAATATGGGGAGGGGAGGGGAGAGGAGCAGTGAGAGTGGTGGGGGTGCGGTGGGGCGGGGAGAGAAGCAGGGACAGCTTGCATGGTTAAACCCTCAAGATAAGCTGTCGCTTAGAACCTTGAGGGCTCCAGAACTTGACACATGGGCTGCTCTCTGGGGGACCTTTCTCCCTGCTCTGCGGGCAGATCACGGCCACCGAGCTGTGACGCCCTGGCACTGGCCTGACCTGATATAATGGGCAGCTATTTACTGCAAACAAGGTAGGTGGAGGAACGTAGGCTTAACTGATGCTCTGGTGTAGCAGGAATCCACTGGGATCGGCTAAGAACCAGTCAATCTTCTGGGTTCCCCCCTCCCCCGCTCCTCCTGGGTTGGGACTATTTATTTCCTTCCCTCAGGGCCAGACCACGGATGCCTGACTGAGCAGCGCTGCTCTTCCATCCAGCCCCCTCTGCCTCCCACTCGGGATCAATAGAGTGGGTTAAAGAAGCAACTGCATGACAATAAATAAAAAAGAAAACTAAGTTTGGATAGCACCACTTCCAAACCGACATTTTCTGGGCACGTTTTTATCTATTCCTAAGGAAAAAAACAAAGGCACAGCCCCAGGAGGCGCCTTGGTGAGGTTGTCCGAGCGCTTCAACAAGAAGCCCAATCAGACTTGATTTGTGAAGAGTGTCAGAGGCTGTAGTGAATCATGTAAACACCGCGGGCTGTTACTCCAGGCCGTTGCTCTGCAGGCTGCAGGCTCCTCGTGTGTTTCTGAAGCTGTGGGTGTTTATTTTCGCTGCATCTGAGAGCACACATTTGCACTCCACGTTTTCCGACCAAGGGGAACAATCACAATGGGAACCCCTAGGTAGTGAATGTGAGCGAACCCACAGTCAGGGGGCTTGGCAGTTTTGCCTCCATCTCCCAGATCTAAGCCCATCACAACAGAGGAAATGATCCAAAAAGTCTTCCAGGGCATCTTGCTTTTCAAAGGGCCAAAGGATTTTATTTCTGTTATTGAGTTTATTTCCTGCTAGGTGAGGTAAGACAGGCAGGTGTCCGAGAGGCTCAGCAATGTTGACTTTACTAGACAAGGTCATGGTGTTGTAGCACAATGGGATCCACGTTTCCCAACTTCCAAATTGGTCTCTTTCTCCCATGGACTTAAAAAAGAGAAAAAAATCCTTTCCCTGAATCGTATAAAGATTTAAATGGCACAAGCAGGCTTAAAAAACCCTTACTTTGGTCTCAAATCCCAGACAGTGCATATTCTTTTGTGAATTCCTTACATAATACAAGGAGCTCAAACCCAGAGGCTCTGTTCCTTGGGTGATTGCCGTGAATGGAAGCCAGGCTCCTATTGATAACTGACAGTTTCGTTTGTTTGTTTCTGTTTTTGTAAGTAAAGCCTACATTAGTTATAGAGAAGAGACATAGTCTATACTTTTTTTCAAAGATCGTGATCATTATTTTTAAAAATTTACCTTTATTGTTGAAAGTATTACAGATGTCATTCTATAACTTTATTATCAGATTGTAATAGCTGCGTTGGACATTCACACTATGTTAAGTCTAAGACCATCCCCAGTTTTCAAACAATTTCATAATCCAAGAAAAGTCATCTTATATCTCTGCCAACACTCCTTAGTCATTCTTTTAGATACTTTTACAGAACTTTCCTGTCACTTAATAATTATTTACGAAAAAATGGAACAAGAGTGGAACAGGCACTTGAAATCCATAGATAACCTCTACCCTTCAATTCAGCCCATGGTTTCCAAGTCATCTTTCCCCAGAATTATTTGCTGGAAGTAGAATTAGTTTGCCTCACTATAATCTCCTGTTCCTTCTTCTGTGGGCATCAGTGCAGGCCACAGGCTTGGGATCGAACAGGTTTCTTTTCTTTTCTTTTTTTCCTTTACTTCTTTTTAAAATTTCTCTGTGTCTGGTTTCTTCCCGCGACCTTCAGCTAAGCTCTTGGAAGGCAGATCACGGGTCTGAGCATTCTGAGCACAATAGTCAATTCTGTTTCTTTTTTTAGGCTGCCAAGAGTGATCTCATGTTCTGGGCTACTTTCATATTTTCAAATAAATTATTTCCAAGATTCTTATTCTCATTATCTGCTCTGAGAAATCCCACTCTTGGCTGTGAGAGTGTTCAGTCGGTGGAGGGTCACAGTTCATTTTCACAGCGACAGTTTCACCCTAGAGAAACGTGATAAAGAAGGCAGTGTTTGGGATCCTTCACAGGAAAGGAACATGGGGGTTTTGCTGTCTTCACCTGTAACCGAAACGTGTTAAACAGTTACGTTTTAAATTAGAATGGTTACTCTGTGAAGAACACTGTGTAGAAAGGTGCAATTTGGGGCGACTTTCTTCTCTTCTGACAAAAAAGATCATCCTTCCTCAACTCTCCAGGCAATGAGAACAATATATGGGACTTACATACCAACAGCTTGTAGAAGTGGGGCACCTGGATGTGGGTGGCATTCTGTGTTCATGCCATCTTCTCACTGGGTGCCTGATTTAGTCCCTAGACTATGCACGCTGAAATGGGAAATGAGCAAGGTCTGTCGGGAGAATTTGGGGTTTACAATGCCCTCCGGTGTGCAGTGATGTGCCACCTGTGTGATCAGCTTCCCCAAGCTCACCACCTTGCATTCTTTTACAAACATAGCTGATTTGTTTTCAAGTTCATATAGAGCAGTCTTCCTCAACCTGGGCATCACTGCCATTTAAGCCAGACAATTTCTTGTTGTGGAGGGCTGTTCTGTGCATTGTAGGATATTTAACAGCATATCTGGCCTCTCCTCACTAGAGGCCACTCCCAACCCCAATCAAAAACATCTCCAGACATTGCCAAGTATCCCCCCAAGGGGGTAAAATTACCCCTAACTGGGAAACACTGAGGTAAATATGATATACTCTTAAAATCCCCTCTTCCCAGATGATTGGCATTCTCAGTTACTTTTACAAAGAAGTTCTGAAGCCACTGTGTCAGCCAAGGTGCCACTTAGATTCCCTTCCAGAGAGAACCTGCTGGGCAGGGGCTCCAGCTGCCACAGCAGTAGGGAGTAGGGCTGAGGCCCTGCTTTCCCCAGGCTGCCCTGGGCTAAAGCCTCGGCACAGCCGGGCACTGGAGCTGAACCACTTCTGCCCGACAGAAGCCCTCAAAGGGGCAGCATTTGCTCAGGCTCCCTCCCCATGGCCTGGCTGACACTTCCTCAGAGCCGCACTGCAGTCTGAGCGTCTCTCCACCTAACCCTCCTCCTTCCCCCTCTCCTTTTCCAGGGGTCAGACCTGAGTCATGATGGGGATCTCGAAGCCTTCACCTGCGTCTTCTCCCCTCTATATTCCACAGGTATTTTCCCCAATAAATTTCTTGCATTTCTAATTTGGTCTTGGGTTTACTTCCTGAATTACCTGAGCTGACACAGCCCCCATCACATACGTGCCATCCTGGCTTTCTTGTTCCCCGGACACTCTGAAATTGTATCTGCAGTAGAGTCTTTGCAAGAGCGAATTCTTTTTTGTGAGATGCATTCTTTGCTGCTCTTTGCATAGCTGGTTCCATCACTTGGGTCTCAGATGAAATGTGACATCTTTAGTGAAGCCTTTTCTGACACTTGACCTGAACGCTCCTCCAGGCAGTGTCCATCACATTAAGCACTTTCATTTTTTTCACAGCATTTTGATTCATTTTTTGGTGTGTATGTGTTTCCCTCCTTTAGAATGAGATCTTTACAAGACGTCTTGTTCAAAGTTGCATTTCTGGTGTCTACAACGGTGCCTGAAAATATGGGAGGAAACCAAACTCCAAAGCTCTGGCTTCTCCCTCTTCTTCTACAGAATTTGTCATGAAATAATGATTTTGAGCTTGTTGGTTCTCCGTGGCTTGGAGATTTCCAGTCTGTTTATTTACTAAAGATTTAGATTTGGTTATAAATGAATTACATACTTATTTAGTGTTCAAACTGTTTTACAGCACTGGACAGAAGGGATCTATTAAACACAATTTCTGCCAGGACATATGTAAGAATTAAGTTATGCAGCAAAATCCGCCCCCCCCAATAAATAAATAAATAAATAAGTAGGCATTTTTAGCCATGGTGCTGGAAAGAGGGGAAGAGGAAAGGGGGTATTTGAAGGAAAAATAAGGAACTGACCCCTGATGGTAGAGAGCCTTGGGGAAGCTCCCAGGCCAGAAATATTTATTTTCTTTCTAAAAAGCTATAAGGAAACCAGGGAAATGGGTAGTTTGTTTTTGGCATGTGCAGGGACCTGGGGCAGGTATATCTGCAGAACCTGAGAGGAGTCACTCTTCTGGGTGTTTTTTGTTGTTGTTTTTTGGCATTAGCACAGATTTTTACAGCAGTAGTGAGGAGTCCTAACTAATTAGATGAAGAAAAGAGTGGAACTTCAATTAATTACAGAGAGGTGTAAAATTCTTGGTTGTTATAAGAAAAGGATCATTTTGATAGGGCTCAATATAAATCAGTGAGTCACGGACTGGCCTGAAACACAGAAGAGGATGGCAGAGGATCAGGGTAAAAGTTTGAGACTGGCCCTGGTGGGTGGCTCTGTTGGTTGGAGCATCATCCCAATATGCTAAAGTTGCAGGTTCCATCCCCAATCAGGGCACATACAAGAAGCAACTAATGAATGCACAAATAAGTGGAACAACAAAGTGATGTTCCTCTCTTTCTCACTTCTCTCTCTCAAATCAATGAATAAAAATTTTTTTAAAAGTTTGAAACAGAAGGAGACTCATAGCATTTCCCGTAGCCATACATGGGGGAAGCTTGGAATTGACATAAGTGTCTTGTTATAACTATTTATTATTTGTGTTCATTTTGTACATGTATTGTGTACATATATGGCCAATATATGAAGCAGAAGTGACAGTATCCAAGCCACACCTAGGCCTCGCTCCCTCGGGACTCCTGCCTTCCCCAGGTAAACAAGCCAGCTAGCCCTGCTGGAGGGTCAGGGCCTCCGGAGCCAGACTCGAATTAGCCAGTTGTCCCAAGGCCGCAGGGATACGAAAGGCCAGCCAAGATCACCAGGTTCACTGGCCTCACCCGAAGCTGACCCTTATGTGATCATGCAAGCCCGGCCCAGCTCAGCGGAACCGTACCCCTGGCCTGCAGGCGGACTTGTGAACAACGGTCAATGATTGTTGTTTAAGTTTCTAAATCGAGGGGTTTGTTAGAAGCAGTAGATAACAAGTCACGATTCATATGTACTTGCTGTTACACTTCCAGTCCTGTTGGGTAGGTCAAATGAGTACACGGATCAGTAATTCCGACTAGAAGGGAGAAAGAAATTAGGGTGGGCTGAGGTAGTGAAAGGACAGACCAAGGAGAACAGGATTTGGGGTGGACCTTAGTGCCCACGCAGGATCTAAGCAGGAGGATGGGTGGGCGTAAGCCATTCCCGGCAGAAGGAAAACACATGTAAATGTGTGGACATGGGAATGAGAGCTTAGTGTGGGTGATGGACACTGACAACATAGGCGTCCTTGGAACAGTGGCTTCAGGAGAATACTCCAGTGGCCTGTTGGGGGGGGTGAGTGTGTATGTGTGTGTGTGTAGGGGAACAACTGAACCTTGACAAATCATACGAGAAATCGTGGTTTTTTGCCAAAGATGTATTGTCGATTTCATCTCTGTTGGTAGCTTTCTGATCATTTATTCTTTTTCTGAAGTATCTTACCAGGTGGACTTGTGAACTGTCAGTTCTGGACTGTCCTGCTGGGGGCTGTGTAGGGGCTTGGCCCAGGGCAGCACTGTCTCCGCGGTAGACATGGCTCTGTGTCAGAAGCATCTCCACCACGAGGATGTTGTTTCTGTTCAGTATTTTTCAGAACCCAACTGTAAGTCAGAGGTGATTTAATGCCTTTACATTTTGCTTTTCTTCAGGAATTCAGAGATGAAAGTGGGCAGAGGGCCACTGGTGTAAACAAGCAGCTTCTCTGTAAGGACCTGAGAGTGACCACTGCGTCTGCTTTTCTGTCACTGCTATTGCCACAGCCAAGGTGCCAGCAGTCAGTGATGGTCAAGGCCTGTTCCTCTGCCTATAGATTCTCTCTAGTAGCATCTTGGTAGCAAAGATTACAGAAAAAAAATCTACTTCTTTACATTTTTAAAAAAAGAGTGTTTTATTGTCTAGTGGTATTAATAATATAAACCAAGCTGGCTCCATGTTGCTGCAGCGTAATCCCACCATTCCGGCAAACTTTTTCATCATCAAATAATCTGAAACTTTTTCCAAATTGAAGTCAATGCAGAGAGTTAAAGTGTCCAAAATATGGGTTCATTTTACTCTGGATATAAACGGAGAGCTAGCTGACACATTGCTATCGAGGGTTCTTCTAGACACAGGTAGCCAGATCCGCTCCTTTCACCCCTTTTCTTGCTCTGACTCTTGCTACAGTGGGTGTTTTTAGGAATCTGTGACAAAAGCAGCCTCCAGACTTTCACCATGATTTCAATAACCTATTTCTACTAGACTGAGATCTCAAAAACAAAAGTAGCAAGAAGTTAACAAGGAGGTGAGTTTGGTGGAAGGGGACAATATACCTACAGGGTGTCCGGATTTCAAAGCTGTTTGCCCCCGTTTGGTCTGCCCTTGTCTAGCCCACACTCCCTGTGACTCTCTGTGTGCCAGCCACTCTGGCTTATCCGAGATCCCAGAACGTCATTCATCCCTCTGTCACAGGCGTCTGACTGAAATGTTCTTTCTTCCCTTCCTTCGTGTGGAAGGAACTCAGTTTTTTCAGATCTCAGCTTAGCCATTATTTCCTCAGTGACGCCTTCCCTGCACACTGAGCTATAAACTTTCATAGGACCATTTGCCTCCCATTCAGAGCACTCACTGCATTTTAAATTTATTTGGTTTTATCATCTGACTAATGCCTGTCTCTCATATTAGACTGAATGATCCAGGAGGGCAGAGATGCTATTTTTTCCCCCTTATTGTTACATTCCCAGTACCTGGCACATAGCAGGTGCTCAATAAATACATGTTGAATGAATGAGTGAATGGCTATATGAATGAATGAATCAAGGATTTACTCTGAGAAAGAGCATGAGATACCCAACTGTGACTTATGCCTTCCAAAGATTTCTCCTGTATTCTTGCCATGACTATCTATTGATGCCTGAAAAATAGTAAGGGTAACTAGACTTGTTCTGGATAACAGGGCTTCATTTTTGCTTAGGATGTACTGTTGGAAACTCTTCTGTGATGAGGTTTATTAAATTTTTTTTTGAAATACTTGTGGAACGAAAGTGAACTCTGGGCTTCTACTTCCCAGTGCATTCAGCTGCTGATTATTCCCTAGAGGACGTGAAAAGGGGACCTTTTCTTTTAATCTGTATCCCAGTCCTCCCTCTAAATTTCATAATATTGAATGATGCCACTCATAATTTAAATGCCAAGCAATAGAAATTATGGAAAGCACTCGATGAATGAACTCCATAAACGAATACAATAAAATGCTTTAATTAAAGGAGTCTTCCTAGAATGATTGAAAACACTCTTGCACTGTAGATTTAGAATAAATTCAAACAGCTCAAGGTGATTTACACACCAGAGATGACCCACGGGAAGACTCAAGATGATATTGCACACTTCCAGGCACCTCAAATGAACCTTATATTCTTGCAACCCTCAGGTAGATTTCTGCAGACAAAAAAGACCTCTTTCCTCTGCATCCTCTCCTTGTAAGTATTCAAGGTTTCCTCTGAATGGCTCTGCTCAGGAGTAGTCACAGTCATTTCAGCCCTGGCACTGCCTTGCTAAGCCATGTGGCTTATGCTAACGCATCATTGCCACTGTCACTAACTCTGAGAAATGAGCATCCTGAAAACCCATAGCTCCCTTAGCCTGAATGATTTGGCAGTTCCAGTCCCAGGGTGCCCCTATGCTGGGAAAGTTCCCTCGGTCTTCTCTCTTGACACTTAAGCATCAGGACTTTAGAAAAACTTAGAACCATTTGTGGGTCTGAGCAAATGATTAAAAACTGGGGCAGAACCCCCTCAAAGACCATAGGCCTAAGGGAGTAGATGTTACGTTCCAAGTTGGGAGCTTGTCTCTGACTACACACCCATCTCCCATGCGGCCCTGACACCCTCACAGGGCCAACCCAATGCTCTTCCTGCCGGGTGCATGCTGCCTTATTTCTTCTTTTGTTCTATCTGCCTGCTGCTGGCTCCTTGCACAAACAAGTGCTTTATGCTAATCGCAAGATATAACCCAACCTTAAAAAGGGTGTAGTGATCAGTATCCATCATCTTTCCAAGTGCCTTGTCACTACATCAATTAATACAATTGAGCAAAAAATGTCACAGGCCCGCTGGAAAAACCTTTTCACAGCCTTTCAGGGGGAAGTTTACTTCCAGCATTTTTCCCTTGCATTAGTGCCTGTCATCTACCAAACAACAGAACCCAGTGGTGTCAATTATATTTGATTGACTGAGTAAAGCGCACACACAAATAAGCGAAAACAATGGACACAAAAATCTATAGATGACTCCCCTTGTCAGAGCGAATGCTTGTCTTCTCCATTTTCATGCGGCACGGTGTCCTGCTGCTCCTGCCTTAAATGTTTCCTTCAGCCCCCAAACTATCACCAATTAAGTTAGCAGGGTCTTCAAAGGTGTCAAACGACTCCCTAGGCAATCGGCTCTAACTGCTGTTCAATAAATGAGGTCTAATTTATCAGTTTAACTTCACTTCTAAAAACCTAATGCTTCACAGTGCTGGGTGCCATTTAGCGAGAGCGTGGGAGCTCCGCCGCAGCCAGCCTGCGGGGCAGGGGAACGTGACACACGCCTCCTGACAACTGTTTTGTTGGGTGCGTATTTTTCCCCCTTCCATGTGCACTTTCCAACTTTGTACTTTTGTGCCCTTATCAACTTGCACGCATGCACATGCAAAACCCCCAACACAAAACTCGAGTCTGGACTATCGTTGGTGCAGACAGTTTTAATAATGAGCTAGGACCCAGGAGAAGCAGGGCCCTTCTCTCTTTTTGATGTTCAGCCTTTGTGTTGTCACTAGGCAGAAACCCACATTTTAAAAAGCTCCAGGAGGCTAACTTTGGCAGCAGAACAGGAAATAAATGTATAGGCTCTTGTTCCTAAATAAATTAAAAAGGTACAGATTTGGCAAAAGGACCATTTGAGTAGAAAGTCTTACAAATAAATGGGCCAGAAATTTTAATTACCAGCTCATGAGTGAAAATCATTCAAATCTATCAACAAGACAAAAAAAGCTATAATTTAAACCTCAAACATGCTAACCACACAAGAATTACTCAAAATTAATCAAAACAATAGCAAGACAGATAAAAAGCATTTCCCTCTCTCTATATGTATATATATACATATACATATGTATATATATGTATATATACATACATATGAATATGGGTTTATTTACAGAGTTAGGCTATATCTAAAATTTGAGCTGAGGCTAATGGGCAGTACCATGTATTATATTAAGGAAGTGTGGCTGGGTATATGGTGACTGTGGGGATGTTTTCATTTTAATGGGAAGATCCCTACATTTGCAGCTCTATCTCACATTGGTAAATAAATTTCTGTCATTCTGGCATCTCAACATTTTCCCATGATCTTAAAAGATTTCTTAAAGACACCACACATGATATACTGGGGTCAATATTTTATTAGTAGTATGCTTTCTCTGTTGCCTCTGTTAGCACATTAATTTTGCCCAATCTACCTGAGGAATCCATCTGCCTAGAGGAAAATTAAGATTTGGTTACAGAAAGAAAATCAGTAGAAATGTCACCTCCTGACCTGCACAATAGAATTTTACAGCAGGAAGAATAACCATGTAAACCAAGCTTGGTATGGTATTTTCCAGATTCCTTTGTGTTCCTCTTTAGCATATCAAAAACCAGGAGGAGCGACTCACAGAGTGAGAGGGTTGTGGTTTAGAGAAGATTCCTTCCTCTGTGGTAGTAGACATAGAAGTCAGGGAACAGTTTCTCTTCCTCTCTCTCCCCCACTCATTAAAGAAACGAGAAGAGAGAAAATTCTTAAAGAGAGGAAGTAGTCCCCCCCCTTTCTTTGGCCAGGAGAGGGGGAAGTATCTGAGATAAGAGTATATCAGGGAGGGTAGAGGGGGGCAAGTACACAAATTAAACTACCTGGAGCCTTTTTTTATGTTAAGAGTAGGGGTCAATGGAGGAGGGAACTTTCTTCAGGTTCCTTCTGTTTTTGGCCAGTAGGGGGTACCATACGTAGAGATTTTCAAAAATCTAGATTCTCCTAGACCAAGAATCAGAATGTGTAGGGGTGAATATTCATATTTACATAGCTCCACATAGAACTTCCATTACTAGCCAGGTTGCACCCGCTAAGCTCCACCGAGAGGAGGCAGCTGGAGCTGACCCTTGGTCACTGCTGGAGGAGGAGGGTGGGTGGGAGAGAGTGAAGAGGAATCTGGTGTAGCCGAGTTCACCCTGCAACCTTACTTTATGCACACTGCTGTTTAATGCCTGCAAAATAAGTATGGTAGCACTTGGATTTTATTGGGTTTTGAGAATCAGTTTTGCCTGTTTTAGTTTCTTTTAGCCCTTGATTCATGTGTAACCTCACCTGTGACCAATTTCTAGTCCTAGCAAAAAGACACTGGAAGCTTCGGATTTATAGCTTAAGTGAACATTATGAAAACCTGGAACTTACCTCACCAGGACTCTTTTAAAGAAGAAACAACTGACCCAAAGGTGTCCAAGGCCAAAGCATGATGTGTCTTGTGTGTCTTGCCTGCTCCTCACTCCCATTTAGTCCGGAGACTGATTTCCCGGGTCATAATTGAGAGCTAATTGAATAAGAGAAAAAAAAAAGCCCATTACTCCATGGGAGCAGGTTATGTGAACTGAGGCTAAGTCGGGATCCAGGAGGCATTTTCTCAGGACTTCTTCTTATGAAGCTATTACTCAATTTTTCACATTAAAAGACATCCCCAAGACAGAAGCGGCAGAGACAGGAGGAGAAGAAGAAAAATGACACTGTAGTTCTCGAAGAAAACAAAACCCAATTCCAAATGCTGCCCATCAGCTCAAGCCATTCATCTTCTCGCTCCTTTCATGTCATCTTATTTTATTTCTATCGAAAATCTACCAGGCAGGGATATACCTTTTGAGTGATCTGGATAGCACCAGAGGTCCAATTGCTGTTTAGTGAGTCTAAGCTTTGAGACTCTTAATAAAACTGAAGGAAAAGAAAGATCCAAACAGGGACTGGAGAGTTAGGAGAAATGTCACCGGAGGCTTATTGAAGCAAATAGAAATAGTAGTAAGTGGAAATAGAAGTAAGCAGAAGTTGAATTACTAGAAGATCAAGATATTTTTATTTTTATCCAAAGATGTGATGTGTTTCAGATATTATATTTTAGTTCTTCAGTTGGAATCCAAGTGGGAACTATTTAAAACAAACAGGATGTGTAAAATCCACATTTATCAACCAAATAAATTGAAAGAAACCTCTACTCTGGTTTTTCATCTTTAAAATGAGAACTGTAAGGGTAGTTTTATTAAGAACTAAGAGAGGTATATACAGGGTATCCCCCGAAATATATACACACTTTAACAGCTGGTAGCTCAATTTTAAAAATGAAATATATTTTCATAAACACTGCCTTTATAATTATACAAAGTGTGTGTATACATTTTTGGGGGGACACCCTATATAGCCTGTAGCATGGTGCCTGACTCAGGATAGGAACTGTTAGCTATTATCAAAGTTATTTAAAAGGATTGCTTCTATGCACAAAAATAATTATCAAGGGATAAATTTAAATTGTGAACTTTCTTAGTATTATAAACTAAACTATGCAAAAATTAGATATATTCTTAAATTTTTTGGACCTAGGGAGATAAGTTGTAAATATGTAGACAATTATTTATTAACTCATATTTTGAGCACATGTTATTTCACGTGGTTCCTATTCAAAATGCATTGTGTCCACCTAATACTGTATAATGCCCTCTGAATGAAGTAGGTTAGTAAATGAAGACTAAATATATAGTAAGATAAAAGCAAGAAAAGGGGTATGTGTAAGAGGATATGGGAACATTGAGAAGGGGCATCTTGCTCAAATATTTCTTAGAGGGGAGAAAACTTAAACCAAGTAAAGTCTTGACAGGAAGAAAACTTATAGGCTTAAGAATCAGCATGTGGAAAATGCATGATGTGTGAAATGCATGATGCGTTTCGGGAAGCAAACTAATTGAGCTCGGAGGAGGAAAGGCTATGTGTGGGGTAACGCTGGAGAAGTAGGGAGCAGTGAGGTCTTGCAGCATTGAGGGGTTCCTGAACCCAGCCAAGGTGCTTGATGCCTTTCAATCACAAAAGTGACATATTCAGATTTGTATTTTGGTAGGATCACTCCGGTGGCAATATGGACGATGGGTTGGGGACCTCAGTCTCTGGTATAAGAACCTAACAATTATATAGGGTATTCCAAAAACTGTATATACACACTTTGAATAATTATAAAGGCAGTGTTTATTAAAATACATTTCATTTTCAAAATTGAGCTATCAGCTGTTAAAGTGTGTATACATTTTTGGGGACACCATGTATATCTGTGAGGTGCTGTGCATTTATATTGTGGCTCAATATAATATGATCAGAATGAATGCTTCCAAGTTGATTCTTCAGCAATATACCCAAAGATATCCAGATAATCTACCTGAATTTAGCTGTAGACAAATACATAGTGTCTAGGTGGGAGTTTGGGGAAATTCTTACCTGATAGCCTCTATTCTCTGAGATGTAGGTGGTGAGGTTATTTATTAAGAATGAGGCAGGTGGAGTTGAGTTCTTATTTCAGGGTTTAAAAATCTGACTAGGCTACTGAATTAACCACACCAGGAAAGTGTTCTTTCACCCACTGACTCTCATCCTTCTCTTTAATTATAAATTCCAACTTCTCCTTCTATTCGGAGTTGAGCCCAAATTATGTCTTACTGCAACACCCCACTGCAGTGGCCGCTACACTTATCACAATAGTTCCTCCAAATAAAGTCTGCCTTTCCATTCTTTAACAAGTGTCACAAGCAATTTTTCTTTAACACTGCTAACCATGAAGAAGGCCAGCTGCTGCTGCCAACCCCAGAGCCCCCAGTGAAAATCACATGCTTCTGGTTAATTGCTCCCTGCCGTTGACTATTACTTACCCTCCTCAATGTGGGACTCAAAACCAGACAGGGCTAATGTGCCTCCAGCCTGCCCTCAGCTGAACCCTCTCAAGTCCCTGTGTAAAGGCCTAAATTTTGTCAAAATCAGGACCAAATCCATTCTGCCTCTGATCTCCGTTTCCATAGTTGACTGCAAGTCTCTCAGGTCATCTGTCATCACCCAGACTCTTGCATGTATGCCCTTCCTTTTCATGTACCCACGTTCCACTCCTCCTCTTCCCTCCAAACCCTTCTAGGGTGCTCTTGGGAGCTCCCTCTCAGATCAGCCACCTTATAGGTGGACAGGCAAGTCAGTCAGAATCAGAGTGTCACTTAAGGAACCTCACTCTGGCTCTAGATCCAAGCTGTGTTTCCCAATCCAGCTTTATCAGAAATTAGTCTCCTATTTGAGGTCTACATCTGGGTCTGGCTCCCATGTAAGAAAAGGGTTAAGACTGGCACCTCATTGACTCCAACAAAAATCGCCAATCCATTGACATCCCCTTACCTCCTGCCATATTTTATCCAAAAACCCTTTCGGGCTTCTCTTCCCTTGTTCTGTTAAAGTCCACAGTGTATCATTATATTGATTTTCTTGAAAATATCCTGTCCCTTGCATTAAAAGTATAATTTGATCAAAATGATAAATCTGTTGTTATGCTAGTTAAGGAAAGATTAAATCTAAGAATTCAATTTCTTATTTTGAGAAAGAGAAAAATAAACAGACAGACAATCAGAGACATAAATGGTAGCTGAAAAGTAACTTTTTCTGCCAGAGTCTTGTATTTTTAGATAATATTCTCCATCTTCACACCATCTACTTAACTGCGGGTGGTTTCACAATTTCCTGAGGTATTGCCTTTCAGTTAAACACGGAGCCTGCAGCCAAGCCCTACTTTCTTCTCTCCCAGTGGCTTCTCCACTTTCAAAGTAGTTTGTGGTTAAGTCAGGGATCACCTTCCAGAATGATGAGAGGAGTAGGAGCATAATTTAAATTGGTTTTGGGCCCAAAGGTCTCAATGTCTAGAGTTCCTAAAACTCTGTGGTTGAAAACTGTGCTCATTGCAGATCATTGCCAAGGTGTACAAAAGTTTTCAAGTGAAAAATTCTAGGAAGCTTATGGATTCCAGGGTACTGTATAGGTTACTGGGAATGGATCTGCCCACATTCTGGCCAAAGACTTTTCTCTAATACTATCACAAGGCCAAAATGCCTTAAACTGATCCCTTTTACTTGTTGGCAAAGTATTAGACATAAAGAATTGCCACAGAGGAGTAACTGTCTGTCCCTCGTTCATGCTTTGTAAGCTTTGCAAAGAACTGTGTGCGGACTCTGTTAGGCACGATGCAGGGTAGGGAAAGCTGCAAATGGAAAGCAGGTCCTTTCATAGCCTATTTCTCTTTTTTTAAAATTGATTTTAGAGAGAGGAAGAGAGAGAGGGAAATGTGAGGGAGAAACATCAATCGGTTGCCTCCCATATTCACCCCTAACTGGGGATCGAACCCGCAACTTTCTAGTGTATGAGATGACACTCCAACCAACTAAGCCACCCAGCCAAGGCTCCTATTTCCCTTTTTATTCTTATTTACACTCTAAGGTTGGCCCTGGCCATTTACATAACATTTATGTAACTAGAAATCTTATCTGTAGCAGAGAATGCTAGCTGTTCATCAAAATCCATGCTCTTCTTTTCTTCCCAACGAGAACCCTTTCCCAGACTCTTTTGGAATTGGGTGTGACCATGAGCTTGGGTTCTAGACAGTCAAATCAAAGGACATGCTGTGGTGTTTCTTCCAGTCCATCGCTTTTATTTATTTATTTATTTATTTATTTATTTATTTATTTATTATTATTTTTTAAATATCTTTATTGATTTCAGAGAGAGGAAAGGAGAGGGAGAGAGAGAGAGACAGAAACATCAATGATGAGAGAGTCATTGATCAAGCCTGCAACCGGGCATGTGCCCAGACAGGGAATCGAACCCCAATTGCCTGGATCCCAGGTCGACGCTCAACCGCTGAGCCACACCCGGCCGGGCCCGGCCATCGCTTTTAAAAAAGAGCATGAGCTTCCTCCAGTCTTTTCCCCAATTCCTTGGCTGAATGGATTGGAGGCAACTGATGGTAAGGTCCAAGGGGAAGGCAGAGCCACAAAGGGGAATCTCTGAGCCACCATGTGCAGAAGGGCCTTTTCCAATCAGGAGCACCTATTTGGATACTTCCGTGAGCAAGAGATAAATGTCTCTGGTATTTGTCTTACACATTTGTGTGTGTGTGGCCTAGCTTACCTGAATTCATTCAATATGTCTACCAAATTCACTTCATTCCTTAGGAAGGTTTTGATGGATCTCCTGTATTTATTCAAGAATGTTTTTGTCCAGCTTGAAAATAAAACAATACTAGCCTGTCTGTGTAGAACTTTTCAAGATTCCAGTTTTTGCCATTTAAGTGCTACCATTCACAGTACCCATGCTGCATCATTTATTCCTAATAATAACCATGCTCATTTTACAAGCTCAGATTTCTTTTTTTTCTTTTTTTTAATATGTCTTTATTGATTTCAGAGAGAGGAAAGGAGAGGGAGAGAGAGAGATAGAAACATCAATGATGAGAGAGTCATTGATCAAGCCCACAACCCGGGCATGTGCCCTGACCAGGAATCGAACCCCGATGGCCTGGATCCCAGATAGACGCTCAACCGCTGAGCCACGCCCGGCCAGGCTACAAGCTCAGATTTCACTCTCAGCTTTATATTCCTCATTTCAAATGTGTTTATTTGTTTAGGAACAATTGTTGCTGAACCTGTTTAGGTTGGTAGTAATCCAATCCTAAAAGGGAAGGCATTTGTGTATCCATGGTATATACTGTCTTTTATAGATATAACGTCCTCAGCCCAAACCAGAGTGTGTGTAAAGCTCTATTTTTTGTCAGTTGCCTAATTACCACCTTCTTTTGTATTTGATTTGATGGATTTGAGGGACCAGAGAAGGGAGGAATATGAGAGCTACAAAACTCAAATCAGGATTCCCTTCATTCAACCTGAAAGGACATGGACACTTCTTGCCACAACTTCATGGTAGCATTAGACCTTTTTGCTTAGATCACAGGCTAGGCTAATGAAAATGTTACCAACAACAACTAAATCTGCAAAGCCCTTTATAGTTTATAGGACTGTATTTATAATCTTCACAACAACCCTGGGAGATTATAGGCGGGGTATTTTGATCCTGGGATTCCATTTGAAGGGACTGTGGCCCAGAGAGAATAAATGATGTGCCTGGGCAACCGTGACTATAACACAAGTGGCCTGTGTCCATGGCCTTTGTTTTTTTTGCGTCATGCAATATGGTGATGCCCAGCCTCCAGGTGTGCTGTTCACGTCTGTGTCCCGTGGCATCACTTCCTCTAAGGGGGCAGTGTATGAGCTGGTTTTCAAGGTTCCTTCACTTGGCTTGTTTTATGACTACATTCTGATATCTGCCTTCACACAAAAAGTTTCTAGGTTTCCATTATGCTGAGGGCTCAGGGTTTTTCTCTTATGCTAATTTTGTCTTCACAGTGTTAAAAAAGGTTCAAGTTTTATTTACTGAAGAGTCCTTTCTTCATTTCTCTTCACTCAACATTGATTTCATGCCCTTAAATGCATTATGTTTGAGCTGTGATTTTTTTCCTCTGAAATCGAGCCAGGAACAAAGTTAATCTCAGCCCATTACACTACTAATGCTCCTCTTCACCTCAGGATGTTTTCCAAAGTACTTAAGAGTCATTAGCCCTTAGAGGACCTAGCAGTTTACTAAGTTTCCAGTTTGTTTAAAATTAGTGTAACCCTATAATTTATTATCCGGACCAGGATACTTTTAGTGGAAAGGAGGCTCTATTAATAATTATGCTGGGACAACGGGCATTAACTGGTTCTTTCCCAACAAAACAGGCACCTGTGTTCACCCAGTTAAAAGGTGATTTCTTTGTGTGGAAAGGGGTGTGCTCTGGCTCTAGAATCAAACACCAGTACTCCCCCTTGTTACTTTCTACTTTAGCATCCACTTATTTTTTCTCATATTTCTTATCACAATTGTAAGAACACATTGATTCATGTGCTTTAAAAATATCTGTATTCCTCACTAGACTTTTTGTTCCCTAAGGCAGGATCTAGCACCCAGCACCACATTTAACACATAGTAGGTGCTCAATAAATGTTTGTTAGATGAGGGAATAAATAAACAGACAAACCTACTAGACAAAGGCAAAACAGCCCAAAATAAATAAGGTTTTTGCAAAGAAAAGAAAATGTCAGATTGGGCTACTTTGGTAGATTTCAGACCTAAACAAAACTGTTTGTACTTATGGTGTCTAGGGTAAGTCCCACCATTTTCCCCACCAATGGCATGGAAGTAGATTTTGTGCTGAGAAACATTCACGTTTAAGGACTTTTCAAAATATATTAATAATGAATTGTGAATGTAAAGGTGTAATGAAGTTTTTCGATTCTCTGGCTGCTCTGGTTACCTGCCCCACAGAGGGCAGGGCTTTGGGTGTATAATAAAGTCTTCAGGGGCCATTCATTACCTGCATATGATCAGCAACCAAATTCTACCAGATCACTAAATTGGTAAAGTTTTAGAGGACTGTCTCATGTGAATCAAACTCAGAAGAGGCCAATTAATAGACTGGAATGTGAATTTTAAAATTTACAAAGAAAATAAGGCCAAGCATACCAGAATACTCATGTCTACTGGTCAGCACAATTTGTCTTATGGAGAAAATGTGAATTAGTACCCAAAAGCCGCTTAGGAATAGAGGCAGGGGAGATAGTTGTGGGATGATAATGTCATTGGAATCAAGCTTTGAGTGTCTGAAATGCTCAGGTCCTCTGGGGATGTAAATAGTGTTGGGTACTTGGAGAGTCACCTTACAGACATACTCACATCTGCTCTGCAGAGAACCCTCCTTCCTGTACAGAGCCATATAAGCACAAATGTTTATCATTTTAATGTGTAATTTTAAATTGTTTATAATAATACAGTAAATCATAATAATATTTTTAAATTTTAAATAAGAGAACGGGATCCAAGAAGGAAAAAAAAGTGTGTGTGTGGAGGGGTGGGTAACTTGATGTTTACACGGAAAATACAGGCCTATGAAATCCTGTATGCTTGGCAGAGGTTGGCTATAAATTTGAACCTGAGCTTTCCAGTAGCCAGGATGGAGGAATAAACTGATCGATTCTTCCTCCCTAGCTCCTATTTATCATCTTCTCATGACAGACATGTTACCAAATAACTAAGTGATTAAGTTATATCCTGGTTTCAGACTGGATTGGATTGGAAGGCTACCTAGTTTTTCCAGGTACAGATTTACATATCATCTCCCAGGGAAGGTATTTCTACATATGCATGACTTAATCCTGAGTTCTGTTCAGACTGTGTTTGTTTTCTCAGTGTATTTCCAAACTCTCTAAGGTATGTCCACTTGGAAACAGATCTGTGTACAAACTGCAATAGACCGCTTAGTAATAAAGACATGGTGTATATAGTCTTAGGTTAAGAATGATCAGCTAAGCATCCTGATATGTAAATCACAGATTTTTTTTTAAAGAAACACATTTATCCCCTTACCACATATATGTTATGGCCTATTATAATTGAGGCAATACCCTGACTCATTTCTCTTTTGGGTATAGTGAAAGAGTGAAGGTCCTTTCATGATTAGCTAGTACCTTAAGTTCCTTCTTACACCATGACATGGACCATGAGTAAATACTTGACTACAGAGTAGTGATTCTCAACTGTGGCGCCTCCTCTACCCTCCACTGTTTCCCAGCTAGATGAGATTTCCTGCTGTGATTTGAGCACACGTCATACTCCTCAGGTGTTGAGGTTGCAACTACTAGGTTAAAAATCACTGCCATAGGAAACAATATTTGGGAAAAGACTGAAATTTTAAATAATAAAATCATTTTAAGGTGGCCATTAGACAGGACTTGATAATGTTTCTATTTTAGTGAGTTTGTTGTTAGAACCGTACTTATTTGATTGTGATCCAAACTATGTTTGAAAAGAGAATTACCAAAAATTCACATTTGTCTGAACTTGAAGATACTGTTATAACTGTATATGTACATATACAGACTAAGAACACATCTAAGCAAAATAAAAAAATTCTATGGCATAAGCATATTTTAGAAACATAGTAATATGTGTGGAGAAGGTGACATATTGCTAAGTTCTGTCGCCAAGGATAGAGAACAATCTTTATAACGTTCAGGGGCTGCGTTCAATTAGGCATCTGATAATTCCACCCCTCATTAGAGGTAATCAGTGTCTAGATACTAGATTGATAGGTATTTCTAAAAGTTTGGCTAGAATCATATAAAAAAAACTATGCTGAAATTATAGAAAAATCTTTAAGGAATTATTTAATAAAACATTCATAACCAGCTTACAAGTAAAAACACCTCTTTTCTCCTACCTAACTCCACGATTAGGTCCTTTATGAGGATTTTTTGACATAAAACCATACACTTACTCAGGGCAAATGTAGTGCAGAAGTTCTTATTTATAACCAACTCATGGGCCCATATAGATTTTTATAAGTTTAATATGCTGACTAAACAAATGATGACATTACAGCTTGCAAGGAAGAGAATCTGAAATTCCAAAGCCTAAACTCTGAACTATTCTGTTATATGGCTCTCATAAATAAAGGCGTGTGTGTGTGTGTGCACTTGCCTACATTTTCCTAGAACTAGGGTCATTGGCTTTTGTCAGAGTCTCACAGGGTTTGTAACTTTCAAAAAGTTAAAATTTATTGTTTTACTGGCCACAGGGTTGATAGGGTAAGTAAGATTAGGGCAAATATAATTAAAATTCAGAGGCTTAGCTTACTCGAGGGAGTAACAGGGAGATGTTTATTGTGTGAAAAAGAAAGTTTAGCACAGAGCTAGAAAATAAAACTTAATAGGAAGCCCCTGGTAACAATTTTATTAAGCCAAAACAAGAAGCTAATGAATGAGAATTAGTTGCAGAATTTCTACAATTCAGAGTAAAAAGTTGTAGGGATTAGTTGGTTACTACATGTTGACCATATACCAGGGTTTCTTGTAGTTTGGAAAGTTTTAGTTCATGACAATGTTTAGCATTAATTACTCTTGTTTAGATTTGAATTTGCACGCATCCTTATGGGCATCTGGGTTGATATTAGGAAAATCAGGACCTCAGAAGACTGTCAAATTATTACCTGTCTCAGGGTCTCATTTAAAATCATTTGGAACTCAAAAATCTGAAAATATTTATTGGTTTCTAATTTAGGTACCACATACTAAGCCTAATGTTTTCAGAACCATTTCCATAAGTCGCTGTCTTACACTGTTTTATGTGTGAACATTTGGTCTTGTTGATGAAATAGGCAATAGGAATTTTGTTCCATAGAAATTAGAGCTAGAATATGGATTAACTAAGTCTTTGATCCATAGACTCACATACCCAAATTGTGTCAATCTTAGGTATAAGTAGGATTACTTAGGAGCTAAGTGTGATTTGGGCAATAAGTGCTGGTGATCTAATTACAGGAGCAGATAGGGACAGAGTTGAAATTAGAATTCCACGTCTCGGCCCTCATATTGGTTCTTCATCCTCATAGTCACCATGTTCCTGCTCATTGATACAAGGGGTTCCAGAGACTGATGTGTTACAGCTCAAGCAAAGCAAGGCCCAGCCAAGCGGTCATCCGAGGCTGACGGTACCGGGCCCAGCTCCACTCTGCCATCTGTAGGGCCTTCTGACGCTGCAGGCATTTGGAATCAAATCAGTTTTCCTAACCAAGACTTCTTTCTAGCTCATAGAAATCCAACGTGTTACATCTCCTTTCCCCTCCAGAGCTTCCCTCTTTAGGAAGTGAAAAGTAGACCTTCTAAGAAAATAGAAAAGGCTGAGAACTGCCATGGGAAAGGCGGCCTAAGGAAAAGGAGAGAAAACAGCATTTGCATATATTGGTATATCTGTGTGTGAATTGGGTAGCTTTGAAAATAAGAATAAGTACAATATATGAGTATATAACTTTTTAAATGATTATTTTTTATTAGTATTGGGGTTAAATTTTAATTTTTTTTGAAAGCTCATTTTATAGTTTTAATTATAGCATTTCTGGAGGATTTGTTTGTTTATTATTTAAGGTAAGATTAAAAATGGTAATTAGCCAAATGTGTGCTTTATCAAACTCATTATAACACCTGATGTGTTTTTAATATGCATATTCAAGAGCTACAGTTATAGAGCAATAAACAAACTGAATGTTTTATCTCCAAAATATTAAACAAACTCCTTTTTTCCCCCCACTTCTGGCTGGGGTCACTCATGCTCCAGGTGAGAGTCAGCCTGCTTTTCATCTCTCATAACATATGTTAGGTCCTAAATATTTACGCATGAATAAAGAAGGTACTGGCTTTTCTTAAAGAAATAGGCTTTGTGTTATGTTTCAAAAATGAATTTATTTGAGTCACAAAATTTGATGTGATATTTTAAAAAGAATCTGTAACAAAAAAATAAAGACAATGAGTTTGTGTCACATATGCTGGTAGATTTATAGAAAAAAATTAGTGAAGATGTAGTGAAATAACCATCTTGGTGCTGGACAGTCTATTAAAGCTTAGATAACTAAGCTTAATTTCCTACTAAAAGCACTTTAAAACAAATACAATTTCCTACAAAAACATGTGGTGCATTAATATAATTTCATGCCTCAAAGGATAGCTTAAGGTCTGAGATTAATGTTACTTTCCATAGCAGATAAGATTAACTCTATTTTTTAAAAAACAAAACAAAACAGAAAACACAGGAAATTTTGTCATCCTCAGAAAACAGAATTACTGAAGACCAGGTATGAGGTCCCTTTGGTGACAAAATATAGAATATGTTTAGATCTAACTTAAATAGGACTATCTTCCCACTTGGTTAATGATCTTTAATCTTTATGCTTTTGTGGTAACTGATTCATAAATGGTCACCAACTTGTGGCCTTATATTTACAAAATAGGTTAATGACTAGCCCAGTGCTTTGCATTGTTAAAATACTTAAGTATTCTAGAGTTGATCATTGCATCTTGTGGTGGCTTGGGAAATATGGTTTTACATACAGTTTTAACCCAGGCTGAATCAAAATATTTGGGGCTTACAATTTGGTCTTTTACACTGTCTACTTTATAATAACTCAGAGAGGCTACATTAAGATACGGCCTTCCACCCTGGCCTGTGTATCTCAGTTGGTTGGGAGTCATGCTATAAACGGAAAGGTTGTAGGTTCAATTCCTGATTAGAACACATGCTGGGGTTACAGGCTCGATCCCCGGTAGGGGGTGAGCAGGAAGCAGCTGATCTCACGTCATTGTTTCTTTCTCTCTCTAAAAATCAATTTAAAAAATGTTTAAATAAAAAGAATCACTGAAGAAAAAATATGTATATATGAACTTCCCCTCTGCTTTTCTTTCTTTTTTTGTTTAAGATACTGATTTCAGAGAGAGGAAGGGAGAGGGAGAGAGAGATAGAAAGCAATGATGAGAGAGTGCTCATTGATCGGCTGCCTCCTGCACGCCCCCAACTGGGGACCAAGCCTGCAATGTGGGCATGTGTCCTGACCAGGAATCGAACCTCTATCTCCTGGATCCTAGGTCAATGCTCTACCACTGAGCCATGCTCGGCTGGGCCCCCTCTGCTTTTCTTGGTTAGAGATTACTCCTCCTCTATACCCTGATGGCTTTCCTACTTACTATGTCATCAGAAGTCCTTGTGTTTTGTTTTCAGAGAAAGATGTGCTTTCACTACCATTATTTCTAAATATAGTTCTTTCTGCTTTTCTGAAATCTTGATCTATCAATTACCCTCTCTCTGATTTTTCAGCTCTCTTTCTCTGTTGATTTCCTTTCTGAATGAAAAGATGCTAAGTCCTCCTTTTGATAGAGAAAAACAAAAACAAAAACAACAAATATTCCTTTCCTTAATCTTGTTACACCCTTGAAAGATAATGGCTCTTTATTTATCTTTAGTGTTAAACATTTTGGAAGAGTATTACCTAGAAGCTAAATTCAATTTTCTTCTCCCATCTCATTATGCTGTTTGCAATTTGGCTTCTGTTCTATTATAAGCAAACTTCCCTCTCAAAAGTCATTACTAAATCCTTATAGATCAACTACAATGCCCATTTCTTAGTTTTCATATTTCTTAACCTCTCAGTAGTACAACAATGTGTTGACCACACCTTGTTTATAACTCATCCCTATTTTTGTATGTCTTTCTCCCAAGTTTTACTTAACCCTCAGTCATTCTCAATCTACACTTTCCTTCTTGGCATCTTCATTTGTTGTCATATTTACCTTTTAAACAGATAATCTAAAAAATTTCTTTGTAAGCAACTGCTTTATAACTTTTCAGAGGTAGCAAGTTGTCCTACAGTTTTGGAGCCAGAGAGAGCTTACCTATGCCACTGAATAATTTTCTCACTGTAAAATGTGGCTAATAATATCTGTTGGTGGATAGTTGTCACAATTAAATGAAATAACATGTCAAGTGTTCAGCATGATGTAGGCACTGAATCAGAGCTCACAATGTTAGTTCATTTTTTGCTTTTCCTTACAGAAAGAGGCAGATCTTAAATAAATTCAATAAACACAAAAATGACCAGCCCCATATTTCATACACATTATCTCTATCTAGTAATTTTTATTTTCTTCTAGACATCTCTATCTTTGTGCAGTAACACTGACTCAAGTTCAATGTTCCAAAGTGAATTTATTACCCTCCCCAAATCTTTGTCTGTACCTGAAGCTGTATTTTTAGTAATCATGGCAGCCTTCTTCTGGTCTGTGATTTTCCTTGGTCCTATTGCATAATTTGGTTCTGATTCTATACCCACAATATATCTTGCATCCATTTACTATTTTATTTCTTACAATCACCACCTTACTTAAAAAGTTTATAGCCTTTTTTCAAGGCTACTGCAAATAGATTCTTAGCTACTTTAATATCAAGACCTGTTATCAGGTTAGTCTTCCTAAAGCATAGTTTAAAATTCCCATTCTCTTATGTAAAAATCTTCATTTGCTCCCTATCCTCTCCTAAATAAAGTTTAGAACTCCTTGGCATTCAAGGCTCTTGACAAGTCCAACACTGTTTCAGAGTTTAATTCTCTCCAATGTTTCACTCAATGGTTAACAAACTTATTTGTTATGTGTGTGCGTGTGTGTGCACACGCATGTGTATTTTGTATTTAAGCAATAGTTCAACTTTTTCCAAGCTAAATCTGGGACCACGCCCCAAACCCTGTCCCTGCCCATAAAAATTGGTTAAACTAGGTAGGAATTCTCATCCAATCTCAATTAATCTTACCTTCATGCTCTTGGTAGCTCCCAGGAGTGACAAATCCTTTGAGTCCTGGCATAGCCAGTGTTCCCCTTCATTCCTGGAAGCGTCTCAAACTTTTTATCCCCTGTGCCACCACTCCTACTTTTGCTTTTGCCTTGGAAGAGCTGCTGAAGTCTTACTGCCCTGTGAGACCCACCTCAACTGACATCCCATTGGTAGAATTTCCTCCAATTACTATGATCAAATTTAATTTCCACCCCTGTCTCAAGCAGCCTGTTAATATCCATCCTAAGGGCACTCGAGATTCTGCCTTATACTATAGTCATTTATTTATATTTACATCTTATTTTCTATCCTAGGTTGTAATTCCCCCAAGGACGAGAAGTTTTAAATCTTAAAACTCATTTGACTATTCCCCTCATACAAATGGTTTAATGGAGAGGATACTCAATAAAATACTTGTAAGTCTGAGTGCATTGCTTATAGCTTCAAAATTTCTTGAAACTCTAAAGAAAATTGTGATAATCATACTTCTAATAATCTTAATTTCATATTTATTAAAGCTGTAAATATACATGTATGTGTATATACATATATATATATAAATATACATACATATATATTTATAAGTATACACACAAACATGAAAATGTTTGAAAAATATTAGAAACTACATAAAACTACTTCATAAAAACTTCAGAAGTAATTATTCATCTGTAATGGGTTTATAATTAGACTTATCTTCAAATGAAAAATTTTAACCTAAAAACTAAAGAAATAACCCAGAAACAATACCCTACTTCCATAAGTTAACCAATGGCCCCATTTTTGTTCAACTAGCCAATTGGGTCATATGTCTCAGGGCCTGCCAATGGTGCTTTGCTTTGGTGAGTCAGCAATGTTGTGTCCTATATTCAGTCCTAATTATCAACAGTATTGATCTCTTATAAAAACTCTCAGTTTATGGGATTTTGACTGGTCACAGAGGCTTCTTCAGAGAAAAAAAACTTAAAGGTTTATTAACTACTATCTGAAAAATCACTTTCAGCAGTGCATTTGATTACACCTCTACCTTAAGAATTAATTTTTGCTTAAAAAAAAAAATACAATCAATGTTGAGCTGCTTTTAATGCACAACCCATAGTTATTTTGGTATATTAGTAAAAAGAACTTGGCCTGCCACCAAAAATACCATTTTAAGGAATCTGAGGTGTTCATCCTTGATTCTCTCATTTCCCCCAATATATAAATGAAAATTAGTTCAAAGTGGTTCCCTAAATCCCCAGCCTCTTAGAAAAAAATGAAATCTTCTTTTCCCAGACCACAGTGCAGTGAAATAAATTAGTATAATGATTTATGTTTACTGTTTTAGTCAATTCTGATAGAGATTATAGAGACAAAATGACAAACTGCCTTAGTGGTAAACTTAAATCATGTCAGCCAATCTTTAGTTTTTCCTTACCCTAATTGCTCCTTCTGTTCATTTATCTTCCCAGGAAATCTTTGGAAGAAATACTAGTTCAATCAGTGCATGTGCAAACCACCCGAGATAAAAAAGTTTAGTCTAATTTGTCTCACTAAATTGTAATGCCTCTAGTAAACAAATCTTGGTTTGAAAGGAGACTAAAGAAATCTGAATAATTATGGTGCAAAGTGCTCTTTCTTTGCATTTCTAACATTATCATTTATATACATGTTGCTCATCTCTCTACTCCTACCTCCCTACTTCTTTTTCTTACTGCCTTAGAAAATGTGTCCTATTTCCAAATTAGAACCAAGAATTGCGTGCAATATTTTTACTCACACAGTTAAGGATCTAGTCAATAAAAGTAAAAGGTATAGACTTTTTAAAAGAAAAAATCCAGCACTATTCTACACTAAAAAAAGAGTATGTTGAGAAGTTACTTTTATTGGGACATAAAGAGGTTCCAGTTTAAAATGCAGATAAAACATCTTGCTACATGAAGAAGACTTTGAACCATGTGAACTTTTAGGTGATGAGAACAGGGTTAAGAGTGTGCTTTCTTCGTTTCAACAGTAAAACTTTATAATGAGCGTATAGTGTGCCAAAAACTGGGCTAGGCTTTGGCTATAATACTTTTCATTTAGGGGGACTAGTCTATCCAGGGAAACTGGCTTGTATTAAGTCTCTGTATTTTTATTGACAAGTCACAGAATATCATCAACATGTTAGAAAACATACCAAACCAGAGTGATTATGATTGAAGTGTTTTAATTATTGTTTTCTCTTAATACAGAACAAGCCTGACTTCTCTGATTTCTCTCTGGATCCTTCAGAGAAGATTCTGAATCTGAGCTGTTAAGAATGCCCAAGACAAGCTAGGTGGCCTAGAATCTTCACTTCTGTATGAGTGAATACATAACTCATGCCAAACCTCTGAATTCTTATCACTTTCCCATGATACCCACTTATCATGGTCATCTATCTGCTTAGCAGGCCTGGGAGAGGCAAAACATCAAAAAGCACAAGCAATCCTGAGTCCTTGAAGAAGCCACAATATTGGCCATGACCCTTCAAAAGACATCATCATCAAACAGAAGCTACGTCAACTCTCTCACATAACAAGAGGTTATACTGCTAAAGATGAAAGCGGTGATGCTTCCGGGAAAATAGAACTACATTTAAAAAAATTTCCTTTTTTTTCTCCTCTGAGATCTTTTCATGATTGGTCTCTGCAATTCACTTTATACAGAATTGCTTGGCAGCAGTTTTCTGAAGGAAATAAAAACTTAAGGGAAAAACATGTCATCAAAAATTTAAAGAATTATTTGTTTGTATCATTTTTTCCAAGATCTCATAGCCTATTTGCCTAGCCACAGTGCTAAAATTCAGACACCAGGGTGAGAAGAGACTGGGACATTGGTTGGTAGGAAAGGTGTGGACTTAGGATTCAGTGTGGCACCACTGGATACATCAAAATAAAATTCCAAAGTCACAGACCCTTCAAAGGTCACTGCATTTCACAGGAACTGATAGGCTAAGTAGCTGTGCTTCTCAACCTCTGTGGCAGGGAGCACCTATCTGAGGCTCTCTGTGTGTCATCCAGATGGATGCTAAGTGGAGAGTAACTCAGCAGCCAAATTTGAGCTGTTGCTGCTACGGGGAAGTCCCACAGCATCTCTCAGGAAGTGCAGTGGTGTCCACAGAGCTATCCTTGGCTGTGGCTCCAAGCGGAGGTTGTCAGATCTCCCCTCTTCACGCTGACCTGCGGAGGAGCTCTGCTCCTGTGGTGAGAGATGGTGGGCACAGCCCCACAGTGAACCTGGGAAGAAGCTCAACCTTCTGAGCATAGCCTCTGGAGGAGCTGGGACTAGGTCTGGACTAAGTGCACAAGCAAGATGAATAGCATGAAACACGAAGGAAGAGGGACCAGACCTTGGACACAGCGGAGGATGCAGATTGAATGCGACTAACCCCGAGCTATCTGAGTCACAGTAGGTAAAGGCTCATTTGCAGCCTCTTCAGGGGGAAGGGGACTCTGCCAGCAGCACCTCTGTATTGTGTTTGTAGAGCATGGCGTCCCCACCTGAGACCTGTGAACCTCAAGGTTTTTTCAATGGCCTCAGGGTGACCAGGAACCTTTAAAATCGTTTGAAAATTTTGTGATGTTATTGTATAAATGTGTTTTTCCCCCCTCAGGAAACACTTTCAAATGTGTCCAAAACCCAAAAAAGGTTTAACATTTATTGTACACATAGGTAAGTACATTGCTCCTATGGACATTGCCTTACTCAACAAGCCATTCCCTACATATCTTTTATTTTCTTAACTTTCATGGTCTTGAATTCATAGACTCTTCTAAGTTTTTCCACATCACTGTGTGAAACAGGGCAGACACTGCCTGATTACGGGCACCAACAGTTTGATTCTGAATGTGGACAGAGCCGGAAAAGAGCCCCCTTATGGAATTGACCTAATGAGGTTTGGTTCCATCTGAACACGAACAATTACAGCCAAAGGTTGCAAACTCAGATGGCTACAGGGGCCAGACAGCTTGCAGAAGGCCAAGCCATAAGATGATAAAAGGCAGCAAAAACTCATTCCTTCTCTTGGGAGACTATGAGGAACTGTGGAAACATGTGGGGAGCAGAGTGGCTCAGCTCCAGTGGACAGTTAGCATGATGAAGGCATAGCCAGCATTGCCAGCACTTCCAGATTTCCAAGACAATCGAGAGATCTGAATTTGCCACAAAAATGTCTGTTAAATTAAAAATATCCAGAAAAAGCACTATTAAGATGTATGGATCTTTATTTGATGCATGACTGAGCTACAAATCTAAGTTTTAGCTAACATGGGTTAAATGCTTTAAAATTTTTCTAAAATTTATCTTTAACATTTATAAAACTCTAAAAACATTTCAACTTAAAATGGTAACATGTAAGAGTAGGTAGGCAATTGGGAGCTCATTCCTCTTTGGAGGTGTAGTTGATTGTATTATCCACATGATACAGAATGGCACCAGGAAGATGCCCAAGATAAGCATCCAGCCAGGTGTTTGGGGGAGATGCGAACTTGATCCACATTGTCTGCAGTGGACAGATAAAACTTGCCATGCTACTAATTCTGAAGAGTGGCCTATATTATTTTAGAAAGCAAATTTTACTGCATATGGCTAGAGAAATGAGGTAGTAACGAAGGGACTAAAAGGGAAATGAAAGTGTATAGAGCCCACGCTGCAGGTCTGTTTCTTCTCTCCTGGGAGGGAAGAGCTGGCATCAGAAGCGAGAGCAGCAGCAGGCAGGCAGAGAGGGCTCCTGACCCGGTGAACAGGGAAGCATGGGTGCTTATTTTGGCAAGAGGGATGCTGCTAGCAAACATGAGGCTTGAGTTTCTAGTTTGTCCTGGGACACACACCAAGCTACGAGAGACTCAGATATACCAACCTGACTCAGCCACACCCAGGAGACGTGTACTCTCCCAAGCCCAGTAGCTAATAGGATATGTTGGAGGAGAGCCTAAAGGGTCATATGAGGTTTACATTCAGTTCTTGTAGAAATTCAATGCTTGCAAAAGGGCTGATTTCACAGTTGGCTAACTTGTAACCCCTTCACTGTAGTTTCAGCCAGAAGAGTCAAAGTGTGCTTAGTGTGTTCTAAAAGACTTCTCTTTATGAAGGGAAATAGGGTATTATTTTATATGTGTAGGCCTCTATTCTTCAGGACACTCCCGGGTGTCCATGGTGAGCGCCATGCCTAAGAGAACCATACTTTTTAGAATTGCTGTGGACTACTATGAAATAAATGATGAATTTCTTTGAAGAGCTTATTTACAAATGATCTTAACTAATTAAAGTTCTCAAGTGCAGCATCATCAATTTTTTCTGCTTTACAAGGAAAACTAAGCTGGAATACAGAGAACCATATTAGTTTATTCTCTATATAATTTAGGTGTCGTCAGTTCAAACTCCAGTCTTGGCCTTAAGTTTTCACATTTCTTTCTGCCCTATCAAAATGTGATATCCAGACAAAACCTACAACTCAGCAAGGCTCATATCTTATTTTATCCCCAACAGCTACTTTCTTAAAATTTAGTAGTCTCAAGGGAGTAGAAAAAGAAAGATCATTTATTTTGGGCCCATTTACCAAGAAAATAGTTGAGAATGTTTCTTTCTTATCAACCTAAAATGAAGAGAGTTTCTTCACTCTCTGTTATCATTTAAGAGAACCATTCTCTAGGAAAATAAGATTTTTAGATCTCTGAAGGTAGTATATTCCCAAATTAACACAGAACATTTCATTGAACTCTGAAATACAAAGACCATGGTATGGAAATTGATTAATTCTAAGAAAATTATAAAGGAAAATAATCTATTTGTAGAAAGAAAAAGCAAACCATTAAAAATTTGCTTATAAATATCAATATTAAACTTTCTGCAAAAATTGCAAAACTAAGTCCTAGCCAGTTTTGCTCAGTAGTTAGAACATCGGCCTGAGACTGAAGTGTCCTGGGTTCGATTCTAGCCAAGGGCATGTACCTCAGTTGCAGGCTCAATCCCTGGTCCTGGTTGGGGCACATGCGGGAAGGCAACCAATCGATGTGTCTCTCTCACATCAATGTCTCTTTCTCTCTCTCTCTGTCTCTCTCTCTCCCTTCCACTCGCTCTGAAAAGCAATGGAAAAAAAATATCCTCAGGTGAGGATAGAAAAAAAAATTGGAAAACTATCCTGAGTTTTGTAGTGTTTTTTGTATGGTTATGTATAATATTTTGGAAAGACCTATAGCGTGGGAGCGAAGTCTAAAAGGAAGAGTCTTAGCCAGAATAGTTAAAAGCCTGGAAATCAGAAATCAGACTGCCTGATTCTATCCCAGCTCCACCACTTATTATCCCCTCTGTAAAATGGAGAAAATTATAAAATTCATCTCATAAGGTTCTTTTAAAAATTAAGTAAAATAGCCCGGCCGGGCGTGGCTCAGCGGTTGAGCGTCAACCTAGGATCCAGGCGATCGGGGTTCGATTTCCGGTCAGGGCACATGCCCGGGTTGCGGGATCGATCAATGACTCTCTCATCATTGATGTTTCTATCTCTCTCTCTCTCCTTTCCTCCCTCTGAAATCAATAAAGATATATTTTTTTAAAAATTAAGTAAAATAATACCTGCAAAATACTTAGAATAGTGCCTGTGTGTGGTAAGAATTTTTCTTTTTTAAACATTTACCATTTTAACAAGTCTATAGTGATATTTCTTCATGGTTCTAATTTGTATTTTTCTGATGATTAATCATGTTGACGAAAGAATATTTCATAACCTTATTTTCTCTCTGTACATCTTTGGTGAACTGCTGTTTAAATATTTTTGTCCAATTTTTATTCCAATTAGAGTATTCAGTCTCTCCTCCTCACCATGGCCTACAGAAAGAATGGTCACCCTGCACTGGCAGGGTAGCCTCAAGAGAGATGGCAAACACAAAATATTCACAGAGAGTGGCTCCGAGTTGCCTGGTAGGCAGCCACTCATAGCAATGCTGTACGAGCATGGGGAGATGCTAATAAGTAAAATTTCTGTGCTCTGAGAATTTGCAGTTGACCTGTCAATCAAAGAGGTTTAAGTAGAAGCTCATTATGGTGCCAGTATGTGGGCACAAAGATAAGATCCAATACAGGGACTAACGTGAGAGAAATGGTCTCCAGCATTATGGTCAAGGAGACTCCTGCTTTGACCTTCAGTAGTGTCAAATCTTGGTCACTCTGATGGTCTTTTTGATGTATCAAGTTGGCTAGGTGACAGACCCTAGTTGTCCAATGAAACACTAACCTAGCTGTTGCTTGGGACGTATTTTGTAGATGTGATTAAAATCTATGATCAGTTGACTCTAAGGGAGATTATCCTAGTTAATCTGCATGCACCTGATTAAATCAATTAAAAGGGCTCAAAAGCAGAGCTGAGGCTTTCCTGAGGTAGAGGATGTTCCCCATGCTGAATGAGTGGCCTTCCTGGTGGCCTGCGTGGCCTGCCCCCTGGATTTCCAATTTACCCAGCTAGCCCTGACAATTGTGTAAATCAACTCCTTGCAATAAATCTCTTAATATATATCTCCTACTGGTTCTGCTTCTCTGGTTGAACTTTTTCTGATAGAGTCACCCAGACTTCTTCTTGAACTATGTGGCCTTGGCCTCATTTTTCATAAACATGTCTTAGTCCACAAAACGCTTGAAAATCAAATATTTCAAGTTGTTTCAAGCAAGATATAGCTGCATTTTAAAAAAATATACTTTAATAAATTATCTTTTAATAGAGTCCATGATGTATTTGTATTTTTGCAGCTAGTCATATATTGTACCTATTTACACCATGTAATTTTGTGTTTTCTGCGTACCTTTTTTTATTTGCTGCCCTTTGCTCCTTTTCTGCATTTTATTGGATTGTTAAAATTTTCAAAATTTCAGTTTTCCTTTGCTGGTTTAAAACCTATACAATGTGCCCACATTCTTTTAGGGGTCACTACTATTTTATATCTATATTTATTTATAGTTTTAATAACAAAACAAAGTTATTCATGACCTAGCTGGTGTGCTAAGTGGTTAGAGCATCGGCCCATGCACTAAAGGTTCATGGGTTCAATTCCCAGCCAAGGGCACTTACTTGAGTTGCAGGTTCAATCCCCAGCCCTGGTCAGGGTGCATGTGGGAGGCAACCAATCAATGTGTCTCTCTCACATCAATGTTTCTTTCCCTCTCTCTCTCTCTCTCTCTCTCTCTCTCTCTCTCTCTATATATATATATATATATATATATATATATATCCACCCCCTTCCCTCCCTTTCTCCTTTCCACTCTCTCTAAAAATCAATGGAAAAAATATCCTCAGGTAAGGATATTAACAACAAAATTAAAACATAAAGTTATTCAGTGTTTCTAGCCTCTTCCCAAACATGCCATGAAATTAATAGGTTTTAAATATCATTAAACAGCGCCAGACAAAATATTGTTGCTTTTTTCCAGAAAGTTTGTTTTATTATTTTTATATATGCTAAAATTTGCTTTGGCTAATTTTTACAGTCACCTATTAAGCCTTTTCCCTACCATTTCTGTGTCAGGACCAAGGGAGTATGTGAACCCAAGAAGCCATATTGACCTTGAATTTAACTTTTCATTATAGATTTTTCAGCATTTGAAATGATATCAAATAATTAGTATCTTCAAAATATATCTTAAACAGTTTAACACAAAAAACTCTAAAAGTTTCACCAAACACAATCAAAAGATAAGCAAAGTAGAATTGTAAGTTTAATTCATTCCATGTTCCAAGGGGCATCCTGTCCCTTTACATAAATTTCTAGACTCTTATATCATAGAATCAGAAAAGAATAATGAGGCATCCACAAATGCTTTCAAGATATGTGGAGGCAAAAGGTTAACTTTTAGTGGCGTTAGATAAAAATTTAATATAACTTAGGGAGTTACAGGTTATGCAGTAGAAGACAGCATTTAATATGCAAAAAAAGAAGTTCCTTTTCCTTAAACTTTTCAGAGATACAAAACTGTGCCTTAATTAAGAGTCAAATTTCTAACCCACTACTAATTAAGCCAATGTTGTTATTGAGAAAGATTGCAGATCTCTATCCATTGATTCACACAGGGTAATAGGCATTATTACACTGAATTCAAACCTGGGAAAGAAGAACACAAACCCTGAACTTAAATAAGCTTCAGAGTTGTTCTAAAAACGGTGTAAGTCAATATTTAATCAATCAGAACAAATCCGTTTTCATATAAAAATTTAAACACACAAAATGAACACCTTGAGACGCTTTCAGAATATATAAAAGCAAAGAATTTCCAAATAAACACGATCTTGGCGTATGACTAAAGCCCTCCGCTGTTGTGGGCCGCAGGATAGCAGCGCAGTTCAGACAAAGCGTGATAGGGCCATAGATCACAGTAATAACATTTGCAATAAACAATAACAGAACAAAGCAGACATCTATAAGAATCCCACGAGGAATTTACGTTATCCATAATTTTTCTTTACATTTGAGAAACTATGGCAGGAAAGGCCATTACATTCAATGGCGCCAATTAATTTCTGCAACTTTTAATGACATCTTTCTGAGTAAAAACCTCACATAATGCCCTGAGCACATGATTGATAGTAGCTTATGTTTGATTTGTACTGGATTCCTGATTTTTTTTTTTTTAGTATTTTTAAAGAGTCCCTCTGCAGCCAATCAAGCAATCAACATGAAATACTCAGATTCTCTCTCGAAAAGTACAAGAAAAAAGAAAAGACAATGTGGCTTCTTTCCTGGGCCTACAGACGACGGGTGATGTTATTTAAGTAGTTTTCTGGTTGATGGATTATAGAGATTTTTATTCCAAGAGAAAATGGTAGTCAAAGAAAACCACTTAATTCTTGTTCTATTCAGGACATCAGAGTGCAACACTACTCCTAAATATGGGTTTGTAATACACAATTTCCCTTTATTGACTTTTCTAGTCTTTAGCAAAAAGTATTTCTTCATATCCTAGAACATATCCTCAGTTTGTAACATCAAGGAAAGGATTTAGCCTGAGCACACTGGACCACACAAGAGCTCACATAAGTTTGTAGTGGGCACAATCATGGGAAGTGTATTCTTAAATAGCATGGGGTTTGGATGGGGCTTCTTTTTCCTTTAAGCATAAAAACTTCAGTCAAAATGTAATTGAATAGTTTAAAAAATAAGGCTGCAACCTAAGATAATATATCTAATGTTGTGCTGATAAGTGCAGGGCTCCTGTCCTCAAGGTATGTGCTGTTTAGAAGGGTCTTCTGAGTGGAAAACACAGAAGCCTAGAAAGAGGCTACATAGTGACACCCTGCAAATCAAAAATGACCCAAAGGAGACCAAATACTGCCCAGAACCATTTATCAGTGATGATCACAAGTAGAATATGGAATGTCTTATAGGGACAAAATGTGCATTCATTCCATAAATATCCATTGTCCATTTCAGCCCAGATATTGAGACAAGTTTGGAGTGGCTAAATGGCTTGCCCAAGGACACAAAATAGGTAGCAGGGTTGTGGTTTTCCTACTCACTCCAACATCCTAGTGTATAAACAATATGCTTTAATCCATTATGAAATAACACAAATAAAAGGATACTGAATTTCATGTTTTCATGAATTATGACAATTAGTGAAAAATCCTCCAATTAATTGGTGATTTAGATATTTCTTGGCTATTTTAGTCATAGATTTCAATCATGTCAGAAGATCAGGATTCTTGTTCAAGAAACCCTACTTAACTGCTAGTAGTCTTGTATTCACAGTCAAAGAAGAATCAATGTCTAGACACTTGGGGAATGAAATTCACCCCTGACTTGAAATCCCATAACTTTCCTATAGTTATCCAGGGTGCTTGGTATGTTCATCAACCAAGAATTCCAGATAACCCAGCAATCACTCAAACCCCATAACCTCTGCTGAAAAATAGGGCTTTGGGTGATGGCAGAGAGCTAGGTTTGAGATGATAAAATTCAGATTTTTCCATGATCATCAATATTATCATGAAACAGTTCTGTGGTTTTATACCAGAGCAAGTCATAGGCTCTATTCTGATGTGTGTTTATGTAATCTCTTTCAATCCACAGAAAGCTACATAAAATAGAAAATTCTTTTTTTAAATGAATGGACTCAACCGGTTTTACTTTCTACATTGCCTTTACTTACGAGATTGTTGCCTCTTTACTTCTAAAATGTTATCCCTGTAGATAACTACTGAGGATTATTGCAAATTAAAAAGGATCCCAGAACTGGAAGTGACCTTAGAGGTAATAGACTCCAATATCCTCATTTCACAAGTACAGAAAAGAAAGCTTTGGAAGTACTTGCCCAAGACCAGTGAGAAAGTTTCTGGTAGTATAGAAACCTAGTGACAGGCTCCAGGTAAATGCAGTGATGGTCCTGCTTACTCTGTTTGTGACATCAAAATCAAGGTAAACAAGAAACAGGGTGTGATACTGTATCCCTTACAACACCTTGTGAGCCCTGTTAGAGACTGGAGTATTCTTTTGCCTTCCCTCTTAAGGAGACACAACCTATCTTGCCCAGAAAGATTAAGTTAAACTTAAAATTATTTCCCTAGTTATATGTATAAGTATTCTGAATAGTCGATATTGGTCATCGTCATTCCCCTTAGTAGAAACCCGAGGGTCTTATTAATTTCTGTGTACCTTTTTTTTTCTTCTCCCTGTATAACAAAAGGCACGCATTGCATTTGAAAAGCTTATTTTCTTATTTGATTAAAGAAAGCAAAAAAAATGGGAAAGGACTGTTGAGTAAACCAAATAAGATAGCAAGATGTTTAACTTAAGAGTACTGAGGGACCACTTCACATCCGTTAGGATGTCTATTTCTCCCTCTCTCTGTCTCTCTCTCTCTCAGAAATAAGTGTTGGCAAAGATGTGGAGAAATCGGAACCCTTATGCACTCTTGGTGGGAATATGAAATGGTGTAGCATCCACTGCTGGATGTATACCCAAAAGTAGGGACTTGAAAGCAGGGACTTGAACAGATGTTTGCACACGTATTTTCATAGTAGCATTATTCACAATAGACAAAACCTGGAGGCAACTCAAGCGTTCACTGATAGATGAATGGGTAAAACAAATGTTATATATACAATGGAATATTATTCAGTCTTTAAAAAGACGGCAATTCTGACACATGCCGCAATATGGATGAACCTTGAAGACTCTATGCTGAATGAAATAAGCCAGCAACAAAAAGACAAATACTATGTGATTCCAGGTATGTGAGGTACTTAGAGTAGTCAAATTCAGAGAGAAAGACCATAGAAAGTGGTTGCCAGGAGCCGGGGAAGGAGAGGATGCAGAGTTGTTTAATGGGTACAGTTTCAGCTGGGAAAGAGGAAAAAATTCTGAAGATGATGGTATTGGTGGCTGCACAACACTATGAATGCATTAATGTCACAGAACTGGCCACCTAAAGATGTTTACCATGGTAAATATGGTAAATTTTATGTTATGCATATCTTACCACGGTTTATAAAATTTGTGAAATGCAAAAATTCAAATGACTCATATAAAATATCCCCTTAAAAAACCTCTCTGAAGTAATATTATTTTCAGCAAAGGTAATTCTTTTTGCTTCTGAAACAAGCAACTGTTCTTCAAAGACAAATGGTCTGGAGCGATTCCACTTTGTTTCCCCATGGGCATTGTTAGACACAGGTAAACTAGTGCACTCTTTCTGGCTTAGAAAAGGTATCAAGGATTCAGAAATATACATACACTCTGTGGAGCCAAAATATTTTTTTTTCCTGGTACAGTGCAATTCTTGCTTTGATTATTTCTATTTGAAAGTACATAGACAAGTCTTTATTTTTGCAATACTCTTTCCGATCGATCCAAAGGCAGCAGGAATATTTTTTCTTCCTAGTCCTTTACAGTTAGTTTTTCTTTAATTACAGGAAACTCTCATTATAAATATGCTCTGTGTCATCAGGCAGCATCAGCTATTGGATATTTAGCCTGGCTGCCAAGTTTATTTTAGTCTTTATATCTCCTACCTTGCAAGGACATTCCAACTTCTCCCATATCCTTTTAGAAATTGGGTAATGGCCAAACTGCAAAGGATCATTGTTTATTAAATGATAGAATAGCTTCCCATGGGCATAGATAATATGAAGCAACTAATTTAAGATACTTAAAGTGGTGCTCTCTTTTACTGGCCAAATATATAAAATATTGAGACCAATGTTTGCTTAGTCTCCACTGCAAGAATATCATGTTATTACTCTCAGAGATTTTGGGAAGCTGCTACTCTGTGCCAGACCATTTGCTATGCTGCTGTGACACAAAGGACTGATAGGTATGATTTATTTTATAGAATTTAGTGATTGAAATGGTTCAGAAGCAGTTCTGCCCCGATACATGTCAAAAATTGCATTCTTTTCTTATGTATTTTCATTTCTTGTGGTCTAAGAAGCACACCACACAGCTTGCTGTCTATATTAACATGCTTTACTATTCCATTGTCATCAACAGCATACATTTACTATTTCAAGAGTCTGCTGCCCAAGTAAATAACTGGATAGTTTATTACAGAAATTTCCTGAAAGATCTACCAACTCTCTGATTAAAAGCATCAGCAGGCAACTCACATCCCAAGATTCTTTGAGCCTTTGCCTCCAATGCTTGCTAGTTCTTCAATCCTAAACTATTACGTAATTATCCTTTAGTACATAATAAAGGACCAGGTTCCGGCTTTGAAAGATCATCCTGGAACCCCGACTTCGAAATTCCAATAGAGCAGAGCTTGCCCTTCCCTCAAGTCTGTGCTATTTACAATAGCCAAACAATGAAACAACAAGAACTCAGATGTTCATCAACGAAACAGGGGATGAAGTGTGGTATACCCACACAATGAACTACTATCCAGCCATAAAAAAAATCAAAGTACTGATGTAGGCTACAGTGTGAGTAAACCTAAAAAACACTGTGCTGTGTAAGAGGCGAGACACCAAAGGTCACTTTTGTATGGTTCAGTTTATATGAAATATCCAGAATAGGTAAATCCATAGATACAGAAAGCAGATTAGTACTTGCCAGGGACTTGGGCCGGGGGTAGGGGAATGGGGACCTACTGCTTAATGGTTATGGGATTTCCTTTGGGGGTGAAGAAAATGTTTTGGAACTAGACAGAGATGATAACTGTATAACACTGAATTTACTAAAGATTACTGGATTGTACACTCTCAGATGGTTAGCTTTATGTTATGTGAATTTCACCTCAATTAAAATAATTTCAGTTTATGTTCTCTCATCTTGATAAGAAATAAACTGTTTAGTATTATTAACAGGTAGTTCTAATATTTGGAAAGCCAGCATTCAACAACTGTACTTTAAACCAGAGACCATAATCCTGTTTGGGTTTTGAGAATAGGTCACAATCCCCTTGGTTGTGATCCTCGATGACTTCCAAAGACGGAGTTCAGTTTCCCCTCATTTTCCTGCCCTGTGAGTAAATGGTCTCCTCTTTGCCACCATGTTTATCCTATGTCTTATCTTCCCACCCTTCACTGATCTTTACCATGGCATTGATTTCAAGGCACTCTTATTTTTAAATCTAACCCATTTGATTGACTTTACATTCCTATGTCATAGCTTTTTCATTATGATGCCTGAATCCTTTAAAAAAATTGTAGTATTTATATATATCCACTTTGTTTGGTTTTGTTTGTAACCTTTTTACAGGTTTTTTTATTTTAAAGTTCTTACATTAAAAGCATAGAGACTCTCTCAAGACATCTTGGGCAAGGAGATCTATTGTGAGGACTCTGCGTTCAGCTGAGCTGGAACAGGGCTGGAAGGGCAGCAGCTGGGACTGGGCTCGTGTCTTTCTGTTTCCCTAAGTGCGAGCGTGAGAGGTACGAGCAGGTAGGAAATAGTCCCCTTCCTGTCTCCTTTGTCCAAGTTGCATCTGCTCAGATATATTTGTCTTGACTGACTCTCATTCCACTTTTTTCCTGACGGCTTCTCAGTTTAATCAGAGCATCACATAGCCAGGAGCCAGTCATCAGAACAAGTGTAGTGGGAGGACGCCTGGGCCTCCTGCTCTGCCATCTGATTGTCTGTTCCTCCCCACACTGCAAAACAGGCTCTGATCTAAACATGTTCTAAGTCATGGATAATTCCTCTAAGTATGTGTCTGCTTCATTTAAAGACAACTGTTTCATCCTAACGTCCAATCCAGTAGATTTATCTTCAACAATTACTGGGCTTTGATCACCCTAGAATAGGTGGTGTCATGTGGTATGTAGCTGTCCTTTCCCAGTGCACTTCCCTTATCAGGATACATGTCTGTTGATTTGTGGGAAGCTGGCTGTTTTTCGTTCCTGACAAACTCCAGTGATTAAAATGTAGTGGCTTGCTCTTGTTCCCCTGATAAAGGTGACAGCTGCAGACTTTCCAGTGCTGGTGGATATCGTCCATGCAGATTGCTTTTTAATGAAAGCAATATATTATCTTACCTACAGACCCTGAAGCCTTAGTTAATGTATTCTAGCTTGGCACCACATTTATCTATAAATTAGTTGTATTAAACACACTCCTTACTATTTATCCGGCCTTTAAAGAGTTTTTCTGGTGAGAGGATTTTGCCCCCTTCCTTCATCTTAAGTATTGTTCCTCCCAATGACAACCCTACCAATATTTTAAGTGTAGTTTTGTATAAAACATTCCTAGGCCGGAAAAATATGACCAAAGCTATACCCAATACCTTGATCACCCTTCACCACACTTTGCATTGAAATAAGAGGGAAAAGATGGAATTGATTAGAACACCAGCCTTTCCATTGAGTCACCTGGAAATCTTCTATAATTCTGAAAGTGTAACCCACTAAACAGCGTGGTTAAATAAATCTAAAAGAAAAAAATCGGTTTACAAATGGAAGCTGTAAAGATTTAAAATGTGAAATTATAGGAAACCTCCTATCCATATGTAGAAAAATAAAAAGAAAATCCTGTCGTAGTTTAAACTCAAATAATCCCAACATAAGACCATTTGATATCACCGTATTTCACATAGCATGCATGCAAGCACGTCAGGTCCACTATGAGTAGTTACAATTGTGCTGGGAGTAAGTGGCATCTATTGTCTCCTTGGAGGAAGACTCCACGATGAGGTGCAAACTTCATGCTCTCGCTCTGGAAATAGCTATAACACCAAGGTCTTGTAATGACCCATGAACCAAAATTGGAAACAACTATTTTGCTGAATGTGTCCTCTCTGACTCCAACCCAATATTACACTTTTTACAGAACTATAAATCAAATCTATTAAAAACAAAAAAACCCAGTGAGCCAGTCTAAACTAAATCCACACTTACATATTTTCTAAAACAACTGAACTGTAACAAAACTGAAACATCAAAATAATTCTCCAACCTGAATCGATATTTCATTTGGTTCAAGTCTCTGAGCCATATTTTCTATTTCAAGACAGGATTATTGTTAAGTGTTAACCACCACTTTTAAGAGAAAATACAGAAGGGAAGTTAATGCCATAGTCAGTTCTGAGTATAAAACTATACAGTAAATGTGTAAAAGTATCCATTTTATAAATAATTTAAGTAAACACATAATCATTCAAAGAGAAGCCAGAAAAGAAATTGTTAAAAAGAAGCAAATGCAATAATTAAATCTGTGAACAACTGAGAAGGTAGGGAGGAACCAATGGAAATTACTTTCAAGAAGTGGCAAATGGAAAATTCCATGGGGAATGAATTTATTCCATGATATATTTGAGGAAACAAGCAAGCTAACATATTAAACACTGCTAATATTAATTTATATTTTAGATTCCAGGAAATTATATTTACCCTTGTTAGAATTTTCCTTATGTAGTGGTTATTTTTTGTTGCTTATGAATAGTAGAGAGATAAGTAATGAGTAGAAAATATTTTGGGGATAACTTTTGGTCTGTATAAATAAGAAACAATAAAATTCAAAGCTGTTACTTGAATTGTTAAGTGATCTGAGATAGATCAAAAATTTGATTGATTTTAAAAATAAATTTGTATTTAAGAAAATGACTCTCTGACATCCAAAATTTTGTAAATTGTCCTTTTGTGGTACAGAAACATAAATATGTCTCTAAAAATAACTGACATGTATTTGCACAGTATATTTAGCTATGCTCTGGCATATACATACATATGTATGTGCACACACACATTTAATCTAAAGACATCTAGCTTTTCATGAATGGCATATCATTAGAGAAATGATCGAGAGGGCAGAGATATTGTAGATCCACAATTTTTTCCAACAAGTTCATGTAAACTAGGGTTTTTGATAAGAACACGAACATATTTGACCTATCTCTTAGGGATGTGATGAAAAGTTAGAAATCTGACATGTTCAAAATACTTATAAAATAATAAAATTATTCTCCATGTCTAGAAATTTATCTTAAAGAAATAATCATGAATGTGAGATTTACCCACTCAGGGATTATCTACAATAAATATGTAGCAGAAACTAACTAATCACAAAACTCATTTTCTCTTCTTCCAGGTCACATAGCTAATACGTGTTTCCCAGCCTCCTTTGTATTTAGAGGTAGCCCTCTGATTAGGTTGTATCCAATGGAATGTGAGCAGAAGTGATGTGCATCACTTTCAGTGTCCCGGATAATTGTTTGTGTTTTTTCTTCCTGTAGTGATCTTGGAAACCACATGTTAAAGGTGATGGAGCCATAATATGAAAGGATCTTGTATCCCTGAATCACCATGTGAAGGGAAGCTATCTGATAATCAGGAATATTGGTTTAACTGTATATGAGCAATAAGTAAGCTCTTTGTTTTTAAAAATCCTCACCTGAGAATATGTTTTTATTGATTTGAGACAGAGAGGAAGGGAGAGGGAGAGAAAGAGAGAAATATTGATGTGAGAGAGAAACATGGATTGGTTATCTCCTGTACAAGCCCCAACTAGAGATTGAACCCGGGACCTTGTGGTGTATGGGGGGATGCTTCAACCAATTGAGCCACGCCTGCCAGGGCTTACTGCCAATTCTTAGTGAAAATAAATTGTGTTAAAAATGTAACAACTCAATCTAAGTTTGGCAAACTAGTGCTTTGACCTGAATTTATATTATATTAAGAAATATTACAACACCAAAGAGCTTTGTGAGGAAAAAATTTTTGGCCATGACTTTTTCCAACAGAGTTCCACAAAACAACCTCCTGAAAGCCCTCGCCCATTGATCCTGCACTCATAACACCAATCCTTGCTTTGTAAACTATCATCCTCTGCAAAGACTCTCCTTTCTTCATCATTTTTGGGGTGGGAGGGGCTCAGTTCCTATTGCATCCTGATAATTTGATCAACAAAAATGACCTCCTGATGCAAAAGAAGTGAAAAATTTCCAGATTTAGATTACTGGGGGAAAGAAGGAGATTATCAAAGATCTAAATAATGCAACCAATAGCAAAATAGCCTCGTAAATCATACGAACCCAGCTAAATTAGATAGCACTGTCCATATACAATTACACTGCTTGGCTCCCATGACAGCCTTTAAATGTGACATGTTATTTGACATGTTTGCAATTAGGGCTTAGGAAAAAAAATCAATTTTTTTCTATCCCACTTAAAATAAAAGATGCACTGTTTTTCAATGAAATGAACCTTTTTTAAAAATTCAAGACAGACAAAAAAGTAATACCAGAACAAACATATCACAGCAGCATTATGAAGATGGACATTTAAAGTCCAATTTTATTAGGTTTTATGAAAGGGCAGAACTAGAAGTAATTACCAGTGTGTTATATTTACTTTTACATCATTACCCTTATTCACTTTGCCCCTAGACTTCGAACAGCCATTGAGGTGGACAGTAACTGGCGGACCTGGGCGAGCTTCTGAATTAGCTCTGTGGGAGCTGTATCCATTCCCAACTCACACAGGGGGCGTGCTCCTCCCTTCCTCAGCCTAAGACCCAGCCAGGACCAGAGAAAATTGTTCCCTATCCCTCCACCTCCTGTTTCCTTCAGAATTGGTTTCAGACCTCTCTGAATAATCCATACACAATATATTAAAACTGATATATTTTTTAAAAGTTTATTAATTGATTTTTAAAGTGAGAGAGAGAGAAGGGGGGGAGAAAGAGATTGGTTGTTCCACTTATTTATGCATTCATTGGTTGCTTCTTTGTAGGTGCCCTGATGGAAGGTGGAACTCACAACCTTGCATATTGGAACGATGCTCTAACCAATTGGACTACCCGGCCAGAACCACAAAGGTGAGATTCTTAACTGAATAAAATGCTTCCAACTTTTGTCATTTCCCCATTTTCATACCCCTTATTGCATCTTGTATCCTCTTAAAATCTATACTAAACATTTGATTTTTTTTTTTTCTTGCAGGAAGATGTTTTGACCTTTACCATACTTTGCCCCATCATTACATATCAATATGTATATTAATAGTAACAGCAATAATAGCTATAATAGTAACAATAAACTAATATTATTGTGTAGTTTCTATGCACAAGGCACTTCTCTGAGTGATTTATATGAATTGTCTCAACTGATCTTCATGGTGACCCTATTGTTATCACCACCAATAAATATATCTGCCATTACCTATAGATTAAGGGATTCTGTCAATAATTCCTAAGTAAATCATTATCATTCTTGTTAGTTACTTTAATGTAAATAGGCAGCTTTTGATATTTTTAAAAACACTGACATGAATTTTGCATAAAACAAATCAAGCACTGGGGCAGGCAGAATAATGCCCCCCCACACCCAAAACATCCACATGCTAATTCCCAAAGCCTGTGAATCTTGCATGGCGAAAGAGACTTTGCAGATGTGATTAATTAAGGATCTTGAGATAGGAAGATTGCCTTGAATTATCTCAGTGGGTCTCTTCAAATCACAAGAGTTCTTCTAAGAGGGTGGCAGGACTATGAGAATAGAAGACTGGAAGATGCTATGATACTGGCTTTGAGAATGGAGGAAGGGGCTGCAAGCTAAGGAATGCAGGTAATATCTAGAAGCTGGAAAAATCAAAAGAACAGATTCTCCCCTAGAGCCTCCAGAAGAAAAAGAGCCTTGCTGACACTTTGATTTCAGCCTAATGTAACACATTTTAGATTTCTGGTCCCCAGGACCATAAGATACTAAATGTGTGTTGCTTTAAGCTACGAGATTTGTGATGATTTGTTATAGCAGCAAAAGGAAATGGATACAAGTGTGAATCTTGATATAATAAGTGTTATTACATGGTATGAAAAATCTGGAGCCCAGAGCAGGGCTTTGGAGGAGTCAGGAGAGCCTCTTTGGAGGAGGTCACTCTGTGCGAGCTGGCCAACTGTAAAGTCAGAGGGCATGCCAGCCACACAACACTGCCCTCACTTCCAATTACAATTCCAAGTTCATTAGGTCCTCAAACCACCCTTAGCCATCCTCCAGAAGGACTCACAGAACTCCCTGAGAGCTGTTATAGTTTCAGTTTACTATGGGAAAGATTACAGATTAAAATCAGCCAAGGGAAAAGCACATAGGGCAGAGTCCGAAAAAGTTCAAAATGCAGAGATCCCATTGCTCCCCTTCTTGAGTTGTGGGCAGCCTTAGTTTCCTGGCATTGGTGTGTGATAATGTTGATGTGTGGCATGGAGTATTGGCAAGCAGGAGAGCTCACCCAGAACCTTGAGCTTTTACTGGGCTCCATCATGAAGGCATGATTGATTGACCTCAGTTTCTAAATCAATTGACACTGAGTTACTCAAAGCCTCCACTCTACCTTCTATTGTTGGGCTTTCCAGTCAGTCCCCTTTCTAAATTCTATCTGGTGTGGCCAGCCCCCACTCTGAATCACAATCTTAGACCACCTGGCATGACCTAAGGCCCGCAGGCAAATAAAGACACTCCTACCAGTCATGAGACAAGGGTCCAGAGATTGCCTCCCAGAAACCAAGGGCAAAGGCCAGACCCTCTCTTTGGGCAAGGCTAAACTCTTTTCTGGGGGGAGATGGAGCCAGCTGCTGAAAATTAAATCTTTTTTTTTAATTTTTAATTTTATTTTTGTTTAAAATATTACAGATGTCCCTTTTTCTCCTCAATGACCCATTCCACCCCATCCCATCCCCCTCCCCAGTCCCTCTCCCCACCATTGTTCATGTCCTTGGGTTGTGCATATCTGCATATAAACTCTTTATACTACATGTACACCAAGCTGGGTTTAAAAGGTGAGGGAGATTGTTCCCACTGGAGCAAAGGAAATGGAGAAAAAGTCATTCAAGTCATAGAAACAACATGAGCAAAGGCACAAATGTTTGTGGCATTTCTAAAGAAAAAGCTAGTAATTGACTAAATTTAAACAAAGGGTGCTGGACACTGGAAGACGAGAGTGGCTGGAGAAAACACTGATTGTCAAGGCCCTATGCCATATTAAAAAGTTTTGTGTCAAGAACAAGGGGTGTTTGAAAGATTTTTCAGAAGAGAGTGATTTGAACAAAAAGTCCTTTTGTAATGTGAATAGTCATCTCCCACTTTATGTTTTATGAGTTTATGCTTTTGTCTATTGGATTTATTTTTAAATAAGGCAATTTGCATTTATAAGGAAGGGGGAAATTATCTTTTTCCATAATAATGCTGACAACAAAGTTAGACAACCTGCTCAAATTAGACAATGCCCAAGCCCCAGGGTGCGTGACAGAAACTCCTCAGGGGTGGCGAGCGGGGCTGCTTCTTCTGATTTCTTTGCATCCTCTGGAAAATGTAAATGGTAAAAAACCTGGGGATGCTGGGACAGAGCCAGCCTACAAGTAGGCTCCTGGCAAATAGCCTGATGGGCACATCTAGACTTAAAGAAACCTTACTCTGAAGTTACTTCATTCATCTTTATTCCCCACAGTGTCCCCTGCTACAGTGCTGTGATGGTCAAGGCTCAGAGACAACCAGAAACTCACTGTTTTAGTCAGTTTAGGCTGCCGTAACAAAATACCACAGACTCAGTGGCTTAACTAACAGGCATTTTTTCTCACAGTTCTGGAACCTGGAAGTCCCAGCTCAAGGTGCTGGCACATTTGGTTCTTGGTGAGGCCCATTTCCTGGCTTGCAAACAGCTGTCCTCTCACTGTGTCTTCACATGGTACAAAGAGAGAACTATGTACTCTCTTCTTCTTTTTATAAGGGCACTAATCCCATCATGGGGCTCCACCCTCATGACCTCATTTAAATCTAATTGTCTCCCAAAGGCCCCATTTCTTAATACCACCACACTGGGGATTAGGGCTTCAGCATATAAATTGGGGGGGGGGGGCAAACATTCAGTCCTTAACACCATCTTTCTCCATTCAGTTTACAAGTGCCCATGGGACATCCCCCACTATTGTCTATCATTTTATTTTAGCAACAGGGTTGTTTTTAAACAAAAGTTAACTTGAGGATATCTTTCAATTGAATAATTTTTTATGTTTATAATTATATAAATTCGATTATATGTAAAATTATATTTTATATTTCTATAGAAAGGAAGGACTGCAGGATTTCAATGCCTGAAAACATGGCTAAAATACTTGGTTCACCTATGTACGACCTTGTGCACGATCTTCTGCATAATTTTAACCTATAAAGTGGGAGGAACAATGATTTTTTTTTTTTTTTGAGAGGGGCTTACTTCACAGAGTTTTGTGAGGACCAAGGAATATTTGGATAGTTGTAAACAATGGTACACATGTGAATTTTCTGTATTACACAATACATTGCCTTCGTTTCCTGGGAGGTTTCTGGTCTGTGGAATCTGTTCAAGGACCCTCCTCCCCTTCTCAGAGAGCATATCTCCACAAGCCTTTAGGGAGAGAGGATTCTAAGATCTGGGGCTTATTTTTTCAAGAACTTTATGATCTAGTTGATGAGAAAAGTTACATAGGCACAAAGAGGACTCTAGAATTAGGTTCCTTGATTTAGCAAATAAAAATACAAGATTTTCAATTAAATTTGACTTTCAGATAAACAATGATTTTCTTTAGTATGTCCCCAAATGTAGCATAGAACATATATTTAAAAACCATTTGCGCTTTATCTGAAACTCAAATTTAATTGGGTGTCCCGTGTCTTATTTGGCAATCCTACCCATAAGCCAACTGAAAACAAGAGCTCTTTGGGGATTCAAAAAAGGGGATGTGTCAATGGGTTCTCAAGGAAGCAGATGTGAGGCAGAGTTAGGAGGACGAGAGGGTCATTTACAGTGGGACCTGAGAGAGGACGGGGGGAAGCTGGATTGGACAGGGGAGCCATCAGTAGTGATGCCCACCTGGCAAAATCTCTGCCAACACCAGCAGGAGCTCTGAACACAGCACTCGCTGCAGGAGTCCACCTGGGGCAGAAGTGGATGGGCTTGTACCCACCAAGTTATTCAGTCTCCTCCCAACCCTCATCCAAAGTAGCTTCCTTCCTGTCCAGTCTTGGTGCCAAAAGTTCTATCATTAAAAAGCCATTGACACCCAAAGACAGAAAACTGGTTAAATTCTCTACCTCTTCACACTGACATAGTATGCTTTCATGAAATATAATGTGTAAAAATTACAAATATGGGCAAAAACTCAGGTTACAAAGCAATATAGGGAGCACGATCATGTTTTATTAACATATATTTGAGTCTATGTTTATACACACACGTACACACACTTTAGGGGGATGGAGGGAGGAGAGAAACTGATAGGATAAACATTAAAATATCAAAAATAATTCTCTCTGAGGGGTGGGATTGTGGGAGATTTTGATTCTCTTTGTTGTTAATATTTTCTAGATTTTCTACAATAAGTTTGTGTTACCTTTGTCTTACAAAGGCTAATTATTTAGAATATTTTTACAAGTCACTGTTACATTTCCTGGACTTTCCTTCCCTTCTCACAAGAATTAAATATATTTCTGCACATTTTATTTCAAGCATACTTGGAGCTTGCCATAGGAAAAGAGGTCACCCTTTCTCCATCCAATTGGAGAAAGTGATCCAAGCAGTTTCCTGGGACTCTCCTTTTTAGAGCTCTCTACACCACTGTCCTGACAACAGGCAAACCTGATAAAAGCTGCTGGTCACAATAGAGACAGTCTGTGCTTTGTTCCCCAAAGGAGAGGGAAGGAAACAGTGCTTCCATCTTCCTTCCATTTCTAACATTTAATCTCTTGTTCATTCTGGGGAGGGGACACATCACTTGGCTATTAAAACACTTTGCCCTTTACAAGAAAGCTTTTAGAGTAAAAGCTAGGTGTGGAATAGAACAGGATTCTAGAGCCTAAGTTTCTGGCTCAAGCAACTGAGGAATAATGTTATTCACTAAGGTAAAGAATAAAGAATATTTGGAGGGCAGAAAAGATGATGATTTGGGTTTTGAACATGCTGTTTCAGACGTATGGTAGATTGTATTTTTCAGAGACGGTCCCAACTCTATCACACATATGACAAGCTCTTGTTACAATGTGACTTTGATATGTCCCCCACTGAGAGTTGGGGTTCTGTGTTCCCTTCCCCCAAACCAGGGTGGACCTTTGTGTCTTCTGTGACCAATAGGATATGATGGAATTGATGCTCTGTGACTTCTAAGGCTATATCATCAAAACTCCATGCACTTCTACCTTCCTCTCGTGGGATGCTTACTCTCAGAACACAGCTGACATATTCTGAGGGAGTCCAGATGGGCACCACATGGACAAAGCATGTGCAGGTGCCCTGTGCAGGCTTTCCATCCAACAGCCCAGCTGCGGTCCCAGCCAACAGGAACACCAACCACCAGACATGTGAGTGAAGGTATATCCAGGTGATTCCAGGTCCAAACTACCAAGTGGACTCAATTTTGAGTCTTCCCAGGTGAGGTTCCTGACAGTGCATTACAGATTAGTCATCCCTGGGTGTCCTCTTTCAGAATCTGTGAGCATAATAAAATGGTTGTTTGACACCACTATGTTTTAGGATGGTTTGCTGTACAGCGTTAGTACCAGGAACAGGAAACACGTGAGATATTTACACGAAGGTGCCCAGTGCAGACTTGGCTGCATGCACCGGAGCTCAAAAGAAGAGGTCTGGGCTGGAAATGTCCACCGGATATCACTGGCACATCAATTATAAGTGAAGCTATAGATACAGGTGCTATCCCTGGAAGTGTCTTAAGTGAGCAGAAAAGAAAGGTGGATCTGAAATCTAAGACTGTACATATATTTAAGGAGCATTTAGAAGAAAAGCATGCAGAAGAAGCTAGGAATAACATTGCTCAGGGATCAGACAGGAAACTAGAAATAATGCGAAGAACTTCAAGCAGAGATTTAGGTGCCGACAAAATTATTAAAAAGCCTAGGAATCTGCTGCTAGCATCCAGGCTCCCTGCCATAGCTGTGGTACAGAGTCAGGGAGTTGCTGCCACCACCCAGAGGACAGGGACCTGCTGAAAACTGCAGCCTCACAAATACACCTTAGTATTGAGGTGGCTATCAGTAGGAGTACAAGGAGGCTGCTGCAAAACACTTTCCCCTGTAGCTCACGCCTCTGCCGCTGCTGCTGGGGGTTAAGGATCATGTCCACTTTCCAAATCCAATGCAATGCACCTCACTGCATCCAGAGTGCAAATCTTATCCAGAATCTGGGAGCAAGGGAATAGATAGAAAAGTATGTCGGGCTTCTCCTATTAGAAAATATAAAAGTGAGGCGAGAATGAATGCTGGTTACAAAAACCAAACCAAACTGAACCGAAGTACAGCCCAATGACTTTCCAAAGAAGTGGGGCTGCATGAGGCACAGAAGAGAATCCATCTCTGGAGTCAGGCCAGGAAGTGAAGTTGAGGGGTAGAAGGGCCAGTGGATTTGGGATCCCAACAATCCTGAGTTTGAATCTCCAGTTCTTACTTATGGGGCTCACCACTCCTCCAGGCTTCCCTTTCCTCAACTTTCAAGAAGGGATAAAAGTACAAACATTGCAGGGTTGTTGGGAGAATTGAAAAAACATGTGTCGGGTGTTGAGCACCGAGATTGGGAGATGGAAGCAGACCTAAATGGCCAGTGAGGCATGACTCGGTCCAGCAGAGGGAAAGCCCCTGCCCACACGGGAGGTCCCATCTGTCTTGACGGATGAAGACCAACACTGGCAAATACTTTGGTGGAGCAGAAACTTCTGGAATGGCATTTTGTCAGACTTTATTCAACAGCCCTTGGTTTAACTAACACTGCTCCTTTGGAGATCTTTAGATAAAATGCGGCTTATATCCTCTTAGAGAGTTTGTTTCAACACATACTTTGAAGGATGAAAGAAAGTGGGCCAAAACAAGAAAAAACTGCTAAGAGCTTAGTTTCCAGCAGCTGGTACCGTCTCAGAGCACTCCACCCATCCTTACACTGGAAGCTTGTTCTGGTCCTAGGGGAGGCTTGCTTAGCTTCAAACAGCCTGTGAATGCCGGTCTGTCTCCACTGCCACCCAGGTTATTTCCACTGCTAAATTATAGTCCGAAAGATGGGACTGTCAGCACACAGCATGTGATGTTTAAGAAGACTTAGCATGGTGTAGTGGAAAGCTCACTGCTGGATTCAGATATAGGTGATGCTACTCTTGAGCTGGGCCGCCATAGCTACATCCCAAACCTCTGAGCCTCATTTTCCTCATTATATAATAAAAAAGAATGTACTAACTGCCTTGTAGGAATGCTGCAAAGATGAAATAGTTAGTAAATAATGAGAGCTCCCATTTATGGACACGGATGTACCAGATGCTGTGCTAAGTGGTTTATATATATTTACTTAATTTAACCCTCAGAATAATACCATAAGGATTTGTTATCTCTAATTTGCAGATAAGAAAACTGAGGTTTGAAGAGATTAAATCTGGTAATTTACCTCAAGTCACACACATACTAAATGTGCTGCAAAGGTGGGATTTGAACCCCTGCTGATGGGAGGGCCTAGCACAGGGTCCGACTGCCAGGAAGTACTCAGAAAATGGAGAATGCTGTTTTTTACTAGTCCTGCTCACCCCCTCATTTGGTGGACCCCAAGCTGATTCCCAGAGAGTGACTTGCCAGGGGCAGGGCTGGGGTTGAAATTTAAAACTCCTGGTTCTGAGTCTAGTGCTTTTTACCTTAACCTCAACTGCCCTGCCTGCATCAAATCCCTTGCTATGGGAAGACTGACTTGAAGCTGAGCAAGGCTGGCCATGAACAATCATATGTACATGACAATAGCGCACTCTGCTGGTTTCTGAGAGAACTGAAAGGGGCCACTGGGCAGTTTACTCATTGCTAAAGGTTTCTTTGCCATTAGACTTTCTACCTCAGCATTTCTTGATTATGACCACCCCAACCTTTTTTTTTTAAATGGGCACCCTTGTGTCCTTATTTCTTTCATATTTCACTAGAAAGTCATTCTTAGTCTTTAAAAACTTTGTGTGCCTGCTCAGAGGGGGGTCTTAGAGAGTCCTTTGCTTTTCCAGGAGCCCTCCTCTAAGATTCCAGCAAGCTCTCCCCATCCTCCCTTCCTAAGACTCACTACCTGAGTGAGTACTGTGCCCATGCCACAAACTTGGGGTATGCAAGTGAATGCAAGCCAAAGGTGCACAAGCATACAAATAGACATCATTAGGTGAAGTCCCTCTCTTCCCAACTCTGCTGAGGTCCAGTGGGGAACCAGTTTGCCCATACATACAACACCACATGCGACTCCAGCCTGGGCTTTGTGCTTCTACATACATTGGCCGGTTAGGAACACATTCTGTAGAGGCGAACCCAGAATCTCCTGCATCTAACGACAGGGCCCATATAGTGTTCAGTTGACCACTACATACTCAGTCACTAATAATTTGAGCAAATGTCAGTGTTTCTAAATGATGAACACACCAATATCAAGTTCCTGCCCCCACTGAGGTTTTGAGGAGACATTGCATGCAAGCACATTGCATGGTGCCTGCCACTCAGAGCAGGTAATAAATGGCAAGAACAAGAAACAAAACAAAGCCGTTACATTCCCAAGACCAGCACAAGCTCTCTAATCTCCAAAATTCCTTCTAGAGATTAGGCATTGTCAGGCCTTATGGAATGAGAACCTAATTGCCAGCATTCCACTCCCAGGGCCAGTCACCTGCCCTCGGTGATGCTGGAATCCATCAGCCTTCTCCTGGCATCAGAAACAAGCTTGTTATTTTAAATATCCTTCCCATCAATCCTCCTGCAGTTACCAAGAGATTTTGCTTTTCTGCCCTTTATTTTCAAATTAGAGAGAATTCACTCAAACTTTTCCTTGATAGCTCACTTCCTGAACAAGAGAGAAGATGAGGCTCCTGGGAGGAAAGGATCTCAATTACGGTGCTGATGGAACCTGCCAGTCGCCCTCTGAGTGTGGTTTTCTGCAGTACTTAGGTGGTGCTTTCACCAGTGGGGACGAGGCAAAGTCCTAGTGACGTATACAATTCAACAGGAGTTTCTGTTACTACCGCAAGGCTGGCTGTATTTGTATAATCATTTCATTTAAAGAGGTGGGTTGGTTAAGAGCACAGACTCAGACAGTCCCGGGCTCATGTCCACACCAGCCACCCGCTCACCTCACTGGCAGTCCCGGGTAATGCTTTAACTTCTTTGTGCTCTTCAACCCTAGCAGGGGGATCAGGAGAACAGAATCCCTCCGGGCAGCCATTGTGAGGGTTACGGAAGATGATGTATAGAAGATGCTGGCCCCCGTGTCTGGCACAGAGAAAGCATTCAACACGGTCATTTATTCAACAAAAATTGAGTGAGTAGCTGCTATGTGCCAGATGCTGATCCATGTTACTGGGATTCAGCTGTGAACCAAATAGCAAACTCCTTGCTCTCAGAGGGCGCACAAGCTGGTTGGGGGAGACAGATGGTAAATTTGTAAGATATAATCTATCTGGAGCAATGTGCCATGAAGAAACATAAAGCAGAGTAAGAGCTAGACAGTGACGGACGCTGTTTTTGACAGAGAGAAAGCTTTTCTCTCTTTCTCTCACACACATACACAGGCTTCTCTGAAAAATGGCATTTGGGAAGAGAACTGAGTGACATATAGGAGACAAGCCCTGGGGATGCCCACAGGAAGAGAGCTCCAAAAAGAAGGATTGGTAAATGCCAGGCTCTGAAGCAGGAGTGCACTTGGACTTTGGAGGGGGCAAGGCAAAGAGTCAGAGAGGTGGCTGGGAGCCAACTCATGTGGGGGGAACTTTGAGGCCATAGGAAGGACCAATAGATGAATGGTGAAAGTGGGCAGGCCACAGATGCTCTCAAGGCCATTAGTATTTTTCATTCTTGGCTGCTCATCCACCCTTCTTTGTACCTGACATAGCCATAGGTGGATCTATGTATCCAATAGCAACCTTGGAAATCATTCCACTTCTTGACTGTTGGACTTCTCCTTGATTCTGGAAAACTTAAAGATTCCTGAGCACTGGACTCCAGATATCTGCTGAAGGCATTTGAATAAACTCCATCCCAGAATTCATTTGCCTTCTCTATTTAGTACTGTTATTAATATTATTGTTATTAATATTAAGTGCTTCCTCAGAATAACATTGTATTTACTGCCCAGGAAGGTTTAATTATACGTTTAAAAAACGCACTGATTAGGCTTTGAGAAAATTCACCCAGGTTGTTAGCTGTCCAATAAACAGGAGGGCCGTGTTTACCTTTCCCAGAAACAAAAACTCAAGTCATCAATAGCCTGTTTTCTTCAGTTCACAGAAGTAAATATTTTATTTTTAAACTCAAGAAATGTTACAAAGCAGAGAGTCTTCCTGAAAATGTAAACCAATGTATCAAGAGTGTGTTTGAAGGAGAAACAAGATGGCAGCGTAGGGAACAGCTGTCCCCGCCGCCTCCCGCAACCACATCAAAATCACACCTAAAATCCAGAACCACCGTCACTCAGAGCCTCCTGAAACCTGGCTGCACAGAAGCCCCACAGCCAGGGAGCTGAAGCAGCACTGAGACCGGGAGGAGGGGCGGAGACGCGGGCGGATCGGGGCTGAATCCCGGAGACTCGGCCACAGGCCCACACCGACGCCACAGTTTAAACCCCGGAGGGAATCTCTGCGGCGGAGGTTTCCCGGAGGAGGGAGGAGGGAGGGGTCCCAGCCCCACAGCAGGCCCCCAGCCCAGGGCTCCAGGGCCGGGAAGAGACGCACCCACAACTCCGGGCTGTGAAACCAGCGGGGACTGTCCCTGAGGGTCACGGAGGCTGCGGGAGCCCCAGCAGCTCCTCCTAAAGGGCCCGGCACGGACTCACTCGGACGCTCCCTCTGAGCCCAGCGCCGGGCAGCAGCCTGAAAGGACCCGGGACACTCGGGGAGGGACTAACCTGCCTGAGATCCGGGCGAGAGCTGGAGGGCGGCTTCCTCCCAGGCAGAAGGGCTGGCGGAGGCCATGGCTCCTTTGGCGAGTCCTCAGCGCACACAGCCGGCAAGCAGGCGCCGTGTTTGAATCGCCAGCACCTGACTCGCACCTTTGGCCCCGCCCCATGATTCCCGGAGGCCCTGCCCCTCCCCACCTGCAGCTCATCCAGGCCATTTCCAGGGGCTTTTCTGTGCAAGTGGCCTCTCAAGCCTCATGCTTAGGACTTTCCTAAAATCTCTCAAACAAGCAGCAGTGTGGCCCATACAGCTTGATAAGTGGCCCCAGGCCTGGCACTAGCGGCAGCTGCATTGACTCAGAGCTTGGCCTCTCCTGGACACCTTCAAGCCCAGCACAAGTAGCAGCCAACTACAGGTTGCTGTGTAGCTCATGCTGGGTGGCCCTGGGCAAGGCACTGGCAGAAGCTGACTTTGCACCTCCTGGGAGGCCCCAGAGACAGTGCACCTGGTGGTCAGACTCGACCACGCTGGATTACAACCTACCACATCCATGAGTGACATACTCAAGGGGCACACCTGGTGAACATCAAAGCTCCACTGAAGTAAATCCTGATCCAGCACAGCAGCTCTTTGGCTGTAGTTGCAGCTGGTCCTCAGAGCTGATTGGTCTGGGGGTCAATTCCCCCCAGGGATGCCAACAGCAACCAAGGCTCAACTACAACAGGACAGTGCACACATCCCACACAGGGGAGCACCTAGAAGGCCCAGCTCAGGTGACTGGAGAGGCTGAGCCACTGGACCCTACAGGACACCTGCTACACAAAGTCACTCTACAAATTCCAGGAGACATGGCAGCTCTACCTAATACATAGAAACAAACACCTGGACGCAGCCAGAATGTGGAGGCAAAGAAACATGTCACAAAGGAAAGAACAGAAGAAATCTCTAGAAGAGGAACTAAATGAAATAGATCCAAGCAAGCTAACAGATACAGAGTTCAGAATTTTGTTTATAAGGATGTTTAAGCGGACTATTAGGGAAATAACTGAGAAAATCGATAACATAATAAAGTACCAATTTGAAATGAAGGCTAAACTGAAATGAAGAATAATTTACAGGGGATCAACAGTAGAGTAGAGGATGCTGAGAATCAAATCAACAATTTGGAACATGAGGAAACACAAAACACCCAACCAGAAGACCAAAAAGAAAAAAGAACCCAGAAATATGAAGATAGCATAAGGAACCTCTGGGACAACTTCAAGAGGCCCAACATTCGTATTATTGAGGTGTCATAAGGGGAAGAAAGAGACCAAGAAATTGAAAACGTATTTGAAAAAATAATTACAGAAAACTTCCCCTACCTGGGGAAAGAAGTAGACTTACAAGTCTAGGAAACACAGAGGGTCCCAAACAAGAGGAATCCAAATAGGCCCACAGAAAGACACATCATAATTAAAATGTGAAAGGTTAAAGACAGAGAATCTTAAAAGCAGCAAGAGAAAAGCAATTAGTTACCTACAAGGGAGCACCCATATGACTGTCAGCTGATTTCTCAACAGAAACCTTGCAGGCTAGAAGGGAGTGGCAAGAAATATTCAAAGTGATGAAAAACATGGAACTACAACCAAGATTGCTCTACCCAGCAAAGCTATCATTTAGAATTGAAGGTCAGATAAAAAGCTTCTCAGACAAGGAAAAGCTAAAGGAGTTCATCACCACCAGACCAGCACTACAGGAAAAGTTGTAGGGTCTTCTTTAAGAAGAAGCTAATGAACAAAAGAATCTGATGAACCAAATAGATCCAGAGACATTGATGCATGCAACAGACGATTATATCTCAGAGGAAAGAGGGAAGGGGGATGGAGGGTGGGGAGAGATTAACCAAAGAAGTTATATGCATATATGCATAACCCATGGACACAGTCAATAACGGGGTGAAGGCCTGGAGAGGGGGTGGGAGCGAAGTGGAAGGGGTCAATGGGGGGGGGGTGGGAATGGGACACCTGTAATACTCTCAACAATAAAGATAAATTGAAGAAAAAAAAAAGAATGTGTTTGATGATGTAAGCAGACTGATGAAACTCCAGGAAACATCTTCCCTCATCAGAAGGAGAATCTTGTTTTGACAATATTTAAATTTAACCCTTATGGGTGGGGTGGGGTGTGTGTGTGTGTGTGTGTGTGTGTGTGTAGGCATATTTATGTGTATATACACACACATCTATATATATGCATATATATATATATACATGCACATTATAAATATACGCACAACTGTATATTGATTCTAACAAATAGAAAAGTGAGGACATATCACTAAGATTAGTTCACAAAAGAACGGATCCCTCTGTCTTGTGCACTTTTTCGCTCTGCTGCTTGTTCCCCTGAGGGAAGCCAGCTGCCCCTTGGAGAGGCCCACTGGGTAAGAAACTAATGCCTTCAAACAGCATCCAGAGAGCATCTGAGGCTCATCTGAGTGAGTCTGGAAGTGAACACTCCTCCAGTCAAGCCTTGAGATAACTAACGAGATAGCTTGATTTCAGCCAGTACAGACCATGAGCTGGGGGCACCAGGATGAGCTGTGCCTTGATTCCCGACCCACAGGATCTGTTAAGTAATTATTTGTTGTTTTAAGTCACTGAGTTTTGGGACCATGTGTTATTCAGTAATAGAGAACTAATAAATAGCTCATAGATAAAATGTTTCCTTTTAGATTTCCCTTGACATTCAGGTTCAAAGAAATACTTTAGGAATATAATGCTTACTAATAAAAGTACTAATGATTGCATTCTAAAATGGCACCAGAAATAAACGTAAGCTCAGACTAAGGGTCTCAGTTGTCTTACTATAGAGACCAAAAGGAAGTCAATAGTCAGAGTTTTTTGAGTGAAATAATAAAACAAATGCTTTAAAATTCTTTCCACTATTTTTCACTGCCCTGAAATCTATTAAAACAGAGTTAAAGAGGACAGTCAGTTCAGCAGACTTTGGCATCTATATCACATGCCTGCTGCGGGGCGAGGCGCAGAGGGTGCACACACAGTGTGGCCCTGTCTCTAGTAGCTTGCAGTCAGGTTCACACCAGATATCTTCATAGTGTTAAAACCACCATTTAACAGGCGTGGAGAAAATTCCTGATTCCCTCTAAGCAGGTTTCTACAATTTGGATTATAACTTGACCAATTCTGGTTACTGGCATTTGCTCTTATAAAAAATCAGAGAAGCAGGATTAAAAACCATGAATTGGGTCTAAAATATGGGTGTGAAGCAAAATAAGGACTGAGATATCATCCTTCCCATTTACCTGAAAACCCCCACCAGGCGCAAAGGAGTTATAACTGTTGTTTTAAGATTTGAGAGCTAAGTAGTTATATGGGACTACAGAGAATGGTTTACTCCAGTGCAGGCACTCGCCTACTGATAAACAGCTGGTGGCAAAAAAAATATATCCCCAGAAACATTGAAATGGCAGCAAAGCAAATAGCTTTGTTTATGGAGGAAAAAGGGCCTCAGGTAAACATATAAATAAAGCAAAAAATAAGAAGCACCATCAAAATCATGAACATGTCTCACATAAAGCAACCTGGACTTCTGCAAATTATATATACTTAGCTAAATGTGAATGTAATATTGCTAAGGCTTATCTAAAGAGTCAGGAAGCAAACAAGACTACAATTAAACTAGATATGCTGGCTAGAGTTCCTTCAACACTTGCTTTCTGAGTCATAAAAATTGTTTGGGAATCCGATGACCTAATAAATATGGAAAACCAAAGCTCATAATAAATATCGTTTCTCTCTTGTTTCAGCTCCAAGCCTGTGATGTCTGTGTGCGAACATGGTAAGTAGCCTCAGCACTGAGGATTTGTTTCTTAAGGGGCCCTCACTTTCCCATAGCGTGTGCTGCTCTGTGTGTCCTTCCTCTCTGAACTCGGGGCCCCTGAGAGGGATCTAATTCATTTTTAAAACCTCCAACGAGCCCAACTCTTGGCACATAGGAGATGACCCAAATCCACCAACTCAACACATAAATGGTAAAGGAGCTGAAGGGGAACTTGTTCGGAGCCGCGGGAACTGCGCAGGGGGCCCCTCGGGCTGCGGCGCTGGGGCGCTGCGCACAGGGACAGGTCGACCCCGCTCGCCCCCTCGGGTGGGCACCCTCTGCAGCGCTCCTGCCGCCTGGCACAGCGCTAACAGAGGGGCGGGGGCGGGGGGCCGGGGGGCCGGGGGGCCGGGAGGGGGAGCGGAGAGATAGGAACAAAGGGACGCAGAACCCGCGGCGGCGGAGGTCGCAGCAAAGCCCAGGGTTCGGTCCGCGGCGGTTCCTCCGGGCTCCGGGCTCCGCCGAGGGCCCCGCAGAACCGAGGCGCCCGCGATGCCTCAGGCTCTGTCTCCCTCTGGTGACCGCCCGCCGCCCGGCCCCGCAGCCGCGGCTCGCGCGTTACCCGAGGGGCCCGCGGGGGCCCTGCTCGCCCCGTCCCTCGGGAGACGCGCGGGGGCGTCGGTTGGGGGCCGGGGCCGGCCGGGGGCACGGCGGTGCCCTGTCCCAGCGCCTGGCTGCGGGCCGGCGCTGCCACCTGCGGGAAGCGGCCGGGCGTCCCGGGGCGCTGCGCCTGTCCCCTCACCTGCAGCGTGAAGGTGGGGCCGGGAGCCGAGAGGGGAGTCGGGGCTCCCGGCCGCTGCGCTGCGGGGGCCCGGGGCGCGCTGGGCCTGGGGAGCCGCCTCCCGCTGGGGGAGGATGGGGGGTGTACTCTATTAGCAGTCAGTTTCCTTACAGGAATTCACAGCTCACAGTTTCAAATCAGATCCTAGAGGGCACAAAGCAATTTTGCTGTTGGGGTGACTAAAAATGACTAACTCACCGTTAGGTCCTGTGGCCTCTTTTTTCACTTAGGTGAGCCTGAATTACTGACCAGCTGTCCCCAGCTGGTCCCTGAAGCAGGAGGCCTATTAAACCTGGGGGCAGAGTGACTGCTCACCTTGGAGCATCTTAGGGGACAATTCTGCTGCACCAAGGGGTATGTGCAAATTCTCAAGAGCAAGTCTAGGGGTCTTGGGAGCTTCTGGAATGTGAGATAGGATGAAACCCTCGAGAAGAGACCCAGACCCTTATCATTTGCTGCGACAAACCCATGGCCTCTTATGGTTTTCCTCACACTGCCCTGAGGTGGGAGGGGCAGGGCCCTGTTCATCACCAGAGTCAGGAGAGTTAGATATTTGGCCAAAGGTGTTACAGTAACCAATTCCCAGTCCTATTTGAGCAATGATTTCAAAGTTAATAAAGTTCCCAAATCGCTCCCATCCAGAGAAGAATCCAGAAATGGTGTAGCACGGTAAGAAAAGGGTCTCTGTTAATGAGGACATCAGATGAAGTTTCCTCAGAAAAGGCTTTTTATGGTAAGCTTCGAAGTTTTAAAAAATTAATTAACATTTTACATTCCGCATCCCACGAATTTCACATCTGCCACTGATGTTCTTACTAATTAGAAAAGCTGTTGGTGGAGGAATTGTTAGATGTTTGCGCAGTACAAATTAGGGCATAATTAGTAGCAGCGTGTATGCTAATGACAGCAAGGCTGATAAACCAGTGCTTACACCAAGAGAAGAATCTTTCTTCTCACGGCTCTTTGAGCTCATTTCTACTAGAAACCTGTGTATGTGGAGAACAAATCTCTTCTGATAGTTCGGTGGGAGTTGTCGGAAACTATACAATTTCCAGAAGAAGACTTGTCCTCTGAAGTCTTTTAGCGTCAAAATCTCATGGAGAACACTGTCCTCAGGTGTAATCAGGTGAGACTTTGTACCACTCTCATTACTGGTAGTTACTTTGGAATGCTTCCAGATACGCATCTTAAGGGTGTCCTCTCTGTGGAACCTGCAGCCTGGCAGGGGCTGAACAGGTCCCAGCTCTCTCAGAGAGCAAAGCAGAGGCCACGCTGACTGTTACCTGCCCCAGGGTAGTTCCCACCATTATTGCTCAGCCACTTTGCCTTCATGGTCTTACTTACGCATTGAAGACGACCTGCTGATTCAGCTTAGAACAGATAAGGAGCATGCTGTTTGACTGACACACAGTAGTTTGTCATAGAAGGTAACTCTCTTACTGAAGACTTAAAACAGACACTGAGAACCAGTACGAGATAGGATATGAGTGGTTGTCAAAATGAGGTCTCGGTGAAGGTTTCTGAAGCCAGACCCCTGCCTCAGCCGCAGAAGACAGTAGTGACTTGATGAGCACCTGTATCCCTTGATGTAATGACTCTTATGGGGCCCCTGCTTCCATGTGGTCTCTTTGTAGAAAGAAGTCACCACAGCATAACCTGGCAGACATCATGACGTGTAGGTCCCAGATGATACCAAAATATTGTTAATTACAATTGCCATTGCCTCCTCTTGGGGCATACTTGTCCACTGTCAGCCAGATCATCCTACAGCCATCTGCAACCTCCATAGAAATGTCCTGATTCTCTAAGCCTGTGAGCCTTCCCTCTACTTTGTGGCTTTAGCTACACTCACAACTGAGTTCTTTGGTCCAACAATGTCAGCAGGCTCTCAGCCATCTCTTTGGCCTATTCACCCACATTGAGTGGGTTTGCAACAATATGGCATATAGCTGGACACTCCTTAGGGCCTGGGGTCTCATGTTTGAAGTCCACAAAGGCCAGTGGGGTATACCACAAATGATTGTGGAGACACACAAGTCCCAGGACACAGCCTCTTTCTGCAAAAAGCAACCACCATTTGGCTTCAACCACATGGGCGTATGGACCAGTCATCACCAGACCTTTCTGATTTCTCAAGAGAAATGAGAACACTGCATTTGTATGGGAAATTTGCCAATTTTGGAAATGTTAATGAGTTACAAACCTGTAAGTCAAACAAAATAACACACACACACACAAAATCTTGTAATATATTCATTCTACATGTGGCCTAGATAAAATCTGCCTTAGGCTGATGATCTCAGTCTCAACAGATACAAATAAACAGAAAATGCCAGTAGGATTTACAGATGGGCGATCCTGGCATGAGCTGAAAGGGTCATAGAAGCCTGCATGAAGTGCCGTGACATTTCTGTTGCTTTGTACCAAAGATATGATCTCTGGTCCCTGGCTTTGCATTTTGTACCATTCTAAAATTTGGGATTTGGGGAAAATTATGAAATATTTTCAATTTTGAAAATGTTTTGTCAACATAGTACCCTGTTAAGTCTGTATGTCTCTAGAATGCTGTTTCTATAGGTTCATTGTGTGCTATTTTATGATGTTATGTTGGGATGGAGGTAAATAAATCCCCCAGGCAAAACACAATTTTTAAAAATGAAGAATCCTAACACATATCATTTTAACAAATCTAATAGAGTGATATTCCGCTAAAATAAACATTTACTCTCTGAAGGCATGTCTGCAGCTGAATGTTGCCCTTACTGGAAATGCTTCATTTTTACTAAGAGCTCATGTGTGAATCAAGATTACATTGACATCCAAAGATAGTTATGAAATGTTTCTTTTTACATGACGGTGAAGTGCTGTTTCTATAATAACAAGTATAATAACAATTTTTTTATATAACATTTTTAAGGGAGAAAATTGCTTTTAAATTTTATAATGCCCACAATTAAGTATTACAGAAAAGAGATTTATTTTTCCTGGTAAATTTGTAATATGCTTTTCATTTTTAAAAATTAAGTTAGTTTAGCCTGGCCAGTGTGCTCAAGAGGTTGTGGTTCCATTCCTGGTCAGAGCACACGTCTGGGTTTCAGGCTCGATCCCCAGTAGGGGGCATGCAGGAGACAGCTGATCAATGTTTCTCTCTCATAGATGTTTCTATATCTCTCTCCCTCTCCATTCCTCTCTCTCTCAAATCAGTAAAAACATATAAACAAATTTTTTTAATTAAGTTAATTTATATGTAGTAAAATTGCCCTCCTTTGCCAGTTCTATGACTTTTGACAAACATGTAGTTTGGGTAACGTCTTGTGCTTTGTTTTGATGTAAGAAGTCAAATATAAGGATAGCTTCAAACCTAGATTCATTAATTGTTTCAAGCCCCTATTATGTTCCAGGCATTGGGATAACAAAGGAGCACAGACATGGCCCCCGCCTCCAAGGAGCTTTCTATTCTGTAGAGGAGCCAGACACCTAAAAGTGGTGATACAGTAAGATAACTACTGTAAAAGATATCTGTACAGACATTACTCCCATTTATTTCACTAATACAATCTGATCCGCTTATCAGTACCAGGTCCACTGTTAAGTGTTGAGAATAAAACTGTGGGTAAGAGAGTCCCAAGCCAGCTCACAGGCCAGCCAGGGAGCAGCTAGATACAGAGAGGTGCGTGCTCTGCTGGGGAAGGACAGAGATCTGGGGGGCAATGTGAGAGGAGCAAGGAAGGGGCACTGGACAAGCTGCATCTTATACTGCAAGCAAAGGGGAAGGCGTGCTGGGAAGGTGTGAAGGCTCATATTGATTTCCCTGCGCAATTCCTCCAGCACAGCCCAATTTCAGAAGGGGTTGTGGAAACCTTCACCAAGGGGTAAAGAGATTGCTTAGTAGATTGATTTATGACTGGTTAATGATGGAGAAAATGTGTGAGAGAGCATTTACACTAAACTACAATCCAAGAAAGCTTCTGTTTTTCCTGCTCCAATCAGGCATAGAAAAATGGCTGTCCTGCTGACAGGGAGTCCATGATCCATGAGTTGGCAGGGCTCAGAAAGTCATTTATTAGTAGGGGGAGGACAAGAACAGGCCTGGGTGTTTGGTACCAGCCACTCCACCCAGCCCTCTGCTGGCCCAGCTCCAAGTGCTGACAGCCCAAGGCAGTCCCATGATGAAGTAGACATTGGCAGGGCTCATTCCCAGCCAGCCAAAGGATGCTGAGATAAGTGGGCCTAATGGGTTGCCTTGGTTTCCCTATCAATCTCAAGACAGACAGACGATGGTCAGGAGGCAACCAGAGTGAAAAGTTCCCTGGACTGGAATGCTTGGCTTTGTCCAGATCCATTGGCAGGGCCTTCTGTATCTTCTATCATGTTGGGTGATGTTCACCAGCCAACAAAAGGAACAGTTAATTTAAATGATGGGAAATTATTGGCTTGAATACTGTTCCCCGCTCACCCCCATCTCTCCATTACAAATGAATGGAAATCTCCCCCTCAAGCCAACAACTTGGTTCCATTCTTTTTTGCCCCCAGCCACACCTTCACACTCTCATCTGTGTTTCCATGTCTTTCTAGATGCTGGATGGTTTGCAAAGCAACAAAGTCAATCTTAGAACCAGACAGACTGAGTGAGGGTTCTCAGCTTGGGCACCGTTGACATTTCAGGATGGATAGTTCTGTGTGGTGGGGCTGTCCTGTGCCTTGCAGGACGTTCAGCAGTATCCCTAACCTCTACCCACTAGATGCCAGTACCACACCTTCTAGTCATGGCAACCAAAAATGTCTCTGGACATTATTAAATGTTCCCTAGGGGGCAAAATTGCCCTTTGTTGAGAAACACTGAGATAGACCTGGGCCCTAATCCTGGTTGTGCCACTCGTGAAGTTATTTAGCTGCGTTTAGTCCTGATATCTTTGTCCATTTAATATTTTTATGGTTGCTCTAAGAATTAGGAAAGTGTAAACTTGGTTAATTGCTGGCATGTGGTACATCTTCAAAGGGCAGCTGTTACTGCTACCATTTCAGTGTTCTGTCCATTTTCCTAGATAATTTGTTGTTGTTGTAATTCCTGATTTCTGGTGACTAAAGAGTTTGAGAAGAGCTGTGAAACTGACAGAAGTTTCCTTGGCTCTGTCCCTGGCCACATAAGGAAACTTGGCTTGGATTGCATTACCTAAAAGTATAGTTTGGAGTCTCTCTCCAGGACAGCGCTATCTTCAACATTCCTGTAGCGTGGAATCAGCAGCCCCGTGAGCACGGCGGACCTCGGCCTGGTTCCTGCGGGTTCTGGGGTTGGAACCGCCCCTTCACTTCCCATTATGAGCATGTAGGTCACCGATGGTTTCTGAGGCCAAGGTTTGAATTCCCAGCTTTTGAGATTCGGGACCTAGGTCAGATACAAACAGATTTAGTAGTAAAGTTTTTTAAATGGTGTGTAAAGGGAGAACCATTTCTTGAAATAAGTTATAGTTTTGAGAAAATGGCCTTCCAGGGTTGCTGATCAGAGTTTAAGGAAGGTCCTGCCTCTACCTCCACCACCCCACCACATCCCTCTCTCTCATTCTGAGAATATGAACATTTTCTTGCAATTACTTTGGAAAGCATTCTTCAAGAAATTAATGTTCCTCTCTTGGCTGATTTATAAAAATAGAGGAGTAGGAGAGGCATACACAGAGGAGATATATTTTGCAGCTTAATCAAAAGTATGCGGTAATATGGCAGTCCTCCTTTCTTCTCTCCTCCCTCCTTTCCCTCTCTCTGCCTCTTTCTCTTTTTTCTCTCCCTCTTTCTTTTCTTTTTATCTATCTATCATCTATCTATCTATCTATCTATCTATCTATCTATCTATCTATCTATCTATCTATCTATCTATCTATCTATCTATCTATCTATCATCTATCTATCTATCTATCTATCATCTATCATCTATCTATCTATATCATCATCTATCTATCATCTATCTATTTATCTATCTATCATCATCATCATCTACGTACCTATCAAAATGTATTTGTTTGCTCTCGGACCTGCCATGCATGATGATGGTTAGAAACCTAGGACATAGTCCTAATGGAACTAAGAATGACAAAATTAATTGTTCAATTATCCTGGAGTGAGCCACACATCAAACATAAGTGTACACTTTAATTGTATACAGATTTTGGTCAAAGTGGCACTCCTTTGGAAGTATATGAATGTTAGGTACCTAGGATCCAAAGTGGAGTAAGGCAATCTTTATACACAAGAAATAGAGAATTGGGAGAGAATGGATAATAGAGTTGTGAAGATTAAATTAGAAAATTGACTGAAAAGAGATTAGAACAGTGTTCACAAAGAATAAGTGAGAAAGAGAAGGGGAAGCTGGAAGAAGGAGAAGGAAGGAAGGGAGGGAAGGAGGGAGGGAGGGAGGGAGGGGGGGAGGGAGGGGGGGGAGGGAGGGAGGGGGGGAGGGAGGGGGGGAGGGAAGAAGAACACTATGGAATAGTATATATTAAATGGCCAATGAGAGGCACAGGTCATTCTTTGGGAATTTAGAGGAGAATCCAGGGCATGGGTTATTCAGAGAAAACTCCTTGAGATAAAAATGGAGAGACAAATGAAATGTCAAGCAGGGAGTAAGGACAGAGGCCTCATGTTAGCTAATAACTTAAATATTTCTAAGAGATAAATACTCGTGAGGCAACATTCTACTAAACTTGAATTCTTCTGAATTGCTAGAATTCTCTTCTGAGCTCCCTGAAATATCAAGCTAATATAGATCAATAAAAACCATTGCCTCTCAGTGTCTTAAACCCTGTATTTTTAGAACAAAAGCCTAAGATTTGCCTACGTAGTGAGTATTCCATGTCTGGTGGAGAGAGCAGGGCACATCTAGGAAAGGGACACAGCTGGCTTCCCTCAAGGCAACCAGAAAGAGTGAGACATGTCTCTGTTTACCCACTCAGAGCTGGTGGCCATGAATTTCCCTCAGTGTAGGGTTGTAAGTTTTTTAAGTCACTACCTGCCATGTAAGTAGTAATTCCTTATATTATTCCTTATATTATCTCTTTTGGATTCTCAGATTTATATCTAAATTGCTAAATATTACAGTTCCTATATGAAAAAATACACAGCTCCAACTCTAAGTCTTTCATTACTTATTGGCAGGCACTGTTGATTCTTGCCCAAATAGGTTTTTAGGATCGACTGGGATCAAGTCTTCATTTCCATTTAGAGCAAGAGGGAGGAGATTCTGAGATCTCGGCATGTTTGAGAAAGTCCATGACAGCAAGCCTGGACCCAGCAATAGGGGCCCTGTCCGTGGTAAACACTTTAGAACTCCTTCAAACTTATACAGTCTTTGTATATTTGCTTAACTTTTATTTAACAGGGGTGAGGAGACTGCTTTTTCATTAATAAAGGTTGTATACCTTTTTGTTAGTGCTTAAAATTAAGATGATTACATGTAAAGTATACAGAGTTACCTTTTTTCCTTTTTACTTATTTGTAATTGTCTTGGAATTTTACCTTTCTGGACTAATTTCTTGGGAAGCATATTATCTAAACTTCAGCTAATCATCCTTTATTCTCAGTGAGCTGTACTCTGGGGCAGTTGTGCTGGGCAGCTATCCCTTTAGAGGGAGCGTTCTTATAGTTCCACATGAGAAATTGTCTGCCTCGTGGAAAGCAGCATCTATTTATACTACCTGTGTCATCTGTGATCTGGACAGCGACCCAAGTTAACAGGTGCCATGTTTCCAGTTTATTCTACCTCCTTGGCCTGCTGCTGGACCCAGCCCCGGACCACAGACCAGCGCTGCTTCTGCAGGCCCCTGGGCTCCTCTCTGGTTGTTCCTGGAGGGCTCACTATTTGGAAACTGCTCATGAGTGACTGGCCTTCCAGAGGCTTCTTTTTACAGATCTGTAAAACCAAAATCGACTATACCTTTAATTAAAAAATATATATATATTTAGGAAACAATAAAGATAATTCCATTAGGACTCTATCACATCTTTCATGACTTAAACAATTCCAGTTATTTCTCTCAATGTGTACCTTTCTCTTCAAATTTTATGAGTCATTCTGCTTCTTTTGGGGATTATTTATCCTGCTGCCAATCTGCGCTTCCACTTGGGGCCTACTTTATAATATATGATAACTGGGATCGCGTGATGTAATAAAGAAAGACTTTGATGTCAGAAACTTAGGGTGACTTTAATTTACCTTTAAACCCCTCTGTGGAATGTGGGAACAGGACAAATTATACCCCTGCCCTTGGAACATCACTGTCATTGTTCTTGTATCTTTTTCAAGGCCCTATGCCTCCCCACGGTTTGTCTCCTTCCCTCTCTCGCTCCATGTTAGCTACAGGGGATTACTTGCCGTTCCTTAGCTATGCAAAGTTCATGTCCACCTCAAAGGTTTTTCTTTTGTCTGGAATACTGTCCCCAGATTTCTACCTGGTTAATTCTCTTACTTCATTTCCACAGGTATTCAAGTGTCACCACCTCAGAGAGGCCTTTCCTAACTACTCTGTCAAGTCAGCAGCCTCTCAATCATCATCGCCTTGCTTAACGTTTCCTTCTTTTATTATCACTACCTGATGCTATAGTACGTACTCATTTTTCCTGATTGTTTTCTACACTAGAATATAAGCTCACCTGGGGCAGGACTTTCATTGATCTACTCACTACTTAAGTCCTAGCATTGTGTCTCTATAGTCCAAAGAGGTAAACATGGCAACAATATAAGGACTTAATACAAGAACTAACCTAAAAAACTTACAACCCTACACAGAAAAATTCACGGCCACCAGCTTAGAGTGGGTAAGCCAGGAAGATTGTGGTATTCCAGGGTGAGTTTCTCTCTGATTGCTGGCTCTTAGGAGAGGCTTTACAATACGTATGTTTGCACAAATGAGTAAATGCCTCAAATTAAGAGTTGGACTAGACAATTTCCAATGTCTTTTCTGGTTCTCAAATTTTATGAGTCTTTAAAATCCTAGAAGTGTCAGCTTAGTAAAATAAGAGGCCTTTGGAGTTCCTATGAGACCCTAGATTACGGGGATTCTGTCAATGTCATATTGACAAGAGGGAAAGTTTAGGGAAGTAATGAGCTGCCTCTCTTTTTTTCTTTTTCACTGGAGAGAATCAGGAAGATATAAAAAAGACTTAAGTGTTTCCATGGTGGAAACTGGCTTAATCGTGGAAGGTGTGCTTTGTACCTTCCAAAGTGCCCTTTTTGGCAACATGTAGAGAAGTTTGAGAGTTAACAGCTGTCACTAGGGCCCCGGGAAAGATGCGGAGAAGGTCACCATTGCATTCTGCATTCCAGCCCACCTCTCCCTTCCACCCCATTCATTGCCCTCTAGCTATTGGATTTCCTCCTGCTGCCTTTGGCCTTCTAAATCTTTCCCCTCCCTGAGTGCTGGACTCCTCTGCACAGAAATTTGTCTTCTTTCTCCCCCAGCTAGAGTTCCACTCCGTGAGTTCTCATGGTAGCCCAATTGATTAAAAACAGTTACATTAAAGGGCAAAGAAGGCCTAAAGAATATTTGGAGTTTGGAAAAATGGTTTGATGTCTTACTTGGTGTTCTAGGACCTGAAATTCAAGGAATTAGGAACACACACACTTCTCTAAAGTTACCCTATAAGCTAGGGGACAATAAAGCCTTGCTTTGGAAGAAATCCTAAGGAAGTAATCATGGCCCTCTGCATGCTTTCGAGCCTCATGTATATCCTCATATTCATGGGTTTGGAGGTACAATCTTTGACATTTTTCTAATCAAACCAAACTAGCAAATAATGGTTTTCAGATAAAGGGATTTCCTAACCACTACAGTTTTTATGGTCTGTAGTGGCACAGATTATAGAAAAACATACTTGGTGATTTAACAAAAGTCAAGTAGTAAGAATCCCTTAGGGTCACCTTGACTTAGAGCCAGAGCAGACACCCTCATTCCCACTTTGCCATCAAAGTATTTTATCCTTAATCCTGGATCTCAGGGGCACCATGGTCCAGCCAAGTTGACACATAAAATTAACCATCACATCCACACAGATATCCAATTGTCCTGGGGTCACTTTTTGAAAATACTATCTGCTTCCCACTGTTACCTTGGGAACTTTGTCAAAAATCAATCGGTCATACATGCATGGGTCTATTTTTGGACTCTATTCTGCTCCATTGATCTATGTGTTTATCTTTACACCAATACAACGGTCTTGATTTCTATAGTTTCACAGCAAATCTTGAACTCAGGGATTGTAAATCCTCCAACTTATTTCTTTTTTCCCAAAATTACTTTGGTTTTTTTATGTCCTTTGAATTTATATATGCATTTTAAAATCAGCATGCTAATAATTCCTTTAAAAAATAAAATCCTGTCAAGAATTTGATTGGGATTATAATGAACTTACAGATCAATTTGGGACAATTGACATCTTAACAATATTAAATTTTGCAATTAATGAAAAGGTTTATTTCTCTGCCTTTTAGGTCTTCAATTTCTCTCAGCAATGATTTTTAGTTTTCAGTATGTTTACATGTGTTTTGTTAAATTTATTCGTAAATAGTCTGTTTTTAGATGGCTATTTAAAAATTTCACTTTCAAATTAGTCACTCCTAATATATAAAAATGCAATTTATTATTATTTACTAACCTGATATTCTGAGACCTTACAAAATTTACTTATTAGTTCTTGTAGCTTATTTTGTAGATTCCTTAGGATTTTCTATGTGTATAGTCACGTCATCTGTAGGACAATTTTACTAGTTTTTTGTTTTGTTTTTTCCAATCTGCAGTTCTTTTATTGCTTATCTTGCCTTATTATACTGGCTAGGACTTCTATTACAATTTGAACTGCAGTGATGACAGGGGACATACTTGTCTTGTTCTAATCTTAGGGAAAGCAGTAAATCTTTCATCGTTATATAGAATATTAGCTGCAAGCTTTTCTATGATGCCCTTTATCATGTTAAAAATGTTTCCATTTTTCCTTATAGGCTGAAAGTTTTTATTCATTAAACTATTGAAAAGTTTTCATTCAATAGTAAGTTTTGTCAAATGCTTTTACTATATCCATTAATATAATCATACACTGTTTTCTTTTATTGTCTTATTGTGGTACATTACATTGAATGCTTTAAAAATGGTGAAAATCAACCTTGCATTCCTAGAATAAACCCCAGTGGGTCATAATGTATTCCTCTTCTTTGTCTTGCCAGGTTCAGTTTACCAAAATTTTGTTAAAAGTTTTTGGCTTCTTTTTTCACACATTTTTTTTAACTGTATTTATCTGGTTTTGACATCAGGGTAATAAAAATAAGTTCAAAAATATGCCTTCTCTATTTTCTGACTTTCTGTAGGGTTGGAAAGGATTGGTATTATTTCCTTCTTAAATGTTTGATGAGAGTTCACCAGTGAAGCCATCTTGATCTGAAGTTGTTTTTTATTAAATCATAAATTTAGTTTATTTATTTGATACAGCACTCTAATATATATAGGGTTATTCAGATTTTCTATCTCTTCTTGTGTCAATTTTGGTAATTTATGTCTTTCAAGGAATTTGTGTATTTTTCATAAATTGTCAAATTTATTGTTAGAAAGTGTTCATTTTATTCTCTTATCTTTAAAAATGACTGTAGAATCTATAGTGATAATGACTTTTATTACTGATATTGATGTTTTATATCTTTTCTTTTTTTTTTTTCTTGATTAGTCTGGGGATTATCAATCTTATAGATTTTTTCAAATAACTAGCTTTTGTTTTCATGGATTTTTCTCTATTGTTGGTTTTATTTTTCATTGATTTCTGCTCTCATTTTCATTATTTCCTTCATTCTATTGGGTTGAACTTCTTTTCTTTTTATAGCTTCTTAATGTGGAAACGTACATAATTGGTTTTAAACATGTTTTTTTCCCCTAACATATGCATCATGATCTAAAGTTTGCACTTAGCACTACTGTAGCTGCATCCCACAAATTTTGATATATTGTTTTCACTTTAAACTATTTTCTAATTTCCTTTGTTATATTTTCTTTGACCCAAAGATATACATACAAAAATATAAACATATAAGAAAATGAAATAATACTTTATTTATATTTATTACCTACTTTTTTACTTAACAATATCAAGAACATCTTTCCATTAAATAATTTTCTTCAGCATCATTTTTAATGAGTGCATGATTTTGCACATTATGGGTATATTATACAAAATTTATTGAAACAAAGCCCCTATTGTTGGATAACTTGGTTTCCAATTCTTCACGGTTATGATTTCTTGTGATAAATATTCTCATATATTAACCTTTGAGCAAATAAGAATCTTTGTATTATTTTCTATAAGTGGAATTTTTGTAATAATGTCCTTTTTCAAGGCAGTTTCCCATTTTCATACTGACTTCTTGGGCTTAAGTCTACATTTTTTACACGGTTGAATTAATTTATTTGGAAAAATTTCTGCTTAATTTCCTCTAAGCCTTTTTTATTTGTTGGTAGATGTTTTTTGCAGAAAATTTTATTAAATATTCATACTGAAGAGACCAAATACTGATATATTTCTTGCTTCTTGGTTAATATTTTTTTTTTTCCCCAGAGTTGATGTGGTCTGTGGACTGCATCAGCTCATAGGTGTGGCTATTTGGCATTCACGGTGACAAAAAATATTTAAACCACTAGTATCTAAAATTGAGGGGATGGCCCAAAAAGAGGCTAGAAAGAGCAAGTGAAGGGGGAGGGCGCATTGGAAGCTAAATGAACACGTTTCAAGGAAACATAAAGAAAAGCAAAAAGAGCTTTTTAATGGGTTACATATATTTATCAGGACATGCCGAAGTGAATAGAAGGAAACAGAAGATATTTAACCTCAGTCCCTTCAGTAACAGCCACGTTGACACCTTCTAGGAAGTATGTCATATGACAGCCACTTAGGCTGAACAGAGAGCCAAAGCACATGCATATTGTGATGATTCGTGTGACTGGCTGCCATAGAAAGCTCACTGTGTGCACAGAATCACGGACACTTTAGAAAAGACCTGAAAGGAAACCTAGTTAACCCACCTGACTCAAAACTCCCATCAGGAATTCATCCAGCGATTTTTCTTAATCATCTTCAATAACAGGAGACTTTAAATTTCTGAAAACAATATGTGCATCTTTGAATTCCTCTCGTTAGCAATTTAAATAAAAGTGGCCAAGTCACACAGACACACAAAAATGAAATAAAATTGAGGGGGTGAGAATCTGGCAACACTGGGCCAGCATTCCCACATGATAAGAATTAGTGGGAAAGAAGTAATTACTTTAGATACATGTGCCCTTTCCATTTCAGCATAGTTCTCATACAGCCCCTGCCATTGATTAGGATACAGATTGATGCTTACAGGTATTTGGGTTTACAGCCTTTGATTTGATAGAAAAGAACATTTTAGAAAACTAATGTTAGTCATGTTTAGGCAAACCCTGATTTACCATTCCAAACCATGTGGCGATTCTTTGGAACGGCCTCTCCATGCAGACATGGTGTTTTCCAGTGTCCATGACTAGTATTCTGTTATGTCTTGTTCTGCTTCTTTCTCCAAGACATTCTAGACCCCCATTTGGTACCCTATCAGATTTATACTTCCAAAAGGAAACTCCACTTTTTCTGAGACACGGAACAGAGATCATCTCTATGCTTTAATAAACATGAGTTTTTCTAAGCAAACAATACCTCTAGAACTGTGAAAACATGATATTGCTCCAATTTTTCAGGTCTCAGTTTTAAGAGCATATTGAAGATACCTCACCCATCAGTTTTTAATTCATGACACAGTTACATTGAGATAAAATTATTAATGTGGGATGTTCGCTGGCTATTCCCCTACCCTTCGCTACCCAGTCAAAGGGAATGCTCCAATTACCACATCAATTCCCCTATTCTTTTTCTTCCTACAAAATAAGGATTCTTTTCTGCTGGGAGTGAGGTGAGGTCAATCTACAAACTAAAGTGATACAGAAAAGAGAAGGTGAGGAAAGGCAGAGGAAGGAGAATGCTGTGTTGAAAGAGGTCATGGGGAACTGTGAGATGAAATGCTCCGGGTTGGCAGGCAGACAGTGTGAGGTGGAGAGGCAGAAGACTCACGGGGTTTTAGTAAATGCTGCTCTGGTCTTTGAATTTGTATCCCCTTTATGGCTTTCAAGAAACATAAGTAAAGGTTTCAAGTTATTTTGAAATTACTTTTGGCTGTAGGATGCTATTTCTTGATTGACTGCAACCCTGCTCTGAGACCAAACTGTCTGCTCCAGGTCTGTAAAGGTTACACAGGCTGATGAATAGGTTTTCCTTGTTCATGTCTGCCTTCCGCTGTGCTATGATTATAGTCATCGGCTGTTCATGCGACAGTGAGTCCTGGACACCTGTTTAAACAGATTTAAGCTTGTTCCTTCTGGCCGAGAGTTTTGTTGTGTACCTTTCTTTAAAAAAGAAAAATCCAAGACCTACACAATTGAGGCATGTATTTCTGTTCTCCTTTTCTGTTTATATTTCTCATTCTATGGTTTTTCTGAGTTGGGGAGTCCACATGAAAGGTCAGAATGCTTCTGGCTCTAGGATTTGATTTCTTAAACACATCCCAGGTCAACTGGAGTGCTAGAGTTTATTACTTTTTAAAAGCCAAGCCCCTGCCAAGTGAAAGGAGAGAAGGGCATGTTTAGATGAAAGTGCCTGATGTTCAAATTCTGCCGTTTGTTGACATTTTATTGCTCAGTGCAATTTTTCCTACCCTTCGGGGCATTTTGCTTAATGGTTTCCCAAGAACATTATGATGAGGCTTCAAAGCAGCCTCAGGTTTTAGCAACAATGCCCTTATTCTAGTTTATATGAGTCACATGTCCAAAACCTTGTGTAAATCTGCAGTTTTTCCTATAAACACTTATGCCCAGAAAATATGGTAAGCCATGTAAACTAGCCATATTAGATATCACACACTAATACAGAAATAAACCAGATAATTCCAATGTGATAGATTTTTGTGAGGGCCGTGGAAAGGGGTGTACCTAAACTAGATTTTAGATGTACTAAATTAATTCAAGGATCTCTCTCACTAGTTGTCTGATCGTGCCAGCTGTTGGTGTGGTGACTTAAACATTGAATTTTTATAAATAAACCAACAAGATGATGTATAACCCTAAGAAGTCTGTTCTTTGTGATTATTTATTCCATGGGTCAAGGGGAATATGAGCAACTTATTAGCTTTAAAGTGGTTCTCACCTTTTTGTTTTCTTTCTTTCCAAAAGTTTATTGTACTATACAGCTCATTTTTACAAATTACAGTTGTTGTAGCACATATAAATGTCACACAAATTCTGCTGAGCAAAACATATCTGACACAAGTTATATTTTGTTCTTATATTTGTTATAAGATTGACTAATCTTAGGAAGATTAAAGTACATATTATGATCAAATTCAAAATATCAAAATCAACAGCCAAATTGTATATTACCCTCACCATGTTATTTTATTTTTTCCATCATGTGGTTATCCTATTGAACCACATGCATACTAATAAAAATGCCTTTATGAGGGAGATATATTTTAATACTATTGTGGTTAAAAAAATTAAGTGCCAATTCTTACACTCATAATGCTCTCCAATTCCTTGCTTGCTGTTATTTGCTTCCAGAGCTGACTCATCCCTAATCTTTCGATATTTGCCCTGGATTGGCTACTGGGCATGGTCAACTGGGTCAGGGTGAATGGCAATGTTTCTGGGAAGAAGGCAGGACCGCAGAAACAGGAGGCCTGAATAGGAAATGCCTGGCATTAATGGTTGTACCAACCTAAAACTAAATACAGAGAGGGAGACGGAATCTCATTCTCTGGAGGTTTAACAAAGGGCAGGCTCTCCTCCGTGGGAAGGATGTGCACGTGCCACCGCCAGAAACACTGGGCGGCAGCTGCTCTCTCAGGTCTCTGCCCAGCGTACCATGCTTTTCTTTTCCATGTGTTTATTCCTGACAGGCAGAAGGGTGAGCTCTCTTACCTTACAATCGGAAAAGCTAATAGTTTCCAACAAGGTAATCCTCCAGGAAGTACCGTCAGCCAAACCTACAACATTCAGGAGACTGTGTGGTCTGAACTTGTGCTTAGGAAAATGTTAATACGTGTCTGAAACTTCATCTGACGGCCATCCTCCAATACCCATTGCACAACAGAGGACATTTTCAGCCCTGGTTTCTAATTTTCTTTTCTTCTGCGGGCTTAGGGACGGACCTCAATGTTATTTTAACTTAGTTTCCTGCGGGCGAGGAGATTTACTTAATTAGGTAGCCAATCAAGAAACCCTGTTCTGAAGGTTCTGTGTAGTGCAGTCCCGGTGCTCCTTAGGGTTTGTGGTGCGTCTGGAAAACCAAAGGGGCGTGGGAGGGAGGCTCAGCCTTTAAACATATCCAGGAGGGGGCTGAAGGATACTCAAAGAAAGTAACGACTTTTTTTTTTTTTTTAAATAGTTTATTGATTTTTAGGGACAGAGGAAGGGAGAATAGAGGAACATCAATATGAGAACTCAACATCGATCAACAGCCTCCTGCATGACCCCACCGAGCCAGCAGCCCCAGGCTGTGCCCTGACCTTGACCTTCCCGTGCACAGAGGATCCCCAACCAACTAAGCCGCAATGGCCAGGGCTATACTAACTACTTTTTAGTGTCCACTGGGCCAAGGTAAATTCTAGAAAAAGGGTCCTAGAATTGGAGGTGTGATTTTTCTTACCTGTCAAGGTTAAATCTGGGGAGGAACATAGCTGGGAATGCACTGGGAATGCTGCTCTTGTACAAAAAGCAGAATGAAGGACTTTGTTTCCCTTCTGATCACTGAAACGCAAGGATGAATGGCTTCCTGCTGGAGATATATCATTACAATCAAGCCATTGTTGGCAATGTGACATCACAGGATTTTTCTAGCAGATGTGTGTACAGATCCAGATAAACCTGGAGGCTTATAACCAGGATGCCAGGAATTCATTCAGACCAGCCACAGAGAGAACAGTTCCTTTCTCCTTGAAGTCTTTACAGGTTTTGGAAATCGGCTGTGCGCAAAGATCTTGCACGTGGGCCAAAAAAAGACAAGCACCATGAATAACATAGCCGCTAGTGACTTTTCAATCTAACTTAATGTTTACTCCCTAGTACCTGTTATTTACTGCCTGTAGCAAGTTTGTGAAATTTTTAAATGTTTATTTTTAAAAATCCATCTCTTTCAACATAGGTGAATGCGAATGAAATAAATGCTGCAAATAATGACAGATAACTTTAGTAATTTGCTGACAGGCCCTTTGTGCTAAATTAACATAAACGTGGAGAAAAATGATGTGAAGGAGAAACCTAAGGTGGGGGAGTGTGAGTTATTTACCTGTAAAGGACGGCATGTGCTGAGAAAGGCCGGCAAAGCTTGATGTGAAAGGGAAGCTCTCTTCCACCTCTCCCTGATCACTGTCTTTGAATTCGGGTACCATTTACCCGTGTTGCAGGCTGAGTTTCCCTCGATCACATGCCATCTCTCCCTGCCAGGCTGGCCCCTCTCTCTCTCGCTGAGCTAAGAGCTGGTCCTTAAGTCTGGAACTTAAGGGACATAAGGGAACAGAATATGGCTTTTTGTGATATAACTCAAGTTGGGGAAGGAAAAACGACTCAGCATAAGTTACAGGCAACATACATGCTAGCACTAAGTTCATCTTTGCCAAGATGAGAGAAGACCTGCACCACCGCCCCGCTCAGGATCCTAAGCACCATCCTCACTCCACCCCGCCACCGTACATAGCAGGGGGAGGAGCGAGAGGGGAGAGGAAAGGCTAGATCGGGCGGAGCGCTTAGCTCGGCAGGTGGCTGAACCTGGAATAGGGTGGAGAGAAACGAGGGGGGTCAGGGGTGTGTCAGTGAAGGCCCTCCGGGGGCAGCCACAAAGGCCTGGGGGGGGGGGGGTTGGGTGCGGGGTGGAAGGGGCCAACGGGGAAAAAAGGGGGAAATCTGTAATACTTTCCACAATAAAGATAAATTTAAAAACTGGGATTAGATGTTCGAGGGATTTATGAAGGGATGTACCTAGAAGGATGAAGGGGGAGGAACAGGAGTAGCCTGCAGCGCCTTCAGACTGTGAGGCAGGGCTGACGCCTGGGAAAGGAGCAGGGGAAGGAGGAATGGGGCAGGAAGCACCTCAGACCACAGCACACTTTGGAGAAAGTTTTGGCCAGGTTATGGGAGTCCCACAGTTGCCCACAGTTGTCCTTTAGAAGAGACCCCCGGGAGGAAGACATATCCTGGCTCTAATACCTCTGCTTTGCTCAGTACCTGGCTAAGGGAATCCAGGGGAAGTGTGTCCTTGGGGTGACGGGCACAATAGAGCTGCTGGTGCTCCTCACAGCAGGATTTTGAAGAGCTCAGTGGGGTGAACTTCATGGCCACCACCAGGAGGAATACAGGGTGCTGGCACGGGGCCCTAGGAGTCTAGGACTAAGGTGCTGGGTCTGGGTTAGAGGAAGAACCCAAGTTGAATAAAATGGAGAACTCGCTTTGGAATCTCTGCCTGCCTGTCTGTGGTTTGGAAAATACTGTTGATCAAGTTAAGGACGGATTCAGCACTTTCCAAGATGCTCTGAGTTGGACAAGATACCAGTAAGGCCATTTGGCTGTGGATATGTAGTGTTCAGACCTGTGATTCTCATTTATACACTTAATTGCATTACATGGGGACATGGGTAGCCAGTCATTATATCTAAGTACTATATTTGTCTGCCTCTATTAAATGGGAGCCTTACAGGGTCCCTGCCTGGTCTAGGCCAAACCAAAAGTGATGTCTCCCTTCTCTCAACAACAGCCCGCCTCCTCCAACTCCCCACCTCACATGTTGTCCCTTGTCTTGCACCTTACATAGGTGGGTATGCGACTCCTCCCATCTTCAAAAGACAACAAGCAACTTGAAGGTAACTGTTGTCTTACACTCTGAATCAGCAATGCCTTGTACACACAACCCGTGTGGGTTTCAACATCAGTTAAATAGAATGGGCAGGATTAAGCTGGTAAGGGGGGGTAGGTGGGAAAAAAATGATGGGAACATTTATATTTATTTCAGTCTATCTTAGAAGAAGGTCTTGGGGTGGCTTATAATAGAAGACACAGATGTGTTACAACCATTAAAGAGGGATAAGTAAGTAAGAATGAAGGAAGGGGGTGGGTTTGAGTGAGAGTGGTGTGCTAGAAAAAATGAAGCTAAGGGTCACCACCAAGATTGAATGCAAACTTTGCTTTTGACCTTTTCCCGGCAGGCGAGACAAAAAGGAAAACACAAGTAATATAAGGTTCTTATTAGCTAATAAAAAGAAACATGCCAGTTTTTCTATGGGAGCAGATTTTTCCTCCCCTAGCAGTGAGTCTAAGAAGAATTTATTTTATGGCCCCTTATAGAGCCATTGGCTTCTTAAACATATGATGGTTTCAATAAGTTTTATAAAAAATATACAGAAACTTTTTTCTGTGTGGGTATTTCTTATATTGATTTTTGATAAATGCCGTAGTTCAGAGATGACATTTCTTTAGGGACTTAGGATGCTGCTTCACCATCAGCAGTGAAATGAGGTGGATGGATTACATGTGGGCTGATAGCCTATGGAACTACCCTGGAAACGGTTTGTTACAGCCATAATGACCACAGGCTACTACATTAAGTACCAATTTGACATTAGCAAACAAATGAAGTTGTATCCAAACAGAATATAATTTTGGCTGCATTTCTTTGAAGTTTGGCTAAATAGTTCTGCCCTGGAACATACATTTTGCTTTAACACTGAAGAGTCTAAATTCCGTCTATGTACAATGATCCAAAATTGATTCCAGTAGGTCCCACACTCATATTGAGAAACCACTGTGGCGGATGTAAACAGTGTTCCTCCCATTTACAGATCAGTTTAAGCACCAAAAGCAATTACACAAGTTTCTTTTGTACTCTGAGATACTTCAAGGCTCGAACGTGTTGATATGCTGCCACAGATGGAGTTCCCTAGTTAAGCAGACTCTGACCTTGAGATTAGTGCTCCGGAAGTTTAGTACGGATGGCTTTTGGAGTCAACACCTATGGGAGGGATGGGGAGGGAGCAGGGTAAGGCAGAGGAAGAAGCTTGGCCAAACCCATGGAAAGCTCTGGCACTGGGATGGCTTTTTGGAGTTGTCTCGAGTTGGGTGAAAGGCTAGGCCTGCCTAGCCCCACACTGACCAGCCATTGGATACAGGCTGCCCCTGGGAAGAGGTGTGCTCTTGGGCAAGGTGGCTGTCCTTGGCCAAGGGCCATTCCCTGAGGGCCAATACTTGAGGGCTCTGGGCAGCAGCACTGCCAGCAGCTGGGGAATAAGCCTTTTGTTTCTGAAGGGTGCATGCATCACAATTTATTACAGAATTTTGTATGCACTGTTTACTACACTAGCAAAACATACTTTAGTACCGGAGAACAGCCAAACATCTCCTAGACTGAGTGGTGGATAGGATACAATTTGTGAAATGTTGCTTTATTTTAATAACCTGGATGTATACTCTTTATTCTGTATGATGAAAACATCAATTAGGTTCTATATTAGGCTACTCCTGCCAGAAGCCAGATGTCAGTGACTTCGTCAATGAAAAGAGCTCAAATAATATGCAGGACAGTCCAGAGCTTATGCAGCTGCTCCTGGAGACAAGTTCTTCTGCTTTCTCTTCCTTTTCTGTTGGGTACTTTTGTTCTCATGGCTGCAGAGGCACTGCCCCACCCCATAGAGGACGAAGGGTGAAGGGCCAAGGGTGACAGATAAGGGCCACTAAGCGTCTTCCTTCACGAAGTTTTCTAAAGAATCACTCTGATTCTAGTGACTTTTCGTTAGCCAGAGGGGAGTCCCATGACCACTCCTGATCAAGGGCATCTGGGGAAGTGATTTGCCCCGGGAACATCCAGCCACCTCCTCTGATTAGGAAGGAAGGGAGGAAGATGGTGCGAAGGCGACCAGCACTGCCGACCGCAAATCATAGAATTTAAGTTCTCTCTTCTTTGGTCCTAACTGAACAACTGCAAGAACAAATTCCATAGAAAGAAAAGATAAATACAGTTATAAAATATAAACATAAATGTGAGCACAACACCACAACAGATTGTTCTACTTCGCAAATTTATCCCATTTAATGTAGACTTTGCACATTTCATCAAAATCACTAAGCCTTGATTACCATAGATTTACGGTTGCATTTCTATCGACAGAGCTGTGCACATGGTAGGAATTCAGTGTGTGTGTGTGTGGGGGGGGGTGTGTCATGAACTATATCGTGTATCTTGCTGGCATGTTATGGGGAGCCCCTGCAGTGGTGACCGGAGAGGTAGGTTTTAGCTTTTGCTTTGGTGTGCTTTTGTCTTGATTATGCCACTGCCAGATGGGTAATTTTCTGATGATGTCACTTCTATGAACATAGATTTTAGGAAATTTAGAGAAATAATAATTGAAACTAGCCCCATTATGATTAACCATAGAAGTGCAATGACCCCATCCTTTATTAAAAAAATTATTGCTCTGTCTTCTATCTATCTCATTCAGAAAATGTCTCACTTTCTATAATTATGACTTTTAAATGTCCTACATCTGAAGTAATAGTATTGAATGCGATTTTCAACCTATAGACACATTAAATAAACATGAGTGTCATATGTCAATGACAGCTCCCTAAACACCAAATAGCACCTTCTCTATACCCCATCGCAGGTTTAGGGGCATACCATTCTTCCCTCTCCTTGAGGAAGAGTCTTCTTTTGTCAGACTGTCTTCTCAAATATTGTCTCAATAGATAGTTCACGGCATCATAAAATTATAAAACAAAGACCCAGGCAAATACCAGAAGATTCTGCTTTTCTAAAATGCTCCCAGCTGATACCAATGCTGACAGTGCCTGAGCACGCTTTGAGTAGCCGGATACTGGACTGAAAACTTGGTTCCACATTGGAATCCTAGGGTAGTTTTTATAAACACTAATGCTTGTCTTCTACCCCAGAGAGCAGGATTTATTTTTTATGGGGGTCAGTTTGGGCATCAGATTTTTAAAAGCTCCCCCAGGTGATTCTAATGTGCAGCAAAATTTGAGAACCACTGCTAAACCAACTAGAATACTTTTATTTTCACAAGTCCCTCCCCATGCACAGTTTGGTAGACTTGTCTATCCTTGTAGGCCCCACTGTGGTTGATGCCCATGTCTGGGGCTTTTTTATCCAAGGAGAGTGCTGCATTCTAGGTATGGGCTCAGTCAGAGTTTGTTGATAGATCCACATCTAGAAAGATGCTTTTTCTACTTACAGGCTCTGGCAGGAAGAGAGAGGTGATTTACTTGTCATTGTACACATTGGGTCCAGCACATTTCTATTTAGTGCAATTCCTTTGCCAGCTTCTTCCAAGGATGTTCCTATATAAAGGGTTTAGAGATCTTGGGAACTGAGGGCAGAGAAAAGAGGGGGGAAACAAGGAGGGGAGATGACAGCAAAGAGGAAGGAGAGAGGGAGGAAGGGGAGGCAGGGGAGAGGGAAAGAGAAAAGGGAGGAGAAAGGAGTGGAAGAAGAAAAAAGGGGAAGAAATGAGAAGGAAAAAACTGAATATAAGGGTATTGAGAAAAATCGTTAGATAATTACTAACCATCCTCTGCAAGAAACGACACAAATATCAACAAACCTATGTTCTCATACGAGACAGGAATCAAGTGCTTGAAAAGTCATAGGAAACTGTACAATAGTGAAAGAATAAAGGAAAATAATACCAGAGATAACACAGGACATATAGACAGACCTACCAACAAATGGAGAGTTACGGACAATAGACAGAATGAACGCTATTTCTATGGGGGGAAATGGTAATAAGCTTGTTGCAATGAGTTCCTTATCCTTACTTTGCTTTATCAACTTAGCTCAGCATTAAGCATAAAGGTGGCATCTGAAGAAATAACATTTAACCTATTCTGTATCAGGGAGTCTTTCAAGGAATGATTTAAATATTTATTTTATATTCATTTCCTCTAGCTTGGACCTCTAGTCCTAGGATGTTGCTTATGAATATTCACTTCGAGGGAAAAACACACAAAACAATTCTCAAGATTTACTTGAAGATACACTTTGACCATCTTATCCCCACTCCCATCTCTATTATGTACATCTAGAACTTTCTTATAAGGTTTGAGGTCTTGAGACTGTTTTATGAGAATAAATAATTGGAATTTGATCCATTCAAAGTGGTGAAGGTTTGGTATCTTGTTATTGTTTCTAAGAAACATTCTTAATTTGATGTGCTGAACTTTGGCAATACAAGTCCCTTTAGTGACATTAAAGAAGCCCGTCTTTAAAAGATGCTGACAGATGTTGTGATAGTTTTTTACAATGGGGCTGTTTCCTGCTCTGCTGCATGTAATTAGGCATGAAGATAGTGCTCTCCCATTTTACTAGCCCAATGGGAGGGAATGGGGCAGGGGCCGCAAAGCTCTGCTTACTAAAAGGAAACACACTTTTTAACATGTGAATGTATTGATTTCTATAAAGAAAGAAGAGTTTGTTTTCATTAAAAAAAATTCTGCACAAAACTAGGTTTGTGGTAAGGAAAACATCATTTCTATGAATTTCAAGCAAACAATTCATCTGCTTCATAAGGCACTTGGATGGTAAAGGTATTATCCCTATGCTTTAAGCACCTGCATTTTTAGTGTCCTAGCAACATCATCAAACATACAATGCATTGTCTTGCAGTCTGGCTCATCTGAATCTGCTCAACTTTCCTATTTTACCTTTCGAAAAATTATTTGCCTTCCTTTGCTTAGTACCATGGTGTTTAAAATGCTAGTATTAATCATCGAATTGCCAGAGTTTTCTAGGTTGAGGTAGCATCTATTTCTTTCAGACTCTAGAGATTTCCTTTGCTATGTTTCATTGGGAACTCTGTGTCTGGCTTATAAACTCTGCAGAACACTCAGCCCAAGTTCAACTTTCAAGTTTAAAACACAGTCTAAGAACAAAACTGGGGCCTCTGAGGGAAAGAGCACTCTCTGGGTCTCCTTCCTTCGTGGGCCCCCTTCTAGGACTAAGTCCCAAAGGTTGGCTCTTGGTGTGATTCCAGCGTCACCTCCTCTGCACCAAGCAGAAAATACAGGATTCTCTATTTCATGTGTGCTTGCCATATATTCTCTCTTAGAAGCTCAAGCACTATTTTGTCTAGAATGGTCCACATTTGACTGCAGTAATACTGCTAGTAACTGTTCACAGCATACAGTGCTCTTTCCTGCTGGTAAGAATGTATTGTACTTTCATACTAAAATCTGATAGGGCTTCTTATAGGCAGGCTCTGCCAACACTTTGAAAATAAGACTCTTGAAGTTTCAACAGAAATGTGTTTTTACACGATAGGATGAAACCTCATGGAACTTACTGCTCACATGGATTGAAAAAGCTACTTCAATAGGGCTGTTATAAATGCAGGCTCCACACTGTCTCCTAAAGGGATTAGACAGGCCTCATAATGTGCTAGAGGTAGAAAAAAGTGATCCAAGAAGGGGCTAAATCCCTAGTTGTCATTAGTGTTTTCTCATGTCAACACTGTGATTTGAAAAGACAGAGGAATTGACTTATTTTATATACTTGTCTGATCCTTTAGTACTTAATGAAAACTGGAATGTTTTACTTGATCCCTGTGGGAAAACAGCTAAACCGGGCAGTTTGTTCCTGAAATAAAATAGCAGCAGTCAAAATACTCTGAGTCCCTTAGAAATCAGAGCATCACAGATTTATTAGAAAGTAGGTGTCCCAAGCTTATAGGTGGCTGTTAACATTGTTTTATTTCCTTTATACAAAAAGTAGAAATGACAGAAAAACGCTCTTGACAGGAAACAATGCCACTGGCCTCGTCTCATGGAGATGCTGAGCCCAAACTGCCCATATTATGGGGAAAGGGAAGTTCAAACATTAGCAAACACTCATGCAATTGGTGAAATATAAAACGGCATCAGTGGCTTGGTGAATGTCCTGTGGGCAGGTTGAATCAACCCAATCTTAAAAACATCCATTTGCTCAGTCATGCTTTTAAACAGCATCTCTTTAAAAACAAGTTATATATACAAATATCACCCCAAAATGTGTCTTCTATAGTCTCCTACTATAAATTTAAGGCATCCTGATTTCTGTTCTTCTGCTGGTGAGGCTTTGTTCTCATGGTTCTATTTCCACAGAGGAGAGTCCAGTTTCCAAAGGTATCCAAAGGGCAGCAATGAGAGATAGTAAAAAAAGTGATTTACAAGAAGAGTTCTTTGGACTCTGGCTCAGCAATGTGCTTTACACTGTAGGATTTCTTCATTTTTCTATTGATGTCATTATGCCTAAGCAGAGGAGAAACCACGAGGCCAAAATTAGATAAAACTATGGTCAAGTTACAAGACAATACCACTAAACAGTTGACCAAAAATGAAAATCATCCTCACACAAACCACACTGAAGAACACTTCATTCCAGTAGGCAAATTATTCTCTTTTCATATAAACCACTTTTTGGAAAATAAAAGAGCCATGTCATAACACACACACAGTGAACACTTTTTAATTCTCAATTCCAATCGCTGATTAGAATCCAGGCAAAATTCTCGAGTCAAATGAATTTTATCACAAACAAAATAGAAAGGATAGTACTGCTGGTCTAGTGGAAACATGAGATATTTATACTTTATTTACATGGATTCACTGGTGACACCTTTTATTCTGCAATAAGTTTAATAGTTATGAAGAGTTTAAAGAAGATGCTTTTTCGTTGTGTGTGTGATTACTGAGGAGTATATGTTAGAAGATCACAACTAGGTAAATCTACAGGGGAAAGAAGAAACTAGGGAACAGTAATGCTGTTTCCCCTCAATACGTGATACTAGTAAGTCTGTGGAAAGAAGTATGAGCTCTAACCTTGAAACAGTTTTGTTTTTTAAGTGAATTTCCCTCTGGGTAGATGGAGTCATTTTCATGGGATATTAGTCCCATTCTGGGTATAAAATCTTCCAGAGAGGAGCTACCTTCTGAGGGTGGGCGAGCCTCCATATTACCAATTCCTTCTCGTCGCTACACCAGACAAAACCGAGCTGTCTCTGGTGGCGGTCCTTGCTAGCAGGAGGGCATATCTGGATGGAGAACCCAAGCAGAGTCTTACGGCCTCAAAATCATGCTCACTTACAAACACTGTGAGGTCTATTCTTAGTGTTTTAGTAAATGTTTGATTAATGGCACAATCTGAAAGTTATAATTCTTAATTTTATTTATTCCTCTGAATAGAACTTTAGAGAGTTGTCCATGGGTAAGAAAGGGAGAAGATGAAAGAAAAACCCAGCGGGTTAAGATATTCTAAGGACTTACAACTGAACATGGTGGATTAAATACACACATTTATCAGCCCTTTCTTAAAAAACAACACTACTGAAAAAGTCAGGACATAAAACAGGTATAAACCTAAATGAAAAAGGGAAATGGGAGAGGAGATGATAACAGACAACATGCCAGTAATATTTCAGAAACAGGAAGGTGAATGGACAGGTGTAGTATTTCTGCTTTAATATAAGGGATGCTGTGGTCAAAAACACTAAAAAGAACACTTTCTGCAGGACAAATCCAGAATAATTACAGCGGAATGTATACCAAGTAAAATGTTAATTTGAGGCATTTATCTGAATGCAATCAGACTAATTCAAGCATCCCCGAACCCTTCAATTACCTACTCCTGAATTACTATTATTCTAAAGAACAAACATATTTGAGTAATTCTGGTGTGAATAATTTAGATAATTTGCTGGTCCTTGATTTCATTTTTGGATATAAAATCATTTTCTCAGTGACCAAAATTGGAAAGAAGAAAAGGCTTGAATTTAAATAACAGCTTTCAAGTACTTGAATTTGCTGGCTTATCTAAGCATGGGTTCCATTTTTCCATAACCCAGACAGTGACTTAGAGGGTGAGTCTAACACGGTCCACGGGAATGCATTACATTTCCACTGACAACCCAATAGGGGACGTTGCTACTTTTGTGGTCTCCTTCCCAGCTTTAGTGAGAGGATATCTCTAAATCCCTTCTACTAAAAAATGAGATTCTGCTTCAAAGAATGAAAACCTGTACTCAAAGTACCCAAACTGACACTCCCTGTCAATAGGTGGACTTGGGATCAGAAGGCCTAGGTTTATACTTTAGAGCTCACCCCTTTTTCTGTGGGATGACAGCCTCGGTCCTTTTTTGTTTTATTTTGCTTTTTCCCTCTTCTTCCATTTCTTCTTTTTAGCTCATCCTCTCTCCAAATATTTATGAAGCCCCTACCATGTGCCAGCCACCATGCTCGACACTGGGGGTACATATAGGGGTGCAGTAGTGCTATAAAGGGTCACTGCTCTCATGACGTTCTCATACCTTTCATGGGATTTACCATGTTTTAACTGTATCTTCTTTTAATTCTCTCTTGATTATGATCTCGCTGAATGAAGGGACCACGTCTTACTCTGGCACAGCAAAATGCGTGGCTTAGAGCTGAAGAAGTTGAAATGAGAGCGGTGGCAACCCGGGAATGTGAGTCCAGGAAAGTCACATATCTGTATGGTCCTCAGGGTGGGCGGGAAAATCCCAATGACTGTGGCTGGAGCAAGGATGCTTGGTGAAGGCACTGGAAGGTGTCGGGGTAAAGTCTCTATCTGGTACTTTTAAACCTCAAGTAACTTGCTGATTCTTTAAAACTCCAGCCTTAAGAGAGTTTACAGACAGGCACTGCTCTTTTAGTTTACAAAGGTATCCCAGCTGTGGCAGATATGGGGCAGTTATGACACATAATACAACCTGTATCCCCTTTGGAGTTACACAGTTCAAAACCAGGCCCTGGGGGAGTGAGGAAAGGAAAGTGGAGCTGGGTGAAGGGAGTTGTTTGCTCTTAAGTTTTTTGACTACCCTTAAACCAAGATTAGCATGCTGGAAGAATGTATTTCTAGTGGGATGATTTTAGTTTCCAAAGCGGGTCTCCCCCTGTACCCCTGCCTACAGCTCATGAGTGTTCCACATGTTCATTTCTTGCCTTCTGAAGGCAGTGCTTTAAGACAGAACATAGGATCTTAGTGGTAATAGCTCTTTCCTATGAGTCTCAACTCATTCTGTTTGATACTAAACTCACTGCCTTCCTGTGCTGGAATATGCGTTCTCCTTTTCCCAGAGGGTGCTAAGAGCTTACGAAAAATAAACTCCACTTGTGAATCACGCTCTCATCAATCTTGAGAGCTCTGGCACCTTTCAGAAAGAGTTTGCTAAATTGTGCTTGGATGCTGGAAAGATCTGGTCATTTTAACTATTCCCCATAACATGGACATTTTACTCTACAAAGAAGAATCTACTGTGCAACAGCGGGCGGCAATGCAGAACTGTGGCCCATTTCAGAGGAGAACCTGTCAATTAACGGAATCTGGAGAAATGGTTGAAGATTGGGCTCCTCCCTTCCGTCAAGTCATATGGACAAAGCTCCAGTATATAATACAGGCTTTCTCTTTGAAACTAATTTAAACCCTAGGGAGGCAGGGGTAGGGGTGGGGGAGTCTAGAGTTATGCAGGAGCACAGAACACCTGGGGAACACGGGCAGGTGCAAAGGAAGGAGGCCAGGCCAGGCAGGCAATATGGGTTTCTGCAGCAAAGGCAATCACTTCAAGTCAGGAATCAACTCCTCCTGACTGGCTGGTTCTGGACCCCAGAGCTAGTAAACTAGAAATGAAAACACACACACACACACACACACACACACACACACACTTCAGATCATAGCTTAGAATTTGAAACTATAGCTTTTGAGCATAAAGTCTAACATCTAGTGTTACAAAATACCCTTTTAGGATTAGCACTTTATTTTTTATCTTTTTGACTTAATTTTTCCATCACCATTTATCCCCTCTATGCTTTCTTCCACCCTCCCCAGTCACCACACTGTTGTCCATATAGTATTAGCACTTGAACAAGCTTTTCTGAACTGTCACAGAGGGCACAGTCTGCTTACCCATGCACTCTAGAACTAGCAATCAGTACATACTCAGATAGCCTTGGAAGCACACCTATGACTACTTATATAATCATCCCCTTCAAGAATCTGGGTTAAAAATAAATACTTCCAGGTCAAAAAATTAAAATGTGATTTTATTATATCCAGAGAAATTACAGCAAAGATGCTTTTGCTCAGCAGGGTCAGGAATTCCTTTCTGTGCCGACTGCATTTTTCCACCGTGATTCTGGAAATGCAGCTCAGTGGGGTTGAGAGGTACGCTCCGCTTGGCTCAGGTTTCAGCCAGGGCCCCATCTCTACTTTCCCAAAGTCTTCATCTTTGCTCGCTTTTCGCGCATGCTTGCCAATGGTGGGGGCGGGGTACCCTGAACTCCGATCTCTTATTGGGCCCAGTAGAGAACCATTGCCACAAGCTCTCAGGCCAAATATATCACTCTCTTTGAAGTGGTTGTTGAACAACCTTGATATCTATATAAAATATTTGATGCTAGCTCTTGACTCCAGATGCATAATTCTGAGTATGGCTAACTCCTTTGCAATAAAACCCATACTGATGGTGTTTATTGCTTAATGTCTCTTTAAGGAGTCTATTCTCACGGTGGTCTTAGGGTTAGGGGTGTCCTGATGCTAACTCCTCGGGCCACAGTGCCACCGTGGTCAGAGAGGGTGTGAATGGTGGTAGGCAAGGATTAATGCCCTCTGCCTATCTGGAACTGGAACCAATGCTCATTTCATTTGCTACAGATCTCAGATAGACTTAAACTCTGGGAAATGAATGTCTTATTGACATTTTAAGACAAGTAATTGCAAACATTCCCTTGGAGTTGTAATAACTCAAAACCAATTTGTCCTTTATAAGAAAAAGTAAAGATAAATCTGATTGTTATAAACAAAGTCATCCTCTGCAGTTGAAACACACTGGGAAAGCTGTTCAAAGTAATAGAGTTGAATCTAATTTTAAAAGGCATTGAAAAGAAATTTAGATTCTTTCTATCAAGCTGTGACCAATTTAGAAAAATAAATAGCAAACAGAACCCCCTCACAGAGCTGACATTTAAAAAATGTTGTATTTATTGCCCTCATTTTTCACTTACCAGGAAAAATAAAAATTTCTCAGGAACTAAAATGTGATTCCAGTGTATGCCTGGAATGAGGGTCCACTCTCCCTCCCAAGGCTATACTGATAGGGCCATTCAGTGGCATAGTGTTTGGAGCCCCTCTAACCCATTGACTGCCATTGGTTTCTAAGGTATATGATGCTGGGCAATCCCTGCTACCTGAGAGGAGTCATTTGGTCTTCAATCAAATTCTTGGGACAAGATGTAAAGCCATCACTGATAGATGGACACCTGGGTTCCTTCCCTTCTTGCATCTTTCTATGGGATGCTTTTTCTATGGGTCCCATAGGCAAAAGGAAGCAGGTGCTGGAGTTAGGTGTTTTTCATGCCCATATTCCCAGGCTAGTTTTAATTTCTCTGAGGAATCCTTATTTCAGCAAGAGATACCCATCCTTACTTTAAGGAGTGAACTGGACTGGTTCTCTCTGCCTCTGGGTGATTATGAGTGAGTCAGAGAAACCTCACCTCTCTGGCACAAACAAAGTAGTGGATTTTCACTTTCTATGGACCATGCGTCAAACTTAAAACATCATAAAGTACAGGTTAATTTATAAAGTAGGGAGGGGAAGTGGCCAGGATGCTTACCTCAATATACTGAATATTTTTATTTTTTAGTTTCTGTTTATCATGGAAATCAAACTCTGTTGACACAAAAAGCCCATGAATCTGACAGGTTCAAAACTGAGCCTCCAGGAGACGTGTGCCTTAACTGAGTAGTAAAGTGTTAACTTCAAGTCAGATACCCAAGTAGCCCCATACCCTTGTGCTGTGCTCTCATTTTTGTAATCTTATTGTAATAGATTGTTCAGCTTTGTTCCCTTGCTCATAAAAAGGCAGGATGAAATACTTCTGGCAGGAGAATCTACTGTGATGCTACTAGTCTTTTTTCCAGGTGCTGTGGGAGCCTGGAAGAAATGAGAGGTCCTCCCCACCCCTTACCCCTAAGAGTTTGCCAGTCTTTGTACTTCATTCCCTCGGGGTATCACTGGGGACTTCCGTTTAAGGCCAAAGAATTTTCTAGGCACCAGAAGACCCATCCAACCTAAGATGGGCACAGAGAAGGGTATGTGGGTGGGGAAGGTAGGCTGGGAGAAACAGAAGTGGGCCAATGTGAATGTCTGGGAAAGGAGCCAGTATTTTATTTTTTAGTTTCTGTTTATCACAGAAATCAAACTCTTCCCATTCAAGCACTGGGCTGTCAGCTCTGACCAAGATTCCTGGCCCCAGTGTGGCCAAAGTAGTCCAGACTTAGGCAACATGTGAGCCTGACCCAAGCAGAACTCTGGTGACCAGTAAATACCGAACATACAAGGCACTTCCTTCAATGTACTGAATTAATGAGACCCCTAGGGGCACCCACTAAAATGGCTGCGATTTACTTTTCCTCTGGCCTGAATCTCTAGAGACCTGGAGCAGATTACATTCAATTTGGGGGGGGGGGGGGGGGGAAGAGTGGCATTTCCTGTGCCTTAGCATTTGGAACTAAAATTCATGCCCACAACACATACACTCATTTGCATGCGTATAACTATATGTATGTATATACACACACACACACACACACACACTCACACAAACATTTTGGATTTTGGAAGTGGGCTAAAAGGCGTGTCATACTTTTAATTTAAATGATTCATTTAAATTAAATTGAATTTGTTTAACTTAAATGATTTGTAAAAATTTAATTTAAGTGATTTAAAAGTGACAGTCTCCTTTTACAATGGGTTTGTGTTTAACTCTTCTGAAACAAACCAGTAGGAGGCACTGCCTGCATCAACTCCCCCTCCACTGCTTTGCTTTCCCTCCTCTCCCTGCCTCATCAGGGAGCGGTGCCCATCCCGCTGGGAGGTTAAACATAGCTATGCCCCAGGAGGACTCTGCCCAAGGAGGTGTCTGAGCCACCTGTGACCTCCAGCGGGATCCTTTCATGTACACAGTCCATGTATTTTTGAATGGAAACATTTTGTTTGAGAAAGACACTGACTGGCACTGTGGTTCTGAATGCTAAGCTGGAGCAAGTTCAGGATGGCAGGGCCTAGCTGTCCCAAGGGCAGTGGAATGGTGATGAAATGAGCTTTCCGTCTATGATGAACCATGAAAGAAAACCTCAGCTCTGCTTCAAAGCTCTGATTCTGATTGGAGGTTGACTCATTCCACCCATGACAGGAAATTTAATTTCTATACTTACTTGGTACTTGACTCCATGAAAACAAAGACTGAAAGCCAAAGTCAACTGGGAAACAGCATGTTTGTGAGCTGAGTGGACTCCTCGGCCCTCTGCTGCTGGAGTAAAGCCCCTCCTATAGGGCACTTGCTCCCTCTCTAAGGTCCAGTTACCAGCCTGCCTGCTTCTTTTGGGGGAAGAGGTGTACATTTCTTCTTCCTTGGTGTCAGCCCTGCTAAAGGTGCTCCAGGACCATGATTTAAAAGGTCATGCAATTGCAAGTGAAGGCCCAGCACTGCTGTTCTGCATGTCCCCTACCCCACGTACCGTGCACAGCTATGCAGATGCTCTTCAGTCAGCATGTTAGAAGGAAGGCTGATGCAGCTGCTGGACATCTCCTAGAGGTGCAATTAAAAATCATCTGAAAACATGCAGCAAGCTCAGCACATGCACAGGTCTCAATGAACAGGAGGCATGCAGGAGAGAGAGCAGACTAGGACAGAAGCTTTGTACACGCTTTAAGGAGCATGGGGAACCACTGAGAGAATTCTCATACTCCTGAGCAAGAGAACCCATCAAGTTACTTGGAATAGTTTTATCTGAGCAATGTAAGTTTGGACATTTTTAACCCCAAGGGCCTGGTGTTTGGGGCACGAGTGTGGCTTTTCTAACTGAAACAAATATAGGTACAGCCCTTTAAAACAAAGACAGTTCATGGTGGAGATCAACTGGGGTTCATTTAATTTGAGCGATATCAACTAAAACTTGATTTTGGTATAAAAAAAAGAATTAGACAGTTCTTAGACCTCCCTGGGATTTTTACCTTGTACCAAATACTAAATTATGCTGGTGTGACTCTCTAGATTACATGGTAGATATTCTGGGTCCTTTCATTCCTCAGAGTTTCACATTTTGGCTGCTCTACCATTTTTGAGGGCATGGCATGCACAGAGCACACAAGAAACATCACCTAAAAAGATGCTCATATTTCTTATTCACTGGATTTAAACCACAGATTATAGTGCAGTTTTCCAATAAATGCAATTAAGAAATGTAGTTCGTGGCACACTCTGCCGTCCCATGTACTGGCAGGCACCCAGACTGCTCTAGCCTCCTGATCCACACGTAGGGCTCTGCATCGTATAATGCCAGTGTGGAGGTCTCTGTGGCATATTTATTGTAAAGATCATTCCAGAGTTGAATAGTTAAGTCTTTAGAAATAGAGTTTCTATTTATGTGCTCTTTAATTGGGCTTGAGAATAAACTATCCAGTCACATGAGGAAAACAAACTCTTCCTGAGGCAGAATCTGCGCCAAAGAAGGACCTGATTTCCCATCAATTGGTGGTCTAGGACTTCTAATACTCAAGGATCAAACTAGTTAGGTAAATTTAGGGACCAGAATGTAATTTCCTGTGATTTATTTAATCTTTTTCTCAGAGTATTTTCCAGACAAATAGCAAAGAGTATGTACTCTAACGTATCTCTTTAGAAACACAGAAATTTGGCTTTCCATGCACCCCTTTGGAATTTTTCTGGGGATTACCTCAAGGTGGCAAAGGTCAACAATTTATAGTGTCAAGAACAACATAATTCAATGGGAAAAAAGAGACATCCTTCAAACAGCACTCACCGCCTTATTCTTTCCTTTGCTGGCAGAGCCCGTGGGATTCCCCTTGGCATCTGTCGCCTTCCTTCCAAGCGAGGTTAAGGGCAGTGTGGAGGTCTTCAGCTGGCTCACCGCCTGATAGTTATTATTATTGTTCTGGTTGCCGCTTAGAGTCTCCATGATGGATCGGAAGGTTCCGAAAGGCCTTTTGAGCTGATCCCCGGAGTCGCTGCTCGTGGAGGTCCGCTGGAGGGCCCTGCCCTTATCTCTGTCCTTCTCTCCGTTGAGTTCAAGGCCAGCCTGCTCCATCTGCACCACGGGCTCCTCAAAGGTGACTCTGAGTTTCAAGTTCTGAGATGTCCGGCGCTTGGAAGATGGAGACTTGAGGGCACTCTTGGGACTCGTGGCCACTTTCTGGGCAGCCGTGCTGTCAGGGCTGGGCTGAGTGGGGTCGCCAGACGGCTGGTTTGGGGGTGTGGTCCCTGAGCCTGGACACTGGGATTCCAAGTCTGGTTCGCTGCTCTCTGAGGTGGGAGATGGGCTATGGCCATCCAGAGATTTGGAGGCCTTGATCCCAAAAGGAAACCTGCGTCCTGATGCCAAGGTGTGTTTCTTTATCATCAAGTGTAAGCTTTCTGCGCTGTCCATGGTCTCTGCACTTTCCACGATGGGCTGCGGCCTGGGCCGCTCGGCCTTTCTCACGGGTGTGCTCTTGGGGTCCTCAGAGGTGTTGGAGTCTGTGTCGGACTCACTCAGGGACCGCTGCATCAGCTGCCTCAGCCGGGCCAACTTCAGTTCCCTCTTCTCCTGAGGGATCTTCTTGGAATTTCTAGAGGAAGCCTGAATGTCCTGGAATTCCAAGGACAGCTTTTCCTGGGTGCAGACATTCTCTGAGATGTCTTTCCCCAACAACTGGCGAAGGATTCTATCGGAATCGTCATCTTTCGCTTTTGCCCTGGCCCGGCTGGATGCTGACAGGCCTCCAAGGATCTGCATCCCCTCTTGGGTTCCTGGCTTGCTTTTGGCTACAGACTCTTCATCTGTGTCTGGGGATTTCCACTGCGACTTTCTGGAGGCTGGGGAGCATGGTGAACTGGAAAGAAGACAAAGAACACATGGGATGATTTCCTACTGGGTTAAAATGACTCGGCTACAAGTCACAGCATGGCCTTTACTGCCACTAATAACTTACAGATCAGTAAGACTGGAATAAGAATTATCAATGTCTGTTCAAAGCAATTTGCAGATGCTCAATAGTGGCGACCATAACCAAAGTATAGTATGCCTCACACCTTACACTACGCCTAAATTTGTCTCCTATTTTACTATTTACACATCACTTTTGCACAACCGATCCCATCTTCAACAACCTACATATACTTATTCCCACAAAGACTCTGAAGGAGTGAGTGACTTGTTTATAGTCATGGAACAAAGAAACGGCAAAGCCAGACATCGACCCCGGTCACTGGACCCTCGGTCCAGAGCCTTTTCCCTGCGATACCTATTTCTTATTCTTTATAAAACTAAAATGTGTTCTGTTGTCATCTTCTTAAAAGGCACTAAAAGAAAGTCCAAAATAAGGCTCAGAGATCTAAGAGATGTGAGAACTCTAACCCCCGATGCTGCTGGCATTACCTGGGTGAAGAGAGGAGCGACTTGCCCTCGGATCTCTGGGCTTCCAGGAGTTGTTGGAGCTGGTTCTGTAATGTCACACGTTCCATTGTCTGTCTGGGAAAACAAACCAAGACAATGAGCTGCCTGGTACAGAGCTCCTACTATAAATCAGTAGGAGTAAATGTTTTCATGATAATTTACAATAAATTGCAATAAATTCAAAAGCCTCACAAAGGTGCATAATCTTTATCTTTACAGTTCAGAAATTTTCCTAAAGATACAATCAAAAGCACCCAAAATAGGTGTAAATTTTATTATTCATAATGTGGGGAACTGTAAGTAATCTAAATACTCATCAATAAGACTGAGTAAATGATAACATACTTGAATATTTATTTAAACTTTAAAAAAGTTTCCCTAACACACACACATATACATATATATATATACACACACACACATATATATATATAGAGAGAGAGAGAGAATACTTTATAAAGTGTACTTTACTTTCTTTAAGTAAAAAGGAAGATACGAAATACTGTGTATAGTATAATCTCATTTTTAAGAAAAATCTCTCCCCCCCAGTTAAGGTCACTCTCTGAGGTACTGCCGGTTAGAACTCCAGCACTCCAACATATTATTTTTTTGAGGGGGCCACAATTCAAACCATAATACCTAGGCTTGTAGACTAGGATTTCTAACAGAGCCGAAGGTTAAAGTTGCCATTTCTAAATAGTAACTGTGTTCATTAACTAGAAGTGGTAAAGGTATTCTGATAGGTTAAGCACCTGTGTGTCTCCTTCTCTGAATTTCTGACAGGAAAAACTGCTCTTTGACATTTTTCCTCCTGCCCTGGGGCCTGGAAGGTACAGTGTGCCCTGGCTGTACAAAGTGGATTTCTCTGTTCATTCCTAGTTTTGCCAACCTCACTGAGGCACATGGTAAGTAAAGGACTAGTGTCTACATGTAACCCGTCCTATTTTATCTTGTCATTGGTTTAACTATAACTATCCACAGCATTCAGCTTTGGACACAGTGAAAGAACTGTTGTTTATTAGCATACACAAGTATTTTATCCCAGGATCATCAACAGAGAGAGCAGCCAAGACCCTGACCTTGAAAAGTTCACCAATAAATAGCTATTAAAGCTCACGAAAGCCTCTCAGACTCTGTGGTACACAGACTGGAGGGAATGTTTTGTGATCTTTTCTCCAAGTATGACCCTTTAGGAAAAGCATTCTATTAGATCATTTAAAATTTCCTCTTGATAGATATGTCTATATACTACTGGGGGAAGTGGACATGTGCACAACATTTTTGGAAGGATATGAGGCAACACCCATCAACATTTTAAATATGTATGCCCTTTGTTCCAGCCAATCCCTTTCTAGGAACTTAATTTTAGAAATACCTACACATGCACAAAAAGACGTGTACAAATGTTTGCTGTGGGAAGATAACCTATTTAATGATGAATTTGTGTGCATTTTCCCTTCAGTTACATCCAGCCCTTCAAGGTCACTTAGCTCACCTGCCCCAGGGGAGTTTTGTGGAACTGGGTGAAGAATGCTTGGGGGGAACCATATTATTTTAAAATATTATTTTATATTTTCTCTATTAAAAGGCTAATCTCATTAAAGAGAGTATTCTATGTACTGGTAGGGAGTGGGGTAAAGGGATGTAGAGCCTTGTACCTCTAAGGCAAGACAGTAGAAGTAGAGAGATCAAGGTTTCCCCAAGCTTGTAGAAGAGCCAGGGGGTCCAAGGCCTTGTCATATGGTTGTGTGAATTACACTTGTAATCAGTTAAGGCCTTCCACCCAGCATAGGCCATATTTTCAAAAGGAAAAGAGGAATGTGCATGTGTATATATATACATGTATATATATATATATGTATATATATATACACACACACATATATGTGTATATATATATATATTATAATTTGAAAGACTTCATAATTTTCCTTTACATTTTAATTTTTAAGGTTTATCCTTCTATTCTGTCAACATTACTTCAGATACTGATTCTGATTTTTAGTGATTCACTCTCCACTATGGCAACTCTAACTTGACTGCTGTGTTTTCCAAGGGCCGACCTCGGTCTCAGGCAGGTGTCTGATCCTTAATCCTTCAACCCACCAGACACCTACCTCTCCTCCAGCCCCCTTTCTTCAAGCCTATCATGACAACCTCCCAGAATGCTTCCCTGACATCTAGGTATGGAACGGGTGTCCGTTTAATAAGTTCACAGCAAAAGAACTGACTGTAACTCAACAGAGTGTTTTAAGCAACATCATGCTAAGAGTTTTATGTTCTGAGGCTTCAGGAATCATCCAATTAATTTTTGTAATAATTTACTGGTGATGGTTAGCAGGTTAAAGGTCTGTAATTTCCCAACTATATATTTTTCATTTTGAGAAAATGGAGAAACTGACCCATCTCGAGGTTTCTCTCTCATGTGCTCTCTGATCTCCTAGAATATTAGGGACAGAAGTTCGAGATGAAGCCCGCGTTTGTGACCCACCCTTGCCCTGTGATCTGGCCCTGAGATGGGAATGCAGAGAGAGAGGCCCCCTCTCTTTGTCCAACGTGGCTTCAGTTCCCTGCTTAGAGAGCTTGTTTTGCATTTTTCTTGTTTGTTTATCACTTGGCCTCTGCAGAGGTGGCATCTTCAGCGTGAACGCTGGCTGTGAGGATACTGGGCGGAGGGAGAAAAGATGAGGAGAATGCAAGGAGGTCCTTGTGCAACCGCGTGGGGAGCCTGCCAAGCCCCCGCTGGCACCTCAGCGCAGCGACGACGGGCCAGGGCGGCCCCAGGAAGCAAACGGGCACTTGGTCACTTACTCCTTCAGCTGCTTGGTTAACTTCACCACCTGCGAGGCCAGGGACATGCAGGTCTCCACCACCACCAGGTACCGGGAGCACAGGGTGTGCCCGTGGCGCTCTGCGCTCTGGGACGGCTTGTCCCCCGCGTGGTTCTGCATGGTCACGTTGGCTCCATATTCCACCAAGGTCTGTCAGAAAGTGCAGAGACATGCGGTCGTATCAGGACCTCCTTCTAAATATTTTTTTAATGACTGTAACAGAAGGTTGACTGGAACGTTTCCTGTTATTCCAAAATCAATCCCCAGAGCCTGTGACAGGACAGGGTGGGGCAATCTGGCGAGCTTTCAGCAGCCGGTACCAGGCACCTCCCTTCGGACGCAGAAGGCCAACCCTACTACCATCACCCCACCCCAGTCTCAGAAGGAGGCTGGGAGGGGACAAGGTTGCTGCCATCCTTAGGGTCCTGTCCTCTATGAGGGGTGCAGGGTAGTGTCTGGGATGAGAGGCTCTGTCCCTTTCAGTGGGTGGGCTTGTAAAGTAGGGGTGCCTATCAGGAGGAGAGAGGGGGACTTTGTTTACCGGTGCCTACTTACTTGGGCAGCATATCTGATCTGTTGCTGAGCCTAACCGATCAAGGACAAAAAGAACTGGAGTGAAATGATATGGCTGATTACTCCCACCATGTGCCATGGCGTGGATATGTCCCATAGATTGAGTAGATGTTGTAGAAGGGAGCATGGTGTGAGCTTGCTATTACCCCCATTAAAAATGGGAGGGTACTTCAGCCCTGGCCGGGTGGCTCAATTGGTTGGAGCATCGTCTGGTGCACCACAAAGGCTGCAGGCTCAATTCCTGGTCAGGGAACATACCTAGGTTTCCGGTTCAATCCCTGGTAGGGGCACATAAGGGAGGCAACAGATCGGTGTTTCTCTCTTACATCAAGGTTTCTCTTTCTCTCTCTCCTCCTTCCTCTCTCTCTCTCAAATCAGTGGAAACATATCCTTGAGTAAGGATTAAAAAAAAAAGGCTGATCATGCCTCACTCCCCAAGTCCCTTGAACCCTGTGTCTAATCTGGGTTGGGGAAGAAAATATTCTGAATCAGAAATAAGAGTGAGACTTTAAACTGGTTTGGAGTAAATGTTAATAGTTAAAAGTAAGCAAAAAGTTATGGAATCTGGCCAATGTATCATTAGTAGAGGAGCGGTTTGATGGAGCATGGTTGACATCATTAATTAAAAATCCAAATCCAGATTATTTCTCATTATACTGTGATGACATTAGAGTTCACCAAAAGCAGTTACACCAATACTAATCCACTGCCGTAATCTGACATATTCTTTGACACTATCAACATGAGACTGTAGGCCTCTGGATTTATTTCAGTAATAGGTAATGTTTTTCCCCACAAGCAATACTTGTGATTTTTAAATTCCTAGACTACTTAGACTCAGAGGTCATTAAGGAGCTTCATTTTCCTTTCGGTTTATGATCACTCACCATGAAAGGTCAATCTGCCAGAAAGTCATTCCCCCCCCCCCCCCCAAGAGTCACGGAGACCACCTCGGCCAGCCCCAGCCCTCTGAGCTCTCCGAGAGACTCAGTGTAAATACGCCCTCTGATCGCTCCCTTGACTCAGGCCTCTGAAGTTTTCTTTCCAATGTTTTTCAAACTCAGTCCCCTTCTCACCTCATAAGGAACCTTGCTCACTCCCTCTTCTACTCTCAGTCTCTTTGTATTTTTTTTAAATCTCACACCCAGTGTACAGACCGGCTTCCAAGATTATCCAAGTTTCCACATCCCTGGTATCCAGTGCCAAAAATATCATTTGTGTTAAGTGGAGTGATGAATGTTCTGAAAGGACAGACTGCCTCTCCTCACATATTAAAAGGAAAAATAACCAAAATCTCAAACGGAATTGGTGATATCAGCTGGTTTTCTTTGGCTTTCGTCATTTATTAGCTGATAAAAAAGTTTATTTCAAGGCTATTAAATATTGAAGTGTTTTGTTCAATGGAAAAACAAAGTTTTCCATTTTTATTGAATTATTTTTCATCCACAAAAAATAATGCTACTCCTTTCATCTTTCTGCAGATCCTGGTAATAATTTACATTTCTCTCTTTTCTACACTCTCTCATTTCTCATCACTCCTTTTACAACTAGGTGCCTTAATTTAGAAGTTTTATTTTTTGCCAACAATAGTGGGGAAACTTTTGAAAGCTTGGAATATTTTCTATCAATTTAGCTCTCCAACGAGCAGTTGAATGAGAGCTCTCTGCTTTAAAAAATAATTCTCTCTTGCCTTTTACTTGATAGCTTTTCCATACCTTCCCATGTCATTTCCCAAGTCCTCTCTACTTTCCTGTTCTCATTGCCCAGTTTTCTCTATCAGATAGTCTACCTTGCACACAGTAGGACCTCAATAAGCACCTGTTAAATAAACGAGCACATTAAGTTTGCTATAAAAGAAACAACACATAATAAGGAAAAAAGAGTGTTGCTTTCTTAGAGATGCTGTGTACACATAATGCATTTGAACTGTGTGAACTTGTTAAGTAAAAGTATTTTCTCTCATCTTGGCTGTCAGCCACATGCTGTCAATGGCGATGCCCGAGGGGTGGGAACAAAGCCCTAGGTGTTGGGTCATTTTCAATGATGAGAATGGTGTGATTGGTCTGATTCTGGTAATTATGATTCCTGTCCATAAATTAAACTCCAGGCCACATCAAAAACCCTGTTTCCAGTTCAAAGCCTTTCGTCTCTTCACACTGTCACTCCCCTTCACCTGCTCTCCCCCTACTCTTCAGCTATCCTCTCTCTTTGCTCTGTCACTCAGGGCCTTAACACTTTTTTCTGGGTGAAGAGGTCTGTGTGGTTTTTCCATTTGCATGAAGACCCTCACTGGGCTCTCCTACCACGTGCTGCTAGGACAGTGGCCCCGGGTCTGGCTCAGCTACAGGCAGCTCTTTATTTGGCTGAGGGATGAGATGCTGGCACCTCTTGTTGGAACCCCCTCCTCTAAGCAGCCCTCTTGGATGTCCCTCTTGTTGTTTGGGGCAGGGGGAAGAACCACCCTCCCCTGTCCTGTGGCCCTGTTCCCCAGCCTTTCCACATCATTGCACATAGGTATTACAGTAATACTTGTGAGGCACGCTCGGCTAAGCAGATGAGGCTACCTGAGGCTGGTGGGTGGAGTGGCTGGTCAACCAAGGCCATGGCTAGTGTGCCCAAGAGCTGAGGGGATCGATATCTGAGTCCTTCCTGTAATCAATTCTGGGCCCTTCTGAATGCATTGGAGAAGCTCAGTCCTGCCACAGAAAAAGGGGGAAGACTACAGCACACTCTCTAGCCTACTGTTCCTTTCTGCAAAGTATTCCTCTAACCCATTCTTTAAAAATCTGTCCTGTTTTTCATACACCTGAGAAGAAGTGTGCTAATGGTAGCAAGAACAGTCTGCCCTTTGAGAGACTGAGAGATGTTAGTCTCGTGATGATTTCCTGCTGTCTTGAGAACATGGGGGTACTTAATGTCTATTGTCCTCAGCACTGGGGTTTTAAAGTAATGCTGAGAGAGAAGGAATAGCCTTTTCAACATCCTGTGACATTCAAGGAGATCTTATTGGGCTCTTCAGCCTATATCTGTGTGGATTTCTGGAAATACAAATATCAATATAATTCCTCATTATCTACTACAATAGAAAAAGCCAATTTAATCCATTCTCCCATTGACCAAAATTTCCTTTTTATTTTATTAGTTGGTAAACTCATTTCCCTCTTCGAAGCAGCAGGGCCTGTGTACCTGTATGCACCCCAGGTAGCCATGCTGAGAGGCCACGTGAACCGCACTGTTGCCATCCTGGTCCACTTCATCCAACGAGATGCCCTGTTCTTGCATAAACTGAAGAAGCCACAGAAGAATCTTTTCCTATAAACACAGAGAGGGTTGGAATTAATGGAATATGATGTGGAGAAATCTGATATACAATCAGAGGAAAACAAAACTCCAAAATTGTGAAGATAGGATATAACCATGCTAACCATCCCGAGAGAAAATTCCCGTGCGGAATGACCTGAAAACCCATGGATCTCCGACGGAAGTCAATGAAGGAGGGATGCTCAAAGACTTCTATGAGCAGAAGGAATCTCTGACCTGCTCTGGTTTTACTTACTTGTTCTATAGGTAGGAAAGTCGATTTGCAGAAAGTGCGAGTGCCTCCTCGAAGTCACCCAGCTAGACAGATCCAAAGTGAAAACCAGAATCCAGGTCTTTTGATTCCAAGGCAATGTTTTTGCTACTTTGTTATACTGTGTGTAGGGTCCAAGAATATTATTATAAACCTCAAGCTATTGAGACATCTAGTTTCTACTTTTAAGCTTATGATGCTTCCACATGCCTTCCAAACTCCAAAGCTCCTGCAAGCGACAGGTTGACAAAAGGAGGCAAGACCTTGAGTTGCCGAGTATAAGATAACCTCAGCACAATGAAACCAGGACCCTCTTGATTTTTCTGACCAAGTATCAGTCACGTTTTAAAGGCAAAGCTTTCTCTTCTTCCACGTTAAAAGGAGGGCACCTAAAGCTCTGAACACAAGCTTTCGAAGGCAAAGACAGAGCTGTCGGTGCGTGTGACCATAATCCGTCTGCATTTTACCCACTGAGTCTTTGTGGTATTTTCATGTTGTGTTTGGCCCAGATAGAACGCAGGGGGATGGGATTTCACTGTTTTAAAATTTAAAAATTAAATAAAATGTTAAAAAAACCCTGAGAGTGGTAAAAACAACAGCACAAAGTTTAGTGAGTGGAATCTGACATTTAAAGAGATGATCATGTGTTTGAAATAGCCTTGAACCTCTCCTTAGCCTTTTAAAGGATTTTTTTCCAGTTATTTGCTCGGACTGGTCATGAACTTTTATACTTTTCTGGATTAAATTTGCCTTCACCTTCTGAACATGCCAACTAATCTGCTAGAGGAATGTCGGATAAAAACAGCCAACTCCTTTAATGTTTCCCCGTCATGTGGGGAACAGGGCACTGTTTATGAAGGCATCTGGGACATCAGGGACAGACCGAACATTTGCACCACACTTTTTCCACATGAGCAAGCAGGGGGTAAGACCCCTAAAGAGCAAGAAGAGAAAAATGTAATCAATGCCTACAACCTACCAAGAATGCACCCAGAGAAAGCAGAGAGGGTGTTAGCTGCAAAAACACACAGACCTTGTAGAAAGTGAAACCCTTGACATCCCTAGAGCATGAGGTGGAACACGGCCTGGAGGCCAGGTTGGGAGTTAGAATCTGGATAAGGTTCTGCCCATAGGCTTAACACTCTTCTTCGGAGGCAAACTTGGGGAAAGTTGGAGATGAAATTTGAACCAGAGCAAATGATGTTTTACATGCATAAGGGAGAACAATTTGCTTTCTTTTTCCTAATTCAGTAGGAAAAAAATAGGTTATTTTTATTTGAAAACAGATGATTGCATCATGTGATTGATCTTAACTCCTTAGAGGGTCCTGATGAGTGGACATATCTCAGGATAAAGGACATACCACCTGGTCTGAAGTCCATGGCTGAGACATAGAAATATCAAAAGGGCAGGCCACAGCAACCCTGCAGATGAAAAGGGGAGCCCCGCCATCTCCTGCGGGTCATTCTCAAGCCTGTGGGGATTTGGCTTACTCACTCCATGATATAAAATTACAGAATCATAATATTGCAGAGTGGAAGAGATTTTAATGAGTCATCCAACTCACACACCTTTATTTTACAAATCAGATAACTGGAAAAGATAATTGTCTATTTTCTGATAGTCTAGGAGCTTTTTTTCTTTAGTAAGTAAAGTTCAAAGGAGTTCAAGATATTTAGAAATGTTTTATAGGTACCTTATGGTCAGGCATATTTTCATATTTTTCAGACTCAATTACATATTATAGTGGTTATGTCTATCCCACCTGCACAGAAAATGTCCTTCCAGTGTGTTGACTTTTAGTAATGGGGTTGCAGAAAATGGAATACTGCATTTCACATGACTAGGAATTTCCCCCTGTGGAAACCTGGGAAAGAACGTAGGACTTTGTAGGGTTGATAATCTGGGAGAACAAGACAAGGTCTGTGTGAGGCAAGAGTTGCCTTGGCTCCTGATGGCTCTCCAAGTCAGGCTTGGCCCATGTTGTTACAATGACCTGCCTTCTCTCCATATGATGGTGTAGATAACTCTTTCTTCTTGCAATTAAAGATCTTACCCAATTCGATATGCAAGACTAACATAAAGAAAGAACCGTTATTTTATTGTTCACAATAAGACAGGTCTTTGCCCAGTACCTCAAATTCAGTTTTGTGTTCTGCATCAGAAAATTTACTTTAATAAAAAGAGATGTCATTGGCTTGATCACTGAGATATTATATGGAAACAGAAATCTCTTCTGCGACTACCAAAAGGGTCTAGATGGCTATGCACCAGTTCTACAACCAACATTTGGGATTTCTGAGATGGACATAGAGATGGCTAGAATCTCCTGCTTTTGGTAAAAGCAATGAGCATCCACTTTCAGAGAAAAGTTGCTTTCTGCTCTGATTTCATTGCAGAGATCCACTGTCCCACAATTGAAACAATTAAAACTTAACAAATATCTAGTGAGAATAATAGAAAAAATACAGCTATTTTCTCCAACTAAGAAAGCCCTTATGAATGCATATGTGTGCTATATATGCACATACACAATGGTGTCCACCTCTTCCCCCTGAGATCTTTAGTGCTCAACACATACCTACCTGTTCCCACCACCGCTGAGGGAGAAGATGCTAAAGGAAGAATTTAACTTCAGATCTTCATTTTCCCAAAAGTATTGCTTTCAGAGAGCATCCAGTGTAGCCACATGGATGGAGGCTCTTCTGTATTATTTCTGTTTTACAGAATGCCTCACCAACTTACTTTCCATCCATCTGCCCACCCATCTACCAATATCAATTTGACTTTCATTACTGACGGAAGACTTCCTTCATCTACTAGTTTCATCTTCTAGGAATGTTCTATGCTTTCGGTAACCTGTTATAATGTGTTTTGTGTGTTCCTAAAGGCAATGCAATTGTTTAAACAGGCAATTAATGCATGTAATTTATGACTCTTGATGAACAGAGTCTAATAAAATGTAATTGAAAAGTATGCTACAGGTTTATTACTGGTGTGAATAAAATCTCTGCAGTTTTTGATGCAACCATAAATGCTGAGGGAGGCAGCTTTATCTGTGCTCATAGATAATCAAATCTAATATGCCATCAGTTATAAGATTTGCTTTGCTTTTGACATGTTAAAATGTAAAATAAGTGGCTAGAGATAATTTCATGTCATTTATTGTGAGATAAATGTAGAATTCAGAGATAGTAAAATCTGGGGGGAAAAAGTACATTTAAGAATTGATTAGGTTAAGGGCTAAATAATTCTTTGGTAAATTTCTCTTATATTTTTCTTATGGTGAAATAAATTAAATAATATTGACAGCAATAAAAATAATAAGTTGGAAGATATCCAATAATCATAATAGCCAACATTTATCTAGTGTCTACTATGTGCTCACAATGGGCAGCGCTTCATGTGGCTTTTCTCACAGTCCCCACAGCAACCCTGTGAGGGAGGTTCCATTATTTCCATTTTAAAGATGAAGAAATTGAGGTCCAGGGAGACCTTTTCTTAAAAAAAAATAAGTGTATCAAGGCCATTGAAGTGGTAGGGCTAAGACTTGACTGCAGACACTTGACTCGGGAGCCAATGTTCTCCATGACTGTTTTCTGTCTTCTGAGTATGAATATCAACAACTGCTCAATGCTCCATGACCCCTGGCTCCATAAAGGACACTCTCCCTTCATGCCCTTTGGGCCGCATAAGTCCTAGTTACCTGCCCATCAGTCTGTGGGCTTGTAGGCTCTGCGTCGGTTATGCTTTTTCAAAGATCAGACCTTGGAGAGCAGATGGATGCTCATGCTAATCAAACATCTTTCTATTTTGCTTCCATCTGCACTCACAGCACTCACAGTATTGTTTACTTATTTCTACCCCATGATGGTGAAACAATAAAGTCAAAGGAATACTTCCCCTTTTTAAAGTAAACTGTGGAAAAACAATAACACAGCCTGCGGAAGCGTTCCCCATCACCAGCATGCCTGTCATTGTTCATGACCAGGCCTAGGAATTGCTGAGCCTTTCCTTTTTTTCAAAAAGTGCCCCACCCCCCAAACTGCATCAGGGCAAACATCTAAAACAGAGAATGAACAGCAGAGCATGGGCCAAGACATTCTTGGTAAATGCTCATTGCTATGATGAAGGCTGTTTTTGCAGCAGGACCTCTTGACTAAAAGTCACGTGAATGCTTCAGAAACAACATGATCACAGGTCCGCAGCTGAACAGAACAGAGCCCGCTGACGCAGCGGCCACCGCGAACCAGGCTGCAGCCCCGGGCAGCCGAGGGTGAGCTTTGCTGGGAGCCCGGACGAGGCCACCTGAACCTTCGTGGATGAATAAAACAGTCCAAGTTACACAGGCGGTAACCTGGACTTGAGACAATTCTGTCTCAATTGTTTCACTAGCAACATCTCTCTCAGGGGACAGCAAAGCAGGCCTCCCGAGGACACCCCCACTCATTCCCGAGTCTCCCCGACGCTCTCACCTTCACGGTCCCTGGCTGGCTCTGCTACGTACAATCAGGCAATGAAATAATTGCACCCTCTGAGACTTCATGTGTCAAGATGAGGAAAATCAATTCCCATCACCCAAAGATCTATCACTCCAGGACACCACTAAAAACTGCTGGCTACCCTGCGGTCCTGGAGTCTTTAAAGGTAAATTTTACAAGAAAAAAGATACAAATTGAGAGTCAAATGGAGCCCATTCTTTAAGAATCTATATGAGGGGCAGAGGGCAACTAAAATAAACCAAGAGGGGAATTTTCCTCTGTACTATCCTTTTCAGATGTATTTACTGAGGAAACAAAACCAGAGCACACTCAAGTGCCTGCTTGATGTAGAAAAACTTGCATGTGCTGAATCCATTAGAAAACTGTTCAATAACAGTCTTCCTTGTAAAAATATTAGCCTTGTAACGGATCCAAGCCCAGCATCTCCACAGGTTATCTGCTACATAAGTGGCCGTGGCGGATGCAGGATGGCTGGACAGAAGTCACGGTTCTAACAGGTTTCTCCATTTTCCACTGCGGTAGGAATGCTCTCCGGAGGGCACCGAGGGGCTGCCCTGCTCAGAGCTGTACTTTAGGTCATTAAAAATGCTCATCAGCTTGAAATAACAACCTGAAGACTGATACTAGCATGAAGCAAATGTTTGACACCGCTCTTCACAGGGGTCACGAATTTCCATCTTTTCCTCTCGTTCAGCCAAGTGGGCCACACTATCACCCAACCCGTCCCAGAAAGGGCACCACAGTCTTTTGTTCTGTCCCAATAGTTTCCAAATTATGAGAAACCTGCTGTGAGAGTTGAACAGAGAAACCGGCATATATAAGCAACATTTCCCAAGACAAAGGATGCCGGATGCCCAATTATTGACTTAGAGTCTCAGAGCAGCCATGCAATCCTTTCCTCCTTTTCTTTGGCAAACTCTACCCGAAGTGCAGGCAGCCTTTCCACTAATACAGAAATTCCTTGTTAGACTTTACATAAGCAAAGCAAATCAGGGGCATGAAACAATTATTCTGACAATTTGAGAATAAATTAAGTTCTGTTTTATACTGAAAACTATTTTTAAAAGATTAGCAGTGATTCAATTCTTTTAATCATTTGAAAATTGTATTCAGCTCTTTGCCAGTGTAAGCAAAAAAAGGGGGGGCATCCTTAGCAAATACTTATTAACTATTGTGATTGTTTGTAGGATACCATGGCTGTATAATACACACACACAATGGAGTAATCATTTCAAAGACAGTGGCTTTTACAAATTTTATATGCTCTTCCTGCTCCTTTCTTCACTTTCTAAATTTAGTACAGGTACTAGCTTCCTCAATGAGCTGTGTAAGGCACTCCATACACTACAGTGTGTTGTAAGATAAAAGGGTAACAAAGACTTCTGCAGCTATATCAATGCCACTGTGAGCAAGTTACACAAATTACAGAGAGAGACAAAACAGAATCTAGCCCCGAAGTCAGAGGACTCGAGATCCAGGCTTTGCCCTTACTGGCCATGAGACCATGTGCAAAACGCTTTACTGTCTTTCTTCAGTCTCCTCATCTATAGAATGGGGGTAAAGACAACATGATCTAATAGGATTGTTTCAAGAAATAAGTAGATAATGTACACATATTCCAATGGCACGGCGCCTGGTGCATATAGGAAACAGTGTATTGTATTAATACATATTTTAATTGAAGTCACAAAGACTCCCACTAAAAAAAGACTGTGGTAATATTCTCCAAGTCAATTTTTTAAACTTGAGATTGTCGTGCTTGAGAAAGCATAATTTCTTGTTGACAATACCACAATTTACTGCCACTGGGGAAAGTTTACGAAGCCAAAGGGGAAATGGTTATCTGCATGAGAAGCAATTTTCTTTGCCACAAACAAACATGATCGAATCTATTTTAATATAGTGCTGACTTTATTTTTTTAAAGAATGAGATTGGCATTTTGTGGTTCCAACTTTTTTTTAAAGCTAATTTATATTAATTCCCTCCAAGGGAGTTAGTGATGATTTTTCACCTCATGCACTGGACTGTGATCTGTGTGTATCAATTACTCACTCTGGGATTTCCTGCTGTAGAGACTGGTTGTAACTGAGGCTCATCTAGTCAGTGTGCTCATTCATCTTTACTAGAGGGAGGCTTCCTTCATTAATGTCTTACTAAATATTCTCTTCTTAATTTCAGGTTTGAGAATATCATTTTTAGAGCCCGGGTGGGTAGGGCATCGTCCTGATTTGCCAATGTTGGGGTTCAATCTCCAGTCAGGGCACATACAAGAAGCAATCAATGAATGCATGGATAGGTGGAAAAACAAATCGACGCTTCTCTCCCTTCCCTCTCCCCCGTTCCCTGTCTCTCTCTCTCAAATCATTAAAAAAATTTTTTATTTTTAACAGAAGTTAAATGTGTTTATTGTAGAAAGTTTGGAAAATACTGAAAAATACAAAAAGACAATAAAAGCCACATGTAATTGCACTCTGAGCAATAACTGCTATAAACAGCAGTGACACAGTTTTTTTCTAGTCTTATTATCTGTTTCTCTTTCTCTCTCCAGAGTTCAAGTTTGGTACCAAATTACAGGAACAGTTTGTATCAGACATTTTAACTTAAATATTACATGATGGACATTTTCCTGTAAAATTTCATCATATGTATAGAGCTTCATTATTTATCTAATATCCTATTATGAAATATTTGGGTTGTTTTAGAACATTTTTCATTAAAAATACTACGATGACTATGACTGCTTATAAATCTGATACTTAAAAATTCTTCCTACCTGGCCAAAGCCACCTGCATAGTGAATAAGACTTGGAAAATCCTTAGAACAGCTCAGTTCTGCAATGGCTTCTGTCTCACTCACCATCCAGCGCACGCACTCTAGCTGACCATTCTAGAGTTTAGAAAAAAAGAGAAAAACAAAGAAATTCAAGGTAATTCAGGTTTGGAAAATAGCTCAGAGAGAGTAATTTTACCAAGGGGAGAAATCATATGAATTTTGCCATTTGTATCAGGCTTAATTTATTTATGACACAGATATAGCACCTATTATATTGCTGATATGTGGTTCTGGCCCTAAACCAACTGTAGAATTTACTTAAGAACATGTTAATAATTTTCATCAGTTATTTCAAAATCCCTATATTGAGGAATAATCTGCATCCTATAAGATATACACTTTTAAAGTACACAGTTTGATGAATTTTGACAAATACATACTCACCTGGAACTACAACTCCAATCAAGATACAGAACATTTCCATCACCCCACCAAAAAATATTTCTGCTAGCCTTTTGCTCTCACCCCCATCACCTTTGCCCCAGGCAACCACTGATACGATTTCTATCACCATAAAATTTCTATCACTCTTTCGCATCTGGCTTCTTTCATTCAGCATAATGCGTCTGAGATTTATCCAGACTACTGCTTATATTAATAGCTTATTCCTTTTTATTGCACAGAAGCATTCCATTGCATAAATATATCACAATTTGTTTATCCATTAACTTTAAGAATAGGGTTTTTTTTCCCCCTTGAAAAGTTAAAATGTTAGAATACCAAAATAAAGAAAGAGAAAATAATCCTATTCTACTGGCCCGTGTGCTACCTTCCCTGAAGCCTCCCTGACGTGTGCCCACAATAGCTCTTTCCTCCTGCACCGAGATCCCACACTGTGCAACCTGGGGGTGGTTGTGACATATATAACCTATTGATTAAGACCCAGACTTTGGAATGGATTTAAATCCTTAATCCACCACTTAGTTACAAGACCTGGTCAAGCTACCTCACCTCTCTGATACTCAGTTTTGGCCTCCGTGAAACAGCAGGGTGAGTAGTACCTGCCTCATAAACGTACCGTGGAGATCAAAGGAGACAAAGCCCATCAGCTCAGGCAGCAAAGGCTGCCTCTTGTTCCTTATACTATCAGAGCGCTCTCTGAGACTCACACTCTCTAAGACACACGGGACATTCAGCTGCTCCCTGGCTTGCACAGTGTGCGACCTCAGCACAGAAGAGTGACTGTGGCATGAAGCCAGGGAAGTCTACTCTAAAAACAAGCCAGACGAGGTAGTCTGCCCATCCTCCACCTACTCCTACGGGGTTTCAGTAGTCAGCTCACAACTGTGCCCGCGCAGAGTCTGTTCCCTCCATGCGGACTATCCGGCACAACTGCGTGTTTGTCGAGCAGCTTGCTGGTGCCTCCTTCAGGTCTGCTGCCAGGGGGCGCTGAGCTGCATGGGGTGACACTGCGCTCTGGCTGTTACCCGGATATTGCACTTTCCTTTGTGGGCTCCCTACACCCTACCCGCCCTCCTCTTGTATGTAAATCCTTCCTTACTGATTTTCCTTAAATTACGCAATTTGAACATGCCAAGTGTTTCCTACCAGGGTTAAAAAACACACGCTGCTTGATTCAATATGCTTGATTCCCTCTGGGTGAGGAAAGGAATGGGAACCATACAGAGCATCTCCGAGGCAGGACAATTTATATGAAGTGGTATTTACACAGAACACAGAAATAAGAGGCAACGTTTCTGATTTTAATAATTTGGGCCTGTTTTCTTCGTCTAACTAAAGGTGTATTACTTTTTTAAATCTTTTCATAGAACTAAATTTGGTTTTGTTGATTTTCTCTATTGTTTTTCTAGTTTCTACTGATTTATTTCCACTTGAATTTTTAAATTTCCTTCCTTCAGCTTGCTTTGAATTTAGTTTGCTTTTCTTTTTCTAGTTTCCTAAGGTAAAAGATTAGGCTATTGATTTGAGATCTTTCTTCTTTTTCTTTCCTTAACATAGACATTTATAGCTATAAATGTCCTATTTAAGTGCTGCTTTAGCTGCATCCTTAAATGTTGGTTATATTTTTCAACTTCCCTTTTAATTTCTGCTTTGATACAATGATTATTTTAGTTAATTCCATATCCTTGTGAATATCCCAAAATTCCTTCTGTTACTGATTCCTAATTGCATTCCATTATGGTTGAAGAACATACCTTGTATGATTTCAATAATTTCTAATTTATTGAGACCTGTTTTATGACCTAACATATGGTCTATTCTGGAAAATGTTCCATGTGCACTTGAGAAGAATTCTGCTGTTTTGGGGTAGAATGCTTTGTAACATGTCTATTAGGTCTAGTTATTCAAGAACGCAACAAATAAATAAAATGCTGCTGGAAAGGCAAAGAGAAATATATCACTAGTATAAGTTTGAAAGCAATATCACTTGCCATTATTAGAAATACCAAGAAAATTTTTAAAAATGTTATTAAATTCTAGTGGGAGATTTTTGCCTGCTAATCTCTACGCCTGGGGTCACTCACTGTATGTTAAAAAGGAATCTTAACAGGTTGTGTTTGAAGTCATTTTTCTCACCAGACCAACATTTTCTCTTGGAGCTTAATCAGAAGGACTGAATGAGAAAAAGGAATTAAAGTAATTTCATTCCCAGTCTATCTCCTAAAATAATTTTTTGTTCTAGTCCCATTTTAGAAAACACAATGCTTTCTCCTTATAGAAATCTTTCTTTCCAAAGGGCACTCAATAATGCTCTGAACTCCTACAGTATCTAGTGTTGGGTCTCCCAGAAAACACTCAATAAATTCTGCATGTAACTGGCAAGAATTTATTATGTTCCATTTAAGGAGTTTACGAGTGGGAGAGAGATGTTCTTAAGCCTTGGTAGGACTTCAAAGCTCCTTTTTCTCAGGTAATCTTTGTATCTGATACCCTATCTCTGACTCTGCTTCCTGTCAGCCAAGTCATATTATCTGAGCAGCTCCTGCCCATTTCACCAAGTTTGTCCGTCTTTGATGACAACAGGGCTGTCAGAGCCTTGCTTAATGAGGTGAAACACCGCCAGCCAGTTACTGGTGTTCAAAATAAAGTCCTGAAACAGAAAATGATGACTCCTTAGGACTCTCTCTGCATTAATATCCATCCAACTACACTGAATAGATTGAAGTAGGACATGTGTCAGGACAGACTTCTAAAGGTGGTGGTGCCGGTTACGAAATATTGCCTTTGTGAAATCTAGGTTAAATGAAGGCAAAGAAGAACACTTCCATTTCTCAAATCATTGTCCAGAAGGAAAGCATGAAAAGCCTGGGACGCCACAGCTATAAAAGCTTTTGGGTCTTATGTGTTTGTATGTGTTCTTCATTAAAACAAACAGCCCAGCCCGTGTGGCTCAGCGGTGAGCATTGACCTATGATCCAGGAGATTGCGGTTCGATTCCCGGTCAGTAAGGGCACATGCCCGGGTTGTGGGCTTGATCTCCAGCAAGGAGCATGCAGAAGGCAGCAGATCAATGACTCTCTCTTATTATTGATATTTCTCTCTCTCTCTCTTCCCTTCCTCTCTCTGAAATCAATAAAAATATATTTAAAAAAACAAAACAAAAAAGTGCTAAGTTTTGCATGCTGATTGTGCGATGGCAATAATCAGTTCAAGAACGAATAACACTTAATACCACAGAAGGAGTTTATACCCAGGGTTGGCTTAATGACCACTAAGTTTCTTATGTACTCTCCCACTCTAAAGGTTCTTAACCTATCAAAACAGGACTAGGGCATACAAATTAAGAAAAAAAAAACTTTTCATCCAACTATGTAGTTAGAATATATTCAATAATCTACCATCAATGAGGAAAACTATACATTATAAGTTATAAATATTTTATAAATACTAAAACATTTAATGTTTTAACGTCAATGTTCACTGGCACTGCAAGAATATTTTATTCATCCCTGGCGTGTGCCCACTGATGACCTGCCCCAGCCCCTATCTTCCCACAGGACCCAGGCATAGGATTAGGTCTTGAATTTGCCATGTGCACTTGAATTACTGATGATTTATCTGCCTTATCCACCAGGCTATCAGCTCCTGAAGAAAAGGGATTATGTCTCATTCAAATTTCTATTAACCATCACCTAACACAGTACCCTCTGGACTTGGTACATATTGTTGAACTCAACTACGCTGAACCTCGGCTTCACACTGGATTTTTCTTTCTTCAGGACGGTTGCCTGCAGGTCAGCTCTTAATCTGATATAGCTCCATTCACAACTAAGGAAAAATGATATCCACCGGGCTTGTAGATTTGTTCTTTTACTCAAAAGTTATTTTTTACACGATCTTTGAAATAATACCTTATCATTGAGTAAAACTAAATAAAAAAACAACTTTTAATATATAAAACTTGACTGAATGGCAAATAAAGATATAAAAATTCAGATAGTCATAAAAGATATATTAGGGTAACACAGCAATTGCTTGCTTTTAAATGTTATATGGTCTTTAGTGACTTCATAAGTAGAATTCTTTAACTAGCAAGTTCCCCTAATAAATTTCAGTATAATTACATTAATAAAAATTATGATTATTCAGCTTTTAGAAGACATTATTATGGAAAGTACATACGCAGAAGCACAAGATGTATTATAGTTCCCTAAACTTCATTCCTAGCTTCTTAATAAATATGACTGAATTCCACATTTATTTGTCAAAGTCCTCAAAAGCACTTTCAGTTTAATAGCTAACCTTCTAGCGATGTGTTATATATTTTACAGAGGCACTCACTGTGGTGCTATAAAAGACGATGTTTTCCTGTGTCACAGTTTCTAGGGTTTAACGCTATTGCAGTCGGCATTCATTTGTGCAGTTTTTGACAGAGAGCATACTATGCTCCACAAGAGCTAAACTTACACTCGGCAAGGGTGTTCTGAACAGCTCCTGATCCTGAAGACATTTAAACTTCGGATATGATCCCTGAGAAGCCCATGTCACTGTCTGAAATACTCCCGAGGGCTAGCATCCCTGAAAACACACCTTGCTCTCACTTGCCTTGTTGATTATACTCACGTTAGGAAAAAATGCAACAGTCTCCAATGAATCCAGGTGTGATTAAGAGTCTAAACTGCAGTCCCCATGAGTAACAAAAGTCCTCAGCACCGCCACAGGTCCTTTCCCTTTCTCTTTATTAGCTGACTCGAAGCTTGCCCTCATTGCACAATCAACTGGAATGCAGTCTCAACATCTCACGGCAGTTAGTGACTGAAATGACTGAACTCTTCAGTATAACATGTTCATTTGCTGATAGCTTGGTGTATCACTCTTCTCCCCCTCTCCATCCCAACACTTTAGCCCACTAGGAATCTTAAACAATAGAAACCTAACTTTTAGCCCCTAAGCACTCACCTTGATGGCCAGGCCCGCTGGAGTCAACTTCTCGGCATTTCGCTCACTGAGGCAATCTTCCCCCATCAAAGAAGTGAGGTGCTGCAGACACTCTGCGTGGCCCTGCGACGCAGCGATGTGTAAGAGATTGTTTCCACTTTCGTCATGAATTTTGTCTAGGTTGTCGGCAGCTAGGTGTGGCTGTACAAATAGTAGGAAGAGAAAAACTAAAGTCAATAAATCAGAACAAGACACTCTGGGGGTTTTGCTCTGGGGGCTGGGAAGAAGAGATGAGCTTCCAGGAACTTTGGTGGCAGTCATCAGGGTGTAATAATTCCTGGCTATTAATTCTAATGATTTTCCATTACAGTGTTTGTTATATTATGCCTTAGAACCTCCAGAGACTTATTTTTATGTGAGACACGCTGACAGGGATGGGTTGGCAACCTTGGGGAGGTTCCAAGCTGGCTTGTACACAATTGTGACATTTATAATAACTGGCAGGTTCCCTGTCTGTCTCCTCCACTCCACTGCTAAGTCCTGAGGGCCAGGTTGTGTTATTTTCCTTGTTGTAGGTTTGCTGAAAGAATGAACTACTTGTCTCAACCATCTGCTTTGCCTTGAATCATGGAGAACTGGCTTCAAATGCAAGCTACCCGGTGACTGCTGCAACTAGTGCTCCCATGGGTACCTCTGGACACTTTCATCTCCAAACAAGTTCCTGGGGGCATTGAGAGGCTACCTGCCTTTGGTTTTTCTCACCTCTAGTGAAGTTCATCCCCTGAGTATACAGTGGTTGATCAAGACTGTTTGGTAAACTGAGAGGTGTTATCCTTTGGGAAACATGAAAACGTGGGAAGGACCAAAAAAAAAAGAGAAATGAACCAAAGAGAAGTAGAGAAGATGAGCCAACAGAAATGGAAAAGACATTCTCAGGAGAAATAAGTTATTACTTTATTTAGTAAAATTATTCAATCATATCATCCTGTTACAGCAATAAGATTTGTGATAATAGAGCAAGCACACTGTATTTTCTATGCATGGTTTGACCCTAAGTAGAATCACACTGCCAAGATGTGATGATTTTCCTAAATGAGACTTTAATTAACAGCATAGTATTAGCCCAGGCTCGCTACTGTTTCATCCAAGTCTGGAAGCCAGAAAAGAACAATGCGGGCAGATGGAGTGTGATTTCAATTCAGCTCTCTGAGCCTACGCACAACAGACTTTTCTTACATCATTTTACTCTTTGTCTAGGTTCTTTAGAAAAGCGTCTTCATGCTCCCTAGACAAGCCAAGCTGGGATGAGTAACAGCTCCATGTGGGTCAGAGAGCAACCGAGCTCTAGGGTAAGCTGCTATCTGCAAATACTTTCAAACATCCTGGCCCAACTCTTCGGAATAATGCTCAGGATAAAACAGAAGACCCTCTGTTCACGTATCTGGCAGGTCCACCTTCAGCAAGAAACTGACATCCCCGCAAAGAAGTGAGTGAGAGCGTTGGAAACCATTAGAAAAGCAACGAGAAAGACATTAAGATTCAAGTTAGAGAAAGGGCTGGGCTTTTCTGTTGTTTTTGTTTTAGATTAAATGTCCTGATTCCAGTTGAAGTCATGCAAAGTTAAAGTGAAATAACACTCCCTCCACAGTCACTTGTTTTTCCTTGTCTTAACCTCCTAACTTATTTTAAAACTCTAAAGTCAAATCACCTGAGACAAGACAACAAGATTGGGAACAAATGCATCTCTGCTCTGTTACTAACTAACGAAGCTGATACGCTAAGTCGCTGAATGACTTGTATGGACACCCAATTAGATCATACTTACCAGGAGAGATATTTGTCCTTCTTTGACAATGTTCAAGATGCTTTTTACTTTTTTCAGATACTCAGTCCTTTCCTCGGGGCCTTGGGAGCTGGTCCAGCTCAGGCCGCCGACCTGCTCCTCCAGCTTGGGCTCTGCTGCTGGGGGCTGCAGGTGGAAGGCCCTGAGCTGGCAGTCCGGCAAGGGCTTCTCAACTTTCCGGCCGGGAGCATCACTGAAGGGCTTGTTTAGGAAGTCCTTACTCTGGGTTTCAGGCTCAAATGCAGAGCCACACTTCACCGGCGGAGGCGAGCTCTCTGCGTCTTCAGTGGAGAGCTTTGGCTGGTCGCGCAGGACAGATGACGCTTTTCTCAAGTGAGGGCTTTTCACGGGAGAAAGAACACAAAACGGTGTCATGCTGGACGGTGAGTTCTCAGCACTTCCTGTAGAGCAGACTTTGCCAGAAAGGCCGTTGATGGTTGTGCATAACCCCAAAATTCTTTTCTCTGAAGTCACCTTGGTGAAAGAGGCAAGCTGCTGGCTGGATTTAATGTAAGGCACATCCAGGATCTCGTCCATGTCGAGGTCATAGTGCTCCAGCTCGCCCAGCAGTGCACTGGGCTCCGCGGCCTTACTCTGGGGGGCACCCTCTCCATCTCCCGGGCTGAGCTCATCTGGTTGGGGGTCTGCGTCAGGATCACCCCCTTTCTGGTACTCCGCCTTCTGGTTCTTTTGGTCATCGCTTTCATTGTTGTCCAGAGTCTCTGGCTGATGTTTCAGGGGGGAAACTCGCTTCACTGGGCGGAACTTACTGTACACATCAGCGATTCCTGTGGGCTTCTGCGTGTTTGTAATAAGAGTGGAGACACTGCAATTCCAGCCAGAGCTAGAAACTGTTTTCAAATAAATCAAAAGAGGAGACTATTAAATTGAAACACTGAAAATATCTTGGCCATGCAGGCAGACATGGTCCACTCCAGTTATGCTCCAACTAAGCCCCTGTGTAAGGGGACTACTTAGAACTTGTATCATAAAACAAAGAGCTCATACTTAACACTGGAAAACAGTGAAAGATAAAAGAAAGTTATGATATATTGGCCCAGGATTAACTAAAGTAGTGGTAATGGTGAAAGCAGACAGCAAAAGTAAGCAAACCCAGACAGATATTTAGGTTTATTCACTGGATAGTTACACCTGCTGGGCAAGTACTTAGATACTTGTCACCACCCTGAAGAGCAGATTTGGAGGATCGGATCCTTTGTGTGAAATGAACCTCCAAACGAATTTAGGGAGAGAAGGGATGTAGGCACACACACTCACACATGCACACACACATACACACACGCCTATGTACACCCCGAATGCTTAAGAAGTCCTGTCTAAAGAAGGGGTAAATTGTTTAATATTAAGCAAACACATTATGAGCGATTGGGTGATTCGCTGGGTGATTTGTCGGATGGATTAGGGGAAGATCAGAGAGGAATGCAGTGGTCAGGAGCTGACAGGACCCTGGGAGATAAGCCATAGCTGAGTTCCCCCCACACTTGATTGAGGATCCCATTCTACCACTGCTCGGGGCATCTCACAGTGCTTCCCGGCCTATGACAGCAACCGAGTGCTCAGACACCTCACAGCGCGACGAGCTCTTTGAGTCCATGCTGCCCGTCACTGTCTCAAAAGCTGGAAACAAACAGGAGAGGACACTGCAAAGGGACGGTGAGGCAGGCTAGTTTTTTGGTGTTTTTTTTTTCTGGTTTCTGTTCAAAGCTTAGATAAACACTGTATGGTTTGCATTTGAGTATCTGGTTGAGATGGACGATAACGTGAAACAGCAACACATCTGTTGGTGAAAGGTAAGAACCACCGCCTCGCCCCACGAGCCGCGTATGGAAGGCCACCTAGTCCTCCTGGGTGCAGGACGGTGGAGCAACACGTCTCCTTGGCCACGATGATAGTGCTTCCTCTCTGGGACGCTCCCTGACGAGATGCCAGATGACCCCGCACCCCTGAAACATGCAGCCAGCGACTGATGGATCCCTACTCCCCGTCCACTCAGTTTACAGCATTCCCCAGCAGAGGCAGGAGGGTTCAGGACGTGCCCTCCACCAGGGACCTCTCATCTCTCTGCCCTTTCCAGAACAATAGCACGTGGGAAAACTTGAATCAAAAAACACGTTTTTGTGTCTGTTCTTTGTTACTGGGCACAACAAAAGAGACGGGGGAATACCCAGGTTAATAATTTCTGCAAGAGTCCCTGGCTGCCACTGATTTTGGGTGCGAAAGTGGGTTATTAGAAGTTCCCCACATACAGACCACTGACCACGATGTGTGGTCAGAGGGATTCAGAGAAGCTCTGCAACCAAGCTAAGGAGGTGAGAGGGGGTGTTCTGAGCCTGAATGCCGTATAACTGTCGGTGCTTTCTGCAAATGGACCTCGATTCTGCAGGGGGTTCAGAGGGTCTGCACTACGCGGTCCTCCTCTGAGGCCCTTCTAGCTCTGGCATTTTAGAATCTAAGGAGAGAATATTATAAGCCATGAGGGGAGGCCTGGATTCTGTCTAGTAAGGAACAGGTATTAACAGGGAATGTTCCAGAAGGGAAGGAAGGTACCTAGATGCTCTTAAGCTGCTGTTTATCTTCCGTTTTGTTGGCTCTGGTTCTTAGCTGTACACAGTGCTTGGCACGGAGCAGACAATTAGCAAATGCTAGTATTTGGATTTGAATCTCACTTTGTACAACACATTAAGCCTCTTTTTAAAGGCCCAAAGTGCATCCTTCCGAGGGATTTACAGCTTCATTTCACAGGGGAAAGAAGTTCTGTTGATAAACTCAGAGGAGCGCTAATTACCAGTAAGAGCTGGATTTTCTAAAGTTATATATGAAATGTAAATATGCAAAAGGCAACGACTAATTCCAGTTGATCCATTATACATTTTAAAGTTTTTCTATCCTTTATGTGTCCTTCTCTCCCTAAAAATGTAAAGCTATGAGAAAACTAACGTCTGCCCGAAATTTCTGCCAAGCCTTCCTCTCTTCCTTTCAAGAACACATGGTTACTTACTTATTTAAAATGTCAGAGATAATGGACATAGAGTTTATAATGTGTAAATACGCCTTTAATTTTATCCATCAATTTTCTGAAAAGCTTTAAATATAGTGAGATATATATTCCTTCACATTTCCAAGATACATACGTATTAGATGGTGGTGTTTGCTAATATTCTTGCCAATTACCTTCATTTCTTTGGAACGTCTTGAAAATGTGCATCTCAGGATGTAATAAAGAATTTTTAAAGGCACATAACTTAGTGGGCCAGCACAACGAGTGCATTGTACCAATATATTTATGTATTGCATAAGGTCGTGGGTTCAAAGGGCTACTCTTTTATGTTGGCTTTATTTACATGTGAAATTTTTTCCAAGTGATACAGGGAAATGGATACCATATGTTCCCCAGCTGTTTTGTTCTGACAGGAGCCATTAGGAACGCTCTATGGAAATGAATTCTGTCTGAGTCTTATGAAAACACTCCTTTCCACACAAGGGTCTAGAAACTGAAGAACGGGTGTCAACATTAGGCTTCTCCTTCCCCTTATTCAAACGTATGACTCTTCTTTTAGGCCAAAAGTGAAATCTGTACTTTCTAGTCTCTGTCTGGATTACTGGATTAAAAATCCCAGTCGTGAGAAATGGATTATGTAACAGGTCTTCATGAGCATACTCTAATTTATTATTATATCATAGTATTTTATTACTATATCATCTGAGAAGGGCAATTTTATATATGTGCGCAAGATAAAATTTAATCGGTTTATTTCTCCTAAGCTGGGTAAATGGGTATTTTAAGCACAATGCAAGAAAAAGGGTTATTAATAACTGACAACAATTTCACTTCTAATTCTATAAATCTACAAAAAATTTCATTTACACTGTTGTTCTACCCCCAACACCATAATAAACTTCTTATAATACATGGAAACAAAGCTCAGACTAACTATGGTTAATAGGAAGATTTTGAGGCTGAATTTGTTTTCTGAGAATCATGAATAAATACTTCACATGTTGACAAACTTTAAATCCCTGAAAACTGTATCTATTATTAGATCTTTACGAGCTCTGTGAGAACAGGGTCTGTGTCTGATTAATCTCTCTATCCCTCAAAGCACCCAGAAAACTGCCTTACATTAAGTAGGTTCCTAATGACTTTTGGTTGAATGGGTTCATTTTTAACATCTTACGAAAGTAAACATGTCCAATATACCTTAAATCTGTCTGCTGATTTTCTAAAATGGTCAGTGGGTGAATAGAAATGTATTTGAGGCTGATTTATCAGCCACAATTATCTCTTCCAATCGAACTGGCCGTTGGAATGTCTCTGATCACCAGCAAGATATTCCCAGTTGCCTGCTGACCATCCACACTTTGACATTTATTCACCGAGTGTTTACTATGAGCCTAGGAATTACAAGTATTTGTGGCAGGCAGCATGTTCTGATTTAGGGGTCTTAGCCCTCTCCAGTCTTGCCTGCTTTGTTCCCCCCCCCCCCCCCCCGTGTCCCTAACCACAGTCCTCATTCCAGCTAAACCTGGCCTGGATCACATGACTAAAGCTTACACTGTCTCTCAAGCAATCCATCTCCAAGGCCTGGCTCACCCTTTTCTTCCCTTGACTCCTGTCCCTCATCCCTCAGGAACCAAGTCCTGTTGTGTCCTGATCCTAAATCTTCCCCAAATCCCCTTTCTCCGTCCTATTACTCTGGGATCACCCCGGGGCCCTTGCCCAGCCTCCGCAAGATTCTACCTCCTTTTTCGGTCTCCCTTTCCAGTCCTGAGTTACCCCTCTTCAGGTAAGTATGATTTTGTCCCTTCTTAGCTCAAAAACCTCAGGTGGCCCTGGACTGCCTAAAACAGGAGCTCCTTTCGCGTGGGATGCATGTCCCTGCCATATCTAAGGTGGCCCACAGCTAAACACCCCTCACTGAGACAGTGGGGAAGCTACACACCTTCCTCCCTCCTAATTAATTTAAGGGCTTGACAATGAATTTAACTCCTCTCCAAAATTTATAATCTCCCCTTGGAATAATGAGACTATAGGCCATAGGTTCAGAAATTTTCATAGGTGAAGTCCTAACAGAAATGTTTTATTTTCATCACACTCATTTTAATGAAGACCTTAAAATTACTGCAAGGGACACTGGTTTTCTATTGGCAACACTGACATAAAGTTTCTTTTAAAAACAAGTGTTTAAAAGTAAATTACTTTTGAAAAACATGTTAAATAAATAATAGTACAAGTGTTAGACATAAAGCAAAAATAACAGGGGCAGGCACGGGATGTAATGCATGTTGTGGAAATAATACTGGAATTACTGAGGTTTGGGAAACTCAGGATAGTAGCTAAATTCTTCAGCATGGTATATAGCAATTCTTTCATTTATTTTCTAATTTACCTTCTCACCTTGGCACCCATCATTCCCACATCACACATTTTCCTTGCCCTTTCATTGCTCAACTCATCCTTTCTGGACCAACTGTTCTTTCTTCACTGCTCCTGGGTGAATCTCCCCTCTCCTGGGGTCCCCTTGCTGCCTTCTCTGCCTGAGCTGCAGGCTCATCTGACAAGGCTCCCCCAGGCGCTGTCTCCTTGGTGTACGCCCTCTGGCTCTCCCAGGGAGCTGTGGAGCCTTGCTTCTCAGTGCCCTGATGATATTCGGCCAGACACGGAGTTGGGCATTTCTAAATTTCTGTTGCAACTGTTCACTCATGCATCTGTCTCACCTTCTCTCCTGAGACTTCCTCGTGGGCTAAGATGGCTTGTAAACCTACTTGTGTTTTTAACCAGCCCTCTGTCTAGCACAGCATCTCACAGATATTGGGGCGCAGTGCCTAAATCTTTTAATGAATAAATAAATAAAGAGAGGAGAGAGGGAGGAAAGGGAAGGAGGAAAGAAGGAGGGAAGGCAGGGAGGGAGGAAGGGGAAAGAAAGGAATATGCTAGACTGAAGATGCAAAGTATAGTAAATAAAAAGCAGTCTTGTCACGATGAGGCACTCTTGCCACATTTTGGGCACATGAATTGTGTTTACTATTTCAAAGAGAGTGTGGGTAAGCTATTGAAGATGTTCAGACATTTGGAGGATGCGCTGCATACTGAAGCATTTCCATATATTTCCTATAAGTTCTAAGAAGCAATTTCTTTGTCTGTAAAATAAAGGAGTTAGGCCACATGATGGCAAAGACCTGAGCCACCTCAAATTTCTGTGACTGTATGGAATGTCTACAAATAACAGGGCTCTTCATTCTGAGTGATTCACTATGAAACACTATAATTCTTCTGGATCCACGTCTTTCAACAGATCCTTACAAATTTGTAATTATGAGGCTAACCTGATTGCTGACGCAGAACAATTCTTTGGCTCTTGGGACTGATAAATTAGTATTTTCTTAGGAAGATAATGTACAGTTTGCTATTGCAACGGTGGATCCAATTTTCAAGACTGCATGTCAGTGCTGGCTCCCAAAAGGCCTATTTACTTTACTTCTAAATATGGAATTACACGTTCATGCTAGAAAATATGAACTTTAGACATCAAGGAGAGAAAGAAAAGGGGTATGCTTCTATGATAAAATAGTGTTTCCCTACTGTTTATTGTTAAAAATTAAATGAATTCTATATGCCACGAAACAAAATGGTCAGTTTTGACTGCAACTGCCTTAAACGTACATAACAACACACGTCACATCTATAGCTACTGGAAACCCAAGCACCTTCAAAAACATATCTCTGAAGTTCTCCAGTATTCCATTTCCTTCCATTTTTACACCCAAGGGAGGGACATGATGAAAGATGAGGGGTGCCAATGCTAGAGTCATGAGTTTCCTTAACCCAGTGTAAACAGAAATCTCTAGTGGGCCCACTCATTGCAAACACCTCGGGCTCTAGAAGAAGTGGTGACAGGTGACTTACACCATCTCATGACAATAGGAAGAAGGGAATGGAGTCTGAGTGAGGACTGCCTGCTGAATGCTCTTCTGTCTCGTCCTAGACTGTAACCTGATCCCAGAAAGGTTTTCATTAACTCTGGATTGGAGAGTTGTATTCAGGCCATAATGTTGGGAATAACGAATGTGTGTCAGGAACGCACATTTCTGAAATGTTCCCATGGGGCTGCTTGCTCAGCACTTTCTCTGGTGCCACAGAACCTTTATTGAGAGTATTGTGAGCCTGCAGGGGAAGTAGAGAGGACTTTATTACTGTATTTATAAAAATATCGATCAATGATTTATTCACAATAAGACATAAAATACTATTGGAAAAGATTCACGATTTGGTTCTAAATTTCCTGACTTTTAAGTGGCTACTGATATCAAGCAGCTGCTGCAAGTATCAGATTCCAATTTCATTTCTGCCAGTTCTGCCCAGAATTGTCGAGACCTGCTCACTTAACTTGGCACCCCATCTGCACCCATTTCTGGTCTGTGAATATTCATAGACATACTCAAGCCCCTACTATCCTGGATAGAAAAGATACTTCAAAACGGCATGTTCTATCATGAAATCAGACTCGATATTCTGACAACTTTAAACCTTTGGGCTTCAAAAGTACAGTTCACATAGAATAACAATTGGTGGATCTGAAGAAAGTACATGGTTTTGGAGTTATTCTGTCATCTAAAAAGTATGCTGACCTTCACTTTGACATTAGCAAAACCTTCAAGTGGATTAAGTCTTATATTCATTCCAGGTTTCCTCCCTTCCTCCCTTCGCTCTTTGTGCTGAACTGAAGAAAGAGACAACATCAAGAGACATCAAGCAGAGAAGCGCAGAAATGGAGGGACTTGCTCCCTGTGTTTTCTGCAGTGTTAGCAAACTCCATTGGTTTCTGGAAAGTGCAGAAACACTTACCAGTTTTAACTGAAGGTGGCGATGTTTTACAGTGTTGATCTAATGTCAAAGACAAAGAAGAGCAAGTCACTGGTCCTTTTCAGAGAGAGCAAGGGGCAGATGGAGAGGAGTGTGAGTTGGGCTGAGGTGGGGGACGGCGGGGCGGGGGGAGTACTGAAGAATTTCTATCTTCTACCCTCTGCTCCCTAACTCCACCTGACGGCTCCCCAAATGCCTGTTCTTTTATTTCTAAATATATATCCACATTAGAAATAGAGCTTTAGACATCAAGACAAGAAAGAAAAGGGGGTCTGTCTTCAGGGTACAAGAGTGTTCTATTTTTTTTTTTTTTTTTGCCAGAAGTTAAATGAATTCTATTTTCTATGAGAAACAAAGAGGGGAGTCTGTGAAACCTGCTCCGTGTCGAGATGGGCGCACTTTAAGCGCCTGCGGGAGGAGAACTGGGAGGAAGAACCAGCACTGGCCTGCAGCCTGCTCTGCGTCTTGGCCGGCGCAGGCGGCTGCTGCCCGGGCCGGGCCGGGCGGGTTCTGAGTTCCAAGGCTGCGGAGGGAGCAGGGCAGGTGCAGCAAAGCCAAGTGCGGACAGACACCGGTCCCAGGGCAAATGCGCGGCGGAGCCACCCTGCCTCCGTCTCCCGGTGCAGGCCGGTGTGCCCTTCTCAGGCACTAGTATACCCAGTGAAAAAAAGGCTTATATGTAGTTTAAGACTTCCTCAAAATGATATTTCTTAACTGGAATTCTAAAATTTCCTCCACTTAACACTTTAGAATTGCTAATGTAATACATTGCTATAAAGCTGTCTATGTTTCTTAGGGGTTTTCACAAGAACTCTGGAGAATGAATGAGTTCTCATGGATTCTTACTTGAAAATTAATGAGAACCCAGGGGATTTTAAGTGTTATGTGGAAAATTACATAGCTGACTTCTCAACCTGGACTGAGGTTCCCTGACTCCGACTTCTTTCAATAACACTGCAGGACCATCTTAAAAATTATTTCCTAAACATGCAATTCGCGTTTTCTCTATTTGGGTCACACGTAGGCAATTAGATTCCAGCAACCAGGGGCAAAACCTGGTTGTACTCATTTCGGATTCATTTTTACCTAAATCCCAAACTGTGCTCTCTGCCTAGATCTTGGCAACCACTATGAAGCTTCTGTGTGGGAGCACAGTTAGGAAAATGCTTTTTAATAGCAAGTTTTCTTAGAAATAATTGAGTAGAAGAACATCCCTGCTTTGTTTATCTTTAGTGTACCAGCCTAAATTCAGAATCACCTTATCACTGAGAATCTGTTCTTTCAGCTGCCAGTTCCTTCAAGTGGTTAAAGGTGGCAATCTCTATCTAATGTAAGTTAGAGACGCAAGAATACAATAAAGCTTGTTCAGAAGTGTTCAAGTAATTGGCAGAATGTTAAAATACCCTTACAGGGTTTATTCATTCAACAAACACTTGTTGAATGCCTTCGGTGCACATGGTTCTAGGGGTGCAGAGGTAATGAAATAGACATACTCCTGCACCAATGGCAGAACCAAACAGCAAAGCAGGTATACAGAGGGATAAGAAATGACAAAATGCCAAGTGATCTGAAAGAGACGAGCAGTGTATTGGATCAGAGGGTGATCTAGAAGTCTCGTGATGGAGGCGACATTTAAGCTAAGACCAAGAGACTGAGAAGCTGGTTATGTGAGGATCTGGGGAAAACTACAAGAGGAAAGATAATTCTGTGAGGATCTGGGTGAAAGGAAGTACATTTTCAAATGTCTAAAGCAAGAGAGAATCTGGCTGGGCCCAAAGTTCTTATATCTAGAGCAGGGTGAGCCAGGCTGGAAGCGATCGAAGACGAAGTTGGGGCTGATTGTCAGGAGCCAGCTCATTTGGGCATTTTATTGACCACAACAAAGTGTTTGGTTTGTATGTTAACTGAAATGTAGTATCCCTGGGGAGGTTTCACAGAGAAATGAAAGAATCTGCTTTACATTATAAAATATATCCTTCTGCCCACTCTGTGGGAAATAGGGGTGACCAAGGGCTGGTGGTGAACAGAAAAGCGAGGCTAGTTCATGGCCGTGAACCCAGATGAAGCATGAAGGTGGCCTGGATGAGCTGGTGGTCATTGAGATGAAGAGAAGTGGACAGATGGGGATTCACTTTGACATAGACAACTCGGGGCCTGGTACTTAGATTGAAGTTGATTTGGAGGGAGAATTCTGGCTTCAGCCACTGAGTGGATGTTTCAGTAAATCCAGTGCTTTACTGGGGGGAGGGGTATAAGAGGGGGAACAGGCTGAAGAGAGATTCAAGGCTTCCTTCTCAGGATCCCATTAGACGTGTCTTGTAGATACCGAGTGGCCATTACATAGGAGGCTCAGAGTGCTGAGGCGAGGAGCAGCAGTGTGTAGGTGGCACTTGAAGCTGTGAGGACAGATGAGGTATCAACCCAAAGAGACATGGAGACTGAGAGGAGACAGAGTCCTATTGAATGCGTAAGTCCCACTCAGATATTTAAAGGCCAAGTAGAGGAGAAGGAGTTGCAAAGGAGACCAAGGAAATGTTAGAGTATTAGGAGAAAAGCGAGGAGAGAGGTGGAATCACAAAACCAAGACACAAGAATGTTTCCAGAAAGGCGTAGCCAGGTCTCAAATAGTGGGAAGAGGCCAAGAAAGATGAGCATATCATTGCCAATGGATTTGACAACTTGGAAGTTGCGACCGTTGCCAGAGAGGTGCAAGCCACACTGTAGATACTTATGGTGAATGGGAGGAGGAAGACCAGAGATGAAGGTTCCCTTATCTTTTTGAAGCAGGTTGGCTGTAAACCAGGGGGTGGAGGGAGAGGAAGCAGCAGAGAATCAGGGTGGAAGCCACTAGAAAGGGTACTGTTTGCTTGTTTTATGCTTATGTGTGTGTTTTTAAGATAGGAAATAATTAGAAAGTATATGATGAGGGTAATGACCCCATACAGAGAAAGACACTGATGGTGTAGCTAAAAGGGGAGATAACTGAAGGGTCAAGTTGTCAAACTAAGTGAAGAGAAGGTATGTCCTGTGCCTCAATTATAACACAAAACCCAAAGAAGCAAGGTTTCCTTTCACCTCTTTATACATTCACCCATCCACATACCTCAATATGTCCAGGGGAGGGCCAAAGGGTTACAGCTGTTTGTATGGAAAAAGACATGATATAATAATAGATAAATAATAATATAAGAATAAATTCTGTGTTTCACAATTATAAACCTACTTTGCCCACCCCTGTATTTAGCACCAGGGCCAGGTGCTGGAGATACTATAATGAACAAAATTACCGCTACAGAAATTTTATTTAGTCTACCAGAGAAAACTGATATTAAACCAACATCATATTATTAATACTTTTTAAAACAGATATTTAAATAGGAAAAGAGAGCTAGTAAGTAATATAAGTTGGGGGGGGGGGTATTGATATAATCTAAGCTTGTATTGTCTACAATAGAAGCCATTAGACACCTGTGGCTATTAAGCACTTAAAATTTAGCTAATGGTAGGTGTTGAAATGATAATGATTTTGATTTATTGGGTTAAATGAAAGATATTATTAAGTTAATGTGACTAACAGAAAATCTTAAATTATGTAAATGGCTTGCATTATATTTCCATTGGACAGTGGTGGTCTAGGGAGTAAAGAGGCCCTGAAGAGATGAACTTGGAGGTGAAAAGAGAAACAGAAGGGCATCCCCATGTGAAAGCACACAGCACACCTAGAGAACTGAAGGAGGTTCCTTGATCTGACTGGCAGGCAGAAAGCAGGGGAGAGTGGCTTGTTGACACAGGAGAAGATCACTCAGGGTCTTGAAGGGCACATAAGAGTGTTTCCCATTGTATATCTTGAGAACCATCTTGGGAAACCATTCCCTGGTTAAGAGCATCAAGTGACATGGTCAGATTTTCATTTTAGGAAAGATCACCATGATTTACTATGGACAACAGATTAGCAGTGAGGTGGCCTAAGTCAGTGCTTCTTGAGAGTCTGCACCGCCAACAAGCTCCCAGGAGATGCTGATGGTGCTGGCGCTGGTCCTGGACCACACCGTGAGATGCACGGGCCTGAGGGATGCACCGCCATAGCAGGGTCTGGGCTTCTGTGGAAGTCAAGGCTCTTGACTTTCTGAGGATTCTTCAACTATGAGATTCTAGGATTCTGTTTCTATTACTTCAGTTTCTTTTGGGACTTTTTTTAGGGGAAGAGTCAGGGCAAAGGAGATATGTGGACCAAATGGGTCATTTAAATGGGAAGACAGAGCCCATTTAATATTGGGAAACAAAGAAAAAGGAGATGCTTTCAGCAACATGGGAGGTGCTGTCAGAGATTCTAGAAAGCTCCCACTGCCATGCGCTCACACTTTAGCCTTGAACTGGGCAGATGGGACAGGAAACCACATCTCTCTTAGGACAGGACTGAGACTTCTGAGAGGGAAGTCACTATGAGGCCTGTGCTTCAGTTCTTTCCCTCCCCATCTAAACGCTCGTCTCAGTACTTTCATTTTCTCACCTTTCCTTACTGCAGATTTCCTTGAATTCATTTCTACCAAGAGATTTTTCTATCTGTTTAAGGGTGGGACATATGTTTCTTTGGTCCAATAAAAATAAATCAAAGATGGGAGAGGAGATTGTGAGTCCCTTCCCCTAAATTTGCTCTCCCTCTAATACTGTCTGTTTCATCCTGACTTTGATTCCACAATGCTGTTAGCCTTTTAGAACACCAGGGAGCTGTGGTGCTTACAGCTAAGGTCAAATAAAGAGAAGAAATGTTCAAGTAAAGCAAGAAGGGGGCAAAGATGCAACGTGTTTAAGTTCTGCTACATCCAGCCCCTTTTATGATTTTTGACACTACCAGAGTTTAATTTTAACTTTTCCATCACCACTTGCTCCCATCTTTCCCCATAATGACGTCTCTTCTTTCTCTTAGAAACATGAACAGAATATTAATGATTTAAGGCCAGAAAAGGAAGCCCTTCCCTCAGGAGTAAGTTCTATGGTTCCTTCGAAATGATGGCCATGCACATTCTCTAACAACGGAAAAAAGCAACAGATAAAATTGTTCTTACATTATGATTACAACCATCCAAAACAAACAAAAAAAACAAACAAAAAAATCTCTAGCAAAAATATACCGGGAAGAAATACAGTAATTTGGTTTTGGTGGCAGGGTTGATTGTAGTTTTTATTTTCCATTTCTTATAATGAATTATATCACTTGTATAATTATAATTTTGTTGAAAAAGAAAAATAATTGCTTTATTTGACTGTCTCATCTAGATGTTTTACTGTATGTAAATTTTTACTGTTGTTAAATTAACTGAGAGTTTCGTCATAAATGTTAGATTCTTTACCGCATTAGGTTGCAGTGTTTGCTTTCTTGATTGAGACCTTAGAAAATCTGTTTCCCTATCCATTGGAGTCTATTTTATATTACATCATGTGAAATGGGTCAATCAGCAGGATTTTCCATTTAAACTGCCGTGCCAGCCTTCCCTTTCATGCTGTTAGTATTAAACCGTAATAAAATTGAAAACAGGAGGTTTATATACTTAGAATCATCAGCTATGTCACAGCAGCGATGAAAGGATAAATTTCATGTCAACTTATTATTTTGGTGCTGGCTGAAATCCGTGGAAATTTTAGAACTCTATTTTCAAAAGTTCAGGGTTTGTCACAAAATTTACATGCACAGGGACTAAAAATACAGCAAATGTGTAATGCTTTTAAATACACATCTAGAATGACTTTTACCAGATACCAGGTTTGAAAAGCATTGTGTTCCCTTAATCATTGTCATCCAAGTGATGTGTAATGTAGGTACATTCTTTCAGAATCTTTTCTCAAACACATCCCAAGGCCATTTATTACAGTTATATAACTGAATGCTGTAACCTCAGCGCATCTAAGTTCTCGGATGCAAAGCTGCATTAATATTTATCTTCCACCTTTCATAAGAAAATGATACAATGAGCTCAGCAGATACATATTTTGAAAAATCACAAGACATTCAAAGCACCAAGGATTGAAACAAATGTGCATTTGAATGTCTAATTAATTTTAAAAACTCAAAGTCAAAGTAATTGAGTATGTTTGATCTGAATACCGTATGTGAACATAACGTATTTTAGTGCTCATTTGGGAAACTGTACAGCAGTTAACACCCGCTGTCTTGTGTTGTCCACTTTTCTATATGAGTAGCAGGGATTAAGCAGAGGATACATGCAAACATGTCACAAATAACTTTCCTTTAGAGGTGTACATTTTTTAACATGCAACTTCCACGCTGCTAATCCTTTGCCGCACAATCCTTGGGCTAAAATTACTCTTCAGTTGGCTCAACTTTATAGCGGCTCTAGAGTCAGCAGATGTGGTTTCAAAGGCACATGCTAGCTCTAGAACTATGGCCAAGCTAGTTACCCTCGTGAACCTCAGTTTCCACACCAATAAAATGGGCATAATAATGGGCCTCCCTCAGAGAACTATTTTGAGGACAAATAAGCTATTTACAGAGGACCTGGCATGATGCCAGGTACACTACACCCCTAAGAAATGACTGGGACTCAACTGCACCGGGGCAGCTCCAAAGACAAGCGGAATTTGTTCTCAAGCTTCTAGCTCTTTCTTCACCTCCCTCCTGCCATCTCTCGGTATCTCTGCTGCCTTCACGCTTCTTTTCAAAACTTAATTTCTCACAAAATTTGAAACCCACTTGTAGTGTAGTTGATGGAGAACAACTGAAAATACTCTTGTGTAGGGAAAATGGAGATTTCCATAGGAATCAAAGCCTTTGGCCAGGGGAGGAGCACTCGCGGGCATCGGCGAGCTGGTGAAAGGGGCAGGGACCCTGCCCAGGCCTGTCAGCCTCCACCATGTGCCCCTTGCAAGTCCCACTGTGCATCTGGCCCAGGCTCTGGGGATGAAGTGGAGTGAATCCTGGGGTATGTCCCACAGAGGGGCTTCCAAGGGCCACCAACAGAGCTCAGTTGCCACCCATGTTCCTCCCAGAACACTTGAAAGACAGGCGGAAAGGACTGGCACGTGTCTTATCTTGGTAGCCCTCTTGGGAAGGCAGACAAGGTGGTGGTGAGTCCAGGGGGCTGACCTGGACTGTGAGTGAGTCCTGTGGAGCTGACAGGTTCTGATCAGACCACACACGGAGACACTCAGGTTCAGTTCTGGATGCTCCACTTTTAAGAGGGAGGCTGACAAACTGCAATCATCCACGAGACGGCAAGAAGAATGAACAGGATACACTTAAAGCTCTGGAGGGAAATTTTAACCCGGAGAAGACAAGACTGAGAATGACTGCCATCTCCAAACGCTTAGTGGCACCTGTGCCCAGGACAGATTGTCCTTACCTATCATTCCAAAGGCAGAACCAGGATTAAGGGATGAAAATTTGAGAGACATTCATTTGGACTGAGCTAAAATATTAACCTTCTGTCACCATATGTTTGACGCCCTTTACCTTTGGGTAGGTAACACACAATGAAATATGCAGATACTGTATTATAGAACTGTATACCTGAAACCTATATATAATTTTATTACCCAATGTCACCTCAATAAATTATTAGCCATAGTAAAAACAATTAACTTTTATGGATAGGCAGCCTCATGAGGTGATGAAGTACCAGCTGGATGAGCCCACGGAAGGACAATAGGATCACCTTCAAAGATCTGAGGGACTTTGGACTACATGAATGTTTTTGACTTTCAAAAAACTTTTTATTTGTAAATAACTAAATTTTTCATTTGTAAATAAGTTTATAGAAGAGTTGAAAAAATAAAAATAGTACAAAGAACACTGCATACCTTTTATCTACATGCATCAGTTGTCAACATTTTACCCATTTGCTTTATTATTGACAACCTCACTTGCTCTCACTCTCAGACTAGATGATTTTCAGGGTCCCTTCTTCTCCTGGGAGTTACGATTCTATGTGCTGAGGCTTCTTTCCAGGTAATAGGGTTTTAGAAAAACTGGACTCCTGCTGGGGTGCTCTTCCCAGCAACTGGCATAAATCTGAGCTCCGCATATGTGATGGACAGGCCCTATAGAGCTGACCCTGACCTCGTTGTCACTGTGATCACCACGCTGCAGTTATACTGGTTTCCTTTTTCTCCCTCACACATGGGAAGCTCATTGATGGTCTGCACTTGCTAGTTGCTCTGCCTTCAGTGCTCTTCCCTGGTTTCCATGTGGCTGGGTCCTACTAACACTGCCTGCTCCCCCCCCCCCCCCAAGTCTCCTCCCCAACTCCTACAAGTTACTGTATCACATGGCTCCAGTCACCTCCTATCATTCTCTGAAATGATCTGGTATAATTACTCATTTACTTGCCTTTTGCCTGTCGCCCCCTAGAATGTAAGCACCCTGTGGGTGGGGGCCTTGTCTATGTCTTGTTACTGTGTCTTCAGTGCCCAGGAGAGAGAACACTCAGCAATTATTTGCTGAATGAATAAATAAAAGAACAAATGCATCTAAGAACTTCTGGTCAGAACCTGTTAATATGGGGATGGACGTTACCATTTGACAATCTACACAAAGCAGAAAGTGCTTAAACTTTAGAAAGGAAAAGAGAGGTGTCTAAATTCTAAGTGACAGGAGGTTTGGGGGAAAGTTTCCCCAGAGAGGGTTCCACATTGAAGCCGATGTGCTTGCTGCTGCCACCTGTTGGAAAAACCACAATACGGGGGGAAATTTGCAAACATCCTGGAGCAGAGGCTTCCTAGGCATTTGACACAAAGTCTGGAGGGCTGCCGGAGGTGGTGGTACTCCCACATCTGGATGCCCATAGAATTCATCAAGAATGCCTCAATTCTTTCTGAAACTGGCTGTGAAAACTTTTCTATGTTGAAATTTCTTTAAAACAAGCCCACCGATCATTCTACACAATGCTATAGAGAGGTGGATATCTTCATGTGTTTCTTTTTCTAGGACCATTCTCTTTTAGAAAGTGGTTTACCAGCCTCAAAATGGTCTATCAAATTGGACTGTACATGCGATTACATTGAGAGTTATTTCATTGTATATCCATTTCCTATCAGGTCTCCTTATTGCTGAGCACTGGGTCTATGCTCTGGGTGAAGTTTTAAAGGTTCTGAACTTGAAACTGGCCTCCTTCTCAACCAGAGAAGAAATGTCTAACATCATCCATAGTGGAAGTGGCCAGAAGTCACGTAACCTGGCGAAAATGGAATTAATAGTCCCAGGGAAAATTATTTTTAAAAGCTTCAGTTAAACAAGAGCAGTTATTTAACAGAAAAAAGAAATTCACTACTTAATCGATGAGGGGAAAACACTGATTTTTAAAGATTTAAAAGGATAATAACCTAAAATTAAGTTCATGCCACTGAGTCCAGCTATTTGAGAAGTAGTATACAGCATGGACAAGAGAACAGACAGGGTCTAGAGACTTTCTGGGGTTTGACTGCCAGCTCTGTAATTTCATTGCTGTGTGACTCTGGGCAAGATATTTAACTTCTCTGTTCTGTGTCTCAGTTTGCCCATCTATATAATACAAACATCTTAGAGCTTAGCTCACAGGGATTTTATGATTCATCAAGCTAATGTTAGTAAAGTGCTTACAACGATACCTAGCACACACATAAAGCAATACTGGTGTTTACTGTTATTTTTTCTCCCTTACTCCTCAATCCAAATTAATGAAAAAATATTGTATCTACAAAGTACCTTCAGATAGATTACCTAATTTTGATCCTAACAATAGTCTGGTAACAGTGGCAGAACAAGTCTCTTTTTATTTTATAGATAAATTAGTCATAGGCTCATATGCTGATAAATGGTTCAGTGCTACCTTGAACCCAGGACTTTTGACTCTGAGGCTGGCGACCTGTCCACTGCAGTCAGAGAGGTTCAACTCAGAACCCAGCCAATGCCTTTTAAGGAGACACATCCTGACAAGCCTTATGGCCAAAGCCTCTGTTAAATCCAATAGAAATTTGAGTATGTTTGAAATAAAAACGTATTTTTTAAAACCTGAAGGTAAATGAAAACTTTTACTTGAACTTTAAAACCATCTTCTATGATGTTTCTGACCCAAACATGGAAGTATTACTTTCACTCACACACACAAAAACACAGAGATAAACAAACCTAGAAAGACTAATTATTTTCCCTGTCTCATCTAAGCAAAATGTCAAAAGAAAACAAACAGGCCAGGAGAAAAGTAAATTAGTTTTGTACAAGTCCTTTCCGTGAGAAAGGCCTAGGAGTCTAGTAGCTGCATAGGTAAGGACCATTTATTTATATTTAAACACGATACACATAATTCGAGGATTATCTTAAGCCTTCCACCACCCATGGTTCTCAGGACTCTAGTTACTATCCGAGGAGGTCTGGCTCTGGCGAGGTTAATGGTAATGCCTTAGAGTAATTACTTAGAAAAAGAATAAACAATCATTTCATAGTTTGATGCCACGGTATCATTCCCATCAATATCCTTTTTTTAATTTTCATTTTTGCCCATCACAGAGAGAAAAGAAGGAGGTTTAATTTTATTTAAAGAGGGGAAAAACAAGCCTGAATGTACTTTTTTGGTTGGAGGTGGTGGGATATGCAAGGAGAAAAGGTCAACCAGCTGGTTTTCATCTATATGCCATAATTCTCTGTTTAGTTTACACTATTAAACTCCAAAGCTTTGCTTTAATCTTAACTGTTACAGTATGCCGTACTGCAGATTCTAGCATGTCGCATCCCTGATAGGGTTTCAGACTTGGGCCAAGCCCCATCCCCCAAGCTGGCCTTGCCATATGGGTAGCAAATGCATCCAACATTTTTTCATTGGCGCCTGCATCATTATGTTTTGTCACCAATGGTTTCTCGGGTTTTCAGTAAATTGCTGCGTATACTGTGGTTTGGGCTGTCGAGATGATCGCCTGCATTTATTTGTATACAGCCGTGTCCTCATTAGGGCCTCCCTGTCCTGTCAGCCTAGGAAGGATGACCTAGCATCTGTTTGTTGAGATTGGGAGTGAGTGGAGAAACCATAGAAGAAAAAAAAACAAAAACAGAAAGCAGGAGCAAACAATGTGAGGGGAAATAGCTTCCACACTCCAAAAGCCAGGTCAAGGAGGAGAGGTGAGAAGCGAGACCTACCTGATCTGTCTTCGTTTTGCGAATCACATCTTCGGCACAGTTCTGGGATGGTCTTGAGAGATGTGACTGAGTACTAAATGGGAAGCCAGAGGAGAAAGGGTATAAAATAACAACTTAAAGTGAGAGCATAACAGTCACTCAAATTGGCCAGAAAAATCAAAACACAAGAAGTGATATTTGAGTGCAATATGTATATTCAGAAAGTCTAGCTAATTTTACCCTAAATGGGCTCGCTCTACATATAAGCATCTAAGCAGACAGATTAAAAAGAGGGCTGGATGGCCCTTCCTCAGCAAACAAGGTGCTGTGTATCCAGCAGACATTCTATGTCCCATCACTTCCGCTACTTGTGGAAGATGGAAGAATGCTTTGACCATGAAAATTTACAGGAGATGGCCATTGTATTTGCATTCTGAAGCCTAAGAGCAAATCTATGTGTGAAAAGCCAGGGGGAGACGCATCCAGCTTCCTGCAGCAGCCAGGAGCCACATTTGTGCCGATGTGGATTGGACTACACAAACATCTCTAACGTTGCCACTTGCCGCAATGTAGAATCTGTAATCGCCGTGGGAAATACCAGGGTAATGTTATTAAAAGCGAGAGGAGCATGGTTCTGTGTTTGAAAGCTCATCTGTTTCACATATAGATTAGACTAAACTGAAAGAAACCACCTTGCAGGTTGTTCAGTCCCAACACCAACTCAGGGGCTGGCTATCAAGACGACAAATTATGACATGAGGGGGCATAAAATCAGAAGAGCTAAAACAAATGTAAAATCAATAGCTATGATTTATGGGAACTACACTTGGTGCCAATCAATCTTTCCTTAGAGAAGGGTGTTTTAAAACAAAATAAAAGGATGAACTCTTTCTTTAATCAAGGGGCAATCTTCAACGATATTTTAATTCATAAAATGCAGCTTCCTAGAACTATTTTGCTCTGTACCTTTAGGAAACGCATTCTTATGTAAATGAGAACGTATTATGAATTACTTCACTGCTGCAAAATTTGGGGGGATTGAGAAGAAACATTTAATCTAAAAGAAAAATGGTCATGGGAAACTCATTAGGATTATTGTAGCATTACAAGTGAGGAATGTATAATTAGACACATTTGTCAATAAGAAGGTACTTTAGTTAGCTCGCTGTTGATAGATGAAGCAGAGCATCTACATGGAGAATGGGGACCTCCCAGTGCTCTCCACGGGGTATCAGGACAGCAAGGCAGAGGGAAGGGCAGTTGTAGCTATTGTCAGCTTGCCAATTTCATATCACAAACAAATTAAATATCCAGTACTTGCAAGTGAAAAATAAAATCTCAAATGACTAATTAGAGAAATTACTCTTACCTGTCTGACGCAATAACATCCTGTTTGTGTTGGCCATTCCTCAGAGACTACAGGTGTTTTAGCGAATCCACTCATGGTGTCATGTATTCAGAGAGGGTACATGACAAATCAAAAGTGAGCTTCAAGGATTTTTTTCCCCTTCTACATTATGTTCTTTGGGGGCTGGAGGTAACACAGGTACAGAAGGCACTTTTTGTTGTTGTTTTGTTACTAATAAGGTACCTTATGTTTCTAGCCAAGTACAAGGTCTCTAAAGAATCTGGTAGCTTCCTGAGACCAGCTGGTACAGGTTAAATAATTACACAGTCCATAATTCAATTAAAATCGGGCCTCTTGTTTTGGCTGCCATGCGCCCCATGAAAGCACCCTTTGGCAAAGTCTTATACACTCTCTCTCGCCCCCCGCCCCCCACACTCTTTGCTTTTTTTCCAAAGCACAATTTTAGAAAGAGGAAATTTAAGATTGATTGTGTTTAACTACAGTTAATGAAAAATTCAATAAGGTTGCTCACTGGGCTTAAAGAGATGTATTTGATTAAGCTGGTGTCCTGCTATCTGTACTTCCAGCCACACGCATCCTGTCACTCCCACCCAAAGTCAAGCATGTCAGAATCTCTGATTTATTAGCTGTGCCTTCAACTCTTTCCACGTGACTTCAAAGGTTCACAGCGTGCTGTAACTTTTAACTCGATGAGGTTTAAATGTGAACAGCACGGCTGCCTGGTTGGTGTGGGGACTGAGCGATAGGCAGAGGCCAGTCTAGCCGATGCCCATCCACTGCCTCAACCTGTGTCACCCATCCGGTCTGCCTCTCCACCCACGGTCACACAGGGAGTCACTTCTGTGAGGGCACACATCTGGGGAAAATGCCCCTGAAGGAAAAGTCGTGCGCTGCTCCTGGTAATGGAAATTAAAACTACAGCCATCTAAGAAAAAGATGATGCATTGGTCAGAAATGTTGGGGTGACTGTCAGGGTATATGGAGTGGCAAATTCAGCAATGACTTCCCATGTGAACAAACCCATCTTTCTTTATAAGGACTCCTTGAGAGAAAAAAACCAACTTGGGGATTTGTTTCGGTGAAGTACGGAAGGGATGCTGCGAAGATGATTAAGCTGTGACGTGAAGAGATGAAGAGGAAACACACAATTCACACAACCAGCATGCAAAATCGTTTTCCTATTTGCAAATACGGGAATGAGCATATGACCGGGAAAGCCACCCCCGCCTGAACGCACTGCGCGGCCACCTGGGGGCTGAGAGGGAAGCCATCCAGGCCTGCCTCCCAGCACACGACAGATGGCCTTTTATACGAAGCTGTCAGATCGCCAACCCCATTCTCAGGACAATGGCCTGCTCCCAGGGCAGCAACTATTGTAACTGTGGCCCTATCGGGACCAAAGCCCAGTGTATCTTCCCTGTCTATTGCCTCCAACCCAACCCTTTGTATTCTGACCCCTTGATTCCGATTATCTTTGGGTGACAAGAGAGGAGAGGAGCCTTGCAGATAGTTGGGAAGCATCTGCTGCTCTCGTTTATCCATTTTCTAAAAACACTTCCAGAGGCTACCCTGTGGAAACAGCCCTTTGGCCCCGAACTTCTTTTCCACTCCTCCGTCATGTCTCAAGGAAAGCTCCTGCCGAAGGGGGACCAGCGGCCCCTGCTTCTTCAACGCTCCTGTGCATTGGCGGTTTAGTCCCGCTCCGTTCCTTTACCCCAGGGCCCTCCTCGCCTCCTGCCTTCCTCTGGCCAGGCAAATGGAACCGTTCTGCAAGGCCAGCTGGGGTCGGCCTCCTCCGCGAAGCCCTAGCTGACGGCTGCGCCCCTTCCTGACCTTACCTTTCCCTGCCCTTGGTTAAAATGCTGCCCTGCTTTACGCTCTGTGGTTTCCTATGCGTTGGTGTTGCCTTCCACAAGCGCCTGGGGGGCAGGATAACACCTCTGACTTATACATTACATGCGTAGCATCACCCATCTCGGAATGTGTGAGGAATTCACCTTCTTTGGCCCCATCTCAGGCACTCTGAGGGCAGGGCCTCGCAATCTGTGTTTTTACGGCCATCCAGGTGACTCAAGTGCTGAAGTTCAAGAACTACTGCTCTATATATTTCCTTATCTGAGGCATGTGTCCATTACAGAACCCGTCACATGATGTTTCAGCTATATGTTTACATAACTGCTTTCTCTGCTTCCTGAGGGTGTGGACAATATTTTATTTACCAAAGATACTAGGTTATTGAACTGAAAAAAATGAATTCCCCTATGTAGCCCATGATTTTAGTGACAATAATAATAGTAATAATGATAGTAGTTAATATTTACATAGCACTAATCTTCTTAGAAAAAGTACATAATTACAAGTCTAGCAATGTAATCATAGTATATTTAAAAGGAAAAACACTTCCAATATGTTAACAGTGCTGGCTGATACCTTAGCCTTTTGTATAAAGAACAATGGATTTGGAGCGAGATCTAGATTCAAGTCCCTGTTCTGACATTTATTAACTTTGTGGTTCTGGGCAAATAAGTCATTTCTTATCTCCGGGGCTCAGTTTTCTTACCTATCAAACAGATAATCATACAGGAGAATGTAAGTGAAGTCAATTTGCAAGCTGTAAAGTGATGTTAGATGTTTTTGTCTCCTCTCTCCAACCTGTTTTACATGTGTGTCCCACAGCCCTTCCCTCTCATCTTCATTCCACTCATGTTTTTAAGCTCAGTAGATTAAGACGTGAGAGTTAATGAGGCAGGAAGAGGCTGCCCGAGCTGGGACTGGAAAGGGGAGGAAGAAGAGCTCAGCCTGTCTCGGCACGTTATTTGGCTTCTCTTTGGTCTTTCTTCATCCAAGAGAATCCATGGCCAAGGGCTGACACTGAAACTTAGCTTTGCAAACTACACAGACAACCCTACACATCCCAGACTACACCAGTCAGTTTTGTCACTCTGCCATGCAAAATAGTTTGAACATACATGGGATTCATAATAACGGCGTGTGATTTCTGCATTGGACTGTGGGGATCTCTGACCACCCTAGATACTGCTCAGGCCTGAACAGCTTTGGCCCTTACTCCTGAAAGCTGGAGCCAGTTGGGTGAACAAGCAGACATTACTCAAACGGTAATGAGCCACAGAAAATGAAAGAACTAAAATCCCAAGCACCTTTTCAAGCTACAGGCTTTTAAACAACGAAGGTCCCATGAAGTTTCCAAAAGAAACAATTAAGCCAGCCATCCAAACAACCATCCCGAAGTTCATGACTTTTCACACAGCTTTCCAAACTTCAAGCAGACGTCTCAACAGGCACACAATCCAATGACAAAAATGCATATAAGCAAAGCTGGTAGTGAAAGATACACAGCTGAAATGAGATTTTCAGAAACATAATATTTTTCTAAAATTCTGACCATCTCTCCTATGGCTTGCCCGTCCAGTTCGGGAAGGCGTCCTAACTTCGCACCCTCTGTAACAGGTCCTGCTTCACGGCTCCTCTGAGGACGTGGTCCTAACAGTCCACCCCTTCATTGCTACCTCCTGCTTGTGCCCAGGTCTCCTTCTCTTTGGCCACTGTCTCAACACTGGCTCTCTGCTCTGACCCCATAAAAATAAACAAGCACCCCGCCACCACCTCAAGTCATGCTGCCTCTCCAGCTGACCTTGGACTTTCCTGCTCTTGTGTCCACAGCCAACTTTTAAAAAAGAATTGCCTTGGTTTTTGTCTTTACACCTTTACCTCTGCATCACTCTACCACCACATCTTCTGTCCCTCGCAGGCACTGCTCTTATTAGGGTCGCCAGTGAGTCTTAACCGGACAATCCAGTGGGCACTTTTCAACCTTTTTCTTTATAGTGATCTATTGACCACTACTGGCCACTTCTCCTTGTTTAAATTCTTGAAACCCCTCACCCCTTGTGGCTCCCTTAGTTGTCCTCCCATCTCTCTGAAAGCTTCTTCCCAATCTCTTGTGTAGAAGACTCTTTCTCCCTGACCATGCAAGACTCGCCTCTGCACAGGTCCTCCCTTGGAACGTTCTTCTCTTTCCACATTTCTTGTTTCACAGGTGACCGCACAGACTCCCACGATGTCGACCCCCACCTTTACATGGTACAGACACCGGTGATCTCCACTTTCATCTATCCTTCCCAGTCTGCCTTAAACACCTTTCTTCCCACCATTCAGGCTCCATTAAAGAAAATTATTACAAATAATCCTATTGGCAAATACATTTGATTTTTGCCCTTGGCTCCTTGTTTTTATCCTATTTTTCTGGGAGGTTTTTCTTTCAAAATTAATAAATTATATGATTCTATGCTGAGACATTGCTTGTGGTTGGTGTTTGGGAAAACTCAGTAACTCTTTTTTGACCGTAGATAGAGTGTGCAAGGAACTACTCTACTGTAATGCTAACATGTACAGTCAGGCAAAGGGCGAAGCTCCACGTCAGTTAAGGTGGGAGATCACAGTACTGAATGGCCCCCTTCTTCTGTGAGAAGTGTTCATGAAAGAAAAGACCTAGATGGACAAGGATGGCCGGAGGTGACCAAGGGGCCCAGCAGAAGCCATTTTCAATGCACCGGTTACACACATGGGCTCTAGAGCTGGACCGCACATACTATATCCTGGCTTCGTCATTTTCTGGCTGATTAATCTCAGTCACTTAACCTCTGTATATCAGTTTTTTCCTCTGTAAAACTGGTAATAACCATATCAACAACAGAATGTGGCTGCAAAGATCATGCACTAATCATGTAAAACATGGGGAACAGTATATGATGCGTAGTAAGTGTTCAATACATGTTAACTATTACCATTATTAGTTAAATTGAAAAGCATCAAAAGTGAGCATTGAAAAACGAAGCCAAAGTAGTGGTAACTACTGAGACAAAAATTACAGATTACAAAAGAATTACAGAAGAAATGTATCTTGCAGTAGGGAAGATGCTTGGACATAATAATTGTTCAGCTTCAATGATGGTCTAGTTTTAATTGTGAACCAATAATCAATCACCATCAGAATATAAAAACTGCCTGTCAAGGATGGAGTTCGATATTGTAATTAAATGTGACCCACCGTCAAGTTAACCTGACATTTCATAGTTTGCTCATGTGTTATTATAGGGTACTTACTGCAAACTCTGTGAGAACACAGACAAGTCTGTGTCATTCATCCCAAGCCTAGAACCATGCTTAGTACACTGTAAACATTTAATAAGTATTTGCTGAGTAGGTTGGTATAAAATCTAGTTAATGCATATGAGATCATTTGTGTAAATGACCTGCATCATCAATCTAGCAAGTGCTATGACTATCGGACAAGATAAGAACTTTTAGGGTTACCTACAGAGTAAGAGAAGAGCAAGTATAAAAATCTGACAGTCACCCATTCTTCTTGGAAAACATCCTACCGGTAAAGTTGCTCTCTAACTTCTTAGGAAGGGATTCCAAGATTTGGAGTCAGGGACCTAGGTCCTAGTCCTGGGCTCTAATATTAGTTATAGGACGTAAACTTGTAATTTATCTTGTCTGGATTAGATTACTCCTAATTCCTTTCCTGGCTGGGGTTAAGAAAAACAGATAAGACAAATGACGTATGAAATTAGAACAAGGTGTGAGGTTTTGGATAACAGGGGCTGGAAAGGAAGAAATGAGAGGCAGGGCTGAGAGATGAGACAAGAAGCAACTGAGGAAGCCAGACGCATGTGAAAGTCTTGGTCACCTTTTAGGAAGCACAGAAGAATGTATAACAGGGTCTTACTCAGGCAGATTCCTTGCTAGAGAGGTGGGACAGGCCAGGTTCTCTGTAGCTGTGATATCCTTGTGCTCTTTATCACATCTAAAATCAGGGCAAAAGCTGTATTCTTTACCTGCCAACCCTTTGCCTGAGTCCACCTGAGAAGCAATAACTGTCTTTCTCAAGGTCTCCCACTGCTGTGAAAGGGCTCTTTGGGAAAATGTAATGAAATCTGGGAAGTATCCGTGGACTGAGTTGAGTAAAAGGTGGTGCACCCAAACCAGAGGAGGGCAAATATTTTAGTGCAACTGATGCCCAATCTGTAGGATGGAGAAATGTGAAAACTCATTGCAAGTGGGAGTTGTTTGCCATAGAATTTATTTTTCTACCAGATGGCGGTTCGAGCACCTTAGGAAAAGGAATCCACCGAATTCTGTGCTACTTCCTATTCTAGGTTTCAAGGGCCTGGGCGAAGGGAAGGACACTTATTTATCTTGATCTCTTTTGACTTGCACACAAAGTAGGTCAGGCAATTACCAAAAATGTCAACTTTCATCAAAGTTGCATTCACATCGATACAGCAAAGCAAACATTCCTGTGCAGGGGAACAGACCATTTTCCTTCATCATATTTGTTTGTGTGCACATAAGCATGTGTGTATTTACATGTGTATGTACATTTAGGTGTGTGTATACATATGTGTATGTATATAAATATGGGGGTATGTGTTTCTGTACATACATATATGTAAAATTTCAAATTTTCTCCATAACCAGGGCAATAAGTAGATATAATTATTATCATTTTATAGGTGGAAAAGTTGAGGTACAATAAAATTAAGAGATTTGCCTAAGTTCTCTTTAGCTTGATTTATTTTATTTATTAATAATATATACCAACTACATTAGTGCTCAGAAGCTATTTGCAATTGCTTCAGGGCCTATTTGAGGATAATAATGGGTGAGATGACCAGTCCATTCAACTCAACTAAGTTACTCAGAAGGGGGGGAGTCATGTGGTCAAAGATTTCTGTATTAAGTCCTGACCGTGCCACTTATTTACCTGTAACCTTTCGAAAGTCACACAACATCTCTAAGCCTCATTTTCTTCATTTGCCAAACAGGGGATTAAAATAGGGCCCACTTTGCAGAGTTGATGTGAGACTTAAACAAAATAACTGACTTAAAGGGTTCAGCGCAGTGTGTGGCCTGGGCAACATTTGACTGTGATGAGTCAGGCTCTTCAATGGATCCGTGGTTCAGCCTCTGCTTTATTCAGTCCTTTGCATACTATTTCTGAGAATAGCAAATTGGCCTCTCTTAATGAAATACACCACGGCCACTAAGAACCCCAGGGTACAATAGTATTCTAGAGCATTTTTCATTTTTCAGACACAGGGCTCTGGCTTCCATAGGAATGAAGAAATCTGTAAACCCATTTGCAGTGACAGAAAGGCCCTACTTTGACCCTCTGTGTTTACGTGTGTCGTCATCTCCCCCTCGCACATCTGCAGCCAGTGCACAATGTCCTGCCTTTTGCGATGGCAGGATTACAAGAATGTATAGTTTAAACCCTCATTTTGCAAAGGATGAGCATTATTTTCAAGTCTGGGAAACTTCAAAATAATGGAAGTGCCTCTGTGTTTTGTCTCATTAGGTAAAGGCAGAAAAGTTCTAGTTGTTTTTTCGGACCATTATACAGCTTGTGTTTTAATTAAATCAAGAACCAGGCTCATGACTAGAAGGGAAAAATCGTAAAATAGAAAGCTGAGGGCTACAGCTGGAGAGGAAGAAGAGCAGTTTTAAACTCAGGCATCTTTTTGGTAAACATCTTTTTCAAATGTATTGTGCATTACCCTCCCCTCTTCTGCCACTTAACCAGGAAAGAGGCCTCAGGGCTGGGGGAGGTGGAGGATTACGGAATCCTAAAAATAAAGGCATGTTTATGGGAGACTATGTTTCTCTTTATGCCAGTAAATCAGCAAGTTGAACACATCTTCATTTTTCAATGTTAGCATCTGAATAGTCTCCATTTTGCCCCTAAAACAGTTGTGACATTTATTGCTCCTAGTTTACCTAAACTGGCTGAAAACAACTATTTCAATATTTAAGAGGTTATCTCTACTGCTTTTCCCATGAAATGTGAGAACAACATTATTCAGGCACATTTAAGATAATGAACTTGGATTGGATTAAACTATAATAAAATAATCTACCATGTTATAGAGGATGCCAAATTCGAACTTCTTGAGTTTTTCATGTGTGTATATATATATATACACACATATATATGCCAGGATTGCTCATCCTCAGTGCTATCAACATTGGAGACCAGATAATTCTTTGTTGGAGGGGATTTTCCTGTGCATTTTAGGTTGTTTAGAAGAATCCTCGGTCTCTACCCACTAGATGCCAGTAGCATATTCCTAGTTATGACAATCAAAAATGTCTCCAGGCCAGGCCGGGCATGGCTCAGCGGCTGAGCGCCGACCTAGGATCCAGGCGACAGGGATTCGATTCCCGGTCAGGGCACATGCCTGGGTTGCAGGCTCGATCAATGACTCTCTCATCATTGATGTTTCTATCTCTCTCTCTCCCTCTCCTTTCCTCTCTCTGAAATCAATAAAAATATATTAAAAAAAATAAAAAGTAATGTCTCCAGGTATTGCCAAATGTTCCCCTGGAGGGTGGGTAAAATCATCCTTATGAAGACCACTGCAATAGACTATTTTGGTCTTGGAGAAGTAGTCAAGTATTGTGGCTAAAAGCATATATTCTGGAAACAAAGTATTCCTAACTAAGTGGGTGACTGTGGACAAATTATGTAACTTGTTTCATGCTTCAGCTTCCTCATCTGTAAAGTGAAGATAATAATAAGTACCTTCTTCAGAGGGTAGTTGTGAGAATTAAACAAGACAATGCCTATCCCACACCAGGTGCTCAATGAATGGTGGCCATTATTATTGTTTCAGCAATTCTACGAACCTTCACCTATTTCCTTCTGATAAAAGTTTAAATGTGGGTCAAAGATTCAAACAACAGATACATAATTAAAGGGGGGGGAGTGCAGTTACACAATTACAGATGGATGTCTTTATTTATCTTTCAGAGTGGTCAAGTTATAGAAACTCAACCATTGCACAATCCTGCATCCCAACTTGCTAAACAGTTATAGTTATTGCTTAATATATTTTATTATCTTTTAAGTGGAGATTCCTAATTCATCAAAATTATGGGCTGCTGCCAGAGGACTCTTCTGTAAACACAACTGCTCTATTGCAGTGTTAATAAAAAAGTCTTGAAATGATGCCTGGTCTTTTCCCTCGAGTTCTTTCTTCACCGTTGGTCATATAAATATTATTGTATTATTCACTGAAATAATAACAAAAGCTACCATTTCTAAGAGCAACTTACTGTGTGCCAAGCTAAGTGCTTCACATTTAGTTTTTCACTCAATCCTCAAACAACAACAACAACAAAAAGCCACACACACAGAAAAGAAAACCTTTAAAGTTAGGTGGGTATCTCAGAGAGAAGTTAATGTGCTCCAGCCAGCAAAGGTCAGAGCGAGTCTGGAGCCCAGACTGGTGCCTTTAAAGTCTATGTTTTTAAAATGCAACTTCACCAGCAAAGTTCAGAGAACTACTCCGAAACTCCTAATCATAACACACATTTCCCTTCCTGAAACACCTTCCACCCTCCCAGCACCTACTCAAGCTGTCATTCACTCTATTTGCTCTTCCCCACTCAGCTCAAAGTACCTTGATGGGACTGGTTATACAAGGACCATGCTCTGAACACTTTTAAGTCCAGCACAGTAATTTAAAGAGAGAGAAAAAGACAGACAGACAAGAAGATATTGCAGAAAGGAAGAAACTCACTTCACCTCGGCCTTCACAAGGATTGATAAAATTGTATGGGAAAGCTGCATTCACCTTTCCCTGGCACAAAGACTCATCCAAGGTTAAATCAGATCACTCATCAAACTCGTCCCAATGATTCAATTATTGCACAGTGTTTGGATTTTATTTCAGATGAGGAGTAAAGGAGAGACTAAGGCTGTAGCCAGAGGCACATTAAAATAAGCTTATTTTTTTGAGTCAATTTCTAGCTGTGACCCAAAGCTCTATGCTACGAGGGATCAATGAAAAGTAAGGTCAGAAACCTTCCGTCTGCCTGTGTGGCTGCTGCCAGCACTGCGGCTCCTGCTGCCGCCCCGGCCAAGGGTGAGGCCGAGGAGTCCAGGGAGTCAGGGGAAGATACGGGATTTGGTCTCTTTGACTAATCACCAAAAAGCAACCAGCTCAGCCAGCTTTGTTTGTGAAACAAGGAAAAAAAGGCTTACTTCTCTTTAAAAAAAAAAAAAAAAAAGTGCCGTTGGAGGTTCTGAGAAGAAAAGTCATATGCCTAGCTCAGAAACAGCAACCTTCTCATCACATACTCTGAGAGCCCAATTTGGCTGGGAGGGCGTGAGAGACCAACACGTGGCAGAAGTGACTGTGTGGCCCAGGACAAGTCACAGCCAGCTAAGCAGGGGGCATGCAGAGGACCCACTCGGAGCAGCCTTGCGTCCTGAGAAGTTCAACAGGCTGCAGGATTACAAGGTTAAGCAGGGCCTCCGAGGCCAGCCGGTCCAGTCCCCATCAATGAAAGCCTCTTTCTCAATTTTTCCAACAAGCATCCAACCTGTGCTTTGAAACCCACAGTGATTGGAAGGGTTCCTCTTTGCTCATCAGTTACTAACTCGGCCGTCCTTCAGTCCATATGCATATGACCTCCAGAGAATGCTGGCTGAGCCACAGCCAGTCATATAAAAGGAATTGACACGAATAGGGTTAATTATGTGCAGAAGTAACTCTGTGAAGTGCTTAGTATCTGCAGGCCCTTCATAAATGTACTCAGTGAACAGTTTGGGCAATGAAAGAAATCAGGAATGGGAGGCTTGGGAAGGTTAAACCTCACCCAAGCACACACGCCATTAAGTGGGATTCACTTCTAGGTCCAGGAGATCCCCAAACCACATTTTGTCTGCCCCACAGGATGTCTGCTGTCAAGCTGTGATGTGGTTGGAAGAGGTTAGGACACAGGGACTGTAACAGAGAAAGCGGCCCACGCGGTGACGGCAGAGCCTCCTGGAAGCTTCACTTCCAAGCAGCGACACTTACGGATATGTCGTCACTGAAGTCGATCTCATCCAAATCCAGGTACTCAGGGGCTTCCATCATTATTCTTTGCACATTTTGAGTAAGGTTGAATACTTACAAATTCCTGGACAAGACGGAAAAATAAAAGGCCAAAGGTTAGTTGTTCTCGAAACAAAAATCGTATCTATGTTTAAACAAACGGAAAAGGTGACTGGTGCTCATGCCACCTTCGAGCACGTTTCCTTTGTTCCCATGTGCCGGGCCTGGCTTCCCAGAAATGCATGCTCCCCAGGCCCCCAGGGGGCTCCCCAGTGGGTGCCTGTGGGCCTCTGCTTCACTTCTTTGGTGCCTTCATGTCTCTCCCGAGCACCAACTCTGGTCAAACGCAGCCCCTGTGGTCCATACTGGGACCGAGCCGGCCCACACCTGGCACATGCGACGCCTTGGGTGAAAGTAGGACTTGGGGGACGGTGCCCTGACATCTTAGGAAGGCCACAGTCAACTGCCTGTGTGGGCACATCCCTGGATGCCTGCGCAGAGCGGCACACGCCGGATCCCCGCAGCAGTCACACGGGACAGACACCCAGGGACCAACGGTAACGGGTGTCTCAGAATTCGGAGCACAACCTCCAGTTCGTTCCTCAGAAAACATTTGAAAAGAGGCCCTAAGGACAGACTGAAACCACAGAGTTATGACTGCGCTGGCCCTGCTCCTCGCAGCTCCGCCTGAGGTGCCGGAGTGACCAAGCAGGAGCCAGAAAGGGCCCGGTCAGCAGCCAGCGGGGCCTCGCATCTGTCGGGGAGATACATGCCCTCCCAGTTCATTTGCCCATCACTTATCATCATCACCACTGGCGGTGACCGTGGCACCGCAGACGCCGAGACAGAAATAGAGGCCTCCTGGCGGAGCCTGCGTGTGCGGTTAGCTCCCTGGAGCAGCTCTCGGATATCCAAGCAGGTTGCGCTCCCCACAGCCTGTCTTCCTGATGACAAAGGCTGCCTCCCACACTCTGACTTGAGGACTAACCTGTTTTTTCCTCTAATCGGGTACCTTGCAAATGACTAAGGAATACATTACATATTGGAAAGTGAAAATAAATCTAGGCCAGTGAAAACGAGCTCATTTATATAAGATCAGGAAGGTAAAAGTATCTATTTTTTTTTTAAAGGGAACTCTTACTCTGAGGGCATTGCTTTCTCATTTTAAGATTTTTTATTTTTTTTGAGCTATACAAATAGGAGAATTACAAGAAAGGAGGGGAAATTGCTTGCCATCCCATACTTCAAACCCATCATTTGATTTAATTTTCAATGTTTCCTCTCCTTCCCTTCTCACATGCATGTACCATTTTTTATATTCTTTCAATTATAGCAGATGCAGAATTGGTCCAAGAAAGGATTAGGAATCCTACTACCATATTCAAATGAGATTATCCATTTAGAATAAATATTAAAAGTTCTTCTGAAAAATCATAGCAAGGTTTAAAATAAAAGCAAATTTGTATTTATAAAAATACATATATAGCCAGAAATTTTATTATTTATAGAAAAGGAGCAAAGTACGTGTTACAAAAAATATATCACTTTTCCTCTAATCCTCTCGAAGCTTTTCAGAGAAAAACACGCACACTAGTCCTTGCAAATTACTCAAAATAATGTTCCCTTCCATTCTGGTGGATTCTGAGACAATCCAGGCTCTCCAGATTCCAGCGTGTCAGCTAACAGACTTTCTTCCAATCCAATTTCTTTGCACTAAGTCTGTTCTCCACAATGAATTGTTGAATTACAGACTATTCCCATGGCTCTGGTGAATACAAGGATGCTGGGCATAGGATGGGGTGCAGACAAACAAAATATCACAAGAAACATGGAAACAAGGGGAGGCAGAGCAGAGAGACACACATCACACCGGGGACGGAGTGGATCTTTACATACATGGAAACATAAAACTAAACGCAAAATTCAAATGAACACATCTTAACCAAGCAAATTAACAAATAATCAGTGAGCCCCTGTTTGAGATGTTCTGACAATATACAGAGCAACATACACTCCAGTGTGGCCATTCTCATGGAACATATCCAGTGGATAATATAAATCATGATATTAAAGCAGAAAATCTTTACATGTGGACCTGGAGAGTGAGATTCTTTATTCCTTAGTCCAGAACACAAGTCACAACAGTTCCAGGCCACCGCAGGAAGACCTGGCCACCGCTC